>NC_140587.1:262990217-263616780 GCF_964204655.1 Triturus cristatus
TTCCGGTGTCCTCGTACAAAACATACAACATAAGAGAAAAAAAAATAAAGCTCCACAAAGTATCTGTATGCCACGGGACTCCTTCCAAGTTCTGATGTCCTCTTTCCTGTCCGTAACTTTTCACAAGCTTGTTCCTCTTCTGTCCTTGTAGATACAGACAGGTCAGTAACACTTTGTGCTCCAGATTATTACAGCATGTGGCTCTTTTACTGTACATTCCTAGTGGTACGTCTGGATGAAAGGACACTCTGCATAGAGGCCTAGTTTTGAGACAATATGGAGTGTGGACGATATCCTTACTTGACATACTGAGTTGGTGCTGCTGGCAGTGTGTGAAAGCCATCTTCCACAAGCACTTCTTTGAACCCCAAATACGGTCGAGTTTGTAGCGTACATTTTAACAACGCTCTGCAAATTGCACGAGTGGTAACAGACCTTACTGAATCTGCTTGTGTTTTATTCGTGCATGGTTCCGGCATAACGTTTTCAAATCAACATGGTAACGTAGTAAGTTTTACAAACACTTCAACAACTAAAATATAGCTCATGTGGTGACCACTATTGTGATGTGGAGGTACTTCCAGCCGTATTTTTAAAATGTACTTTGTCTGTCTTATGTCTGATTATTGTGGAAGCGGCTGTTATAAGGGATGGTGTCAGGAACCCAAGATTACAGATAGGTTTAATTGCGCATCGAAGACTCAAAGTTTGTACACCCCGAGCAATGGAAGGTTCATGGGTGGAGCGGACTCGGAAATGGCGCCAGAAAAGGCCACCAGAACTGAGTAGCTGTTAGCGTTCTAGTGTTTGGCAGAGAACGCGCTGGAATCCTAGGTGAGGCTCGCGCTGCCTAGGAACTGCGCACTTCACCAAGAATTCTAGAGAGTCAGGTGCACATTCCAGTGCGCGCTGACTAAAAGTGTTTTAGTTCTCGCTCGAAGGCTTTTCAGAATCTACCCTGAAGAGTTTTCGGAAGTCATAGATACAAGTTCGAAATCTGAGTTCCAAGAAGTAAAGTGACTTTTGAGGAGAACAGCAATCTTAGTTGTGGAGATTTCGCACCGAGTCGTCAGGGAGAGGAAGCAGCGTCAACAGGAGCATCTGAAGAAAGAACAAGAAAAAATGAAGCTAAGTTAACGAGTGTATATTTGTCACGTCAGAGAACTGAAGTAAATATTTGTCACGTCAGAGAACTGAAGTAAATTACAGAAAGCAATAGAGTCATAGAACTTACTGTGAAGGAAGTGGCTTTACTGTAATTCATCACAGAGGTAACGAATAGTAACGACAAGTCCTGAAAAAGTCGAGGAGAGAATTGCAATATAGATTAGAACTCTTGAGCAACTACAAACAATAGAATAAGATAAAAACATACTTACCACAGAAATAAGTCGTCGAACAATAGCTAAGTACTGAGAGTGAAATACCACCACGAAAAGAGGAGAAAGCATTAAACACACAGATGAATAATTACCAATAGGAAAAGACCTCAAACACAGTAAGTAGTACACCAAATTAAAATAGAAAATGTCAGGTTAAAAAGAAAGCAGAAGTTCTTAACAGATAAATGTAACTATATTACAGGTGTGCAAAAAGAAAAGGAAGCTGTGAATTAAGGCAGATACCAAGGAAGATAAGACATAGGAGTGTAAAAAGAAAAATAGGAAAGTAAGTGAGAAGCTCAGAGAGAAAGATTTATATGAGGCAGATAAACCTTGGGTTCTAGTTATTTCCTTTTTAATTGCAGACGAAGAATATAGTTAATGAAATAAAAGCACACACAGAAAAGAAATAGAAGAGAAGCAGAGTTCTGAAATTGGCATGGTAAGGAAATAAGGCAATTGGGGTTGAAAGATAAGAGAGGTTAAAGGCTAAAAGTTTATTATAACAATAACTCTTATCTACAGGTTATCACTTCAGCAAAAGAAGTCTGCTGGAAGGACTCCTGAAGGAAGCCGCAGAACAGTCTCTTCTCTCTTTTGTTATTTTATCCACTTTCCCCCTTCCCCCTAGATAGCCACTCTAGAGACTTGTCACACTAAGCTCTGGATTGCTGTCGGGGTGGATTTGGGAACTAGCATCTCTGTTCCTGTGTAAGTTTTGAGTGCCGTAATTAGAGTCTGACAGATGGAGTCCTGTCTCCAGCGTTAATGTGCTTCTGATGCTTGTGGAACACTTGCTTCTCCGTCCAGTGTTATGTTTTTTGTGGTGCCTGGTCTGCAAATTTCAATTAATTGAAAATCCTGCTTTAGTGTTCATGTTGCTGTTTGTAGGTTTTTGTGCAGATGTGTTGTCACACTCTTTCATGTTCATCTGATTGTCCTGTGTGGTGGTGTTTCAGTATGTCTGGATCCATTGCTGCGTTTGTAATGTTTTATCTTGTGGTCAACAAAGGGATGTGGCATTTTCTTTCTGGCACCTGGTGGTAGGTTTTATGTTGCATGAATGATGTTGGTGAAATATATCATCCTCTAGCTAGCATTTATAAGCCATTGAATACTTTGGGGGCATACCCTTAGCTGCAGCAATTTTGACTCAACAAATACTCAAAGTTTTCTTCATGTTTTAAGTTGTTTCTTGCTTTTCTTGGTGTTGCCCTGAGCATTTTTAGTGCTTTCTTATAACACACTCATTGGCTCCGTTTTGCTATATGCCTTTCGGGTGTGAAGTTTTGACTCGGTGTTAGAATACTGCTATCATGGTCAGAAGCATAGGAAGTGGGCCAGTATTTCTATTGGGTAGTTGCCACAGGGAAAGGATACACAAAAGGTTTGACATGCCCCTGGCAAGGGTACTGTGACTATCTTCGATCAGGATAGAGATGGCCAGGCCTGTTCTTAGTGAAGTGTGATTAATCATGGAGTGTGTTGTCTTGGTGATGCATTCTTCTAAGTCAATCTTTCTTTCAGGAAAGCATAATGAGCTTCTGTATGCCATCTCTTGATTCTCCTCATGGCGCTTTAGACTTTGTCCTTGTTGTGAGAGACTGTTTGACCTCGATTGAAGGAGGTACTCTGTTTACTGGATGATACATTTTTTTAAACTTCAAAGCAAGTGCTCAGGGCACTTTGAATAAGCAGAACAATTTGGAGCCTGCATTCATATATTTTTTTTACCCAAGCCCCTCAAAAACTATTGACAGGCTAGCAAATATGCATGTTTCATTCAGGCTCCTCTCTGATTTTACACACATTGGTAGTTTGCAGCAAGCATTTGCAATGCAATAGGTGTTGCATTACTGAACATATGAGCTACTGGTCTTGCAAATAATTATGCAACGCCAATAGCGCAAGATTTTTGTAATGCGAGACCTATTGCATTGCAAATGCTTGTTTTGATATGCCGACGCGTTTCAAGTCCTAGGCTTTCTTTCCGAGGATTCTCATCAGGGCTTTCTTATGTTCTGTTCTTATTTTCTGTAAAGGATATGTGACATAAAAGACATTTTTTTAGAATCTCCCTCCTTTTCTACTTTCGTTCTACTAACACTTGGTTGTTATCTGTTGCACCTGAGCAGTCTTAGTTTTTCTTCCCTATACTTCCGTTGCCTGTGCCACAGGTGATCTCTTTGTTTGAAGACCTTCAGTTTTCTAAAAAAAAATGGAGGTTTTGTAAGTGATATTTATAGAGAACGTTTCAATCGCATTAGCGATTCACATTCGTGATTTCCTACCTTGTAAGTTGCCTTTTACTTCCGCAAAGGGTCCTACGATCTTTTTTGTATATTGCTTCCTGCAAACGATATGTGCGTATTGTAGTTTTCCTAGCCAAGAACTTTGCGTTGAAGTTTTTATACAGTCATTAAAGTATTTAAAAGGATCGAATACCTGTTTGTGGAACGATTTTTTGACCGCATCTAGCAGTGCCAAATTTCTGTTCCGGCGCTTCGGGTCTATGGGAAAAACTACTTTGTTTACCCAATCTGACCTTGCCACAATGTTTCTTAGTTAGCGGTTACATTGAATCATACGCCTACCTCTTTTCTCAGTATTCGCGGTGAACGCCGCTTTTGTTCCACCCGTTCGAGTTTTTCTCGCTTCGCGTTTGCCTGTAATTGAATATGCGAGTCTGATTATCTGTTCTAGCCTCCATACCATTAACTGTCTCATGATTCTAATCTTTATTATCGTATGCTTACCGCAGTTTCAAATGTCTTTTAGCTGCATGTCGACCTCCGGGATACCATTAATGACGGTGGCCATTTTGCACACAGACTTCTCCTAATAACGTTTCTTGGAGGTTTCTGGGTATTGTGAAGCTGCTTGTACTAGCCAATCCAAGCAATCTTCCTTCCATTTGTCACAGTGATGCATTGTAGGTTTCAGAGTTTTTACGTTTTAGTCAGCTCAGTCATACTGTTCAATCCTGTAACAGTACTATTGAATTTCAAGATTAAAAAAGCCTTTTTCTGAAGCAGTGCACTTTCGATGCCAATTGGTCCTTTGGCCGCATTCATTGTCACCAAAATGGTCCATTGGATTTCATTTTCGCTATGAGATTTTTTAATGAAGTGCTCAACCATTGGAGCAGTGGTCACCTTCTTTTTATTCTTGATCTGTGTTGTGTGATCCTGGTATTTGCCTGTTGATTTGTTTTCCCTATATACATTTTCTGACAGGGATATATTATGGCATAAACTACGTTCTTAGTTTTGCAATTAGTGAAGTCGGAGTGTTTCCACTTTATACTATTGTGTTTGAATTCTGTGTCTTCAATGGTACTGCTACAAGCCACACAATTGCCACACTTGTGGTGGCCCTCTACTGGCTTCAAATTCCATTTCGATAATAGGTCACTTTTTGGTTTGGGTAGAGAAATGTCTGCGCGCATTATTTGTTGTCCTATGCCTTGATTTTTTTTCATAGCAAATATGGGCTTTGGAAAAGGGCATTCAAGGCGAGGAGATGCCAATTCTTGAGTATAATCTGTCTAAATGTATTTGTGTCCGGACCAAACGTAGTCACACAAACCAATTTATCAAGTTCTTTCTTTTCTTTCACTTAGAGAAGCCTTTCGCGAGGTGTAAATCGCGCTCTTTTTGTAGAGTGCCTTAATAGCTTTTTAGGGTAGCCCCTTTTCGCCATTTCTTTGCAAAAGGCATGTTCTTCAAAGTGAAGGACCTCCGTGCAGTTTCTCCTAATTCTTAATAGCTGCCCATACGGGAGGTTTTCTTTAAGGCTTCTAGGATGGGCACTTTTGTGATGCAAAATTGTGTTTTTATCTGTGTCTTTCTTGTACAACGATGTTCTCAACTGGTTTGCTACTGTACTGATCTCCACATCTAAAAAAGTCATTTTGGTTTTACTTGACTGTCCAGAGAACTTCATGTCCCTATGGCAGGCGTTTAACCAATCATGGAACAACTTCAATTCAATCTGGCTCCCCTGCCACAGGAGCCAGGTATCGTCAATGTATCGTAACCACTGTGTTATTTTATCTCGGAAGGGATTATTGTTTTCAATTAATCTTTTTTCGTATTGGACCATAAAAAGCACTGCCATTTCTAGGGGCATAAGGACATCCCATAGTGGTACCTTTGACTTGTACAAAGAATTGATCTACAAATTTAAAATAATTATTTATAAGAGCTACCTCTGCCAATTGTAAAATGAATGAGGGTGGGACCCTATAGGGTCGCTCTCTGCTGTCCAAGTATAGTTCCATAACTTCTAGCGCCTCATCTTGAGGTATCTATGTATACAACGACGTGACGTCAAGTGTCACCATCGTTTGTATTTGGTCATCAAATGGTAGACTTTCCACTTTTGTAATAAAGTCTGTTGTGTCTCGTAGATATGACTCCACTTCTTTAAAAAAAAAGGCTTTAAAAAGAAATATACATACTTAGAGATTGACTCTAAAATCGAATCACAGCCCGAGACTATTGGTCTCCCTGGGAGCTTGTCAAGATTTTTATGAATCTTTGGCAAGAAGTATAAGATTGGGGTTCTCAGAAACCTTTTAATTAAAAAATCATGTTCTTTAGGTCCCAGGAACCCTCCTTCAATGCCTAGTTGTAGAATTTTAGAAATTGTATCTTGTAATAACTGCACAGGATCTTCTTTGACCATTCGATACCAGGTTTGGTTGTTAACCTTGTTTCTCCCTTCATTGAGATACATTTTGTGAGGCCAGATCACTACTGCCCCACCTTTATCGGCCTGTTTGATGACCACTGATGTATCTGATCTTAGATTTTGTATCGCTGTTTGTTGCTTCAGACTTATGTTTCTATGGACATTTCTTTTTGTTTTTTCTAGTGTATTGATTGAAGATAATACTGTTTGTTCAAACGCATAGATTTGTTTCGAGATGTTTTGAGTTGGGGTGAACTTGGATTTATTCCTAAGACCAGTCACTTCCCTATTTATCATTGGTTCAGTACTGGCAAAAAAAGCTTTCAATCTGATCTTTCTGCAAAACTCTATTGCTTCAAGTTTGAGTTTAGTATAATCTGTTGGCTTGTACGGGACAAATTTTAACCCTAAATTCAAGACCGTCTCTTCATCTCTAGATAATAGTTTGTATGACAAATTAACTATAGTGGAAGTTTCTAGGACTTGTAGAATTGGTTTCGGGTTCGCATTTCCCATGCTGGTTTGAACCTTGCTTTTTGCTGCCCGCCCTTGTCTAAAAAAGACACCTGTTTCTTAGGGTTACCTTCTCTAGAATCAGATCCTGAAGACTCAGAAGATGAAGTGTCTGAAAATGTAGAGAAATGATTCTTAGATCTTCCCTGATAGGTAATGAGGGCTCTACGTGATTCAATAGAAGTGTAGTAGTCCTCTTTGAGAAATGGATACACTTGCTCTATGTTAAATGACTTTGAGTTCTTTTCGAATTTTGAACTCTTTATATTGATGGTGTTAGCCTTGAAAACCTGAATGTCTTTCTCCATTTTTTCAAGGAGAGTTTTAGCTTCTGTAGCAGATTGATTATTCTTAATGGTCTGTGTCAGTTCTTCAAGATCTTCTAATTCTTTCTTACATAGCCTCTGTGCTGTCTCTATCGTATGGACCATAAGGTCTCGGCTACACAAAGTGTTGATCAAACTGAAGCCTTTCTTGTGTTCAGCGTCCTCTATGAATATCACTGGCACATTTTTGACCTGAAGCCCCCAAGGAATCGTACCTGCTTGTAAGTGTTCCAGGAGAAAATGGCCGTGAAGCTCTGTGCGGATATGCTTCTTATATGGCGTGTTAGCTTTTCTGCTTCATTCTGCTGTCTAGCTGAAGAGCTTAGTGTAATCGTAGAAAAACGAGAGGAAGCAATTAAATTTTGAATATGACTTTCAGTGAAAGACAATGTTTCTTTTTCTGACATTATTTGCAGGAAAGTGATGAACCTGCCTGGATTCTACTTCTTCTATATTGGAGGAAAGAGAGGAGCACCTTGTATGCACCGTCCCTACTCTTGCGGGTGAACACCCACTCTATAGTTTGAAAAACAAGGGGAGTGAGGCCCAAGGGACAAGGATTAGGCAGGGCCGTATTACTGTGTGAAAACAAGTGAGGGTAAGCCTATACCTCGAGTTTTTATAAAAGCATATATAATTTCTGCTTAATGGACAAACACATTCTCTTTATACTTGTACCGGTATTTCATTTATACCTTTTACTTATATCTTTAGTGTTTTTTATTCATACATTTGGACATGAAAAAGAATATTGTCCCATCGCATCTACATTACAAACACTTCATAAAACATTTCAAATTTACAAGTGATAAATCATACTATATACAAAACATCACTAAACACTTTTACAAAAACATGTGAAAACACAATATTGTTTAGTCAAAACATACAAATATCAACTACTTCTGTCTTATTCCACTGATTCAGGTGGACAAATATGTAATCCTAAACTTTCTTTTGATGTCTACATCTGGTATCGACTTAAGCACAGGGAAACTGGTTAAAATTTAGAAAAAAGAAATTAATCCTTAATTGCAAACTGGAATTAAACCATCATTCCTCTGTGCATTTTTTTGAAATGCCATTTTTTTATATGCCGAAGCGTTTCAAGTCCTTGGCTTTCTTTCCCAGGATTCTCATCAGGGCTTTCTTATTTTCTGTTCTTATTTTCTGTAAAGGATATGTGACACAAAAGACATTCTTTTAGAATCTCCCTCCTTTTCTACTTTCATTCTACTAACACTTGGTTGTTATCTATTGAACCTGAGCAGTCTTAGTTTTTCTCCCCAACACTTCAGTTGGCTGTGCCACAGGTGATCTCTTTGTTTGAAGACCTTCAGTTTTCTAAAAAACATGGAGGTTTAGTAAGTGATATTTATAGAGAACGTTTCAATCGCATTAGCGATTCACATTTGTGCTTTCCTACCTTATAAGTTGCCTTTTACTTCCACAAGGGGTCCTACGATCTTTTTTGTATATTGCTTCCTGCAAAAGATATGTGCGTATTGTAGTTTTCTTAATCAAGAACTTTGTGTTTTAGTTTTTATACAGTACAAATGTTTTACTCTCCAGCACTCTGCAGCCACGGGTCTCAAATAAAGGCCTACACTCAGTGCTTAATTTGTAAAACATGAAGTGCCAGGGCAAAAAGCAAAGCAGAAATTGCCTCGTTCTACTCTACGGAACTCTGCAGCCACATAAGTCCCAAATAAAGGCCTACACCCGGTGCTTAATTTGTAAAACCTGAAGTGCAGGGGCTAAAATCAAAACTCTAAAAGAGGCAAAAAAGACGTAAAAACACGCAATAAGAAATGACACTCAAATGACTCCATCCTTTAAATAAATTGTCTTCAAACTATTTGCTATTAAATAAGCAGACTTACTAATGAAAAATCAAACAAACAGCAACTGCCACGTTTTACTCTCCAGCACTCTGCAGTCATAGAGTTTCCAAATAAAAGCCTACACAGCCAGTGCTTAATTTGTAAAACATGAATTGCGGGGCTGTTCTGCTTGGGTTTTCGGATCAGATAGAACCCGCTCAGCAGAGCCTCTCTAACCCAAACCAGAACGTTACCCCCTCCCTAGGGCCTATTCGCACCTAAATAACCACATATATGTACCACCTAAGGACAGGGAATTCCTACTATATATACCAAGACCTACAAGTCACAGCCTCGCGGTCCCAAACGGACCCAGGACTTCCTGCCCAGACGGCAGCCACAGACTTCCTGCCCAGACAGCAGTCACAGCCTCGCGGTCCCAAATGGACCCAGGACTTCCTGCCCAGACGGCAGCCACAGCCTCGCGGTCCCAAATGGACCCAGGACTTCCTGCCCAGACGGCAGCCACAGCCTCGCGGTCCCAAACGGACCCAGGACTTCCTGCCCAGACGGCAGCCACAGCCTCGCGGTCCCAAACGGACCCAGGACTTCCTGCCCAGACGGCAGCCACAGCCTCGCGGTCCCAAACGGACCCAGGACTTCCTGCCCAGACGGCAGCCTTAGACAAGTCACAGCCTCGCGGTCCCAAACGGACCCAGGACTTCCTGCCCAGACGGCAGCCACAGACTTCCTGCCCAGACGGCAGTCACAGCCTCGCGGTCCCAAACGGACCCAGGACTTCCTGCCCAGACGGCAGCCTTAACACGAGTTCATCCTATAATTACCACAACATAATCAGTGTTACTATATATCAGATCACACAAAGACAGCTAGTTGAGCACAACTTGTTCCCCAGTTCGAAGGGCTCCTTTCTCCCTTATTCAGTTACCACCTACCTGATCAGGATTAACATCTGTCCATGTCAAGTCACAGCTGACTAGAAGAATAGGTTACCCTCTTACACAAGAACACGTAGCACATATTGCTTTACTACTTTATTTAGTTATTACATACACACTCACGGAACATAATACATATCACATAACCTGCAAAGAAAAGTGAAAGATTGAGTTGTACACTCTAATAGTAAGGGGTTGACATCACCTTGGTCGTATGTAGCCTGCACTCAATGGTCATCTAGGTTCCCTTCTCGTCTGCGCCTCGGCTTCGCCTGGAAGTCACACCTCCGCAATCACGGGTTTACTCCCGTCTCCCTCTCCGAGTCACTGGGACCTCTTCCTCATCGGCTACTCTCTTCTCTTTGGAATATCTATTTCTCGGTTTTTCTCCACCTCCAAGTTTGTCATCTGTCTTCCCTGGAATAAGTAGCAGCTTTACTACTAACGGCCAGGTGCCGCCCATGGACTAGAAGCAAGTGCCAATATCTGCCTCAAACTTTTACTAATATAGACGTGCATTTCCTCATGGAAAATTCCAGCCCGTAACCTGCCGCCCACCAAATTCTTGTACCTCCCCGTGCCAAGGACACGTTCCCAGCCGGCCAGCCTGATGTAGTGTCTTCGGCATGAAGAAAAATACAATCCTTCGATAAGGGCCGGCCTGAACCGGTTCTCTCCAAGCGAATAACACCTCCTAACTAAAACACTGCCTATGACCTAGAAACATCCCAAGCTGCCAGAGCAGGAGGAAAGATGGAGTCTCTCCCGTTTAAGGCCTACCAGGCCTGAATTCAGCACGGCTCCATGAAATACCCTCACTACAGAACAGATTACCCCTAATGCTAACGAATCTATCCCCTAAGATGTATATGCAAACCCTGATCTATGGGGAAGAACACAGGATCATGTCGAAGTGCCTAATAAATAGGCTCTATACACTACTCTAACCCTTAGACTTGAATGGGAAGAGACTGAAGTCACCTAAATCACCCTTCAACACAATAAGACCGGAAAAATCGAGCAGTACATTTCACCCTTGACTTCAGTCTATTATACATTCATTAAATGGAGCTAACATCTGTGGAAGAATAATATGAAACAAAGCTAACTGATCTATGTCTAGTACCAAGTGTGCAGAATTGAAATAATGAAGGAATACACTGAATAAAGCAACAGATAGAAATCAAAACTGCAACAGCAATCAAAATACCACCTAATATTTGGCGTAGCACGTGTATATCAGGTAACCAATTAAAGAGCCAGTCAAATCAGCCCTGGTCAATGTGTTTTCTAACTTCTTCTGTTAAGTCACGCAACTTGTCGATGTGTGCACGAATGGATTGTGTATGGTCAGACAAGTTAAAACAACAGAGACCTTCGAAGTCCGAGCAATCATGTCCATGTTTAAGCAAAAGATAATCAATGGCTGCTCTATTTTGCAAAATGGCCCTACGTTCACCCTGGGCGTCTAATAGCATGTCAGATAAAATTGTAGAAGTATGATTAATAGATTTCACCATCCAGCAGGCCATTTTCCCAATAGATTTGGCATTATAAACCGCCAAAGCAGGAACACCAATAATTGAAACAGCTAAGCTAAGGTATTCAGACTTGGAATATAAATGCAAAGATGGGTCACAATCCTCCTGTAACATTACAGTATCTCGAAGCACACGAGAGTTGGCATTCGGATGCGATGCGAACATCAACAAACTGAGTCTCGTAATGGCACAAGGGCCTCCGGAAATGTTTGCAGGGACAAATGGCCAGGAAGTATTACCACATGAGAAAAGCCATCCGGCAGGTAGTAACATCGTGCGATAGTGACTGGGGGTAACTACCAAACTATTACAAGTCATATTGTTCTGAACTGAAACACATGTGGTCGGTGTCCTTTGAAAGCACAAAGTCCGTTCGTGAATTGTAAACGAAGTGGCGCCTTTTAGTTTTAGGCGCAGACATTCAGAGATCGCACTAGGATTACACGTAAGAAAGAAGCACAAATCACCTTGTGTGATATTATAAGTAAGTATTTGGGACTGGATGGGGGGTTGCTCGTTCGGCAATTCAATACATAGGGGGCAATATACATGGGTAGCAAAATCACCCAGGAGAATATTGGGACGGGCCTTCGAGACATTAAAAATATGAGTTAAAGTTTCCAATGAGGCGGGGACAGCAACCAGGCAGGTCGCCAGAATATCATGTACAGATCTCATCGGTGTCAAACAGAAGTGAGGGGCGTCAGTCACCCTCTTAGCAAGTGCGGTCCAAAAGTTCGATGATGAATCCCATGCAGCGAAGGAACGCAACACTCGGGTTCCCAGTTCATCCCGGGTTGATAGGATCCCTCCTTTCTCGTCGTACCAGTCCGAAAACAGTCCGGCTCCGACACATCCTGCAGCAACAATCCAAAGAATGATCTGAAAGAGAACCAAATACAGGCATTAATCATTCTCGTAAATAACATTTATCAGCCGGGACCGCTTCCCAGCTATCTTTCCCTGGTCTCATAACCAAAATGGTATTATCCTGACCGATGGCAATGACCTCTGCTTGTTCAGGGGGATTCTTAGGCGACTGCACCCAAACTCTGGCCCCAGGATTATCCGTGGAGCCAAAACCTTTCTGGCCACGTACAGTTAGCAACGTTGGAGCAGTGCCTTTCATTAATACACCACTGAAAACAGGCATTATGAGTAATTGAGCCACTCGGTCAGTGCGATGTATCAGTAAGTCAACCTCACTGCTATTCAGCAGGAGCACCTTAATCTCTCCCTGATAATCACTGTCAATAATTCCTCCAAGCACCTGAATGCCTTTTACAGCCAGCCCCGATCTAGGGGCGATCAATCCGAAATTTCCAGGTGGTATCTGAACACCAACACCTGTCTCTATGATGACTCGATCTCTACTTTTTATAACAATGTCATCCATAGCATGCAAGTCTAAGCCTGCCGACCCTGGGGTCGCTCTACATGGAGCCAAAGCTCCGGGAGTAATTTCCCAATACATCACAGTTTCTCTGATTTCATTAGGCATAGCCTCAGCATTCGGGGGAAACAAACGCATGAGTGGAGATTCAGCATTTAAAAAAGGACGATTATTCAAAATCAATAGTGCTTGGGGCAAAAAGTCTCGCCAATTTTTATACTTGTCATCCGTTAACTTACGCAGCTGGTCCTTTAGCAGGCCATTCAATCTCTCCACCAGGCCCGAGGCCTGTGGGTAGTAGGGGATATGGAATATCCATTCAATATTGTTTTCCGCACAGAACTCCTGTACCAATCTTCCACGAAAATGGGATGCATTATCAGATTGAATTTGGAATGGCACACCATAGTACATCATAATTAATTCTAATGTTTTAATGGTATTCAATTGGGTAGCTTGCTTACAGGGAAGGGCTACCAGCAGGCCACTGTATGTATCAACAATAGTGCAAACATATTGACAATTCCTACTCATGGGAAGTGGACCAATGTAATCGATCTGCCAAATTTGAGCGGGCAATTTGCCGCGATTTAAATGACCTTTAACAATTTGGGGCACCTTACGCCGTCTGATATGCTGACAAACGGGGCAGTGTAAAATAACATTTTTGATTAAATCTAAGGGAATATAAATTCCTCGATCAGCAGCCCACCTGCTAGTGGCCTTCTCTCCAAAATGTCCTGCCTTCTGGTGTGCCCATTTCGCCAATCCCGCAATATCAGAATCTTGCCTGTCCACCACTGCCTCAGCAATTTTAGACTTCTCATCTGCAATGTTATGAAAAAATTTGTCAAGAGAATCTATCGGGGTGTGAGCGTCCACATGGAAGATTGTAACAGTACTCTGTGGGAGCATCTCCCAAATTTCTTGCCATAACTCTTTTCCCCATAATTCTTTGGAATGTAACTTCCAATTATGGGAATGCCAAGTTGGCAACCAAACAGCCAGTCCATTGGCAGTAGACCAAGAATCAGTGAAAATATGACATGTACCAGGTAACTCTTGTTTCAAAACTTGGTAAACAGCGTAAAGCTCGGCGAATTGGCTGCTTTTACCTTCACCAGTTGTGCTCAACAATTTCTGTGTGATCGGATTATAGGACACCGCCTTCCAGTGCCGTGTCATCCCTATAAACCTCGCTGAACCATCAGTGAACCAAACATGGTTTCTTTCCGCTGCGGACAAATCATCAAAAGGCTTACCCCACTTGACAGGAGACTCCTGTGCTAAAGGTACGGAACATTCACTCTCAGTCTCAGTCGATGGCGCTCGCGCCACCTGCTCATGTAAAGAAGCAACTCCTTTCGGGCCCACACGTGCCCTGTCTTGTATGTACCATTTCCATTTAATCACACTCGCCTCTTGAGCGTGTCCAATTCGGTGAGTTTTCGGCGAACTCAGAACCCACTGCATGATAGGAATTTCCGGACGCAGAACTATATCATGTTCCAAAGTCAATTGCTCGGTATCCACCAGAGCCCAATAACAAGCAAGTAACTGTTTCTCAAAGGGTGTGTAACGCTCACCAGCATCAGGTAACTTTTTGGTCCAAAAACCTAACGGCACTTTACTCCTGCCTTGTTTCTGCCACAAACTCCAATTTGCATGAAGGCCCTGTACAGACACATTCAAATCCACGTCACCATCACGTACAGGCCATAAATCCAGAGCATGTTGAATTGCCTCTTTTGCCAGACTAAACGCATCTTGCTGTGGTTTATCCCATTCAAATGCATTCTTTTTACGCGTGACCCGGTACAAGGGGGCCAATATTTGACTCAAATGAGGAATATGCTGGCGCCAAAAGCCAAACAGACCAATGAAGCTCTGGGCTTCTTTCCTATTTCTAGGAACTGCAAAATCAAGAATCTTCTGTTTAACCTGAGGGATCACTTCACGGTGCCCTTCATGCCAATTAATACCCAAAAATTTTACAGCCTGGGACGGACCTTGCAATTTATCTGGGTTGATTTCCCAACCTTTCTCACGCAGGCACTCAATGACTCTGTCTAATTGGGTCTGGACTTCCTCTTGTGTTTCGCCTTGGATCAAAACATCGTCAATATAATGACATATCTGAATTTGGGGATGAACCGGTACCTCAGCCAAATGCTCTGCCACCAGCCGGTGACATATCGTAGGACTATGCACATAGCCCTGGGGAAGACTTCTAAACGTCATCTGACGCCCGTTCCACGTAAAACTGAATTGTTCCTGACACTCTGGGGCAATCGGAATTGAAAAGAAAGCATTAGCAATATCAATGGACGCGTACCATGTACCTGGATGCTTTTGGATTCTCTCAATAAGTGTAATAACATCCGGTACTGCAACAGTCAAAGAGGGTGTGTGCTTGTTCAATTCTCGATAATCAACGGTCATGCGCCAAGAGTTATCACTCTTACGCACCGGCCAAACAGGATTATTCCAAGCAGAAGTAACTGGGGTTATGACTCCTGCATCCACTAACTCCTGAATAGTGGTACTAATCTCCTCATGACCACCTGGAATACGATACTGCTTCTGACAAACCACTTTTGTCGCATGGGGAACTTGTATGGGGGGCATTCTTAAACGACCAACCCGTATAGGTCTGGACGATATATAATGCGTTGTTCCAAATTGGTAACATCCGTCATCTAGATGCAAAGTCATTCCTCTCAAAATATCAATCCCAATTATGAATTCTAGAAGTGGCACTACTAGTACAAAATACTCTTTTCTGGGAATTCTACCTATTCTCATTTCAAGCAAAGTTTGAACTGCAGGGGTTTCTTTTCCACCTAATCCGGTAATAGTAAAAGGCTGACCTGTAAACTTCTTTGATTTTCCATGAATAAGAGTGGCCTCCGCTCCTGTATCTACCAATGCTCGGGCCCTTTGGATATTACGATGTCTCCAATAAATATCAATATCTACATAGGGTCTATTATCTCTGTGAGCCCATCTGTGTACCGGAGCTTGACCTATTTCCTAGTCATTCTTACTGCATTCTGTGTACCAGGATAAATCAGGATAAAGACTCTCACGTTTCTTAGGTATCGGTACCTCCTGTTCATATCCATTCCCAGTACGGAACGGATTCGTATCTTCTGCATTGTACTGCGGGTTACGATCGACCAAACTGTGACGATCCTCTCTCCTCCTCAACTCAGGGGATTGATCCCTATCATCTCTACGTCTGCTGTAAACATAGTCAGTTCTCCCCCTTTCTCTTTCCCCCTCTCTCTCCCTGTCTCCCTCTCGACGGGGGGACACATCACGTGCAGAACGTCGATCATCACGACGAACAGAGCGCCCACGGCGGTCGTCATCACCGCTACTGTCAGAACCACCACGATCACACTCAGTGGTCCGAACACGCCGGGCACCCTCCTTTCGATCCAAGCCACGTTTGCGAAACAACTCCCACAAACGAGCGGTAGTCTCACCATCAATGTCCTCCCTCCGCACACCATCAGCCAGAAGACCAGAAAAAATATCACGTCTAGTAAGTTTATTTTCACCAGGAGTACGAGTGTCAGGCCGGGACTGACGTTCAGGTTTAAACCACTCACCCAACTCACCGAGTTGGCGCACCGATTCCAAAACCGTAGATAATACGTTACCAGTCTGATTAATCAATAAAGTCATCATGACCTGCTTATAGGCAACAGGGGAAGATCGAATGATACGGTTCCGCACAGAAGATGTCAATGAACCATCAAGCAACCTGTCAGCAGTACCCAGAAAAATTGCCGTTTTCATCACCTCCTCTTTGAGACGTTGAGCAGCATCACGCAAAGTATACCACGGCTTGTCATTCACAGGCCAGTCAGATTCAGTAGGATATTTTAGATTACAACCCTCAGTCGCCAATTGGAGTAAAGAAATCTGACCAACACCATTATAGTTACGAAAATGATCCTGCACAGTAGAATCCAAACTCAAGGAACAGAACTTTAAACAATCGCCAGTATCCAACATAATACCAGCAGCGCCCAGTTCATAAAGGCGCACCATCCATGTGAGCAAGGACTCACCAGCTCGCTGCCGAAATCGCTGCAAAATATCACTAATTTCCTGCTGAGTAAAGTCTTCTAAACAGTCCAAAGAAATACCCTGCGGAGCATTGGGAGACTGCTGCAACTTCCGACGGAAAACTGGATGCGCAGAAACCGCGGGACGAGCATCACAAGGAGCCCGATCAGTACTCGTAGAGAGACAATCAGTGTAAGAAGCATTGATCCCACTCGAAGAACGAGCGTAATCACGGGGTGCACCATCAAAGGTGCGAGAAGCAGACTTACAATCATGGCGGGAGCGAGAAGACTCACGCTTGGCAGACTCCTCACCCGAGGAACAAGAATCAGTCGAGTTCCAGATATTACCATCCCATTCATCAGGATTCCAATCCAGCCCGGCTGTCGCCACGACCAGACGCACCTTTCGCGTCGAAACCCGACCGCGCCTGTTCTTGTATTTATAACGAGCAATTCGCACAGCCGCCCGTTCGGCAATAGTTTGGTAAGTCTCAAGTTTATCAGCAAGCAACTTATTTTGACACCGCAACAAAGTATGAGAATTCTGAATCTCAACAAAGTGCGCTTCCACATCTTTAAGAGATATCTGTAGCTTCAACAATCTCTCATGCAGAATCCTGTATGCAGACAAAAGAATCCAACCTCTGCGCCCCAAAATGGGAATCTCCTCACCCTTCGATACGGGTGCCTTCTGCAAACAAGCAATCACATCAGCCGGCTCTGCCAGCTCCAAAGAAGAATTCCAATTCTCACTCAAACCAGTAGAATCAGCCCACTCACGGGCCAAGGCTTCATAAGGCGTTGAATCCCATCCGGGAATATCAACGGGCAACTTAAAAGTAGATTTAGACCTTCTAGAAAACATCGTGAAAAAGGAAAAAGAAGAAAAGAAGAGAAAGAAAAGAAGGGGAAAAAAAAAAAAACTATACACACAAATATACAAAAATAAAATGCAAACAAAACCACGCACGCGCCGAAAGCAAACACAAGACAACCACAACGCACACAGGTTTCGTAAACGGTTCGTGACGCCAAATGTTCTGCTTGGGTTTTCGGATCAGATAGAACCCGCTCAGCAGAGCCTCTCTAACCCAAACCAGAACGTTACCCCCTCCCTAGGGCCTATTCGCACCTAAATAACCACATATATGTACCACCTAAGGACAGGGAATTCCTACTATATATACCAAGACCTACAAGTCACAGCCTCGCGGTCCCAAACGGACCCAGGACTTCCTGCCCAGACGGCAGCCACAGACTTCCTGCCCAGACGGCAGTCACAGCCTCGCGGTCCCAAATGGACCCAGGACTTCCTGCCCAGACGGCAGCCACAGCCTCGCGGTCCCAAATGGACCCAGGACTTCCTGCCCAGACGGCAGCCACAGCCTCGCGGTCCCAAACGGACCCAGGACTTCCTGCCCAGACGGCAGCCACAGCCTCGCGGTCCCAAACGGACCCAGGACTTCCTGCCCAGACGGCAGCCACAGCCTCGCGGTCCCAAACGGACCCAGGACTTCCTGCCCAGACGGCAGCCTTAGACAAGTCACAGCCTCGCGGTCCCAAACGGACCCAGGACTTCCTGCCCAGACGGCAGCCACAGACTTCCTGCCCAGACGGCAGTCACAGCCTCGCGGTCCCAAACGGACCCAGGACTTCCTGCCCAGACGGCAGCCTTAACACGAGTTCATCCTATAATTACCACGACATAATCAGTGTTACTATATATCAGATCACACAAAGACAGCTAGTTGAGCACAACTTGTTCCCCAGTTCGAAGGGCTCCTTTCTCCCTTATTCAGTTACCACCTACCTGATCAGGATTAACATCTGTCCATGTCAAGTCACAGCTGACTAGAAGAATAGGTTACCCTCTTACACAAGAACACGTAGCACATATTGCTTTACTACTTTATTTAGTTATTACATACACACTCACGGAACATAATACATATCACATAACCTGCAAAGAAAAGTGAAAGATTGAGTTGTACACTCTAATAGTAAGGGGTTGACATCACCTTGGTCGTATGTAGCCTGCACTCAATGGTCATCTAGGTTCCCTTCTCGTCTGCGCCTCGGCTTCGCCTGGAAGTCACACCTCCGCAATCACGGGTTTACTCCCGTCTCCCTCTCCGAGTCACTGGGACCTCTTCCTCATCGGCTACTCTCTTCTCTTTGGAATATCTATTTCTCGGTTTTTCTCCACCTCCAAGTTTGTCATCTGTCTTCCCTGGAATAAGTAGCAGCTTTACTACTAACGGCCAGGTGCCGCCCATGGACTAGAAGCAAGTGCCAATATCTGCCTCAAACTTTTACTAATATAGACGTGCATTTCCTCATGGAAAATTCCAGCCCGTAACCTGCCGCCCACCAAATTCTTGTACCTCCCCGTGCCAAGGACACGTTCCCAGCCGGCCGGCCTGATGTAGTGTCTTCGGCATGAAGAAAAATACAATCCTTCGATAAGGGCCGGCCTGAACCGGTTCTCTCCAAGCGAATAACACCTCCTAACTAAAACACTGCCTATGACCTAGAAACATCCCAAGCTGCCAGAGCAGGAGGAAAGATGGAGTCTCTCCCGTTTAAGGCCTACCAGGCCTGAATTCAGCACGGCTCCATGAAATACCCTCACTACAGAACAGATTACCCCTAATGCTAACGAATCTATCCCCTAAGATGTATATGCAAACCCTGATCTATGGGGAAGAACACAGGATCATGTCGAAGTGCCTAATAAATAGGCTCTATACACTACTCTAACCCTTAGACTTGAATGGGAAGAGACTGAAGTCACCTAAATCACCCTTCAACACAATAAGACCGGAAAAATCGAGCAGTACAGGGGCTAAAGGCAAAAGTTTTAAAAATGCCCAAAAGCACGTCAAGAATGCGATGTCAAAGTAGAGTCTAAATACTCATTCCCTTGAATGAATTGTCTTCAAACTATTTGCAATTAAATTAAAAATTACTCACTTCTATAGGAACAACCACAAAACCTGCTTATTTGGTTGCGTCAGACTTTCTCCAGCTCTATCTGCCTAGATGCTTCCCGAAAAGCATGCAACCTTTGATACAAACAAACACAATAAGCGTAAATGCAGATTAAGAGAATAGCACCAAACCGGACTTGTAAAACATGAAGTGCTGGGGCTTTATTAAAAACTTTAAAAATGCCCAAAAGCATGTCAAAAACGTGAAGAGAAACTACACTCTAAATACTCCTTCCCTTAAATAGTCTGCAAACTATTTTCCATTAAATACACAAATTTGCCTATCAAAAGTCAAACAAGCAGCAACTACAACGTTTAACTTTCCAGCACTCTGCAGCCACATAGGTCCCAAATAAAGGCCTACACCCAGTGCTTAATTTGTAAAACATGAAGTGCCGGTGCTAAAAGCAAACTTTTAAAAATGCCAAAAACACGATAAAAACTATACTCTAAATACTCCTTTTCTTGAATGAATTATCCCCAAACTATTTGCAATTAAATAAAAAATTACTCACCTTTATAGTGACACAAACACAATAAGTGTAAATTCAGCTGAAGAGAAAACCCCCAAACATATCTGCTTATGCGAAATCAAACAAGCTGTAATGTCCACACTTCAATACTCTGCAGCTGTATAAGTCTCAAATAAAAGTCTACAATGCTTAATTTGTAAAATATAAACTGCCAGGGCTGAAAGCCAAATACAGGTCAGAGACATATATTACTTCAATTCAATGTAAATCTAATAAGATACAAGTTTCAACAATTCTCAAGTATCTTGCTAAGCTACAACTCGAGTAATTCATAAAAAAATGTGTCCGACTTATGACGCAAAGACCTACCACCCCTGCATATTAAAAAATACCCTCAACTTAAGCACATTATATATTATTTTGGAATAGTAGTAATATAAAAGATATACAGTGTTAATATCACAAACTAAACTACGTCATCTTGCCGCCCCAATGAGTTTCCTTCCCTCCCCCGCATCTCATGTTTTAGGTCTCGCTGAGCCAAAGGCTCGAAGAGACATTTTGTCTGTGGGACCTTCAAAGTGCTACCCACAGTTTTGGCTGGCCTAAACCTTGAGTGCACGATCACATGCACGTGCACAGCTGCTCCCACTCCCCCCTCCCTTCTCTATAGCTTTCTTTCACTTTAGCCGCTTTGACCCTTGCATTCCCCCCTCCCTTCTCACCCAGCCCTTTGATGCTCTGCTCGATTAATTTCACTTTCGCCGCTACAAACTTTTCAAACCTTTTACCGCCTTTGATTTTCTTTTATTTTGCTGAGCCTTGATTCATACGCGCTTGTTCCGATTTCAAGGGAAGTCTTACCCATCTTCAACTAACAGCATGCAGCCAAGCGTGAAGGATTATCGCTTGTACTTTCATTTCATATCATCTACAGCGCGTGTCCTCTAACGCATGTAAATAAATGTAAAGGCACGATCAGACAAACGGTAAGGATAATCGCTTGTGCTTCCATTCAACTTTGTCTTCAGCACGTGTGTTTGTCAGCGCGCAGCAGATTTTCATGTTTCCTCGCTCATGACTATACATCGACGCTTGCATCATGTTTCTCCATCTCTCCCTTCCTCCTATGTTGTCCTTAGTTAACTTTACATCACTCTCTGCTCCTTTGCCACACACTCATTTGTCCTCAGTGTATCGCCTTCACGCTTTGCTTCCACTGATAGCATAACGTAACATAGTATAGCATAACAAAACATAGCATAGCATCACAAAACATAGCATAGCATAACAAAACAAAGCCTAGCATAGCAAAACACAACAAAACATAGCATAGCATAACAAAAAATAGTATAGCATAAAAACACAACAAAAAATAGCATAGCATAACAAAAAATATCAAAACAAAACATAGCATAGCATAACAAAGCATAGCATAACAAAACAAAGCATAGCATAGCATAAGAAAACATAGCATAGCATAAGAAAAAATAGCATAGCATTACAAAACTCAACAACACATAGCATAACAAAACATAGCAAAACAAAGCAAAGCATTGCATACCAGACACAACAAAACGTAGCATAGCATAACAAAACATAGCATAGCATAACAAAACATAGCATAGCATAGCAAAACAAAACATAGCATAACAAAAAACAAAACATAGCATAGCATCACAAAACATAGCATAACAAAACATAGCATAACAAAACAAAGCATAGCATAACAAAACACAACAAAACAGCATAGCATAAAACATAGCATAGCATAACACAACATAGCATAGCATAACAAAATATAGCATAACAAAACATAGCATAACATAACAAAACACAACAAAACGTAGCATAACTAAACACAGACACAGGGCAAAATGCAAAGTACTGTGGTGGGGGAGGGAGGGGAGCGCGCACAAGCCCAAAGACGTGCAAGCCCGCTCCATTCATCAGATTTTGGATGTTATAAAATCCACAGTAGTTTAATACACCATAACATAGCATAACATAACAAAACATAGCCTAGCCTAACATAAAATAACAGCATAACATAACAGAACATAGCCTAGCGTTGCATACCATTGCATAGCATACCATAACTTAACAAAACATAACATAACATAACAAAACATAGCCTCGCCTAACATAACATAACAAATCATAACATAGCATAACAAAACATAACATAGTATGGCATAACATAACATAGTATAGCATAACAAAACAAAGCATAGCATAACAAAACATAACAAAACATAGCATAGCCGAGACGAGAGGGACAAGAGGGCGAGGAAGGGGCGGGCACAGCCTAAATACCCTTGCCCCCTCCCCCACCGCCGGAAGTAACCATTCGCCGGACGTCTTCCCTGGCTGAGCCCAGGGACTAGACCGGCTGCCCCCAGTGCCTTCATGCGGCACTAAGGCGGCCGCCCTGTTAGGGGGGCTGCTGCGCAACCCCCCGGGGCAGCCTTGCATAGTGCCAATATCGGCAACTGTTGTCACATAACACATAGTAAATACATAAATAAACCACACGACACTTTTTGTAAGTGGAGAAATATTGCTGCAGGTTTATTAGCATAAACATTCTTAACCCCATTTTTTTGACTTGCATATGCCCCTTCGGCCACACTGCAATTTCATCATAGCATTTAAAAAAATTCTCTACGTATATTTATTAACAAACGCTGAGTGACCAATTCACGCTTTCATTTAAAACAAGCATTAGGTCTCGCATTTACGCGAGTTTGAGCTATTGACATTGCAAATAACAATGCCTTTTATTTTGGTTTTCGGTTTTAAAACCTAAATAAAAGGCTTTGTCATTTACAATGCCAATAGCTTAAACTCGCATAAATGCGAGACCTATTGCATTGCAAATGCTTGTTTTGTTTTTCTTTCATGCCTTTGAAACCTGTAATTGATGTAATTTTGTAACCTGTAACGCTCTGATCCTTATGTTAAGCGCTCTGATACCTCCGGGTATAGCCAGCGCTATATAAAACTTCTCAAATAAATAAATAAATACACTTATATTGACACCGAACCCAACACTAGCATTCCACATGCAATACATAGCACACTCTTACAGATGTGGTATCAGCACATGACCACAGTGGGCTCTAAGACAACAGCATCGTCATGTTATGTTTGTTCGCTAATACTGCGCACAGTAGGTGCCACAAGGCTTTACTTGTCCCAAGAGGTAGCACCCGAAAAAGCAAAATGCCTTCTCTACCTATACCTATGTAGGATTAGGGCCAAGATATGACCTAACAGGGTAGAACCCCATAGAAAAGTAGTGAACCTGAACCGATCAGAGACCAATCCCACATCATTACACCTTTTCACCGAGCCCAGCAACAATCAAACAGAGCTAGATAGGATGTGCAGGAAAGGCACCATAGGGGAGGATACTATTTGGCCCCAAGAGTTTCCAGAAAAATGGTTCTTGGAGGCAAGCTAAACCGCCACACCAATGCACAAACACATCTGCTCCTGTCTCCAGCTGTGATCCCAGGGTGGCCTTTAGCATTTCTGGTGCTGTCTTCTTTAATAACAAATGGAGCCCGGACATGGAGTTTCAGTGTAAGGCCATCCACCTCGATGATACAAAGGGAAACGAGTCTCATAGGAGAGGGTTAAACAACAGCATAGATACCTCATGTCAGGAAATCTGGGACACTGAGATGAATAGATGTATGTAGGTAGAAGGGACAGGGAAACCCTTAATTGTATGGAAACTTACACTGTATTCCTTGTGTTTCAAAGGAAAAGGGAACAAATGAGAACTGTTGTACAGTGCTGCACATTCCAGACATGCAGTGGGACACCTCCACGCTGATGGATACCTACCGCTGTTGTGAGTTTGCTTCCTCTCAGCTTGTCTCCGGATTTTTTGGCCTCTGCTCCCTCATCACCATACTCACCCCGACCCTGGTCATTCTCGAAGAAGATCTGCCAGAGTTGCACTAACACCCACAAAGGAAGACGACAACTCTTTTGTGTCAGGCTTGAGAGCAAAGAACTGCTGAATTCAGACTGTTTCTGGCACACAAATCAACGCAGTGGGGTCCATACTCACAATTCAAACAAAAGCAAACACCTACTGGTTAATGATAACCAGGAGTGAGATACTCAAGACGATGAACAGCACTGAGCTCAGTCTTTTATGTGATCAAGGAAGAACTGAAAGCCACCCCCCTCATGGTGATGCAACATTGATATGTGGTGGATTTTGATGTCTGCAATGGAGGGAGGTGTGTGTGCCAAAATCGGTGTGTCCTGCTGCACGTTTATCCCAGGTAACACCCTGATAACGGAACTCTGGCTCTTGACATCCACGCACTGCACCATTTACAAAGAGACCTGCATGAAGAGGGAGGTGCTCCTGAGCAGGCATGGCATTTAAACCGGTTTGCCTGGTTTCCCCAGTGGGTGACCTGACTGTGTACTTCACTGTTGCCCATTCTCATATTTTTATTGTTTGTGTGTGGCAGTGGTTAATTTGTTAAAAAAGGCATGCAGCATCCCATTTCTCCTGTTAGCGCCGCCTAAAACAGAACCAACTACTAGCCATGAAAGTGGTGCGAAGATGTGGCGTAATGGCAAGAGCTGCAGACCTCGGAGCTGCGGAACCAGGTTTGAGTCTCAGCATCGGCTCAACATCCTTAATCACACCGTAAATGACTAGTGCTCATCAAAAGTGCTGGTGTTGATGTTTAAGTCCTCAGTCCTCAAATTAGTTAGAATGCAAGTAACTAGAAAAATAGTATTAGTCAAAACTGAAGAACAGCATGTCCCTAATAATGTGACTGTCATGAAGTAAAGGTTAAATAATGTAGTTGGAAATTCATCGAGAGGGGGAATGTTGAAATTGATAAAAACAATGACAATGCTTATAATGGCACACTCGCATACACAAACAAAATCATATCACTATTATTAACCTCTTCTGTGCCCATGACGAGATAGTCTCGTCATGGAGCACGGTTGCGCTGTGCCCATGACGAGACTATCTCGTCATGAACCCCGCCCGCTAATGTAACGCCCAGCACAGGAGGGGGAAAGGGCGGGGCACTGAAGGGGTTAAATTTGCCCATCGTGAACTCTCCATCAATCCAGACTCAGAAATACGTGATCAGGCAGGCTCTGCAACCCAGGCCCACGGTAACTGATTGACAGGTCATAGGTGGGGTAGCCGGCAGACAAACGTGCAAACAGGAAACTCAGGTCCATCCCCCAGATAAGCGCAAAAACACCACAATGGTCGAGTGAAATTGACTCCAATAAAGCACACATGGCCAGAGGGTTGCACACATTCCCAAAACATCATATGGTCTAATGCCACATAGAGTTAGAAACACACAGTCAATCAGAACACATCACACACAGTTAATGAGGTCATTACGCACATTTTATGCCGGACATCTGGACACATTACCCACTGGCCCACATTGTTTTCATGCAAGTTCGAGGCCCACCTGCATTTGTTATCAGAGACCTTTATTTATTATTCCACAGACAAGGCCTTGCAATCTTTTACTAAACAAGAATTGCCGGATGTACTTTGGAGGTAGCTGTGCGCTATATAAGCGTTTATAACATAACAACATAACATAACAACATGACACCTAAAACTGTATAAAAATTGTTCAGATTGATTGTACTTAGAGACAGTCCTCAGACCCATTTCTGTAAGTTGTAATCCCAGTTGCAGTGTTTAATTAAACTAACTGGTCCTGTTTTGCCAAACGCCTCTAGTTTTTCAAGGTAAATTCATATTCAAGCAACATCAGTAAGTGTTGTAAAATAACCTGGCACACCATATACCACCTGCAGGAACAGTGACAGTTACAGTGGGTACTGCTGAAGATTGCCCAGCGCAAACAATAGAATCATCAAACAATATCCAAAAACAGATCCACACTCAGCATTGCTTAGAGGGCACACTGCCCTAGCACATACTGGCACACGCGACTAGAATTATAGCTAGATGAAGTGCTAAAAAACGCTATGATGGTATACAATTACTAAAAGGTGCTATACACATGCCAGTAACGTAAAATAACTTCTAGACCAGAAACAAAACTGCAATACTTGCATGTTGGCAACCACACACATCTCAACCGTGCTCGGATAGGGTATTTTTATTTTGAGGGGCATGGAGATCACATGCATACTTCCCAGTGCGCACAAATAATTTAACCAGCAAAGCAGACATTACGGGGCATAAATAAACTCTATAAATTACCAGACACTTCATGAGAATAAGAAAGCTTTAAGGTGGCTGTAGTACATAGGATGCAGCTACCCAAAGTTGCCAAAGAGGACACAGTTAAATTCCACAAGCATAAAACGCCAGGGTCGAAGCAAGCACAAGGTGGAGGGTGGTGGGAGGGGCTTCATGGGTATAGAGAGACCTAAATATGAAATTCGACATTGGCTGCCTCTCTTACAAAGTCAACCATCTAAAGCGTCCCATGCCACCCCTAGCAAAAACTCTCATCTCTCTAATCCCTTGAAAAGCCAGACCACTGTCCAACAACCACAGACAAACCAGGCATTACTGGAGAGGGAAAAGGTATGCATCATGCACAGGACAACAGCCAAGGGGTGTACAGGGATAGCCCACACACTGGCCTTCACCAAAATCGAAACATCCGGGGGGGTGTTCTTTTTAGACAAATGGGCAGAGAGAAACTGCTCGCACTGCAAAGACCCAACTACAGCGACAGTGGACAGTATCCTAACTGCGGCACAGTGGTGTGTGGCAGAGAAGATGCTGTTATAGCACCCAGAAATGACTAGTAAAGAGCATGTGTTACAGCATCCAGCAGTGACTAGCAGAGTGTTATAGCTCCCACGTTAGTGGTAGAGAAACTGGAGCCATTGCGCCCAGAGGTGACTAGCAGAGGAGCTGGTGGTATTGCTCCCACATGTAAGTAGCAGAGGAGCTGGAGTTAAAGCGCCCATGGGTGACTACCAGCAGAGCTAACATGACTACCAATAGCGCCCAGACATGAGTAACACAGTGAAGAACTGAAAGCATAGAGAAGAAAGGAGGTGACAGAACGAGAAACTAGAACTATTGTATAATAGTGCACACAGACATGGGCGACAGAGGATCTTGTGGTGCACCGCACGGATATGAGTTGCAGGCGAGTTGCTGCTATAGTGCATAGATTTGAATGGCTGCAGAGCTTGTGTTATAGATCAGAGGTATCAGTGGCACAGAAACTGATTCTATAGTCCCCAGAGTTATATCACATTGTGAGGAGCTCGAAGTGTAGCACACACAGGTATGAGTGCAGAGAAGATGGAGGCATAGCACATAGAAGTGAGTAGCAGCTTAACTGATGTTAGAGGACAAAGAGGTGAGTGGCACCGCAAAGAGCTAGCGATACATCACCAAGAGGGCAGGGTGAGGAATGAGGAACTAGAAGTAAAATCACAGAGAGGAGGATGGCAGAAGAGTGGGAGCTGTAGAATCCAGAAGCGAGTGCCGCAGTGAGGTAAATCACACAGATGAATGACAGAGTGAGAAGGTAGTTGGGTAGCAAATATAGGCAGTTTATAGAGTGACGAGCAGTGGTATAGAAAATGGAGAGGAGTGGCACAATGAGGACATGGGGGAAAAACATAAAGCAAGGAAACGAGAAAGAGCCCCTAGAAGAGCTGTAAATGGTATAGTAAGGTGCTAGAGGGAGCGAGAGGCAGAGACCAAACACAATCTGAGGAGCTGGGTATATAGCACACAGTGGTGAGTGGCAGAGCGAGGAGATACTGGTTTAGCACACATATGTCAATGTCACAGTGAGGAACTGGAGGCATAGAGAAAAAAGGAGGTGACAGAACGAGAAACTAGAACTATCATGTAATAGCGCACACAGACATGAGCGACAGAGGAGGTTGAAGAAAGTAAATTTCTCCATGCATTTTTCCAAAGACTTCTTTAGGCAGTGCTACAGCTAAAACTGCTGAACAGAATTACACCAAATGTGTCAGGAAGCTAGATCTTGGTCCTCAGGTGGTGTTTTTTGTGATTTGGTATGAATCTGTAGTCATTTAAAAATAAAGGTTTACTTTTTTGTATATCTGAACTGTTAGGTCCGCGAGAGGCTCACAGGAATGCCAATTTAAAAATTGAGCGTTCTGATTGGCCTCTAGGGCTTTTTTCCCTTGTGCCAATTTGCTCCTGCTGGAGTCAGACTCACACTGGAGAGAGCACTCTGATTGGCTGGCAGCAACATGAGAAAAATTTTGCTGGCAGTCAATACAGAGCTCAGAGACTTAGGCCTTTGTCCTGAATTTAAAAAAAAAAAGATAGAAGGGTGTAGGGGAGGGATACCCTGCTACTCTAGGCCCCACAGGGGGAACCCAGAATAACGCCCCCAAGGGGCTAAAATAAAATCATTTTTTCCTGTGGGACATTCATGGGATTGCAACAAAGAAAACGCATGGGGCTCCATTGTTTAATTAAGGGAAGGGGGTACACAGCCCCCCATCTGAGCCCTTTTTGGCCCTGGGGATCCAGACCACCGGGGCCCAATTAAGGATGCAGAGGGAAGCACACAGCCCCCCTTCCTGAGCCATTTACAGCCACTGGAACCTCATATTTTGAGGGATCGGGACATGAAGCCCCCACCCTCAGCCTTTAAAAGGCCCTGAGAACCCCATCCTCTGGAGCTGGCTCACATATTGTGCCCCAGGGAGCCCACCCCCTGGACACAGTAGTTTTCCTGACCCACCGGTGTGTGGAGCATTTTCAAATCTCCCGTCAAACGCGAGGAAACGCGACGTCTGCTCCCAGTGGGAGGAAGCTTTAAAAATCCTCCTGTCAGCTGGCACCAGACTTGTGTTCAGTTTCCCTCTGAAATAGAACACATATTGTACCTACCTGCAGGGAGCAGCATGAATAGCTGTTTCCTGTGGGAGGGTGCAAATGCCGGCACCCGCAGAATCCAGGGAGCCAGCTGGGGCTGCGGTGGCCTTGGGGCTCCCAGGGTGTGTATGGTAGGAGCCCAGGGTGGGCACCAGTGCACCGACCTATATTAAAGGCAGGCCCCAGGGGATGGGGTCCCCGGGGTCTAATGAGGCTTGAGGAGATGAGCCACGCAGCCCCCCCTCCCCTTTAAAATAAATACTGCCCTATGGGATGAGGTCCCCAGGACCTAATGAGGCTCGGGGAGGTGGGCCACGCAGCCCCCCTCCACTTTAAAATAAATACGGCAATGGGGATGGGGTCCCCAGGGCCTAATGAGGCTCGTGAAGAGGGGCCACCCAGCTCAACTTCCCTTTTTAAAAAAAAATCCACGGCCCTGGTGGATGGGGTCCCCAGGGCCTGAGAAGGTTCATGGAGGGTGGCCGCCCCACCCCCTCTCTTTTAAAAAGAACACATGTCCATGGGTGGTGGGGTCCCCGGGGCCTAAGGAGGCTCAGGGAGGGGGGCCACACAGCTTTCCTCACGTTTTGGCCCTGGGAATGGGGTCCCTGGGGCCTAATAAGGCTCGGGAGGGGGTCGTGCAGCCCCCTCCCCTTTTTTAGAAATGCTGGTGCTGGGGATGGAGTCCTGGGGCCTAATTATACTCAGGGAGTAGGGCTGCATGCCCCCTCCCATTCTTAATTACTCAGTCCCTTGGGATTGGGTCCCTGGGACCCAAATGTCATAAATAATGTCATAGAACATGTCATGAGTGATGTAATATGTGAGGTCATAAGCAGTGCATCGTAGGGGCATATATTATAGTTAGCTCTGCTAACTTTGACTGGTGAATTTCTGTGTTTTTTTCTCCTTATAGGAATATGTGAATAAGAAAGCCTTTTCTTCAGACAAAGCTACCTAGTTAAACAAGCATTGGCATAGCCAATAGGTCTCGCCTTTGGGACCTTATAAGTGTTTAGCCATGCAACACTTGATGTTGTTGCACCAAGGATATTGTGATGGATAACTAAACACTTATAAGGTCCCAAAGGCGAGACCTATTGGCTTGGCCAATGCTTGTTTCCCTTATCATTTGTACGCCTACCCTTTCAACTAATTACAGTATGATGCAGAAAATATTCATAAAAATCTGATCTTCCATTTCTGCATAATTAACATAAACTCACTGATGGACATGTGCACACTCACCCCCTTACATTTTCTTCACATATTGGCCAGGTACAACACCAAACACTGTTGAGTACAATGGTGTTCAGTTTGTGTGGGTGTGTAGTTTGTGTGTACACACTACTTTTACGGACACCAGGAAGAGTAGTGACAATAAGAGTGCAAGCTTTTCCTACACATATAACTTCTACTAGAGCAACATCACTGCAATTGTCAGTCACACTCAGGAATGGCATTCGTTGTACACACAGTACGGCTGCAGAGCAAGCAACAACCCTTCAAACTACCCTTACAGTGGTTGGAGAGAAGCCGATAAAGGGGCAGAGAGAGCATGCTAGGAATGTAAAGAAGCATTTGCAAAGCCTTGACCTAAAAAGCTTTCTTCAAAACACAGATGTTCATACAGCTCTCACTCAACAATTGCTTACTCAGTCAGCTATCGATTGATCAGCAATTAAACTGATTACAAAACAAACAAGAAAAGAATGACAGCATGGAAGAAAAAAAGGCAAGAGTGAAATAAAGGAAAAAAGAAAGAATCCGAGAGACAGGGAAAGAAAGTGAACAAAAGAGTCAGAATGAAGAAACAGTACATGAAAGAGGAATAAAAAAGTAAGAAACAGTGAAAGGGATGAATGAAAGAAGATGAAGAAACAATGACAAAGGCAGAAGTAGCAACAAAGAAGGAGAAAGATCACGACAGAGAAAGAAAAACAACAATAGCAAAAATAGAACAAGAGAAGGATGCAACGAAAGGAGAGGAAAAGAATGCAAAAGCAAGAGTAGACGAAATTAGAAACTAAGAAACAAACGAAAGAAGGAGAGATATGTTGAAGAAGATAGAGGAAGAAAAAAAGAAGAAAAAGAATGGAAAAGTACAATAAGTAAATACAACAAGAAAAAGAGAGACAGAGAAAGAACACAGAGTTAAAAGATGAAGAGAGAAAAAGATAAGTCTGAAAGAAATGAGGGAAAAAAGGGAAGAAGAAGAAAGAAAAAGCAGAGGAGGAAAGAAGTAGAGACAGAAAGAGATAGGACAAAAAAGGAAGAAGAAAAGGAGAGAAATCAAGAGAAGAAAATAAACGGAGAAAGACAAAGGGGAGGACAAATGAAAAAAATAAAGCACAAATGAAATAATTATTGAGAGACACAAGGGGAGAAAATAGGTGAATAAAGAATTAGAGAATAAAGAAAGAAACAGAGGAGAAATAAAGAAAACGAACAGGAAAAGAAATTAAAATGAAAGAAACAAACAAGGGGAAATGGTGCTAATGGAGAAAAGAGGTAGAAATGAACAAAGAACAGTAGAGACAAATATAGTGAAAAAAGAATAGAGAAAAGAAAAAGAAACTAAAAAAATGAACAACAAAGAAAGGAAAGAGAAGTAGTGCTCAAAGATAGGAAGAAACCAAAGTAGGAGGAAGAAAGAAGGGAAGAAAAAAGGGGTGAAGGAAAAAGAGAGGATAACAGAATTAGAGAAATACAGAAACCAAGGGAAACAAGCTTTAGAGAAACAAATCTAAGACACCGCTGTAAATATAAAAATGTTTTCCATTGCGATCTGTTTGGAACTTATTGCGCAATTGCCACAAAAACAGTGGCAACCTGGTAAATTCTATATTTATTTTCCCTATGCCTATAAATTAAATTATAATATGTTCATGGCCCCAATAATTTCGTTTACCATAAATTGTATCGTGACAAACAGGCACACATGAGCGCCCCACTGCCTCTTCTCAACATTCCTAGATTGCTCCTGTGGGCGCATATGGAAGTGAAGGAGTTGTGACGAATGTGAAGAAGTTGAGACATATAAATTCTGATGCACATAAGCACAATGACGCATTTGACACACTTTTACTTTACGGTTCCAACATGGGCACATGGAAGCAGAACTCAGTAGTTACAGCAACACAGACATTTGTAAAAGTAGGTAACCTCAAAATGCAGGACTTTGCCAAGCTAGAACATAACGATTATGGTCTAAACCTAGTAGAACCTGCTAACCATTTAAAACAATGGAATTTACAACAGAGAGAATTTAAATGAAAAAGTCTCCCCAAACTATGGCGTTTTCTACAGTCTATCAGTGCACAATGCAAAGAAAAAAAACATAACAGACCAGCTGCTGCCAGCACGGACTGCAGCTCTAAAGATGTGCCACTGCACCCTGACGTGGGACCCGTGCTCACTACGCCACTGGAGTCAAGCGATCCTGGCTGATGACGGCTGATAGCCAGAAACCGGTCCTAGGATGCTTGATTCCGGTCCAGGGAAGACATGGCTTGGCAGTTCGGGCTGGACTGTTCCCATGAGGCACAGGGTCAAGACTGATTTGCATATGGCCATGTCTAAACTGGGGTGGTGTAGTGGGCAAAAGAACGATGGATTTAACCTAGATCTCTTGACTGGGGGAGAATGTATGCATTGTCAGCATTCCGTCCATCATTTGTTTGTTGTAACTGCACCCTGAGCCAGGCAGCCGAATCAGAGGCCCAGGAGCAGCATTCAAGAAGTAGTGCCCCGTCCAATATGCCCTTTGACTAATGAATGTTTTTCCTAACTGAATAGTAGCTTTAAAGAAGTCTAGGACCATTGTTTCCTATACCAATGGTGAGCATCCATGGCATATGACTGTAATACCAGGGAATTCAAAGTAGTCTGTCCTTATGAGGCATTTGAACATGTGAGTACATGATGATAATGACAAGCTGAGGTCTTGAGACTGTGCATTTCTCAAAAACTGAAAACTGATATTTTAATGGCAGTTTTAGTTTTCAAAAATGGGGTTTCTTCTGGAAAATTGAGTTTGTTTGCCCACAGTGAAAAGTAGTATTAGATAGAAAAATTTGTATTTTCAGAAACTGGTGAATGAAAATTCAAGCTGAGCTGGGTAGACATACTGCTGTGCTTATGTCCTTTGTGCCACTGGGAATGTCAAGATTTGAATGTTACTTCATAAGTCAAGGGGAGGCATTTAATAGTGAAGAACCTTTACCCAGCATTTCTGCTGGTAACCACACTTGGTATACTTGGATGGTAACTACTGAAAATCTTGCTTTGGGTGGTCATAGTGTAATTACTATTTTACAGGTATAGAATTTGCTAGTAGCTCGGGACGACTTTCCTTGAGCAGAAGTAGCTCTCACTACAGAAAACGTAGGAGACCCCTGCTCTACACTAACTCCCGGCCTTCAGCGCCACCTAATACAAACCCAGCTCCCAACATGGCAGCGCTGCAGGTCGGCTGCCCTTTCCTCGCAGGAACTGCAAGTTATAGCGCGGCAGCCCATGAAGTGTGCACAGATTATAAAATAAACGCCTTAAATAAAGGCCGCATAGCGGCAGAGGATGTGGTGCCACGGCCTGAGCTGCAAACTTCAGCATTAGGGAACATGGTTTTATTTTTGTCGAGAACAGTAAGCCCAAAAAATTAAATGAAAAAAGAAAAACTGCATGGGGGTCGATAAAATACTTACTGTCCGGAGTTTCTGCCAGCCACACAACTTGTTCTTGTGTCTTGCTAGAACTGCAAGTCACTCCACACTGACCCCCAGGCTGCAGCGCCAACTAATACAAACCCAGCTCCCAACATGGCAGCGCTGCAGGTCGGCTGCCCTTTCCTCGCTGGAACTGCAAGTTATAGTGGGCACACTGATTATAAATAAATGCCAAAAATTCTAACAATAAAGGCAGCACATCAGCCGAGGATGTGGTGCCATGGCCTGAGCTACAGACTTCGGCATTAGGGAACATGGTTTTATTATTTGCAGCGAATACTAAGCCCAAAACAATGAAAGAGAGTGAGAGTGTTCACCTCAGCCCCGCGTCTGACGGCGTCTTTGAAGCGATTTAAATGCGGTGGTCACAGCGAAAATGCTGAGTCCAGGGCATGACGTGGATGCAGGTAAATGAATGAAGCCTAGTTTTAGGTCCTCTAATAACGTTAACTTTTCACTGTGTAGCTGGAGAGTAATAGATTCTATTGATGGGAGACAGCGCCTAACGTAAGAAACAAGCAGCCGCAAAAGTGAACGCTACCATCTGTTTACAAATAACATGAGCACGCGACTGGTGCGCACTAATTAACAAGCACGAAAGTGAAATAAATGCCAAAAATTCTAAAAATAAAGGCAGCACAGCAGCCGAGGATGTGGTGCTACAGACTTCGGCAAAGCGCGCGCCCGCGCACATGCACTCAAGCTCTAGGACGGCCATGGCAACATCTGGTAGTACTTTTTTTTTACCCCTTTACTAAAAGTCGAGCAATCAATCAATCAATCAAAGGCATTTATAATGCGCACTACTCACCCGAAGGGTCTCAAGGCGCTTGGGGGGGGGGGGGTCCGCTACTGCTCGAACAACCAGGTCTTGAGCTTCTTCCTGAAGGAGAGGTGGTCTTGGGTCAGGCGTAGGTCGGGAGGGAGGGAGTTCCAGGTCTTGGCGGCCAGGTGGGAGAAGGACCTTCCTCCTGTTGTCGCTCTTCGGATGCGGGGGACGGCGGCGAGGGCGAGACTGGTCGATCGGAGATGGCGTTTGGGAGCCTAGAAGTTGAGGCGGATGTTGAGGTAACTCGGGCCTTGGTTGTGTAGGGCTTTGTGTGCGTGGGTGAGGAGCCGGAAGGTAATTCTCTTGTTGACCGGGAGCCAGTGCAGGTCTCTCAGGTGTCTGGAGATGTGGCTGTGTCTGGGGATGTCGAGGATGAGTCTCGCTGAGGTGTTCTGGATCCGCTGGAGTCTCTTCTGAAGCTTGGCGGTGGTTCCGGCGTAGAGGGCGTTGCCGTAGTCCAGACGGCTGGTGACGAGGGCCTGGGTGACTGTCTTCCTGGTCTCGGTGGGGATCCACCGGAAGATCTTACGTAGCATGCGCAGGATGTTGAAACAAGACGAGGAGACGGCGTTGACTTGTCTGGTCATGGAAAGGGAGGAGTCCAGGATGAAGCTCAGGTTGCGTGCGTGGTCTGTCGGTTTGGGTGCGGTGCCCAGGGCGGGGGGCCACCAGGAGTCGTCCCAGGCGGAGGGCGAGGAGCCCAGGATGAGGACTTCCGTCTTGTCTGAGTTCAGTTTCAAGCGGCTGGTCGTCATCCATTCGGCTACGTCTTTCATCCCTTGGTGTAGGTTGGCTCTGGTGGTGGCGGGGTCGTTGGTGAGGGAGAGGATCAGCTGTGTGTCGTCGGCGTAGGAGATGATGTTGAGGTTGTGTTGGCGTGCGATGGCCGCAAGGGGGCTCATGTAGACATGGGTGGGGCTGAGCGAGGAGCCTTGGGGAACACCGCAGATGACTTCTGTTGCTGCAGATCTGAACGGGGGTAGGCGAACTCTCTGTGTCCTTCCAACGAGGAAGGAGATGATCCAATCCAGTGCCTTCTCCTGGATTCCGACGTTGTTGAGGCGCTGCACTAGGGTGCGGTGGCAGACAGTGTCGAATGCCGCGGAGAGGTCTAGGAGGATGAGGGTCGCTGTTTCTCCGTTGTCCAGCAGGGCTCGGATGTCATCGGTGGCAGCGATGAGGGCGGTTTCGGTGCTGTGGTTGGCCCGGAAGCCAGACTGTGAGGGGTCGAGGGATCCGTTCGTCTCGAGGAACGTGGCCAGCTGCTTTTTGACTGTCTTCTCGATGACTTTGGCTGGAAACGGGAGGAGCGAGATGGGGCGGTAGTTCTTGAGTTCGGTGGGGTCCGCTGTTGGTTTCTTTAGTAGAGCGCTGAGATCGGCGTGCTTCCAGCTCTCCGGGAAGGTGGCGGTGTCAAAGAAGGTGTTGATGATGTCCCGCAGGTGGGGTGCGATGACAGCGTCGGCCTTGTTGAAGACGTGGTGAGGGCAGGGGTCGGTTGGGGATCCGGAGTGGATGGAGTTCATCGTGCGGATGGTGTCTTCGGTGTTGATCGGTGTCCAGGCGCTGAGGGTGGTGGTGGGGGGCGTTGGTGCGGTCGTGGGGGGCGTTGTTTGTGTGCTGAAGCTGTTGTGTATGTCAGCGATCTTGTTGTGGAAGTACGAGGCGAGGGAGTTGCAGAGGTCTTGCGATGGGGTGATGTCGTTGTTTCCGGCGTTGGGGTTGGAGAGCTCTTTCATGATGTTGAAGAGTTCCTTGCTGTTGTGTGCGTTGTTGTCCAGGCGGTCCTGGAATGCTGTTTTCTTGGTGGCGTGGATCAGTTGATGGTGCTTTCGGGTGGCGAACTTGAGGGTAGTCATGTTGTCTGGTGTTGGGTCTCTTCTCCAGGCTTTCTCGAGGGCTCGGCAGTTCTTCTTGGAGCATTTGAGTTCGTCGGTGAACCAAGGGGCCTTCTTGCTGCCGGGTCTGCTGGGCGGGGTCCTCAGAGGGGTGAGTTCGTCCGCACAGTTGCTGATCCACTTCGTGAGGTTGTCGGCGGCCTGGCTGGGGTTCGCTGAGCTGGCGGGAGGGAGCTGGCTCAGGGATGCGGCGAGTTGGTCGGCTGTGATCTTGTTCCAGCTTCTTCGTGCAACCTGAGGCTGGTGGTGGTGGATCGTGGTCCTTCTGAAGCTGAAGTGGATGCAGCTGTGGTCCGTCCAGTGGAGTCCGGTGGCGTGGCTGAAGACGATGTCCTTGCTGGAAGAGAAGACGGCGTCGAGTGTGTGTCCGGCGAGGTGGGTGGGGGTGGTCACCAGCTGCTTGAGTCCGAGGTTGGCGAGGTTGTCGAGCAGGGTGGTGGTGTTGCGGTCGTTGTCGTTCTCCAGGTGGAAGTTGAGGTCCCCGAGGAGGATGTAGTCAGCGGAGGGGAGGGCGTGCGGGCTGATGAAGTCGGCGATGTCTTCGCTGAATGGTGTGCGGGGTCCCGGGGGTCGGTAGATCAGGGTGCCTCTGAGGGTGGTCTTGGGGTCGCTGTGGATCTGGAAGTGCAGGTCTTCGGCGGTTGTCAGGGTGTCGTCGGTGTTGGTCGTGATGCGGATGGTGTTCCTGTGGATGATGGCGATGCCTCCTCCGGTCTGGTTGCCGCGGTCCCTCCGGGTAATCTTGTAGCCCTCTGGGATGGCGATGGCGATGTCGGGCGCTGAGGAGGCGTTCATCCATGTTTCCGTGAGGAAGGCGACGTCAGGAGCTGTGGTGTCGAGGAGGTTCCAGAGTTGGACGGCGTGTCTGTGGACGGAGCGGGTATTGAGCAGGATGCACTTCAGGTGGTTGCTGCTGGTGTTCGGCTTGGTGAGTGTTGGTGCAGTGCAGGTCCGGATGCTGGTGAACTTGCAGGAGTGGCAGCTGAAGGGTCCGTGGGTGCGTCTCGGGGTGGCTCGGTAGCATCCTGGGATTCAGCCGGTGTTGAGTGCATTGAGGGTGGCGGCGTCGTAAGTCCGGCGGGTGGGCTGGGGTCTGCGGGGCCCAGGGGTCCTGGCGCGGGGCGCGGTCCAGGCGCGGACGGGCATAGACGGGCTTACCTTTGGCGCACCTTCGGCGCTCAATCGGTGCTCCCGCTGCGCTCGTCCGCTGCGCGGTCGCTCAGGGGGCGTCATAAGAAGGGAGCCGGGAGGGAGGGTCCGCTGGGAGGCGGGGATCGCGGGGGCCAATCGGCAGGCGGGGGGGCGGGGTCACGGCAGGGAACGGCGGGAAAACCTATGCGGGCTTGGTGGGCGGCCCTGCGGCGGCTGGGGCGCCGGGGATCCGAGGTCGGGCGGCCCTGCGGCGGCTGGGGCGCCGGCAGCAGGTAAGGAGGCAGGCAGAGCAGGCGGGCAGCGTGGGGGCGACCAGGCCGTGGAGGGCGCTGGAAGCCGTGGAGGGCGCTGCTCTAGGCTCGACCTAAAACAGTGGAGCATGAACCCCAAATGTGAACCTTTGTTTTTCAACTTTGGTGAAAAATTGGCCAACAAATGCAAATAAATAATATGCCCAGAAATGTTGATCCTCATTACCCAAAATTCTTCCAAAGAAAACTTTTAAATGACATTTAAAGTTTCTAGATGACCGTGTCTAGCCATATAGGAGTAGAAGGAGGCAATGTTGTGTCTGTCTTCATCAGCAAGCTTGTGGGCCTTTCAAACATGTAGAAGTCTTTCTCAGTTGGTTCACTGATCTTCCGCCAATGCCGGACCTCACAGCTTTCAGTGACTGAGAGATATTGCAGACCTTTAGGTAGCAGTTTGGTGTATAATAATACACTCTTTATTGATAGGTTTAAAAAAACAAAAACATTTACAATTTGAAACATGACTAAATTGAACGATAAAAATGACAGTGATAAATGTTAAAAACTGTGGATTTACAATTACTTAAAATTAGGGGGACCATTATGGGCTAATAATGTTCTGATGAAGGACATTGCTCTGGATTTCTTGTAGCCTCTGATTTAATTGTTGAGTCTATTAACTCAGCCGCCATGCTGTGATGAGGAGGATTTGTGTGTGATTGTGGATTCCAATAGTTTTGACGCTTTGTGGACGAATTTCGTAAGCCCAATGTTTAGCTTGGTGTTGTCAGGGTTAAGAGCGGCCATTATTGCTTGGCAGCAAGATCGAACTCCCAACGTAATACATTGGCCTCGCATCAGTGACCGTCTGGCTGTGAGCAGTGCAGGGCATGCACAGACGATGTGTTCCATTGTTTCCGAATGATAGCCACACAACCTGCATTCAGTGCTACTACCTGGCCAGCGCCATCCGGGAAGGTTCTTCAGAAAGGGCCAGTCATCTATCCTCAAGGCTAAAAACTTATCTTTCTAGTAAAGTGCATATGTGCTTGATAGGTAGAGCGGCTGAACACCCAGTTTAAAATTAGCAATTACAGCCCAAGTGTGTCTACTCTTTGACAGTATTGCTCTGTCTGAGTGAAAGGACCACAATCTAATGTTTTTTTTAATGGCGGTTTTTAACACCGCGTGAGAGGGGTTTGTTTCCCAGAAGTCTTTTACACCTAGTAGCTGTAAACTGCGATCCAGGAGTTGCCGATGCCTATAGCTCGACTGATTTTTCTGTATTTCCTGCCATAGTTGGGCCTCCAAGGAACCCCCCCGGGCACGGCGCAGTCTGTAACATAGTTTAATAAATGCGCCTGCCTCCACTCCATGATGATCTTGAAGTTCCAGTTCGAGTCTCACTTGGGCTGGTGAGGCATATCTTGACAACCAAAAGGCTCTTTAAAAAAATGTCCTTGTTAACTTGTTTATTAATGTACTGGTTGTGCCCTTAGTGATCTCGTGTCCATACGTCAGGGAGTTGATTACATTAGCCTTCATTACTTTCAGCATGGGGGTTAGGCTGGGACCTAGTAGCTGTTTTGCTAATTTTGCAGCGGCCACTTCTAACGACAGGGCTTTAGTTTTCTTTTTTTTTTTTTTTTTTTTGAAAAACCTTTATTGACATTGCAAATAAAGACAAGTATGGGCCTACAACCCTCGGGGCCGGCCGCTAAGCAGTGAAAGTAACAGCAAGCAGATTCTAATCACATGCAGCACCTCGGGAAGCAGATTCTCCATGCTAGTATTCTCTTATCCACTGAACAGCCCAAGAGGGAAACCAGGATATAAAAGGTTTTCATTTTACAATAAAGGATAGAAGGATCAGGTGCCAATCAAGTTCTCAGCAGCGAAAAATGGCAGGCAGAATAGTGAACGTCAACAATAAATAGCAATCTATCAAGTCAATGGCGCTGAAACAGGAGGTTCAGGATGTGGAGGGATATCACGAGCCGTTTGCGCCTGCAGTCTCCTGCCCTAGGACCCATAAAACCCCATGGAAATGGGGCACAAATGAAAAACAATGATTGGTCACGAAGGAAACCTACCGCACTGACCCCAGAAAAGAAAGACAAAGAAGAATAAGAGAAGAAAAAGAAGGCCATAGAAACAAAGCAAAGGACTATAGAAGCCCCTCCCCCAACCCCCCACCCTGCACCTCTGCAGATGACTACGGCCCCCCCCCCCCGCAGCGTGCCTGTCGCCCCAGAACCAGACCCGAAATATAGAAGAAAGAGAAAAAGGGGAAAGAGAGGAAACCCCCCCTAACAGAAAAGGGGAGAGAGTAATAATAAACTGGAGGAGGGCCTTCAACCATGCCCCCGGCTTCTCCCTCCCGCACAATATCATCCTCCCCAACGCAAACAGTAAACAGCAAAAGTTCGGCCATATCTAAGAGAAATGGGGAGCATTATTCACCGACTACACTATTAGTTACATCGTGAAAGCACACAACCCCCAAGCCCGCCCGCCTATTAAATGACATCCTCTGAAGGATCAGCCTTATCCTTGGCCACTCTTTGCGAATCCACCAATGCATACCCATCGACCCATTATAATGTCCAAGGTTACAAGGAAGAGGAGCGTCCAAAGAAGACCAGGAAGGGACACACACATGTGGGGAGGACGTTTCGGAACACCAACACAGTCATCGTCATGGAAGATCACCTTTCCCAGTACTGCCCCAGGGCCTGCGCCGCACACGAGGTCCAGGAAGGAGGAATCAGCCAGAGCAGGCGACTGTTGCGTGAAGATTGCCTGGATCGCCGGAGGCCGCGCGTGGGACAAAGTCACCACCTTCCGCTCAAGTCCAAAACCTCCGGAACAGACCGACCCCACAGCCAGCCGACCACACGCTGCCACAGTGTCCAAAGTTTCCATCTGTCCCTTATTCACAGAGGCGGTCACGGTACTTTCCTCCTGTGGAAGGTGAGACAGAGCCTTATGTACCTGGGGACAGGCCGACCGCAATTGTTCCGACGCTGACGCAATACCATCAAGCTTCCTCCCCAAAACCCGGGCGCCGTGAACCAGGGTGGAATGAAGGGCTCCGAGAGCATCGAGAAGGTCACCGTACCCCAGCACGGCCCCCCGCGCTCGCTCCGCTACGCTCCTCTGCGCCACACACTCCCAATCTTGCTGCGACCCAGTGTACAGGATGATAGAGTCCATCCTATCAAGATGGCCGCAGGGCAGGGCCACCCCAGATGGGGACCGGGTCTCAGGCACAAGCGCATCAAGTTCCATGTCACTGCAAACAAGGGTCCGGAGGCAGGCAAAAAGTGTATCCAGTGTGTGGTCACAGGTGACAGTTGTTCTCCCCCTGGGCCAGTGTCTGCGAAAACCGGGAGCAGCCCGCACAAATCGGGACGAGCCACAGGCCGCGTCCGATCAGTTCACTGGCGAGGGTCCAGGCGATCGCCGATAACCCCTGGAATCGTCACCCCGGGTATGCACCCGTCACGCTATTCTCGGTGATAGGAGCGACCACAGCGAGATTCAGGCCAATATTCGCGCAGCTTCGGTATTCCGACTCCACCCGGTCACCAATGGCCGCTGTTGTTGAACTGCCGCCCGGCCATGTTGTCCACCCGAGGTCCCGGCTCCAGGGCCGCACAGGCCGCAAACTTCAAATGAACATTTCTCGGGCGGTACCGCCGCTAGAAGCTTCAGGATCACACGATCGGTTGCCGCTCTCAATCACCAACACGGGCACGTAGCGCAGGCTGAGGATCTCATGCAGGATATCTGTGCGGGATGCGGAGATTCACGGAGCCGGGAGCCTACGCTGCCATCCCGGTCGCCATCTTGGCTCCTCCCCCCGGGCTTTAGTTTTCAATGCTTCTTTATGCTTGATAAAAGTACCTCTTGTGTCAAGAAAGATGCCCAAGTATTTATAACTGGGGGTTGATTCTAGCATTGTTTTGTTGAAGTACCACCTTTCTATTGCCCTTTCTTGCTTCCCAAAAGATATAGTTTTGGTTTTTGACAGGTTAAGCTCTAGATGGTTTCTTATCGTGTAAGGTAGCAGTTCATCCAGTAGCCTCTTGAGACCCACTTTTGTGTGGCTCAACAACACCAAGTCATCGGCGTAAAGCAAATTGGTGATGCGGGTCCTGTCTGGTTGAGGAGGGTGGCAGTTTACACTGTCGAGTACTGGAGAAAGGTCAGATATAAAAAATTAAAAAGGAGTGGGGCCAATACACAACCTTGTTTGACGCCTGTTTCGTTTCGGATCTTCCTGGAAACGTGGGAGCCTTCAGTTGCAGTCTGAGGACCATGTATGAGAGCAGGGGGGAGGGTGGTAGTGGGTACTTTGTTTAACTGATTGTAATGAGGAGTACTTAATAATGTTGTAATATATATCTGTTGATGATTGCTGCATATTGTATCCTATGAAACTTTAAGAAAGATCATATTTCAAAAATCTACTAAGATATGGCACTCTTCATGACTCTCCCTGTGCTGGCGCACTTGAGACGGCCTAGCCAATGCAGGCACCCTTGTGCCATACTACCAAGGGTGCCTGTGTTACAGTCAGAATATCTTTGTGCAGGAAGGGATACCTTCCAGCACAAAAACAATCTTATGAGGCAATTCCCCCTTTCTATGTGAGATGCAGAATGCATCACGCATAGAAAGAGGAAGTAACGAGGACAAATAAACATATTTGTACTCGTTAGGCGCACCTTAGTAAATATGTGATTGCATCACATCCCATTCTCCACTTATGCGTTGTCTACCATTACAAAATGTAATGCAGCCCAAGCTGCTGCCTTGCATTTCTCTACACAGTGTAAATAGCCCCTTATATGGCTTTGTAAATCTCATTTAAGTACTTGCAACGACTTGCGCCATGCAAGGACAACAAAAGGCCTTAATAAATCTGGTCATAGAAATCTTGCCGATCACAAAGTTTGCTCTATGTCTTCCTCTATAGATGCAGCTCACTGGTCAGCAACCTCTTTGTTTCTTTTCTTCACCCCCCTGTGTGCTCCTGATTGGGGTAGGTTGCTCATAAACACCTGGGTTGTGCTGCCACTTGTCTCCCTGACACCACCACTGCATTGCCGTTTTTTTATCCATGAACACAGCACCCACTGCCTCAAATGTCAGTCTTAGCAGCATAAGAGCCAGCAATCCATGATCTCTGCACCATTGGCTAGAAATTCAATGATGGCTGACAGCCTCACTGCAGCCTTGTACAAGGAATTTACATCCCTGCTGACCTCCCATCTTCTTGATATGTGTGAGTAATCTGTGCAAACTGGTGTCCTCCCTTCTTCCCTGTGAGAGGCCCTTATCGTGACCATACTGAAACCTGACAAATACCCTAAATGGTGTCATTCTTACAAACTACTTTCTATGATAAATATTGACAATAAAATCCTAGCAAAACTCATTGCCTCCCAATTCCTGCTTCTCCTCACTCATATGATCTGCTCAGATCAATCCTGATTTGGCCCTGAATGGTCCACAGCCCACAACCTATGTACCTTTTTTCTATCCTTCACACACTAGCAACAAACCTACAGGCTGCTGCTACCTTTCTTGATGCCTCCAAGGCCTTCGACTCGCTCGATTGGCCCTATCTTTTTTATATTCTTGAGCACATTGGTGTGGGTCGTAAATTAATTCATTTAATAAGTCTGCTTTACACCTTGCCTGTTGCATGCATACGGAACAATGGTATGATATCACCTCCCCTTCCCAGTCGCCTAGTGCACATACCAGGAGTGCCCACTGTCCCCCATTCTCTTCGCTATTGCGATGGAGCCACTTACAGCCCAGGTGCTACAGCACCATTTGCACAGGTGGGTTTTTGTTTCCATGTACGCAGGATGATGTTACTTTATACATACGGACTCTGTCCGACAACTTAGACCCGCTCCTCCAGGAGTTTATTCGATTCAGTGGTATAGTGGGCATCAGCATCAACTAGGCGAACTCCATTTTATTTCCGCTCACCGATACTACGCAAACCTTCATCCCTAATTTCCCTCTGGTGGGGGCCACTGACTCCGTTCGATATTTGGGGATTTGGCATAACTGAAACATAGAAGAGCTGTGGCAAGACAATTATGGCAGACTGATGTCGTGGCTTGAAGACCGGGTGCCTATATGGTCAAAACTCCTGCTGTCCCAGACCGGCAGATTGGCAATTGCTTAAATGGTGGCCCTCCCCAAGTTCCTTTATCTTTTTATTACTTTGCCCCTTCCTCTTACGACCTGTTTCCGCCAGCAACTCTGGTCCCATCAAGTTTTGTTAGACTGGGTTTGTGGGCAACCTCGGGTGTCATGGGGAATTTTCACACTTCCTTTTGAACAGGACAGCCTCAGTGCACCGGATTTGGACCTCTGTTTTCTTAGCACAGACACACTTTGCACATTTCTGCCTACACCCAATTTAGTTTCAGCCCCTCGCAGCCTCTGAGGGAGACCACGTGGCTCGTTGCCCACTACAGACTGTGCTTTATGGCCCTCCCCATAGAATGCGGCTCCAGGTGGATACGCTGGCATACACGATCTGGGCATAGGACAAGCTGCTGAAAAGAGCACACTTTCCTCACCTGTATGCCCCATTTGTTCCAACCCTAGGACATCCACTGTTCCCTGCAGCTTTGGAGGCTGGAATGTGGGTGTGCCTCTTCCAGCTAAAGCTTGCCTCCTTTGGGATGATATATCCCGATAGCACGTTTGTCACCTACAAACACATTTTTCAGGACGCTTCGGTGACCCTTCTGGACACCATGACTTATTAACAGCTACAAGCATCTATGTGCGAACTTTGTGACACTTTCCCATTACCCCCTGATGTGTTTACAGTACTTGAGGAAATGCTCAGTAACCCCTTACAGCGAAGACTGGAACCGGGCCGGGGAAGGCAGAGCCAGACCCGATGGGGGCCCGGGTAGGACGCCGGCTGGCGGCGGGAGCCCGCCCCACCCCCTAATTAAAATCCCGGCTAGGCCGAGGGGGGGCAGGATTGGCCCATAAACAAAAGAGGGCTCCCCCCAATCAGGGGGTGAGCAATTAAGGAAAGGAGGGGGTTAAAAAAGGGGCCAACGGCCCAAAAAGGCACAATTCAACCCTCCTCCTGGTGAGTGAAGAAGAACAGAAGCCCACCCACCCACACCTAAGAATACAGGCGTCGCAGCCGTAGGGGGGGAAAGGGTAGCGGAGCAAACACGAGGAAGCTAGTAGAGAACGAAATTACTAGAAGATAGACGGAAGGCTCTCACAGTGTCCTTGGGATGCCTCAAGGCAGGGGCACTGAGGGAGCCATGGGGCGGCGTGCCGCCAAAGAGAGAATAGAGGTGACACTCCCGCAGGACCCTTAGGGTGCCTAATGGCAGGGGTGCAGAGGGAGAAGATGGCAAGGACCCAGCCTCAAAAAAGAAGATACTCAAGTAAGGACCTTGGGATGCCAAACGGCAGGGACCCCTGGGAGAATGGAGGGCCCACAAAAGGGTACAGGGCCAGCGGGACGGCACTTGCAGCCCAGGCAAGTCCAAAAGGACACCCTCCAAATCGGTAGCAAGTTGAAACCTAGACCCGTGAATTGAAACCCAGAGAAAGGGCCCCCCTTCCTCCTCCCCCAGGAAATTGAGGAGGTTGGGTCCAGGATACCAATAGAGAAATTGCAATGAGAAATAGAGGAAAGTTAAACATGGACATTGAAGGACTATAGTATGACCATGAATTTTGAACTGTAAAGATTTGATGTAAAATAAAATGTTTGTTTTGAAAACAAACTGCGACCTTTTCAGGCACCAAAGAAGTGGTCAAGTGGTGATTTAGGGGAAAGTGCGCAGTTGGTGGGAACAAGCATGGGGGAGCGGGGAGGGAGTACTCGCTGCCTGGAAAGGGTTTGATCACGCGCATTTACACTGGCATGCAGTGGGCAGCGCTGATCAGGGTTGCCTGCGCTCAACAGCTTTGGTCGGACAATCTAGTGGAGATCAGCGAGCAACAGTGGTCCTTCTGCTGTATTCAATCTAGGGCCCTGTCTCCAAATTACAGGTTGCGGCTGATCCATTTCAAGGTCTTACACAGAATATATAATACACCTGCGCGACTACAGCAAATGGGTCTAGTGTAGGACTTGTGTTGCTTATGGTGCGAGGCACTGCATGCAGACTTCCTGCATTTGGAGTTTGAATGCCCTGAGATCTTTGACTTTGGGGTTATGGTAGTTAGGGACATGTCTAGCATTACTGGCCCAGCCCCGGACTGCATGCCCCTTGCTGCCCTACTGGGCTACTTCAAAGAGATGCCCACGGAGGCCCACCGAATAACGGCAATGCTGCTACTGCTGTCGAAGCGTAGAGTGACGATGCATTGGTGCAGGAGATGAGTTCTCACAAGAAATGACTGGCTGCACAATGCTGTCCTCTGCCAAGAGCTGCTGGACGCGTACTAGGAGTGGATGCCAGTCCGCTCCCACCCCCAAGAATATTTGGGCCCCCCTGTCAAGCTATCTTAGGTCACTTGATGACTCAACGGAAAATCTACTGGGCCATGAAAGCCCCCCAACTCTGTGCCCATATTCACGTCTCCCTCCCATAATGGTGTCTTGCCTATATGCTCCATTATGCCTGATGGATGCCCTAGCCAACTGTGCTAAAGGTGTATTTAATACAGATTTAGTCATCCAGCAAGAGGTAGACCTTACTGAGATGAATTGTTATTGGTTACTCTTTGCTACCTTCCATCTCATTTTGTATTCCCCCCACTTATTATTCCCTCCTTCCCCCTACACATCCTTCCCTGTCTCATTGCATTTTTTGTATATAAGTGCTACTAGACTGATTATGTAATGCACTGCCCTAAAATGCAATCTGTATTGATGTTCTTGTATGTTAAGAAAATTGCACTACTAAGGGTTCCGGGGTGGAACCATGGTCTAAGGGAATAGGGGAGGAGCATACCATTAGATAAAATACCATGAAGTTAAAGGATAACAGTGTGAAGTACATATTTATAACAGAAAACTCAATAAATAATAATAAGAAAAAAAAGTAATGTAATGAGGACTTAATGTGGAAGTCATAGGTCATCAGTGCTGCTATGCATCTCTTTTCAAAACATGCGGAGGTGGCACACTATGCCTTATCTGCTTTCTGCATATGATGTTGTCCCGTCACAGCCCTGCTCACCGGCGGCAGCATACTAAGCTGTTGAGAAAACAATTCAGCCCGATTGATGTTGGGCAGTGTACAGAACAGGTGGCCTTGTCTCCTTCCAATGCCCCTTTTTGACAATTCTATATCCCTCTTATCCCTAACTCACAATGTCATCCTTTTCTGTAACTCTTTCCATCCTGTCCCTCCTCAGTTTCTCTCCCTTCTTCTACCCTACCAATTTAGATAATTTTTCCTCTCTTCTCCTGTTTCTTAAATCTCCAATTGTCTCTGTCATTTAGATCCTCTCCCCACCTTCTTTCCCCCATCTCTTTTTTTGTCTCCTCTTACTCTCTGCTGCTCTCCCCTACACACCATGTTTCTAGGCTCCCTTTTCCTTGCTCTTCCCTTGACACCCTGTTTCTTGGCTCCCTTTTTCTCTGGATCTGCTTTCACTTTCATTACTTCTCTCCCTTTCCTTCTACCTTAATACCAGACCTTCCTTCTTTCGGCTCATAATACAATCACCTTTTTAAAATGTCTTCAAGACCTTTCCCTTCGACACATTCTCTTAGTGCAGGAACATTCCCCCCCCTTCTGAATCAGCAGAGGAAACAGAGTGGCAGTGACAACAGCATCCTACAGAACCCACTGCATTCTGCGAGGCGTTCCGTCTATAATATTACCATTGGGAAATCTCAGTGACTTCATAGCCAACTATTAAAGTTCATGTCACCAGGGGCCACCGAGAACCCATTGACCATGTATACAAGGGATCATTGTACGATCACAGCAAAGGTAATGTATTATTAGAATATTAGAATGTTGAGCGCTCCATTGAAGACAGTGGGGTGCTCTGGGCTTCTAATGGCTGGTAGAAGGCCGGAGCATCAACATTCCAATACTTGTTCATAGCAAAAAGGACCCATGGACCCCAATGGGATTTCAACCCCCTCAGGCTCTGTGAGGCCTTTCTTTTACAACTTAGAACATTCTGTCCTATAGGGGCGGAATGTGGTAATAGTCCTAGAGCCCTCCGTAGTATGTTCTATCGGCCATTAAAGGCCTGCTCCCTTATTAAAGGCCCTCGTCACTGGAGCAGGTCTTTAATGGACAGTAGAGCCCACTATGGTGGGCTCTAAGGCTATATTATATGCCACAGAATAATTGACAATTGTGTAAACGCAAGATGCTAGATATACTTTCTTCAGATGAGGCACATTCTTCTATTAACTGTGTCAATGCATAATAATTTTAACAATTTCCAAATGGTCTTCATTGTAGGTGCTGTTTCACCCATCACTGTTGCCTGGAGCATCTTAAGGCGGTCGGCTGCCCACCTGAAAGAATCGCAAGGTCTGAAGTTCTATGTGTGGATCAGAAACCAAAGTGTAAGTTGATTTCTGAATTGAAGAATTATTTTACTAAATGATTGTACAGCAAGTATTTTTTGCAATAGTTAAACAGTCTAGCCAAGATCTCTTGTATCAAGTATGTGTGTATAAATATTCCACAAGTGATTGGACATCAGTGTTTTGCACAGGTAAGCAAAATTACTTATGGTTTTCTAATTTAAAGGCAACTCTGAAAATGAGAGTGGCTATTGTGGACAGGTATGAAAGGCAGCTGGCAACCAAAATGCCTATCAGAGAAAAGTTTTGTCATTTTGTTTGCAACGGTTTGGACTGCAAGTTGTCAATACTGAGAAATAAAAGCAAAAATATTCAAGCCATGAAACTTAGACACAATGGCAGGGACAAGGATCCACTGGTCAACTGTTACAATGATGAAAATATTAAAGCATTTAGTTCAGCTTTCCAATTTAATTGATTCCGCTACAGACGGTAAATTGGCACTGTGCCAATGGTTTTATTACAGGGTAATTTTGATGGGCTGTGCACAAAGAGATTCCGCTCGTTGGGTCAAATATCTTAGTGGATTGCTTGTGGGGTAAGTATGCCAGATAGAGCAATTGACTAACAAGTGAGTTGATGCAATTGCTCAATTTAATTTTAGAAATGCAAGTCATGGTGCAAATGAGTCTACTTCATATAAAGAATATTTCACAGCACAGTTTTTCCAAGTTTTATAGATGACATTTTTGTTTACAGAGATTTCTACAAGAATATTGTGGATTTTGATCTAATTTCTATTTCTTATATTGACTGGTTATTCGAGAAAGATGTATTGTCGAAGGGCCCGATTATGAATTTTGATGGTGAGGGGGGGCCGTCATGCCCATGTACCGCCAAGAGTTACTGCCGCACGCCCGCCAGGTCACAAGTAATTTTGTGGTCTGTTGGGCAGCGTGGCGGTATCTATGGTGGTGCCTCTTTCAAAGGCTGTGGTGCCTTCGGCACCACAATGGGAACTCCAGACAGGTTCTTGCACGGCATGGACTACAAAGTCCATGGCATGCAGGAACTGGGGTGCATGCACAAAGCATGCATCCCCAGGCAGAGGGGCCACAGGGGGCCTGTAGGACCCCCTTTGTTTCAGCACCGCAAGCCTTTTCATGGAGGAAAGACCTTCCTGAAGATGCTGGCAGTCCTGAAACTTGTAATATGCATGGCTGTGCCGCAGCCACCACCTGCATCTTACAATGGCCCTGACCGCTGCCCACTGCCAGGGAACTGCGGTTCCCTGGCGGAGCCAGCGGTCCCATTACATTCTGGCTGCCCAACTCGTAATAGGGCCGTCGGACAGACGGTACGGCGGGGCTGGACCGCCACCACCGTACCACCACAAGTCTGGAGGTCCCTGGACCGCCAGCCTCATAGTTATACCCTAAGGCTCAAGACAGCTTTTCAGCCAGTCTGGGAACCATAGATAGGTGTCTTAACTTGTATCATTTAATATCAAAGGATGGTGGGCCAGGCAGAAACCTTACATCTGGCATTCATGGATTTATCTATGACATCTGACTGTGTGACTAGGACAACATTATGGTTTATTCTAATGCCCATTGGTATAGAGGCAGCACTAATTGTTCGGTTCTGGCAGGTGGATCGAATTCTTTTCTCCAAATTAGTATTTGGGACTGGGGTCAAGTGATGGGGAGCATTTAAGCCACTAGGGGAGTTCAATGATGTTACACCCAGCTCCTTTCCTCTTTGTGCAGTATCCAAACCACCCTGAGGCAACACTGAGAAAAGGAGTAGTGACCACAATTAAATGAGGACTGAGAGGTTTATTTAGTGTTTGGAGGGCTGTAGTCTGTCCCACCAGGACAGCGGGGGGACGTTCCTCACTGCCCTGGCAGAGTACAGACAGACATATTTAAAGATCCCCACCAGGAAGGTGGATACCTCAGTGCTTTCAGCAGAGCAGCCACCACAGTGGCACCACTGGAGGCACTGATGCTTTACTGTGTGGGCACCATGTTCACGGCAGCCGCACAGCAAAGTCTGTTTTCCATAAACAAAGTCCCCAAAACCAAAGTTTCTGACAAGTTGGGAATTCTCTCCCACTATATAGGTGTTATTTATGTGTTTTCCTATTTGGTGCTGCTAATTTTTCTCTGACAACCCTGAACAGGAGATGGATTGTGCACCTTATATGGGATGGATGGTATGAGGTACAATGACTAATGTTACTCAGGGCTCTGGTCAAAGGTTTCTTTGAGCCGAGCTAGCATAAGCTCCATCATCAGAAATATGGTGGTTCTCGCTAGTTTGACAGAAAGAGTACTCCTTCACATTTTTGGTGGAGTATCCTGTCTGCCACACTCTAAATAAGTCAAAAAATCAGTTTAATTTTTGCTACAAACTGATGATGCGAGTCTTATATCTAAATCGCCAATAGAAGTTTAGTTTTTGTTTAAATGTTTTGTTACGTTTGAATTTCTTTATACATCTGTCAAAGCCCCCAAAAATGTACATATCGAACACCGTTATGACTGAAGCACTTTTCACATTTTGGGATCATTTTTAATTCACCTTCAGAGTCAAGCCAGTTAGTTTCAGAGAGAAGGCTGCATGTTATGCATTCCAAAGGAACATGTTTTGTTCCGCTGTACAAGCCTAGGTATAAACCCATCAAAACAAATGTGGACAGTCTGCAAGACAAAGTGCTTGACTATAGGAACTTACAGGACAGGAATGTGTTTGTATACAAATGTATGTAAGAACACTTCAGAAAGAAGAGGAATATAGTTTCATCAGGTGCTTGTTGGGCATCAGTCAATGTATATCCGAAGCTTTGACATCCATTCTAGCACGCTTTCGGTCCACTGAAGAGCAACTACGACTAGTGGCGAATAATCTAAAGGAGTGGGCTAGATGTGGCCCAAGATGCCACATAAGGAGGGAGACCACTGCACACACAAACAGGGAACGGCCCATTTAAATGTAGGTTACGCTCATCTACCCCCAACGTTCCCCAAGATCCACTAACAAGAAATGACTACCCGACATAGGGGAGCAGTGGGGAACCAGTGGCAATACGAAAAGAGCATAGAACGGGGACATGTGAAAGAACAGATCAGGTTCAACCCTCTCTGTGCAATCAGCATTTTAGTACAAAAATCACACCCAATCAAAAAAGTTCCATCAAGCCTCCAGCCCAGGGAAGGGGGCTCAGGTTTGGTTGACTCTACCTCCAGATAGCACTCCATTTACTTTGATACTAACCGGTGTCCCACCATTGCCTGTAGATCAATACGAAGACTGTCAAAGTCTTATTAATAAATCAGCACATTGGTGCATTAGGAAATTGGGTTGTAACTCCAATATCATAGACAACATTCTGGCACGTAGAGTCAGATGGATAGGTCACACATCCAAATCTGTGGAGGGAAATTGCATAGTCCTAAATTTTAAAGACCTCAGGTGTGTATACCTTCTGTTAACATGCTTGAGCAATGTGACATCGGATAACATAAGGGCACGTCCCTTAGGTTTCTTCTATCCTTCCCCACCAGGCCCTAGTTTTAATCAGCGGCTAGGCCGCACTGAGCACATGCAGAGTAACTTTCAACCCTGGGAGTGTATTGCCCATGCAAACCGCTTTAATGTTTTATCAGGTTTAACAAATATAGATTGACATTCGGTACCAGCAACTCTGGAAGGAGAGCAGATCGAATTACTAACGAACGCCCCACAGGAAACAGCTCAGCGGGGGTGGATGGGAAAGTGACATTTCCCGCCCCCACCTTTTCTCCCTGCGTCTTCGATGACGAAGCGATGGGGCAAGTAAATCTGGGAAGTATGATCACCCCTTTCTCACTGTATACGAATAGATTAAATGAGGTGATGGTTGAGAAAAGTAAAGATGTTCCCCATACCGCCTCTACAATGCTTCCAATTCTAATATATTCAGATGATGCGGTATTGATGGCTAGAACATCGATGGCCCTACATGTTAAAAGCGCCCTTGATAGTCACCTTGCCACTCTGAGGGAACATCCACCCATGCCTCAGCTTGAGTCTCCCAATACGATCTCCTCCGCCCAAGTTAGCCTCACCGTGCCTACTAAATCTGGAAGGACATATAAATCTGCACCACCTAACAATGTGTCATTTTATACCCTTAATACTTTGACTGGTGCGCCTAATTCAAATTCAGTGTCTAATTCATGCGATATGTGTAACAAAATTAAGATGTGTTTTGTACCTGAGGGTAATGGCGCAGAAAATAATAACCCTGATAATGGAAGCGTAAACCGCCCTCCTGCTAAGAACGTGTCTTGTCTTCCGACCACTGCTAGTATTCCTACTGTGGTTCGAACTAATACTCATGCAGCAGGCAGCATATAACGGGAGGGTGCCACTGCCACTGACATAACATGCTTGTCAGACCCTATGGGTAGCAGGGAGGTGTTAAATCTACCACCAGTGGCTTGCCCTTATGTTGTGGTCTTGGCAGGTGTGCCCCCTCTAAGGCCTAATCAAACCGAATCATGGGAGCAACTACGCCATAAGAGCTCATATTGGCTATCTAAACATAAAGGATTTAGGGCGTCACTTATTGACAACATTATTATGGTACGGAGAGTAGGATGGGTGGGGCAGTCCTTAAAATGCATCAAGGGAGACTGCATAGTTATTAACTTTCGCAAACCGTCAGTGGTTAAATCAATACTATTGTCACAGGAGGCCCAGTCTAACTTAACTACCAGTATTTGGGCTTTACCATTGGGGTATTTTTTATAAACCTTCCCTGGGGGCATCATTCCCTGACGTGTCTCTCACTGCCCGCCCCCTCTCTCTATACAACAGATTTCTGCCCTTATCGGGTCTGGATAGCCAGGATTGACTGCCTCCTCCCTTTTTAACACCAGTATTAGCAGAGTTAGCCCCTCCTTTAACGGTATCCCCATCTTACGAACCTGAGATCCCAACCGCACTTAATGAAGAACCCACTCTCAAAATACTGAGTTGTAATGTTGCAGGCCTTGCGTCTAAAATGAACCAACCCGACTGGTTGGAGTTAGTTCATAAACAGGACATCGTAATGTTTCAGGAGACTTGGGCTACCCGGGAGTTATTTTTGGAGGGGTTTGAATGTTTTAATACCGTAGCTCCTATCCCAGACTCAGGACAGCCGGCAGGAGGCCTTTCAATTTGGATTAACATTACGGCAGGGGGTTGTGCCTGGGTCCTCGCCACTAATAATGATACATTTCAGGCCATAATCTATAAACGGGAGATCTCGTTTTATTTAATCAATTTTTATAATAATGATTTTAAAAATGTCCCTAATATGAATTTTATTGATTTGTTTAATTTCATTTCTAATTTACAGACAACCAAATGTGTTGTTAAACCTGTGGGAATTTGTTTAAGGGGTGATTTTAAAGTTAAGCTACCAAGGGGTATTCATTTTGCCATCCATCCAAGGAACACGGCACCATTATGTAATAGGGGAGCCCCAATTATTAGACCTCTTAAGTACTAACAATTTCTCAGATGTGATGGAGCTTGCCGCAGTCCCGACAAGAGCCAGTCACATAGAACCTACCTATAGAGGTAAGGGCTCGTCCTTTACTATCGATTATATTTTTATCCCTACCCCGTTCGAGAATTGTGTGTTAAAAGCTGAGGTAGTCTCCACACTACATGGGGATCACATCCCTATTAACCTAACTCTGAGTCTCGCACCCAGACCGACCTACGATAAAGAGTGTGGCGCAAGGGATTAGTCCCCCTCTACTGACAACCTCAGATTGGTCTGGCGTGGTATAGACAACAGAGCCATATTTGGTAGGATGGTAAGAACACACTCTGACTTAATCGATACTTGTTTGTCTTTTAAGGAACATAATTCTGAGGCAGTTGACGCTTTCACGCAGCTTTGTGCGGGCATCAAAATTTAGTTGTCTAGGCCTGTTAAGAAAATTTATCCGGACCGAGGTTGGTTTAATGCGGACTGTTCTGCAGCTAATAGAGCTCTCCGAAGGGCGCTCGCCAATAAACCTAGAGACAGCTCCCTTATTAAATCACTCAGATTATGCTACAAACTAGCCCTAGCAAGTAGAAAGGAGGAAATTACAAGAGAGCACTGGGAAAATCTTGCCCGGGCCACCTCGCTAAAAAATGGTAAGGATTTTTGGTTAGCCGTCAAAGGCATGAGGTCCTTGGGACATCCTATGTCCACGATTAGCTGCAATATTTCTAGTGAGTCCTGGGAAGCACACTTTACAAAGATCTACTCTGCCCCAGCCTCACTTATAGCTACTAACGAATATGCAATAACCACTAGGGTTCTGATTGACTTATCGGAAGTAGATGAGGCTATCGATCAGAGCCTAGGATGTAAAGCCCCCTGCCCTGATGGTTTGCCCATCGATCTTATCAAAAGTCATCCAGACTTTTGGGCGCCCCTACTGCTGAATGTTTTTAATAATCTAACAAATTCCATCATGCCCAAAACTTGGTCCTCCAGCATTATTGTGACGATTTTTAAAAAGGGGGAACGTTCCAACCCATGTTGTTATAGGCCGATCTCCCTGATTGATAATACGCTGAAAATTCTGGGGAGGGTCCTGTATAATAAGATCAGGTCATGGGCCGAGGAAGCTCAGATACTCCACCCTTGTCAGTTGGGGTTCAGAAGCAATATTGGCACTGTTGAACAATGCCTTAACCTCAATCTGATTATCGGCAAATACAATGTCGCTAAGAAAACACCTATATATCTAGCATTTATGGATCTCACCTCGGCCTTCGACTTTGTTAACAGGTCACGGCTTTGGCCGACTCTTCTAAGCTATGGCTTGGACGAGTCCCTCGTACATCTTTTAGCTCACTTGCATAAAGACCTACACGCCCAGGTGCGTATTAGCAGGGATGGTGAGGTATCCAAAGTCATTGAAGTTGGTAGAGAGGTCAGGCAGGGCTGTGGCCTGGCCCCTCTCTTATTTTTTCTGTATATCAATGATTTGAATAAGTCCTTGGTAACACTAACCCACGATGTTCCCTGCATCAATGGTAATAAACTTCCTGCCCTGTTATACGCCGACGATGCGGTGCTGAGGGCCACACCCCAAAAGCTCTCCGCATTTTGTTGCGGGGTTTTGTAGACTTTATGGCCACCCTGGATTTATGTACTCATTTAAAAAAATCTTTTTTAATGGCGTGTGGATCAAAGAAGTATTTTAACACATCAATCGTTTTAGACTCAAATAGTTTAAAAAGCACTCGCTCTTTCCCATATCTTGGGCTGGTATTTGCTTCAAATGGACTGTGGGCTGACCATGTGGCTCACTGTAGGTTTTGCAAACTCCACTAATATGATACTCGGTTTGCCAAAGCCGAGGAATACAGATGTTGTATCTGCCACTGTCAAAATCTTCAAACTCCAATGTATACCAATTGCCACTTACGGTGCAGAAGTTTGGGGCCATACTAATTGCGGCAGCATCCAGGATGAAGAGAATAGATTTTGTCGTAAAATTCTGGGTGCACCCATTTTTTTCTTCTAAATAGTCACTGCGAACTTAATCTGCCATATATTGAAGACTACATCAAGGCTCGCCCAGCATTATTTTGGCTGAGAGTTTGGAGAAACCCTGCGGCCCAACTTACTAGGGAGATAATATTAGATTGTTTAAAATGTGATAAGGGGATAGAAATACCTTGGTTGGCAGCTGTACATAAAAGTCTAATCATTGTGAATCATGAATATTTATTCTCAAACCCTTCAGACCTTGGCAATATTAGTAAGAAATCCCTTCAGATGGCCCTTTTCGCATCTTATAGGAATGCTAGATTTGACAAAGAGAGTAAGAAACCGTCCTTCGTTAGATACATGCGTACTGAGAACATCTCACGCTCACCTTCCAGCTATCTATTAAAACCCTTCGGTCGTTGGGAAAGGGGCCTGCTTTTCCGGCTGAGGACTGATACTATGAAATTCATGCTCTCATTCCCTGCGGGGTATATTTCCAACCTCGATCATTTGCCATGTCCATGCAATAGCCAACACAAACAATCTATGATGCACTTATTATTTTTCTGTAGTTACTATTCAATACTTACCAAAAGGTTTTTGATTCCATATTTTAAGGCTTTACCTGAGATCGACTACAAGGCAGCATATGGGAAGGTCATTGCTTTGAAAGACGATGAGCTAACCTTCCGGGTTGGTCCTTTTTTGAAAGCGGCGGTGTGCACTCGTAACTCTATGTGCCCCTGCTGAATCATATTATTTTACCCCGTTTTTCATAAACCTCACGTTATATGTAATTTTTACTATATAAATACTCCAATGAATTTCGTTCTCTTTTTAGCGCTTTGTGCATTGTATTAGTGGAGGACCAGTTTTAATTGGATATTTTAATTGCCCCTCTGCCTCTGGAATTTGTATTGCATATGTTGTTGTCTGTAGTTTTATGGATATGTATCTGTATCTGAATAAAGATGATATTGATTGATTGATTGACTTTGATACTAACCGGTGTCCCACCATTGCCTGTAGATCAATATGAAGACTGTCAAAGTCTTATTAATAAATCAGCACATTGGTGCATCAGGAAATCAGGTTGTAACTCCAATATGATAGAAAACATTCTGGCACGTAGAGTCAGATGGATAGGTCACACATCCAAATCTGTGGAGGGAAATTGCATAGTCCTAAATTTTAAAGACCTCAGGTGTGTATACCTTGTGTTAACACGCTTGAGCAATGTGACATCGGATAACATAAGGGCACGTCCCTTAGGTTTCTTCTATCCTCCCCCACCAGGCCCTAGTTTTAATCAGCGGCTAGGCCGCACTGAGCACATGCAGAGTAACTTTCAACCCTGGGAGTGAATTGCCCATGCAAACCGCTTTAATGTTTTATCAGGTTAACAAATATAGATTGACTCTCGGTACCAGTAACTCTGGAAGGAGAGCAGATCGATTTACTAACAAACGCCCCACAGGAAACAAGCTCTGCGGGGGTGGATGGGAAAGTGACATTTCCCACCCCCACCTTTTCTCCCTGCGTCTTCGATGACGAAGCGAAGGGGCAAGTAAATCTGGGAAGTATGATCACCCCTTTCTCACTGTATACGAATAGATTCAATGAGGTGATGGTTGAGAAAAGTAAAGATGCTCCCCATACCGCCTCTACAATGCTTCCAATTCTGATATATTCAGATGATGCGGTATTGATGGCTAGAACATCGATGGCCCTACAAAATAGCATCACAACATATTCGACTTTTATGGCAGAATTGGATTTACAAGTGAACAAAACAAAGACCTTTGTCCTGACAGTTGGAGGAGACAAGAAAAAATTGAGAAAGCTTTATATAGCCTCAGTGCCCAAGCCAGCTTCCTTCACTTCTGGCTGCACCTGACGCCTTTCCAACCGCACGTGGTGGTGGAGGCTGATCTCGCTGCCCCCAGGCCGCTCCTGATCGCTCTTTTTTCCCCGACGAAACCCCCGCGTGGCGAAGTCGACACAGTGAAGACCTTGCGATGGGCCTGGGACGGGCTCCGGAGATACTCTGGCTCTATCATGCTCTCCGCAAATGCCATGCCCATTGCACATAACCCAACATTCCCCCCTCTACAGACGGCCGGAATGGTCAAACGCGCGACCCGCTTGGGACTTTCCACGGGTTCAGACCTCTACCCTAGCAACACTTTTTTCTCTCTCATGGCCGAGTGGGACACTCTGCTTTATTATCAACTCAGAGCTCTCTGCAGGGAGCTTCATCCCACGTTTCCTCAGCCCCCTCGATGGCTGTCCTCAAGTTTATCTACACATCCACCTCCCCCTGCAAGCTGGTCACCAAGATTTATTCCCTCGCGCTTGCGGACTCCTCTATCTACACTGACCGCGCCCACACAGCGTGGAGTGAAGACCTGGGTGCCAAGCTCTCTCAGGAGGTCTGGCTATACTGCTGTAATCAAACCAAACGTTTATCCCCAAACTACCGCCTGCGCCTCATACATTTTAAATACCTGCATAGACTATACCGCTCCCCTGCTCACCTGCATAAAATGGGCCTCACCCCCAGCGACAGATGTCTGTGATGCTCCGCTCCTGTGGCAGACTTCTCCCACCTCGCCTGGCTGTGCCCCAAGGTCTCTGCATACTGGCGCGATGTGTGTGCCCCATCACTGAGATCACCTCTACACCTGTCACGCCGGACCCACTGCTTTGTCTCGTAGGCTTTGTGAAATTCTGCCCAGACGCTACTCATCGGCTGACTGCGATGCTGATCATTCTCGCACGGTTCAGGGTCTCCATGTGCTGGGGTCGAAGGTCTGTGCCCAAGGTTAGCACTTAGCTCGAGGCGCTTCGTGCTGTCAGACACTTCTGTCTGAATTCTGGGACTTGGTGCCGGCCACTTGCCACCCGACCGATATTTGGGGTCCCCTTGTCTCTTATCTCCAGCGCCAAAACGCCCTGCCCTCTGCGACCTCTCCCGCGCTCCCCACCGTCAATCCGCTCGCAGCCGCCACCGGCGTTGGCTCATGAGGTGGTGCCTCCACATCCACACACTCTACAGGTCCCTTGCGCCCTCTCCCATCCCCATTGGGCCTTTCCCGGGTGCTCTTCCCTGCTCTCCCTGTTTCACCTCAGCATTTCTCTTTCTGTGTAATGCAATGGGCTACTTATATACGATGGTTCCTATAATGTATGTAACAGATGTGGTTCTCCTCTTTGATTGCGGACTCTCCGCCTGCAGATACTGTAATTTGAAGTACAATTTTTTCTCAAGAAAGGTTTTTGAGAAAAAAAAAAAAGAATAAAGCTTTATAAAAAGGGTAAAAGCATAGAACGGGTGGCCAAATTTGCTAATTTAGGAATTCTCGACTCAAAACGCACTTGCCGGAAACTGGAAAACATATGGCACAGAGACAAGATGCCAGACAGCAGCGCTGCCCACAAAGACGCCATCCGCAACCACCACCACCTCATCAGGACCGCCAAGAGGACCTCCTTCACAGACAGCCTTGACAACAACGCACACAACAACAAGGAGCTCTTCACCATCATGAGGGAACTCTCCAACCCCAGCTCCAATGCCAACGACATCCCACGATCGCAAGCCCTGTGCGACTCCCTTGCCGCCTTCTTTCACTGGAAAATCACCGACATCCACAACAGCTTCAGACCCCGAACGACCAATGCCGACCGCACCGAACTCACTGCACCCCTCCGGCCAGGACACGCTGACAACCTGGGCCAACGTGAGCATCTAGGACACAATCAAGACCATGGGAACAATCCACTCTGGATCCACGTCCGACCCTCTCCTGCACCACATCTTCAACAAAGCCGGCAATTCCATCGCACCCCACCTGCACAAAATCATCAACCTCTCCTTCGAGACCGCCACCTTCCCTGAGAACTGGAAGCACGCAGAGATCAACGCCCTACTGAAGAAACCCAAGGCGGACCCGAGCGACCTCAAGAACTTCAGACCCATCTCCCTGCTTCCGTTCCCAGCTAAGGTCATCGAGAAGATAGTAAGCACCCAGCTCTCCCGTCACCTCGAAGACAACAACATCCTGGACCCATCCCAATCAGATTCCGCAGCAACCACAGCACCGAGACCGCCCTCATCGCCGCCACAGACGACATCAGGATCCTACTAGACAACGGCGAAATGGCGGCCCTCGTCCTCCTGGACCTCTCTGCTGCCTTGACACCGTCTGCCACCGCGCACTACGCACGCGCCTCCACGACGCAGGGATCCGAGACAAGGCCCTGGACTGGACCACCTCCTTCCTCTCCGGCAGAACCCAGAGAGTCCGCCTCCCCCCATTCCGGTCCGAGGCCTTCGAGATCATCTGCGGCATCCCTCAAGGATCTTCCCTCAGCCCGACGCCTACATGGCGCCATTAGCACGCATCGCCCGACAGCACGACCTCAACATAATCTCCTACGCCAACGACACTCAGCTGATCCTCTCCCTCACCAAGGACCCCCTCACCGCCAAATCCAACCTCCACCAGGGAATGAAGGCCGTCGCAGACTGGATGGAGGACAGCCACCTCAAACAGAATACAGACAAAATGGAGATCCTCATCCTCGGGTCCAACCCCTCCGCATGGGACGACTCCTGGTGGCCCACGTCACTGGGGTCCCTCCCGGCCCCCACTGACCACGCACGCAACCTGGGAGTCATCCTCGACTCGAAACTCTTGATGACCAAACAAGTCAACGCAGTCTCCTCCACCCTCCGCATGCTCCGCAAGATCTACAGATGGATCCCGACAAATACGAGGAAAACAGTCACCCAGGCCCTAGTCAGCAGCAGACTCGACTACGGAAACGCGCTCTACGCTGGAGCCTCGTCCAAGCTCATCAACAGACTACAGAGAATCCAGAACACCTCGATCCTCGACGTCCCATGCCGCGACCACATCACCCCCACCTGAGGAACCTGCAATGGCTCCCCATCGACAAAAGAATCTCCTTCAAGCTCCTGATCCACGCACACAAGGCACTCCACAAAACCGGCCCAGCCTATCTCAACAGTCGACTATCCTTCTACGTACCCAACAGGAAACTCCGCTGACCACGCCCTGGCCACGGTCCCACGCATCCGGAGAACTACTTCCGGAGGCAGATCCTTTCTCCCATCAAGCCGCCAGGACCTGGAACATCCTCCTCCTCTACCTGTGACAAACCGAAAACCTGCTGACCTTCAGGAGACAACTCAAGACCTGGCTTCTTGACCAATAGCAGCAGCATCTCTCCCCCCCCAGCGCCTTGAAACCCTCACTGGTATGTAGTGCGCTTTACAAATCATTGATTGATTGATTGATTGGTCATCTGTATAAAACTGTTTTTAGTAATGTATTAATAGTTCGTAATGAATGTTATGTACTTTATGCATTTTTTATGCGAAATAAAGTTATTATTGATTAATCACCCCTTTCAGGATATTATCTTGGAATATAGCTGGAATGTGCTCAAAGCTGAGTAACGAGAATTGGTTATGCTATGTCTTAGGTTTTTACTTAATTTGCCTACAAGAAACTGAAATGTTTTAACACCCCCCTGAATAAGGAATTAATTAGGCCTCGGTTTTCAAAAATAGTTTATGCGTATTTCTCCCCCTCTCAAATTATGGTGCGTCAAACCGGGCGGAGGTATAGTTGGGAGATATATACCAGTCTAATGATATTTATTTATGGTTATATAGTTTTAAAACTTTCCATATATTTATTGGTTTATGTTTACTATCTCTCGATTTATTCCAGTGGTTTGTTTGAGCCATCACATGACAGACCCAAAGGAGCTCACCCGTACGGGTTCTCGCTTTGAGATTTTTGTTTCCCTGGTTTTGACTGCAGGAAGAGGGCTGCATCTTATGAATTGATGTATTATGTTGGAAATTGATTAATATATGTACACTGGCATGAAATGTGATTGGATTAATTAAGTAAAAAAATGTTTTGGCACTGTGCACTTTTATGGTTCATTGAACCGAAATAAAGTTAATATCGAAAAGTGTCTCTATGGTTCCGCATCATTATCTATACAAGTCTATATACGTCTTTTGTAAGGTAGCACAGGTGCTGTTTTGGATATCTGTGTGTTGCAATCCAACAACAACATTAAACCTACAAACTATGGCTGCCTTAATGTATCTAACATTCGAAGAATTCTGTGGGTCCTGCATATTAAGGAGGCACGCTCTGCTTTTAGAAACTGGAAACATTCACGGCTCCCCAGGAAATTAGGAACAAAATGATAAGTAGTGGGTAAAAAGACTTTCTACAATGACACAACTTGAATTAGCAATATAATTGAATTACTAAACCTTTGGTAGAGTATATTTGACAAGCTTTAGTAGGAATAAGTTTCGGTCTCATCTAGTATATACTTACGTATGTCATCAGTCATATGCACAATAATTTCCAAAGAGTTGAGCTTCTTTGGAGACACATCTTCTTTCTCCCTGGGACACGGTATTAATAGAAACTAACATGCACTTCTTATTTTTGCATGTTTTACTTGCGTATGCATAAGTATAATGTTCCTTTGTTAAATTATGTGGAGTTGGGGGGGACGTAGCCAACTGCCGAACATGGCGGTCGCCTCTTAGGGAAGCTCCGGACCCGGGCAGCAATTATCCTGTCTATTAGCCGTTTCCCGAAGTGTTTGCTGTCTACCAGGACCAGGCGACTCAGTACAAACCTGGTGCCAATAATCAGAGCCGCATCTGAGCTCCCGCAAGGCCCCTACTGCGGAGTGGAGCGACCCTCTGTTGGTGGGCCTACGGGATGGCAGAGAGTTGAGGTGGACCGGGCTGGCGTGATCGCGCGGCCGCTGATCAGCACTTGCGGCTCCTAGGTCATTGGAAGAACCGCGACGGGGAGACCTGGGCGGATCTGAGAGGACCCGGCGGGGTCGCGTGCAGACGTTGGAGTGAGGCCTGAGATACGGCGCGACCTGGAGGACGAGCGCCGGCGGACTTGATGAGCACGGCGAGGGCCTCGGCCACGCGAGCACCGGGGCTGCGGTGCGGCCTACACAGGCCTATTGCATCCGGCGCAGTTCAGAGGAGACATCCAGCTGGAGAGCAGAGGCGGTTGGCAGACAGGTGACGCTATCAAGGGTCTGCAGGAGAGGGGATGCTGGAGCGCTGTGTGGACGGACCCCAGAGGCGATAGAGCAGTCTGAATTGCAGTACTGGGCCACTAACTGCCCGGTGGAGGTGTACGGACCTGAACAGGGAGTGTGGCAATAGCGCATGCCGTGCTACAGAGCTGGTGGTGACATAGCAAACATGGCCCTAGAGAGTGGACGCTAGACGGGAAACCTGGAAGATTTCACCCCCAGCCTCCATGGGAGGGCCTAGACCTCCAAAGTTGAACGGCGCGAAGAAACAATATCCGCGTCATTGCTATGCCGGAGAGAAGCGAGGGGGCTGACGCTGCCCGATGCTTGGAGGGATGACTCAAGGAACACGTCACTTCTGAGGGTCTTTCAGATCAATACTGCATTGAGTGGGCACACAGAATTCCTACGGGCCGTCCGAAACCGGGGGCCCCGCCAAGACCACTCATAATTAAACTGCTCAATTACAGGAACCGGGACGTGCTGTTGCAGAAATCGAAAGACGTGCCCCAAATTAGATTCGAGAACACTAAGGTCTCGTTGTACCCAGACTACACAATGATGGTGCAGAAACAGCGCTCCTCGTTCCTGGCAGTTAAAAAGAAACTGCGGGAATTGAATTTACAATATGCCCTTCTCTTCCCGGCGCAACTACGGATCATTTACGAGCGGAAGACATATTTCTTTGAAAGTCCTGGCGACGTGGAGGAATGGCTGGAGGTGATGGAACTGGAAAGACGATTGAGGACTGCCTCTCAGACCTCGACTTCCACAGCATGAGATGGTCGGCCGATAGGACAGCGCAACTCGCGCAGACTGCGCAAAAGAGATACGCAGCTTCGCCCGATGACCCAACAGATGCAGAATGACAAGGAGACAGCGATCCTTGCGGTTTCATCCTTCCGAAACACGGCACAGATCAGCGACTTGACTACCTCAGAAGTGGACACTCAGAGATCGGACTCAGATGGGAGCATAGGCCTGTTTCCTTCTGTGACCCCACAGACGTGGATGGGCTGATTCCTTAGCGGGTTGGACTGTGCTGTGAACCCGGACCTGAACTGAACAGTAACGTCCACGGTTGCTATATCCTTACTATCATAATTGTTTTAACGGCATTGTATTGATTGAATATATGGCCCGGGGGGGCGTTTGACTACCATTGTACCCCTGAGTCGGAGTGTGCGCTGATGGGTAGGTTTGGCCACGTGCCAAAAATGAGAAAGCCCTGTATGGATGTTATTTTGTTTTTTATGTTTTTTCTTTAGTTGGGTGGTCCGGTATAGTTTCACAACTGGAACGAGTATTGGGTGTTATTGGGGTGGGAAATGGTCCTGGGTTGCGCGTTCTCTTAGGTTGGCACGGCATTATGCCTGCTATGGCGACCGCATGGCAGCCAAAACTGGGTACGCGATGCACATGCAGAATAAATACACCATAATAACGTGGAATGTCCGGGGCCTGGGCTCAGTTCAGAAACGCCATAGGATACACGCACAGCTATTGAGGCGCAAGGCGCAGATAGTGTACCTGCAAGAGTCTCATATGGTTGAGTTGGAGGTTGGGAAACTTCGTAAAAAGTGGAAGGGGCATGTTTTCTCTACCGCATGTTTGGGATTTGCGCGCGGCACTACAATATGGATCAGGCATGGAGTGCCCTTTACGTCAGTGGAGCAAAGAGTGGATCAGCAGGGGAGGTACATTTTGGTGCGGGGTACACTAGATGGCCAACCAGTAGTCCTGGGTTCTATATATGCGCCAAACTCTGAGCAGGAGAAGTTCCTGGGTGCGCTGTCTGTTGCCTTAGCGGGTTGGGAAAGTCACCCATGGATAATTGGTGGGGACTGTAACGCTGTGATGAATGTTGCACTTGATAGGCCGCATACTCCCCTCCATGGGACCGGGGTCTGCAAACAGGCGAGTGTGCTATGTGGATGGGCAGAGGGATGGGGGTTGTGTGACGTGTGGAGGGTGAGACACCCAACACATAGGGAGTACTCCTTTTATTCACCAGTTCACATGCTACACACAAGAATTGATAGGATGTACTGTTCAACTAACATTGCGATGCAGTTGATGAATACTACATATTTGGCGAAATCCTTTTCTGATCACAACCCACTGGAAGTAGTGATTGGGTGAGGCAGGGTACCCACCCCAGTGCCAACATGGCGGTTATGACCCCAAATGCTAGAAGACTCAGTGTTCCGTACCGCTATATCAGACACTATCCAGCACTATTTTACTGAAAATATCAACACGGCGTCTACTAGATTAATCGAGTGGGACGCCTTTAAAACGGTGGTCCGCGGGAAGGCAATAGGGGTGATAGTGGGTGCGCGGCAAGAGGTTCATAAGTCCCTTATAGAGGTGGAAGAAAGGCTCAATAAGCTGGAGCAGAAAGCCGTGCTGAACGCCGACAAGCGGGCACCCCTGCAGGAGACTAGACTCAGACACGCCGAACTCCTGGAGTCTCTCTGTGTCATAGACCATCAAAGATACATACAATTAAGCCACGCAGAGGTAGACAAGGCAGGGACCCTGCTGGCAAAATTGTTGCGGGACGACCCCCCTAATGTTGTTATTACTGAGGTCACTACCACCGCAGGAGATGTAGTGTCCACCCAAGGGGAGATCAATGAGGCTTTCAGGCAATACTACACAATACTCTACAGTGAGCCTGGGGAAGTAATGGATACACACATAGATGAGTTTTTATCCATGGCACCATGCCCCCGGCTATCGGAAGACGCACAGAAAGGGTTACTAGGCCCCATTACGAAATCAGAAATTAAAGCCACCATTAAGGGTCTCCCCAGAAATAAAACCCCAGGGATGGATGGTCTGCCAGCTGAATTTTAAGCTACATACGCGGATATACTTGTGCCCCAGCTGGAAATGTTATATAAAGAAGCACTGGAAAAGGGCAGTTTGCCCCTCACTACGGCGCAGGCGCTGGTGGTGTCACTCCCAAAACCAGGCAGGGACCCCACTGACATGGCCAGCTACCGTCCATTATCATTGTTAATGACGAAGTATAAAATACTTAGTAAAGTCCTGGCTAATAGACTCCTGCCGAATCTGCATAAACTGATTCATATAGATCAGACGGGTTTTTTACCTGCGTGGAGTACATCATTGAACACGAGGAAATTGCACCACCTGCTCGCAGAGGCCCTGAACCAATATGATTATGCGGGTTGTATCTCACTAGATATGCATCAAGCTTTCAACTCCATTAAGTGGGACTAGATATTCAGGGCCCTAGGGAGATTTGGTTTGCCGGAAGAGTATGTCAGGTGGATCCGCCTCCTTTATAACGTCCCTACGGCTAGAGCACGGATGGGAGGGCACATATCGGCAGAACACCAGATACGCAGGGGAACGAGACAGGGGTGCGCGCTTTCGCCGCTTATTTTTATATTAGCACTAGAACCTTTGGCATTGAAGATCAGGGCAGAGCTGGTTGACATGGGGTTTACGGTGGGAAACACCACGCACTTGCTATCGGCATATGCAGATGATATTATCCTATACTAGCGCGACCTCCGCACCCCTATGAATACCATGGCCACGATGTTTCTGTGCTTTGAGCAGCTGTCGGGTCTAGCTATCAATCCAACAAAATCGACAGTATTTCACTTTAAGGAACAGGCACCTTTACTGGACTTTTCATTTGGCACACTACAGTTCAAGGTTGCACCTCACACATTTAAGTATCTAGGTATCCAAGTTTATCGGTCCCAGGCAGACATGATAGAGGGCAACCTGAACAGAGCCCTGAGAGCCTTATGATCTAGCATTACCTTTTGGACCGCGCTGCCATTGTCAGTTGCAGGTAGGGCAGCGATAGCAAAAATGGTGGTCCTCCCGAGGCTACTTTACTAAATTAAATTAATGAACACATTACTCATTTAACTTATTGGGGGGACGGGTAGGCGGAGGATTAGCCTAAAAAAGTTACAACGCAGCACGTCCGGAGGAGGCCTGGGAGTGCCTGACCTCACAGCGTATTTCTACGCTTGTCAATTGCAGTGGCTGTCCTTCTGGATGGCAGGGCGTAACCTACAGGAGATAGGGATGACTGAACATGATGTAGAACGAGGGGCTCTACACACCCTCTTGCTGCCGCATAGCAGGATCCCGCGGGATCTCCCCTCCCTTTTGCGCACGGCGTTGCGGTGTTGGAGGGCAGCTCTGCAGTACACTAGAGCATCCCCTGCATATGCCGGGAATATACCTCTGCTTGGTATAACTTTACAAGATGGATGCTTGACAACGCGTAGACTTGGGCCTTGGTTTGGGTGTGGCGGTCACTACGGTGGCGGACCTCTTTGGAGATGGGGTACTATTGGATCATGATAATTTTGTGTGAGAAACCAGAGCGCCGGACCATCTATACCTCTTACACGCAGCACTGTTGCAATACATCCGAGCACATTGGGCCCCACAAAGGCAAGAACCCTCCACAAACCATCTGGTAAAAACACTGTATTATATGGGGAGGGGCCAGCACCTCATTAAGTGGCTATATGTAGGGCTGCGTTCGAATACACAAATAGACCTGACGCCGCTGCGCACATCCTGGGAGGGTGACATAGGCAGTGTCCTTGAGGATAAGGAATGGGAGAGGGTAGTGGAACATCCCAAAAAGGTATCGAGGAACGCGTGGTTCAAGTATATTCAAACTATGATTTTACACAGGGCATACCTTACACCGCGCAAGCTAGACAAGATGTACCCAACCACACAAATCCATTGCCGCAGATGCCGATTAGAGGGAGCAGACCTAGTACACACGATATGGTCCTGTCAAAGGATTGGAGGGTATTGGGATTCGGTCAGACGCCATACGGCGGAGATCACACAGACCTGCTACAGTCGAGAGCTGTATACTGGGATTAAGGAAAGGAACTTCCAAATATAAAGTGCAGCATAGGTTTGTAAACTTAGCACTCCTGTTGGCAGTACGGGCGATCACCATGCGGTGGAAATCTAAAACGCCGCCCACAATATATGCATGGCATACTGAATTGGTGCGATGGGGGGAGCAGAGAGTGCTGCGTTGAGACGGGAGGAAGCGAGAGGGCTACGGAAGACTCCAATTGCGATGGAGTGGGATGTCATGCTGGAAACGTGTAGATCCTTGGATATAGACTTTGTTACCACTGTTAATAACACGCAAGGAAGTGTATGAGGCCGGGACGCGGACTGACACGTACAAGGGAGTAAGAAGTCTGCAAAGTGTATGATATGAGATGCAATCATGTACGTGCTGAAGACTGACACTAAAGGTTTTGTATGGACCCAGGACGGAAGGGAGGGGGGAGGGAACATTATTGTTGTGGGTTTATATATTATTTGTTGAGATGAGCAATGTTATAAGCAATCACAGGAGTGTAGAAAAGATGTGGAAAGTTAAAATTATGTTATTTCCTGGAAGATTTGAGCTGTCCACGGTCACGTCGTGATGGAATAGAAAAATGTATAACAGTGTGGAAACTCAAATATGTCTCTGTAGGACAGCGAATAGGCAATGTTGGAGCCTGTTGTAAGTAATATTGCAAGACATATGCTAGAGTTATTATGCAGTCTTACGCCACTGTATGAAATGTGCAAACTTTGAAAACCAATAAAATTATGTTTAAAAAAAAAGGTATGTGGAGTTTAGAAGTTGTAATCCTTCCTTCCCGCAGATTTTATTACTCACAAGTCTATTGTTTAGGTTTCCTGTGGGTAATATTTTGGTCCTAGCAGTGAAGTAATGGAGCTCTCTTCCAGGTGTGTGCTTTGGTTTATGAAGATTTTGCTGTGAATTACTCTTATAGTATCCTGGCTTACTCAATATCAGAAATCTGTTTATTAATTTGGAAAGGGTGAAACCTTTAACAACTCAATAAACAGAATCAGTCTCTGTGGCACAAGCAGCAGTAGTTACTCAGAAAAATGTATATTAAATTAAAGCACTAGCAATCATTTTAAAATAGAGTATACAACACAATAACATTTGCAAGCCAACTTAGAATAAAAGGGGAAAACTTAATAAGCAAAACATAAACTAATAAAACCAGATAAGGGGATTTGGAGATATGGCAAATTTTAAGAGAAAAGGCACCAAAAAAATACACCCTGCTGTCTCGGTGGAGGCAGATAATAATTAAAACTGTGGTAACTTCCAAATTCAGAAATCATAATCTAAGTGCAGCGACAGGGATCCCTTTTACCCCGACTGGATAAGTGTCAGTGGTACCTTTGCTGTGCCACTTGAGGGAAAGAGTAGATACAAACTGATTATGAAAATGTGGTCCCTTGGTAGAGTAAAAGAGATGAACATAGAAGGGCACATGATGTACAAACTAAAAAGACTGATCCGCTAGACTGCAGGGCTAGTGTTGGTTATCCTTTTGAGTTCAGACAGGATCTGTGCTGAATCTCTCCTGCAGCCAGAAAAGTAGACATCAATGAAAATGCTATGGGGTCTCTGACAGAAATTAATTCAAGGGACAACAAATAAAATACCCTTAGCATATACAGGATCGTCACCATTGTGCATTACAGGAGAAACAGCCTGGCCAACACTGATTTCAATGTAATCCCACAATGCACACGACTGTTACATGCCACACATGCATGCAGCATGTGCATGGAGTGAAGGGCTTTAGTTATGTAGTACTGGGCACATTTGGTCAGGAGTGTACAGCTCTTCTGTCTACCAGAGGTTCAGGTAATCTACCAGCCGTAGATTTCACCAGTTCCTGCGTCAAAGGGCGCAATGGCTGCCTTCTGTTATGGTCTGCACTACACTTTGCATGTACCATGACATTGAAGAAAACATGGAACATCCTTGGTGGACTCACAGATTGCCAAAATTACTGATGTACAAACACAAGGTTGACCGAAAAGAACATGAGGGGCAGCATGACACAGCGCCCATTGCCACACTAGGATTGGTGACCCTGCTTATCCATAATAGTTACCCATCATTAAATTCTCTAATTTGGTCTAAAAAGGGAACATATTAACTGTAGACATACAGAGCTATGAAGAGTTCATTGAATGGATTTATTTGGGGGTCCCAGCATTGGATATTGATATGTACTGCCATATTGTAAGTGATACCTGTAATTACCCTCCCCTTATTTAAATTCAATGTTTGTTGTAATGGACAAATTATTATTAGCATTATTATTGATGTTTTGTTGTTCGTGTTGTTAATAATGATAGGTTTTATATAGCAAATACAACTGCAGTTTTTGAGTGTTAGAAGTGTTGTTTAATAATGTTTCTAATACTCATTTAAGTGATGCTCATTTTATGAAATGTAGAAAGCTAGTAGGTTGACTCAAAAGGATGTAGCACACCTCTCTGGGTCATTCTTTAAAACATTGTTTTAGTCACTAGAATCTAGTGGGTAGACAACAAATCATGCTATGCAACTAAATGGAGCAGACACACAAATTAAATTCACAGGCTGATTCCAGGCGAGGCAGCAGAAGCGCTTTGACTGTTAGTGCAGATGCCTCAAGATGATCCTATTGGTGTCTAGACCTTGGCTTAATCTAAGGAGTGTTTAGCTGCAGAGAATGATGTAAGGCCTGGCTGAAATAGGGGTCGGGCATGCAACCTCCACAAGAGGTAGTCTCATCTCTGGTGTGCCCAAAAAGGATTTAGGAGTCTAAACGTCTGGGAAGGATTCACCACCTGTATTGGAATTCAGACCAATGACCAATTGTGAAGTGGGACCAAATTTAGCCACTGTGTAAGAACATGTTCTATAATAGTGAAAAATAAGATAAGGAAAGATAAAACATAGGCAATGGCTTTATGCTGAACAAAACTATATGCTTTACTTTAGTTAGTATAGTACCATCAAAATATTAGAAGGAGTCTTCACGAGCTGAGAGGTTTATGAAAGTGAGCAGATGCAAATGGATGAATCCTTGTGAGTTCAGTTTCAGAATATACTAAATGCCTCATTACAAGTCCCTGATATTTGGTTAGATTATAAAGTATTAGGTAAGCACTGATATTAAAGTATGCAGCACTTACCAGGTGATGTATTACCTCCCCATACCAAGTGCTGGATGGGGGTTAATGCTGTAATACCATTTTGTTTTGATGTATACTATATATGTAAGTTTTGGTCCTTCTTAAGCACAAACCTAGCAACGAAGAACTGTATGGGGGCAACCTCAGTTGGGACAGATGGGGGGGACTAGGTGGAGGAGGTATACATTGTGGAAGGGATGAGAACTATCTGAGATAGTGCTTCTTAAAGAGCTGAGTTTGCAGTTTCTTTCTGAATTGTAGGAGGATTGCGGCTGTACTGATGTTGGAGGGGATGTTGTTACAGATCTCCTTTCTGCAGTTTCTAGTGTCTAATTTGTTGATGTTGGAGTTCTTTCTCTGGCTTTGCCTTCATGTAGCTAGTTAGACAAGGATTTTTGTGTACAGTGCCTTGTAAGTGATGCAGCTGATATTGAAGAGGGGAGACTTGTAGATTGCTTAGGACAAGGGTCATATTTCTTCAGCCCCATGATGGCCTATGCTGCTGCATAAAAGATGCCTTTCAGGGGGGCATGGATGTTCTCTGTGATGCCGTCTATCATGATGTTGCCTTCATCTAAATAGAAAACCACTAGGGCTTGAATTGTTGTTGAACATGAACTTGAACTGTGGTGCAACACTCAGAAAATTGAGTTTTTCCCAGTACAAATTTGCCATATATGGCACAGAGTAAAAATGCTTTTCACCAAAACTTGGCTTACTGGAATTAGGTCCAAAGAAAAAATCTGTGAAGTACTTTCCCTTATTCATTGACTTTTGGTGCTTGTGCAAAGTTGGGCCAAACCCGATGTGTTGTCTTTATCATTTGTAAACACAAGGTTTGAGAATTATATCCCTTCATTTTGATCATACCCTGGCTATGGCTAGGTTGATGGATGCTACCCCTTTCCTAATTGGACCCTGGTTCCAGAAATACACTGTTATGCAGACAGTTTTTACCTTGAGTTTCCATTAAACATGCATTAATAAAGTATCTCCTTTCACATGTAAATACAAATATTTAATGCACTGCTGTAACCAGTTCTCATATGTATTTTTCACAGGCATGGCCACAAGTATTTGCGACAAGCTTATGTGTTCCTGTAACAAAGCAGCTGCCGAATGTATGGCCGAAGCGCCAATCAATGAAACAATGAGATCATTAAACAGACGCCATTGCCAAGAGGGACGGATCATATGCAGGCACGGAGTAGTGCAGGAGCGGCCCTTGGGCGCAACCGGTGCAGATACCATGAGCTCAAGTTCTGAAGAAAGCAGTGAGGAGCCAAGCCCCATAAGGGATGTCAGGAGACCTCTTAACACACGCCCAGGAGCTGCACCACTGCGTGCTAGGCAACCACATTCACGTGCTCGCGGAAAGTAAAAACGGAATGCTTTCAGACAACTGTAATTAGATATAACTGAAAATACATGCTAACTGCCTTAATAGTTCATTTATTCCATAAATGCCTTAATCATTTATATTCCAAACTCTACGTGGAAAATGTTGTTGTGCTTTATTTGAACAGAAATTACACAAAATTTGCTAAGTGGTTTCCTAGAATTCCAGTTACTTTCATTGTCGCGCATTGTTCTGTTTGAAATAAAATACTAAAATCAGCTGTTTATGTACAATTAGATTATTAAAGAATGTTGTAAAGCAACACGCATTCATAGACAGTGTCACAGTGAGTGTTGTGTCATTGGATAAACCTCAAAACATAAGGAACAAATTGAAGAAAAGCAGCAAAGTAACAGTGATACTGAGGTCTCTGAGGTCTGCCCAGAATCAGACCTCCAAGTTCAGCACCTGAAATGTAAACTAGAAGCAATGAAATGTTTGTCATAATGGACCGAGTGGATCTAATTGTCGTGCTATAGAAGGCGATATTAAAATCACTGAATTTAAAAATGTGGAGTCTATAAAATAAGAATGTGTTAGTGATGGAAATGGTACGTAACTCAAACCCCATAACTCTTATATTAGTTAGCAGGCAGCTAGAGGAACGTTGTATGAATTCTAAATCTCTGTGTGTTTCCTTGTGAAAATAATTATGCTGTGTCCTCAGGACTTAGTGACTATAAAGCAATTCTGTATGCTTACACATTCTCCAGTGACAACGATGAGTTAACATCTTTATGATTAGAGCAACCATTCTAAATATATAGACATATTTTAAGTCACAGTGTTCACATTTTTCTTTTCAATAAACGGTAAATTTATTAGAATTATTCCCTGGGACTGTATAAGTAGTCTTGTCATATCTGACTATCACTTTTAAATCAGTGTCCACAAATTGTTCCTTCTATATTTTACGCCTCCCTCTCCACCCATCCACATTCAGGTGTACTTGCTTTCATATTTTTTCTTGCAATATCTCCAACCTAAATGCGCATTGTGGTCATTACTTACCATTGTGGTGTTAGATCATATATCATTTATCTGAACCATAAATTTCATTCACTAAGACTCACAATGACCAACATATGTGTATCCTAGGAGGCTCCTATCTCCCCCAAATGTCCTTAATTGTCCCCCTGATTGACCCTAGGTGGATCACAATAGTTGCACAATTTTAGACTCTTATGATGTCCATATGTAATAACCAAAATATAATATGCCACTGCTCCCTACAGAAAGGTTGGTCACTAAATAGTTCCATTTATAAAATATTAACGTCTGGATTACTGGGGTCTCATCATGAGCAAAAGAGAGCAAGGGACAGCTGATGTTATGTCTCCTCCTCATGTTCCTACTCCCCTCCACTTGAGAACCCACAAAGTGTGTACCCAGTGGTTATGTTTTTTGTGATATTGTTCTAACCAATTTATGTGAAGACATTAGAAGCAGTGGAGAATACAGGATCAAATAAGTGACATCTGGAGGTAAATGTGTGACACATAGGGAATTGATTGACACGTAAAGGAAAATGTGTGACCACTGTGGGAAAATGATTGACTAAAGCTAAAAATCACAGCCCTTTCTTCGGGATGAGTGAGTGATACCTAGGAAAATATCTTTGCTTCCAATTGACAAACATTTTTAAAACAAATATGGTATATTTTGGAAACTCTTCAAGGGAGAAATCAAATGATATGGACAATTTAAAATTCCCAGAAGGTCAGGTCTGAACTCTGGCGGTAGTGCGACCACTCAACCTTTGCACTGACGTTTTATTATGCTGTTGGGCTTTACTAAGGAATTTGTCTTGTGGTACCCCATCTGTACATCCATTTAGTATTGAAGTTGAACTATAGATTAAGGGATAGGTATCCAATGTTGGTCCCAGAAAGCTGGAATCATGACACATTCTCGTGTGAACTTATGTGATGTGGATATCCTGAAAACCTAGCATGTATCTGGAACCTCACAGACATTCGTTAAACACCCCTGGGTTAAGAGTTATGGACGATCTACACTGAACCACACAACAGAACGTAATTTTGCTCATATCGCACAAGAACACTTTTTTGAATAAACAGCTATATTTAATTTTCAACTAGGATTATCATCACATTATTAGATGCTGTCTGAATATTTGGAAAACAACAGACAATATACTAAATCTTCCATTTGCTCATAGATACCATAAATTGCCTAAACTACAACGAGGCTCATCATGTTTACATTACAGTTCAGTGGGATATACAGGGCCTGAATTTGTGTTTGAGCGACAGAGCAGTGTCCATCAGAATGACAGAGGACATTATCTCCTCCATCCTGATGGTACTTCAGCTGTCAAATTTAGAGCTGAGCACCACCTCAGCAGTCATCTCTGTACATTGAAAGGAACTGCCATCATGGTGGTTCCTTTTAATGTATAAAAACTTTTGTGGATAGCCATCCATCAAATTTGTACAAAGTTTTTGTTTTTCAGAAACAAACTCCCAAAGGCGTTTTGTAGGGCGGGGTATTCTTTCACCCATGCAATGGAATACCTGTCCTCCAAACTCTAAATTTAACCCATAGTCTTCTAGAATGTAATCCATCTACCAATTGCTGAATATGAGGGAATCACATCATGATTTTGCAATATATTACATATATAGTACCTATGGCCTTTAATGAAGTAGAATATAACCATCAAATCCAACATGGTATTTTGCAATAACAGATGCCAATTTTCCCATCGTTCTGAGGTCGATCAAATGAACAGCATTGCCTTGGGTTACAGGAACACTTGCTGTTCTGGAGTTTTGAAAATTGTATGATAAAACTCAATTTAATCACCCACTTTTTATTGCTATATGAACTGTAACTAATAAAGTGTTTACTATTTTACTTAAACTTAACGTTATAAGGAAGAATTAACCCTGAACACATGATGCCCTGTTATTATAAATCATTACGTCCTTTTCGTATGTGTAAAAATCTGTAACAAATAATAAAATTCATAACTGGATTGACAATAGAGCATATCTTTAAAAGGTGCTAGGCTACTTTGTCTATTCGACCACTGTTAGGACAGTGATGAGCAAGGCTTGGTCAAGGCTGGTTAAGGGTTTCCTGCCTGGCTCAATGGAATGGGGCAAGAGCTTGTTGCAGCACTTAGGCCACGGCTCTACGTCAATCATGCTTACCTTTCTCATCAGGAAAGAGAGTGAGTCACAAATGTTGTACTGTATCAACAGTGGTGCATGGCTGATTCTAGGAGACCATTTATCAACTTACATCTGAAGAGATCAGTGTTGTACTTTAGTTGTATTTTAGCTACGTAAAAGTGATCCAGTTAGGGCCTGATTACGACTTTGGCGGTGCAGCACCTGGTTCGCCCTGCCTCCTCAACGCTAAAGCTTTGGTTAGGCCGCCCGCCCGATTAGGAGTTTCTTCCTGTCTGGCGGGCTTTGCTTTCGACATTCCTACGGTGGTGCCCTGAAAATGGGCACTGCAATGGGAATGCAAAAAACAGTTCCTGCATGGCATGGACTGATAAGTCCATACTGTGCAGGAACTGGGGTACACCCTGCATGCACCCCAGGGTGCAGAGGCACAAGGGGGCCCTGTAGGGCCCCCATTGCTTCCCCTCTGCAAGGGTTTTCATGAAGGAGGAACTGCCATGAAAACCCTGGCAGAGAGGAATCTCCTAAAATGCTTGTCGGGACCGCGATGGTCACCCAAGCATATTGATACCTCTACACCACCAGGGAATGGCAGTTTCATGGTGGCTGCGGCGGGGCAATGGCAGTCTGACTGCTCTTATTGTAATTGGGTGGTCAGGAGACCACCACTGCCGTTCCCCCACGAGTCTGGCGGCCATTGGACCGCCAGACTCGTAATTAAGCCCTTTGTGTCATTGTGGCGCAAAACAAGGGACAATCTTGCCCTAATTAAGGAATTCCAGAGAAATAAGAGATAAATAACTCAAATGATGCGTTTTATTGAAGGTTGTTTCTAGGTCAACGAAAGGTATTATTTAGCACCAATGAGGATAGTTTTAAGAACAAATAATTATCGTACATGGTGCTACTAATAGGATCCAAATGTACATTGGTGTAATATGTTATGTTAACCGATCGCTCACTCGTAGCATTTGATTTGTGGGAGACTTTGCAAGAAATATATGAAACGCGAAAAAAGGACAGCAGAACACTGCAATAAGAATGGGAGTGGGAGTAAGAGACACATGCATACGCCATAGGCAGTAGACTAGATGGAAGTTGATAAAATAAAAAAAATAAAGCCCACTGTGAGATGTGCAGAGCCTAAGTATACAGTTGACAAACTGGAAAACAATAACCAACAAAGCTGCAGAGACGTATCTGAGGTATGGTATGTTAATTTTATTTATGAGAGCGCACGTACACCAAAGGTTTCTTGGAGCTCTTCAAGTGAGTAAATGACGAGGAAGGACATCAGGACAGAGAAGGAATCAGCAGAAATAGAGTGCGGCCAACAAAACCTACACCGCATGAGAAAGCATGTTTGAGTAGCCATGTTTTTTTTTGAAGATCTCCTAAAGCAATTGAGATCAGATTCAGCGCGAAGACGTGTGGTAGGGACTTTCATTCTTCAGTGGCTTAGACTGAATGACCCCCATCCTGCAAATCTCTGTTCCTATATCTGACAACTACAAATGGACTTAGAAGATCTGATAGTTTGTGCTGGTCTATACCTACCTATCTGTTTGCTTAGAAATTAGGGGGCACATCATACAAGGCCTTGAAGACCAAGCATCAGATTGTAAGTTGTATTCTTTGCCTGATTGGCAGTCAGTGCAGTTGTTTAAAAAGAAGGGTAGTATGATTGCCTTTAGGTTCGACCTGCATTCTGTACTATCTGCAATCTCATAACATTGCAATTAGGAAGTCACAGATAAATAGCATTGGCGTAATCCAAGCAGGAGCCAATAATAACTGCCATCATGGCTTTCAAAGCATCAGTAGAAAAGTTTGGGAGCAATTTCATAGTACTACGTAGATGGTAAAGCCATTTTGACACTATCAAATTAATGTTTGGTTGAGAGTTGGTGATCAATCAGCAGTCCCAACCTTTCAGCAGACTTCTTAGATGTGGGGAATGGCCTCATTTTTATGGGCCCATAGGGTTAAATTTGTGTAGACAGCTACTAAGCTGCAAAATTCCAGTTGAGTCATCTTGCATTTCCCCAGTAAAATGTCTGCTGTTTATCTGCGAGAAACAAACGGCAGTGGCAATGTAACTCAACAGGAACCAATGCAATCCATTTGCAGCTGATAAGATGCAATCTGCCTACGACCAGGAACGTCATCAGTCATACAACAATGTAGACTGTGTTATCATGTTGTGAAGTCTCAAATATAGATTCCAGGCTACAAATACGACTTCTAAAAAATGAGGCTAATTTAGGAAATCCATTGTGCAGTGAGAAATTATAGAGGGAGAAATCTGCACACACGCCACCATCCTAAATCAAGAATATAAATAGATCAGTAAAAATATTGTATGTAATTTTCTGAGCATACTAAAATGTCATTGTTCTTCAAATGTTTTCTTCTCTTTTAAGGACAATTTTAATAAACTTACCCGATCATGGCAAAAATTTTCAAGTTTTAAGTTTATTGAAGATTAAGATTTTACAATGAGATCTACAGTTTTCAAAATTACATTAATTAAGACATTTAAAAAGGAGCTAAACATTTTAAAAATTTCACAGCACATTAATTTATTAACAGGGCGATTCTTGCCATTTAAATACAATTATTATCAAAGAGTGGTTTTAGAATCTCAGTAGATACATTTTCGAAGCAGGAAAGGCATATATGACATGTTTGATAGTCTGTACATCATTATAACACAGGGTGCATATTCTCTCCTCCCAGATTACATTCTGCCATGCATCCGTCACAGTTTATAATGACAAACAATTCACTCTATATAGTATTATACATCTTCTCACTTTGGGCCATATGTAGGTAATTTCTATTTACCGATTCCTAAATACCGAATTTTACTGATTCGGTATTTAAGAATCGGTAAAAAGGATGTAGGTAAAAATTAGGTAAATTGTATCGATTCGGTAATATTCGTTATTACCGATTCGGTATTTACCGAATCGGTAATAAGGCTGGAGGCCCATAGGAATGAATGGGAAGCCATTCACTATTACCGATTCGGTAAATACCGAATCTGTAATAGGGGGAGCATGTTCAAGGGTGGCAGGGTGTCACATTGACACCCTGTTGCACCCCTGAATCGTGCATGTGTGCACATGTGGCACACATACATGCCCTAAGGGCATGTATGTCTGCCACATGGCTCTTTTAAAAAAGCACAAAATTGCTTTTGAAAAGGTATTTGGTATTTACCATCAACTTGTAGTTGGTGGTAAATAACGAATCCTTAAACCAAAAATGCACTCACTTGAGTGCTCCCTACATAGGATTTAAGCATTCGGTAATTTACCGATTCGGTATTTTACCGATTTCTTAAAATACCGATTCGGTAAATTACCGAATCCTTCAATCCTGCCTCCTACATCTCAAAGGGCTAAATACCGGTCGGTAACGGAAAATTTACCGATTTTCGGCCGTTACCGACCAGTATTAGCCCACCTACATATGGCCCTTTGTGTTTCAGATACATTTGAGGAACTGCTGCCCAACATGATTTGATTAGGTTTTTTAATTGACATTTTGCTCTACATAGCTCTATATCTTTTTCCATGGAGCACTTTTTCATAGTTTCTTTTAAATAATTTTTAAGATACACTTAACTCAAATCCTGAATAGATGATTAGTTAAACAAAAGTGCTGGAGTGTAGTTAAAATATTAATTAAAAGGATACAGTCCCCATGGTAGATGCAAAACATTTCAAAGCCATAATACTCCTTAAGGACTTTTCTTTAGCATGTAGTAAACAATGGTACCCCCATAATACACCGGCTATCCCTCTTACAAAAGTTCACTCCAGTCCTAATTCCAACCTTAGGGCTTCTATATAGACCATTGAGTTTAAGGTGCAGATAGTGCGAAGAATTTTCCACTATACCTTATGCTTGAAAAGCGTTTGGTCAGTGGTTATTGTCTCCATAGCATATAAAAGTGAAAGGGGAGTCTATATTTTATATACTGTTAAAAGGTGATTAAAATGCCTATGCCCTGTTGCTCCATAAAGTGTCTTTAGTGCATTTCCAGGTGCTAGCGCCTTATTTGATACATGTGCAATATGCTCAGTGTCACTAAAGTTAAATGTGTACAAACTCAATTATGCAACCACATTGTGAATTTCAACCTCCTAGACCAACACCAATCCGAATTCCATCAAGGACACAGCACTGAATCAGCACTCACCCACATAATGGACGACATAATAAAAATGCTAGCCTAGAATGAATCATATCATTTGATACTTCTTGACTTATCCTCCTCTTTCGACACGGTTAAATAAGACAACCTACTGTCCCTACTGGAACGAAGGAAGGGCCTATCTGGTCCCGTGCTACAATAGTTTACCTTTTTCCTAAACAACAGAACCCAAAGAATCAAGATGAAGCAATCACTCTCTCAACCTTCCTTGGTCACTCTAGGGGTTCCACAGGGTTCAGCACTATCACCCATTCTTTTCAATCTACTCATGGAACCCCTGGCAAACGCACTGAACTCTGCGAACATTCTATATCACCTGTATGTAGACGACACAAATTTATATGAAAATCTCCTCCCCAGAAGACTGCCTCTCCCTCAACACTATTCTGCATAATTCTCAAAGTTGGCTCACTGACAACCACCTCATGCTCAACACCAAATAAATGGAACTCCTCCTCATCTCCCCTCCCAACCACACACTCAAGATAGACCTCTGGCTGAAGTATCTAACTACCTTTGACTGCTCTCTCCACATCATTGACTCCGGTAAATCCTTGGGTATCACCTTAGACAAACACTTGAATATGCAGGTGCATATCAGTAATGCTACCAAAGGAGCTAATCATCAGATGAGTATCCTAAGGAAACTTAAACTCTTCCACCCACAGGCCGATTTAAAAATGGCGGTACAAGCCCTACTGTTGCCAAGATTGGAGTACGGAAGCACCACTCTATGCGGACTTCCCAAATAGAAGTTGGTCCGCTTAGGACATCTCTTAACACTGCGGCCAGGCTCGTCTCTGGAACAAAAAGAAATAGCCACATTTCCCCGACCTTAAAAGAACTGAATTGGCTACCATATGAGGCAAGAATACAACAAAAGATCGCCTGCATGACCCATAAAGCCCTTCATCTCAAAACCCCCTGTTACTTAGCACAAAAGCTAGTGTCGTCTGGAGGGTGCAGACACTCGCGAAGCGTGAGCTCACTACTACTGGAACCACAATCTTCCACAAAAAGAGACCCTGCTATAGGGCCTTCTCTGGTATCACTCAGAAGGTTCGGAAGTCCTTACCTCCAGCTGTAAGCAAAATCCCTTCCTCCTCCTCCTTCAAAAAAGTAGTGAATTTGCTTCTAATGAACAAATTCACTTCCTAAAACTTATGTTATCTTATCTAACACTGTTTACCTCTTTTTGTATTGAATGTCGATTACTGAATGTATGAATATTAGAATGTTTCCAAACGTTGTAATGTAAAGCGCTCTGATACCCTCGAGGGTCATGTTAGAGCTATATAAAATTTTATAAATAAATAAAATTATTCTGCCAAGATATTTATATTTACCTTCAGGAATTGAGCGACTGAATATGATGAACACGTATCAAGACCTCTCTGAAGACCTTAAAGGTCAGGTCCACTAAAACAAAATTGTCCACATTAAGCAGTGTGCCTTAAGGATACAAGCCTAATTTTGGGGCATCACCAGCTACCTAACTCAACACATCTGTCAAATATGCCATGTACAGTGAGAAGAGGAGGGGGGCAACAGGCATCCCGGTTTAAAACCATTTCTGGCAGGGATTCTCTGAGTCATAGCTCCCCTGCCTCCCAACATAACATGGCACCAAGATTCAGTATGAAATTGAAATAAGTTTCAAAAGGCCCGCTGGTATTCCCATGGCATTCAACTTTCTCCAGAGGATCTGCCTGTCTACCCTGTCAAAAGCAGTTGAGTAATCAAAAAAGGCTGCATAGAAAGACATCCTCCTTCGCTGCACATATTTCTCTAAAAAAAGATGTATTGTAGTTAAATTATCCAGAGTCGAATGGTCTGCTCTAAACCCTACTTGCACCAGTGGTATGATACACTTTTCATCTGCCCATTCTAAGAGGTTAATTAATATATATTTAGAGAAAATCTTTCCTGCAGCGTCCGGCAGAGTAATTAGCTTATACTTGCTAGGTGAATTTAAAGGGCCTTTTTATGTCAAGGCGGAGTAACACTGCCCCCCCCCCCCCCCAAGAACTAGGGACCACTTATGGTTAGTAGCAGTCGCGAAAGAGTGCCACTAGGTAAGAGGCCCATAAGTCCAGATCCAATTTTATAATAGCAATGGGTAATTGATCTGGGCCTCTTACACCTGTGTTCCTAGCACCCTTAAGATAAAGCAACACCTCCTGTCTGTCAGAGGAGAACAGGGGGGGGACATTCTCCCATCCAACATCTCACCTGGAAACTCCATATCAATCTTGGAGCTCTTCTGATCATTTGATGCACACAGAGAAGTTATATATTTTTACCAGTCCACGCTGGTCATATTAATGATCTTAGGTTTAGAGAAAGAGCCACTGTTCTCCCCAATATTTTTCCAGACGGCTTTATGATTTTTACAATTCAGTGTTTCTGTTATTTTTACCCAGATATTATCATAGATTGATCTTTTTTTAATTTTCACCCACCTAGTTCTTGTTCTTTTCAAACAAGAAATCCACTTTTTACGCTCTTTGGCGTAAAAGGTGTGTTGCCTTCTTTGTAGGTGATTGATAAGATTATTTAATGCAAACAATCTATTTAAGTTATGACTGCTTTGAAGATGTTTTTGAAAGGCTACCTGCCGTAATTAGAGTTACCCGTACAAGCTTACCCATGTGCTCCTCATACATATCCACTGTTAGCCAATCTGACGAGGGTAGGTTTTCACTTATTTTCCTTAATTCTACTGCTAGCGACTGCTTATCCTTCTTAGTCCATAAAATCTTCCCATTCACAGTACTAAATAACACAGGATCACTATCAGAAATCTGCCATGCGTGCACATTGTCAGCTTTCCCATTAATCGTAATGGCTAACATATTGTGATTCCTCCAGATGTTATTGACTATTTTTAAATCCAAAAGGCAGGTGAAGACCATATTGAGAAAATAGCGTAGTCAATTATCGTAGAGGATGTTACTGAGACATCGGTAGGATGAGCTGGAATATCGCCCTGTAATCTTCTGTTAAGGATAATTAGATCATGTTCCCTGCATGCCTCATGAAGAAGTGTTCCTCTTTTATTTGCCTTACTAGCATGGAACACGGGGCGGTATATTAACAGCCTCTTCCTGTTCTTTATCCGCAAGTATATAGTTTGACATTGTAGCATTACAATCCCCCACTAATAGGACCTTTGAGATACCTGCTTTCCTCATAATCATATTTATGTAATGAAAAAACTTGCTTAACAAATAGTTACTTTCTTGGTCTGGCAGAGTATAAATATTAACCAAAATGAAACGGAAATTGAAGCCATAACCTACTATCTGCTCCGGAAATACAATACACTGTAGTAAGTTCGATTGATGACAATACACCTAGAAAATATACAAAGGGAAATTTGTGGAAAATAATGTTGCTAAACCACGACTAGCATGGCCTCTCTTTGACCTGTTAGCAGGACAGCTAATCTCATGGTGATTTTCAACCTCAAGCATTAGGGGCCCAAGTTTCTTGCAAACAAACTACCTCCAGAATTATACCATCCAAGTTTCAGATTTTCCGATGATTATTCCAACACCCAGTTATATTCCATGACACAATTTTAATTAAATAAATCTCATTAATAAACACCCCAATTCAACCTGTTTGGGCCAGCCTCTTTTCCACTATTTAACCAACCCGATAAACATGCCCATTGACAAACATCATTGTTTTTTAATGCCAGATTTGTAATCATTACAAGAGACCAACCTGGTACCTGCTTTACAGGAGACTAATGTTCATTTTGCATTCGTGGCCATCTTATCCTGTGACGGAGTACATTCTTCAACTGAATGAATATTTAACAAATAATTATTCCCACCTTCAGGAAAACCCCTATTATTAAGAGAGGAGGGAACAATATCAATTCCATGTGCAATACAAAAATCAGTTGTTCAATATCAAATTTGCAATCATCGGTGACTTAAATGTAATCTTAGTTTTCTTTTCTATACGCGAGTCCAAGAGTTCTACCAATTCTAGGTCACTACTCCTTACCAACTTGAGTTGATCAACATGAACCAGAAGACTCAACAAAAGAGATAGCTTCAAAGAAAAAGAGTCATCCTCAAATAGAGCAATAAAATCCAAAGATATATTGTCCTCCCTTCTCCTTTGCATATTTGGCTGGTAAGTTTGAGGATGTTGGGGACACTTTTCCAAAATATCAAACCATCGCTGAGGCACAAAGTCAGGAGCAATGGGGTTCAACATAACCAATAGGGGTACTTTTTCTTTTTCTGAGCCATTTGAGTCCCAAGATGAATGAACATTTGTTACAGACCTCTTCAGACCAGCTGACATCTTTTCAGCCTGGTTAATTAGAGAAGAAGAATCTTTTTTATTCGCTAGCGCTAATTCCTTCATGGCATTGGAACACCAGGATTCTCGTGTGCATCTGTTGGTTGTGGAATCTCAATGCCAATATTCTGAACCCCAGGTCCTGGGTCTACTGTGTTCAAATTAGTATGAGCTTCTGTAGGGAATTTTACTTTTCTAACCACTTTTTGGTTTAACCTTCTCAGTTTACTTTGAGCTTTTCCTGTTCTTTACTACATTTTTTGGGTATCAAAATTGGGTCCACAGGCATTTCCACTACTGCTTCCCTTTTTTATTTCCTTTTAAAGATTGAAAAAACTTTGAAGCTTGGTAATATGAATCTTTTTCAGAATCTTTTTCCGCAAACAGAAGCTCCAATAAGGATAAATCTACCTCTGAAATTGGTTTCTGCTTATGTGTTAGCATTTTTGAGGTGGGACAGCCAACTAATAAACCAACATCCTTCTTTTAGATCAAATTTTCTTGGGCAGACTGCTGACCAAATGGTTCAAACACCTCTTCAGATTTCACAGGGAGTTCTTTCACAATTACAGATAATATGTCCAAGATATGATCTGAGCTGTCCGTAGTTTTATCCAAAAGATTCATAATAGAAGACCAGATTCTCTCAAGGCATTCTAGTGTTTTTGGAGAAGCAGATATAATTCCCAGGGAGATTCACCAGAGGATTAAGCACTAATTCAGATGCCACAGAATGATTTGATCCCAATGAGACAATGGCACTAGGTGTACTATAGAAGAGCTTCAATAGCCTTCTCTTATTCTGTTATAGTGGAATGGCTCTCTCTGAGATGCCAATGAGGCATTTTTAAATGGGGATATCTCTGGTAGCGTATATTCAGCTATTAATGAAGTATCTCTAGAGTGGTCAACGCGAGGGGTTCTGTGATTGGCCTTACGATAACTCACCAATGATGGTGGACCAGAGGAACATTGTATAGAATGGTCTATGTTGATGATACCAGCATCTTCATGGCCAAAAAAAGGCATTTTAGAGGTTTTCTCTGCATAACAGATCTTTAATTTGTTTTTGTTTTTGCAGAGTTTTATATAGCGCGAACTTGACCCGAATCCAATCAGGTATCGGAGCGCTTTACATAGCACCAGTTACGTTACATGAGGGGACACATTCTTTTTCTTTGTTTAGGCACGGGGAGAATAAGTGATTTGCCCAGAATCACAGGATGTTCAGTGTCATTACCGAGACTCGAACCCAGTTCCCCAGGTCTGAGGTCGAGCGCCCTAGCCGTTAGGCAAACTTATGTCCTCCTAGTATACTCCACAGAGCCATCCAATTGTGAATTTGTTTTTATTGCCTCTTTCACGGTTAACAGATCCATTCCCGCTTTAGGGTGCTCTTCACCAGGTCTACCGGGATAGTTGATCTCTCTCTTAAGCTACCCAGGTGTAAGGCCTTGTTTCTTAGCAGGTTCACTGAAGTCTTTTGGCAACATGTTGTTGAAATTAATCTCTTCGACCTTAGCTTTTTTGCTATTATAGTGTCCAGAGAGTTTGAGGATGCACTATCTCCAGCGTAATCATAATCGTGGCTACCCACTCCACAGAACACCCAAACAACCAAAGGCTCAGTAGTCAGTGCTCAGTTCACTACAAGTAGAACTGCAAATTAAATTATGCAGAATGAATGAATGAATTAATTGAGCAGGAGTGCAACAGCCGCCCCCAAGCTGTACCCAAACCTAGCTTGACTGCTTCAGCGGGCTACTGGGCTCACACTTACCAGGGCTGAGTACAGCCCAGAGCTCAAAACAGTCTCTACTCCTCGCCTGCACCTTGGTGCGCCTTGGTCCCCCCACCTCTACTCTGATTTTTAAGCCCTTTAAACCCTCAATGCTTAAATCGCTCCTTGCACTTTTGTTTAGGGTTCTTAGTTCCTCCTCACCTAGGAACAGCCAACTAGCTGGAGCTCTACCACTGCCCCGTTGGACTCCTGTGTTCTATTGTAGTTGAGCGTAATTGGGAGCAGGAAATAGAGCATGAAGGTAGCAGTAATAGCAGACAAAATGATTATAATGCGGGTCGAAGGCTGGTAAAAAGGTGTGGATAAAATGCATTAGAATCAGCGATGTGGTTCTGGGTTACTGTGGTGGAGCTATGGTGAGAGTAACGCGGGCTCATACAGATAATTTAAAAAACAAAATAAAACACAAAGCAGGTACTGTATTAGCTATGCTCTTCTGCTCTACTCCGCTCTTATGCACTGCCCACTTAGCTAAGCGCAGCACCTCTATGGAGCCGTGAGCAGTTGAGCCACAAGCTTACAAAACCCCAGGCATATTCATAGTAGCAGTAGCGGCTTGCCTAACGTGCCTCTAACTAGGCTCAGGGCTGCCCACTCAGGAACTGCGGCCTAGGACCCCCCCAGAGGTCCCAGCACTCGAGCTCTCACCAACCCCCAGCCGCCTCGTCACCACGCCCACCACTGATCCGGATCCAGGAACACTCAGAAACTCTGTTTTTGCAACAATTGCTGCCAATTGGAAAAGGTGTGCTCATTTGAAAATCACACATTCTTCAGATGTCGAATACAAGAGCCCTGCATGCAGTTGAAATAGATTAAGTTAGAAAGAGTGCTATAAAGAATTTTATGGAAGATGAAGGAGATTGGGATAGTTTTCTGTGGAAAAAAAAACTGCCTTCAGACAAAATCATTTGTATGAAATACTTTCGGTTGAGCAGGAGTATGAACATGCTGCTGTGCATATATACACAGGGCTAAATTTATGACCCGGTTTGCGTCGCTCATGCACCATGCAACGTGGTGCAAAAGCGACGTAACCTTAAGTCAGGTTTTTTAAGCCATGCAAAGCCACTTTGTATGGAATTGAGCAGCACCAAAAATCTGGAGTAACGCAGCGCAAATCTCTGCATTACTTTACTCTGCCCTGTGTAGGCGTTCCATGGTTGTCACATGGGTGTTCCCACGCAACTCTCATGGTTTTTGACTTATTCCCAGATTTACAAGACTTTCTAACACCTCGGAATGCACCAAAAAGATATGCTTCCCCAGGAAAATTATAACAAGGCGAAATATCTTTATTTCTCCTTGTTACTTCCTCTTTCTATGTGTACTGCAGAGTGCCCATTTCAGGATTGTTTTGGTGCAGGAAAGTGTCCCTTCCAGCACAAGAACAATCCTGAATGGAACTCAGGCACCCTTGCACCATGGTGCAAGAGGGCCTGTGTTGGCGTTATGCTGCTATAAGGGCACCTTCTCAGGGGAAAAGTCAGGAATGCGCTGTATGCACATTCCTGCCCTTTCCCAGTGACACAGGGCAGGGCAGCGCAGCAAGGTGACTTGCTGTACTGCACTGTGCCACTATCCCTGAAGTATGCCCCACAGTGTATTAGCGCGTCTTGCCCCTGGTGTAAATCATCAGTATTTAAAATCCAAGGGGTCTATTCATAGAGCCATGGTGGAGTAAAGTAGTACTCCTGTAGCACTCTTTTGCATAGACTTGCATGCCTTTGTGAATTGACCCAAAACCATCTAAAAAGCTAATAACATTGGCTTAATAAGGGAATATTCAAAGGGCTATGTACTTATTGTAAAATTACTTACAGGGAGTTAGATTTTTGGGACGGATTCGCGCAGGCGTGCATGTAGAAGAGTACTTCTCTGGTATTACTTTACATACTTACAAATGCTTTTGTGATTTGCTCCCCCCCCCGCACCTTCGCCAAGTATTTTCTATGATTAAAGGTAAGGCAGCCTCTTTCTAGCTGCCATGCATGTCAGCTTGCTATGTTCACCACTTGCCACTTCAGTTTATTTTCTACAGCCCAGGACTTCGCACTTTGAGGTTACAATGCGAGGGGAGGAGAGGAGAGAAGAGGAAAGGTGGGGAGCAGAGGGGAGTGGGGAGAGGGGAGGGATGGGGCGGGGAGGGGAGGGTAGGGGAGGGGAGGGGAGAGGAGAGATTTTGAAGTTCAGATCATGGAAATTACCTTAGACCGGGGCCGGTTTCTAATAATGACTCAGTGAGGGCTCCCCTTATTCAAGTAATGATTTAGTGGGGTCAAAAGGTTAAGAACCGCTCCCTTCCTGGGGACGCTGGTTTTCCAAACCCTAGTGTCAGAATTTGTGAAGCTTAACAAAAATAATCTTTCATTTTCCCTCAGGTACAATACATTTTTTCAATGTGAACGTTTTCCTTCCCCCAAAAACTGCCTTTGTAGGGATGGAGGTGTTGCATACACTCTCGTGCTCTTTCTGCACCGATTAAGCCTTGCTCGATTAAGTCAAGCCTGCTTTAATTATGAAGAAGAGCAGGTAAAAGTAGAGAAGGCCTTGCAAAGGTCTGTAAATACCACAATGTCATAACTGTGTGGGCGTGCACTTCATTTGCCCTAACTGCTCCTCTGATATTCCATTGCAAACAACAACTGGGTGTCATGTACGAGTGAGGAAAAATCTGCATAGTTAGGTCTTTCTAACGAGTTGTCAAATTAATGGGTTTAGTGGATCCCTGGGACAATAGCAAAGTGACTGGACATCTATCACCATCCTCTGTCCATGGCAGACATTATTGTTCTCTGTCCATGGCAGACATATCTAAAACGTAATAAGGAAACAACACAGCATGATGACAGAGTGACTTAGGGAACACATTTTCAGAGTGAGAGTTGCAAGTGCTGGCTAGAGAGGCGGTGAAGGAAGAGCTCTACCTCTTGGGACACTTCAGCGAACACAAGGTCTGGAGCAGATTCTGACATGAATAAATTAAATGACATCTCTAACCAGTTACAGGCAAGTAAGGATTGTTTTTTTTCATTTCAAAAGAATTTTATTATTTTAAAGAAGCAAATACGGACATGAGATACAAGCAAAAGTGATGCAATTGATATCAGACAAAGGCAATAAATATGTTAGCATAAAATTAAATAATAGGAAATCAAATCATTGTCATTCATTAATCTGCAGATATCAGATAAATAGATTAATTAAGGAGGGACGAAACAAGTTGATATCCGGCAGAGGTAATTATCAAAAGTATCACCATCAGATAGCAAAATAGGGATAAGAGGCAAAAAGAGAGGAAGAAAGAAAAGACAGAAAGAGTAGAAAAGAGATGAAGAAAGAAAAAGAGAGACAGGGAGGAGAAAAGGAAGAGGAGAGGATTTCCAAAGGATTCACCCGACACACAAGACAACATTAACCAGACAAATCAAAGGGATATTGATCCACCAACCCCTCGGAGGCCAAATCCATGTACGAATCTAAGGCTTTCCAAACACCAGTAGATATAGAAGGAGAGTGATGAGCGTGGTCAACTGACGTATGAGCACTTCGTAGAAAGGAAACCCAAGCCCACCAAGTATGGTAAGAGACTGATGAAAAGGATTTCCACTCCATGAGAATTACTTTGACTGCAATAGTCAATAAGAGATCCAGCAACTGTAACTCCATGGAATCTAAAGGCAGAGGGACTGGGGCCGCCAACAGACCTAAAAGGATTAATGGAAAAGAAAGTTGGAATTTAATATTAAAGATTAGCATGAGGTGTTTGTGAATTAAATCCCAAAAGGGTTGGAGAAGGGAGCAGTCAAAGAACGTATGTTGAAAATCGTCTGGTAAAAGCCCACAACTCCAGCACAGATTGTCTTCTTTGAGATTTAGCGAATACAAACGAATGGGAGTCCAGTGAAGAAGATTAATAGAGAAAAACTTAGACTGCATTAAAGAAGGGGCGATTTTGTTACGAAGAGAAAATTTACCAATATCTTGCCACGTATCTGTAGAGATATGATCGGTAACACTATGATCAAAATGATGTAGCCATTTTTGCTGTGCGACAGTTTGGGAAGGAAGTGTAGAGGACGATAAGAATTTGTAAATCCGAGACGCTACATGACCAGTCCTGATCCATAACTGAAAAAGCGTAATCATAGGGGAAGAAGGATGAAGGTGCATTTTAGCAAGTGCTACCTTTATCTTAAGAAAGGTATAAAAGTCTAAGTTAGATAAAGAAAATTGATGAGCTAGGGATGAGAAAGGGAAAGGGTCATTGTTTGAATCATAGAGATGTTTGACAAGTGAAACACCTTTCCCAGCCCAGTAAGACATCAACTCTGGATCAATATTAATTTTGATTTTAGAATTCCGCCAAATTGACGACCATCTAGTTTTATGCAATGGAATTGCTACTCTCTTATCAACCTTGCGAACCGCAGCAATAGTATCTAAAATAATAGAACGAGAGAATGGAATAGAAAGGGTATTCGTGGTTAAAAAAGAGGCAGTCGGCAGCGGGGAGGCCAGTACTTGTTCTATTGTCAACCATGCTGGCACATGAATAGATGGAGAAGAAAACCAAAGGGCACCCTGGGACGCCAGAAAAGCAGTTTGATACTTCCCCCAATCAGGAAGATTACAGCCTCCCATATCATAAGATTTCCGTAAAAATTTATAAGCAAGTCTAGCCCTTCTGTCATTCCATAGAAATTTGGAAGTAAGTAAATCAAGTTCATGAAAGAAGGAGTCAGAAAGCCTTACTGGAAGCATAGAGGAAACAAAATTAATAATAGGTGTGATCATCATTTTCTGCAGTCGGCCCCACCAAGAAATATGCTTCGGAGACCAAGTTTCTAAAAGACGTCGCACCTTAAGAATAGTTTGGGATTCATTGTAAGTAGCCGTAGCATAGAGGGTGGAACAAAAATAGATACCCAGATATTATAGCTGTTTAGATTGCCACTTAAATCCCACCGAACCCATATGAGAAGAGAAACAATAAGCATTTAAGGGGAACATCTCTGTCTTATCTTTGTTCAGAGTGTATCCTGAAACTTTTGAGAAAAGAGAAATCGTATCAGAAATAACAGGGATGGCCAGTGCAATATCATCAGAAAAAATGAGAACATCATCTGCATACGCAGCTGTTTTTATCTGATGAGACCCAAAAGAGAATCCCTTAATGTCTGGATGTAAGTCAATCATTCTGAAAAGAGGATCAATAGATAACAAAAATAAAAGAGGAGACAAGGGACAGCCTTGCCTAGTACCCTGACGAAGGTGAAAAAAGGATGACGTAGCTCCATTCACTCTTATGTTCGCTCTAGGTCGGGAGTATAGAGACATAACCATATGGATAAAGGAGTCACCAAGATTGTGTGCACATAAAACAGCTCGTAGAAAAGGCCAAGAGACCTTATCAAAGGCCTTTTCCGCATCAAGGGCCAAGGCCGCCGCCGCCGGAAGCTTGGAGCGCTTGGCAGAACCGAGAATGTGACAAAAAGTGCGGATATTATCACGTGCAAGACGACCCTTTACAAAACCTGTTTGGGAAGGATGAACCAATAGAGGAATAAAGGATTCTAGACGTTTAGCTAATATTTTAGCAAAAATCTTAACTTCCATGTTAAGAAGAGAAATAGGACGAAAATTTTTGGGATCCGAATGATCTTTTCCTTCTTTGGGAATTACTACAATATAGCATCAGCAGCAGAGCCAGACACAGAACCATCTTTAATAAAAGCATCAAAGACGGATTGAAGCTGCGGCACAATCTCCGGTAGAAAGGTTTTATAAAACAAAATAGGATATCCATCAGCACCTGGAGCTTTACCGGAGCGAGTTGCTTTAATTGCAGAAATAATTTCGTGAGAGGTAATCGGGCCATTCAAAGAGATATTATCTTCCTCCGATATAGTTTTCACCGGAACTGTCTTTAAAAACTCTTGGCATTGTTCAAAAGAAGATTGAGTAGAGGGGGTATATAATTTATTACAAAAATCTCGAAAGACCTCAAGAATTTCTTCAGTCTGAAACTTTTTCTTACCAAGATGACCATTATTAGAAGAGATTTGGGAAGATTTATAAGAAGATTCCTGGAACTTTAATGTAGCCGCAAGCATCTTACCAGCCCGGTTTTTTAGCAGCAACTTCTTAGATTTCTGAGCCTGAAGACCTATATGAGCTCTCTTAGTGACTATAGTATTGTATGTATATTTTAAATTCTTTATAGATTGAAGGCAAGATTTATCTTTAGATTGCCGAAAAAGAGATTCCTGAGTTTTAATCTCCGCCGCTAAGTCCGTGAGTTCCTTTCTGATGGCAGCGTTCCTCCTTGACATACATTTGATGACCTGACCACGGAAAGTGCATTTAAAAGAGTCCCAAAGAACCACAGGGGAATCGACTGAACCAACATTCTCACGGAAAAACATTTCGATATCATTGGAAAACTCTCGAACCTTGGAATCATCATGTATTATTTCTGTGTTTAGTCTCCAAGATCGAGGTCTCGCTCTAGGGGTAAAAGACAAAAGTGTGAACGTCACCGCGGCATGGTCCGAAACCAAAATAGGATGAATAAGCGGAGATGAGGAGGATTGAGCAAGAGAGGAGTGAACCAAAAGATAGTCAATACGTGAAAAGGACGAATGGGGGGACGAAAAAAAGGAAAAATCACAGCCAGTGGGATTAAGACATCCTGAAGATGGATAAGAGAGCACATATTGATCATTTGTTTATGTGATTTAGGGGGACGAAAATTAAATGCAGAATTCCTATCTAGGATAGGATCCATTGGTAAATTAAAGTCTCCACCTACAATAAGATTACCAGAATGAGGTGTGTCATTTAGCTTTTTGGTGATTGCTCTCCAAAAAGATGGATCATCCTTATTAGGGGCATAAATATTCATGACAAAGAGATCAGCATTACCATCAGACAACTTAGATAATAACCAACGGCCCTCTGTATCATGTTCAGAGGAAATAATAGATAAACCAGAATGTTTGGAAACTAAAGTAATTACTCCGTTTCTTTTGCCAGAAGCATCTGAACAAGCAACATCAGAAACCCATTCTTTCTTCAAAAATAGCGCCTCTCTAGCAGAGACCTTTGTCTCTTGAAAAAGGACTAGATCCGAAGAAAGAGATTTACAGTAATCTAATATCTTTGACCTTTTTACTGGATGATTTAATCCTTTCACATTAAGAGAAAGTATATTCAATCCAGACATAAAACCAACAATAGGGAAAAATGATACTCTATATTTGATAGAGGATGTACAACAACCAAAAAAATTCGAAAACAGACACTAGACAACAGCACAAAACAGGAAGAAACCAAGGAGGAAATCCGAAGAGAGAAAGAGAAAGAAGAGGAAAAAGAAAGCAGGAAAGTAAGCAGAAGAAGAAAGAGAAGAACCAACAAGGAAGGTCTGAAAAAGACCAAATTCATACCAGGGGGAACATGGGAAGATGAGCAAGGGAACCATCGCGAGGAATAAAAACAATCAGCATAACCAGCCCCAAAACAGTACAAACTGATTATACTTAACTAAGAAGGAAAAATATCTGAAATATGAACTAGAACTAGAATTCATTAGAGTATTCCAAAAACAATTCATCATGTAAGTCTAGATCGGAACATGTATATACCAAATTGATAATAGGTAACAAATACATTGTAACATAAAAGAATGGAGAAAGCAGAAGAGAGAAAGATGTCCAATGTACAAATGAGGAAATGATGAAAAACAAGCTAATAACTATCTCAAATATGAGGAAGCATCAAAACCGATATATACCTTATGAAGAGCAGAAAAGAATAAAGAAAAAGAAACGAATTCCACAGAAGACTATAAGGTGTAGTATGAAGAGAAAAAATTAAGCATAAGAAAGTAAAGGATGAAATAACTGATCAGTATAACAATCAATGAAGCTCTATGAAAGATAAATAAAGAAAACAAGTATATACTAAAAAATGTAACATCTAAAGAAAGGCATCTAGTAAACTGTCCACAAATATATAAAAACTTGTTATACCTAATTTAATTTAAAGAGGCAAGAGTATCTTAAATATATACCTATGTAAGTAAAAAAACATGAGACAATAAATATAGTAAATTAGATCTAATAGAGATAAGCAGTCCATAATAATAAGAAAACGAACCACACAGTGATATAACAATGAAATAAAAATAGAAAAACTAACTATACAGATATTAAAGCTATCTCTATATATAGCAATTAGTAAGTGTCTGTGAAGCAATTTATGCACCTAAACCATAAAACAATACAGGTAATAATCAATAACGTACTCCATAAAGACGAAAACAACAAAAGAAAAAATACGACAACGCAAGAGTCATTAGTTGAAAACAGGAAGAAAGGAAGAACAAGAATGAACCGGAGCCTGACACATATAAAAAACAAGCAAAGAGGAAAAAGATTAATACGCACGAAAAAAGCGAGCAGGAGTGAGACCAACCTATCAAGAAACAATATCGCGAACCAATAGAAAGTACATAAAGAAGATATATCGGAGATATCGGTCCACTTCATCATAAAGATATTAGGTAGACCTGACAAAGAAATGGAGAAAAAAACACAGGCCACACAGAGCTTACACCGTCACGCACGAGAAGAACAGCAACAGCACACCAACAACAGTGGATTATAAGACCACCACGCAGATCTAAACAAGATAAACTTAATAGATCTGAATAAGAGAAAACTCATTGCAGTTATATGTAACCACGTCAGGTGCCAGAGGAACCAGGGTCAAGCGACGCATCCAGTTGAAGATCCATCTGCAGCTCCATCTGATTATCCAAAAATGAGGCTAAATCAGCAGGTTCATCAAAAATTCTGGAACGACCTTTGAAGGTAATGCGAAATTTTGAAGGGCCAGAAAAAGAGAAGGGAATATTCATCTCAGAGAGACGCTTCCGGAGATTAAGAAAGCCCTTCCTCCTTATTACTGTGTCCCTGGCGAAGTCCTGAGAAATTGAAATGCGATGGCCATTCCATGAGACAGTTTTAACCTTCCGCATATGAGCCAGAATGTGTTCCGTATGTTGATGGCGCAGTGGCTTAAAAATTATCGCTCTTGGTTGCGTGGCAGATTTAGAGCAAAAGGTGGGAACACGGTGTGCCCGTTCCAGCTCAAAGTCTTTTTGAAAAGAAATTTGTAGCGTAGAAGGAAGCCACTGATATAAGAACTCAATCATAGTAGGGGCATCCTTCTCAACGCCCTCCGGAAGACCAAAAATGCGCAGATTGGATCTGCGGTTACGATCTTCTTGTTCAGTGAGATCTCTCCGCAATGCCGCCATTGAGCGCTCTAACTGGCAAAGAGTCCTAGATTGCTTTTGCATAGTATCCTCTGCACCACTAATACGAGTTTCTGTGGCTGAAACACGAAGGGAAAGAGCCTTGAAATCATTCCTAATAGCTGCCACCTCCACTTGCAGCAAATCTGGGTTAGTCTTGGTAGACTGCGCAATGTCATGAACATCATTAAGGCGCGTCAGAATAGTCTCAAGCGTGGAAGTGGTGTCTTTGTGAAGAGTGTCAGGTGTAGGAGATATTTACTTGGACCTCTTAAGAGAAGCTTTAGAGTCCTTTGCGTCTTTAGCATTTGGTGACAAGCCCATATTTGCAGCCATAGAGCACACAGCCACCGTAGGGGCAAAATACAGCACCTCAGAGAAATGAAGGGAAGAAAAAAGCCAAAGGATACTAGTATGTTAATATACAAAAAAGAAATGAGCAAAAAGTGGAAAGCGCACGTTCAGCAACCAACACAGGATAATACTAATGGCGGGCTTACATGGCAAATGAGAGGAATCTCATGACAAAAATATAATGCTCTGCATGTATCAAAAGAAACGCCTTCCGAAGTCAAAAAATAAAAAAACCAAGAAGCAGGGTGTCATAGAGCAGAAAAGCACCAAATAAAGGCATCGGAGGCACTCTGAAGAGAAGTATAGTAAAATAAAGTCCAAATATTCTCACCATAGGTAGTAATGTAGCGTGAGTAATGAAAGAAATCCAATATAGACATCCATAACTATGGAGACAGTCACCAGCACCTGTTTTCTATCATTCCTGGCAAGACCGGAGAAAAGGCGCCACCGTGTTGTGGAGAAAAAACGTCTCCGTCAGATAGGAAAAACAAAATGGCGGCCGCTCGTGAAAGCACCGAGCACCACCACAGAACGGCAGAAAAACAGTCCCAGCAGCTCCAGAGATCAGCAATTACGCTCAGGCAGCACACGGCATCATCAGGGATACAAGACCACCTCTCAGCATGTATGGGGCAGTGTGAGGCAACAAATAAGCCACCGACGGCCCTCGCTCGGCACGGAGCTCAAGTGCGACCCGCCATCTCGTAGCGGCGCGCAAGCCACGCCCCGGCAAGGAAGGATTGTTAAAAAAAAAAGGTTTCATGACCAAACAAAGAAGGGTGGTACCACCACCAGTGCTGAAACGTGAGCCAGAGGAAGAGACAGTGTGTGGCATTGTAAATATCAGCAGGGTTAATAATGTTTGACGATCCACAGAGGTTGGCAGAAAAGAAGGCTCGTGTAAGTAAATGCATCACTGAAACTTTGTTATGCATGAGTATCTAACTGAAAGTAATCTGGGAAATACCTGATCAACACTCCCGCATCCTTCAATATCTTAACCCAGAACCTTGCTATTTAACTTACATGTAATGGCTATGTCATTTGTGACATGTGACTCAACATTCTGGTGCCTGGTCTGCACACAATTGATAGCACCTGTGAGCATAGCAGCATGTTTACCTAATACTCAGCCCTGCCCAATCTTGAACTGCCCTGGCTGCAGTCTGGTGAATGAAAGATATTACCGTAAACCACTATTGTGAGTGGTAATAATATGTTGACATCTGCAGGGTAAGTGAGACTTGTAATGCTATGCATGCAAGAGTGAATGCTTCATGCTCTTTTCCATGTTTATAATACGCTCTTTGAGAAGCTTTAGTCATGTGTTCCCCTGATCCCACACTCTGGATCTCCCTCATGGGTCAAATCTTATTTGTGTATAGGTTTGTGGTAAACTAGTGCTGAGGCCATACCAACACAATATACATCTGAGTGTGTACTTTGTTGGGCCCGATACATAAAGTACACAATAACTACAATATAATGTATACAAAACAGTACGACAATATTTACAAGAAAATAACTGATTATTAAATGAATTTTGCTGGTGACATGCCCGAGAAGAAGAAAGTTAAAGAAAAATCCTATACTAACCATAATTTGCCATCCACACATGCACCAACTAGATCAAAGGCGTTACACCATTCCATTACAGCTTCAGTAACACAGGCATCTGCAGCTCAAACCACAGCCTCCTCCACACATTGTGAAGACATTTTGAAGAGGGTAACCATCTCCATCACATTGGCATTGTAAGAACACAGGCTTTTTTAAGGTGTCCCCCAACATTTTGCCCCCATTGGAACTACGAGTTGCTGGTTTTCGACTACAACAGTGAACTGAAGCCTTCTGACCAGGCCCAGTGCCAGTGATCTCTCCCTAAAAACTGATATATGTGAATTGGTAACCCTAATCCGCAAGGACTTTAATCCCCTTATAAATCCCTGGTGAATGGTACCAATGGTACTGAGGGGATGGGAGTTAAAGGGGTCATCAGGGCCTGAAGCACTGTTTGTGCCACGATGAGTAATCCAAGAGAACACATCTGCCACTGCAGACTGCAGGAGCAGCTCAAACTGCTCGAACTCGACTTTGCCTTCACCATGTGGCAAAGTCAATACACTATTTTTAATATCTGTCAGTCACCCCTATGGAGGATCTTCTGAGTCCAGTAGGCAGGGTGCATTATATTAAAGGTGAGGAAATATGAATGCATGCTTATATGTCCCTATAGTAGCCTATTCCATTAAAGGCTACTATAAGTGATCAGCAGTCAATTGAATAACATGGGATGGCAACTGGGCACCCCAGACGTCGCTAGCTCCATTATGGCACTGCCGAAATGTGTAACATTTGGTATCAAAAGACGTGCCTCATCACCCCTGACATGATTCCCATGTCAAAATCGATGTGGCACGCACCCAGGTCGCTACCTTAGAATTTGGCCACCTGGTTGCCTCAGCATTTCCTGTGCATTGGCTATCAGCCTGCAGCTGCTGACACAAAGACAAGAATCTGACCCCTTGCCAGGAGGTGTGAATTCTCCCAGGAATCTGAAACAATGTGTGTTTTCAGTTAATATGAGGCTTGCAGGGGATTCTGGGTAGGAAAACGTTGGGGGATACATGCAAGTCATACGTCGCTGGACTCTCCGGGGTGTCTAGTTTTCAGAAATGTGTGGGTATGGTAGTTTCTCAAGATGGCCGCCGAGCCAGAGGTCAAAAACCCTCTTTTTTTTTGGGAGGAGCTAAAAGAAGATGAACTGTTAGCTGGAAGGTCTAAAGGGGTGAACTGACTTTTTTAAGCTGACACTTACCCCTGCTACCTCAGGGTGGATTATGAACTCTAAATATATATATATATACCACCTGTTGGTTACACAGATGTGGTTTGGATAGGCAAGATATGACCATGGAATATGTGTAATTAGTCTGTGTTGAGTTCTCTTTCTGATGTGTCAATTTATTTGTATGTATTTCTTTAATTCTTTGAATTTTGTGCACTTGGTAATGTCCTTTTTTTTGTATTTTATGAATGATGGAATGTTATTTAATGTACTTTTGAATGCATAATAACAATGAGTAAATACGTACAAGTACCTGAACAGAGGTGTGTTGTGCCTTACTTTTCTAATTATGTTTTACAAATTTATTAAGATGTAAACAAATTTGTTTTGTTTTGCCTACGATAACTTTGCTAATAATTGATGCTCGTGCTCCCCCTTTTTTCTTGTTGTTAGGATCTTGCGATTGCGGTATGCATGTTCTGGGTGCTACAAGTGCCACATGTGTACAGTTCAGAGCACCAGTAATATTAGAAAATGTATTAATGACAAAAAAGAGGCCTTCCCAGCATTCACTATTTGTGGGTTAGTTGGACACATGATATCCTGTGGTGCTAGATACAGTAGGCCAACCCGTAAATGGTTTTAACACCTCTGAAAAAGTAGGCTCTCCCTTGGAAGCCCTGTAGGTTCCTTTTGAGGCCCCTGTACTTAAGCAATTTGAACAACTCACATCTGATCTGTTCATAGAATTAGCTTGCTATATCACCGCAGTCTCCCCACTAAAGCCTATTCCACCTGGTGTTTGATAAGGGGTTTCCCCATATGTGTTAATGGCATTAATGGACAGTTCACTTGGCAATGCTCTCATCCAAGATGAGTGGGAAATGGTGTTGATCGTGTCCCTTTTGAAAACGCCCCGTGCTAATCTAAGAAACTTTCGCCCAATTCACCATTACCTTTTCCGATTAAAATCTTTAAGAACTACGTCAGCAGGTTAATAGCAGGATATGTGGAGCAACACCAATTACTCGACCCTGTACAATCTGGTTTAAGTCTGGCCCATGGTATGGAAACAGTTTGAATGTCTGCTCTTGGTGACCTGAGGCTGTCAGCAGACGTGGATGAGGTGATTGCTTTGGTTCTGCCGGATCCACCTGCCACATTGGATACAACCTCTCATACCATCCTGTTTTCCAGTCTGGCATCTGGTGGGTAAATTCCGTGCGGTTCATCTCACTCCTTATCATTACAAATTCAAGGATTTACATCAAGGAGGACCACAGGGAGTAGCACTTAGCCCCACTCTCTTCAATTTCTAGATTTGTCCTCCTCGTTCAGCACATAAGATCCTTTGGTATAATTTTTATGAATTATGCAGACAACACACAACTATCCATTTTGATTGATAATACTCTCCCATGCCCTCTTGACACCTTCCATTGTTGCATGAAGGCAGTTAAATCGTGGTTGGCACATAATTCATTGAAATATTAATGCTGAGAAAACAGAGGTCTTGTGCTTCACAAACAGCAGTCCGTTACAGGCTATTCCTGTCTATTTCTGGCCGCCCTCTTTAGAAATTGCCCCTTGCTGAGTAGAGCTCTTCTGTAACCTTGGATTCTATCTGGATGAGAATTTGTTCCTATCAACCCATCATCTGCTACTTGTTCCTCTTTGCGTGTCCTGCGGAAGATCCTCCTGATGCTCCCAATCTCTGCTTTCTGTTTGGTGGTCCAGTCGATCATTTTGAGCAGAATGGATTTTTTTGGGCTGTCTTATTGGTCTTCTAAAGAAGCTAGAGAGGATGGAAAATGCCCCTGTGAAATTGACGTTATGTCTCCCTCTTTACTCCTTAACCTGCAGCTCCGGATTCTTTGCACTGGTTGCTGGTTCCAAAGAGAATTTGCTTTAAATCTCTAATCCGTGTACATAGAGACTTTTATAAGAGCAGACCGATATATCCTCAACAGAAATGTATACATACTCTCCTGGTGGCTGTGCCAAAGGTTAAGCGTGAACAATTGAGGTGTAGATCTTTTTCAGTAGGAGTGGCTATCTTCGGGATTTACTTCCCTTATCACTTTGCAAGACTCAGGATCTACTGTTGTTTATGAAGGCCTTAAAAATGTGTATTTATTATACCTATTAGTTTCCTTAATTCTCTGCAGTTACTCCTTCTAAGGCTATTTCTTTAGCCCCAGGGCACTGTACAGGCAATAGTCCACTCATAAATCAGTTAACATAACATTGGCATATAAACTACCCATGAGGCCGTGGAATCCTCTAGTATACAAATGTTAGCCTTTTAATAAGGGCTTCATGTATCCTAATATTGAAACTGTACATTTCCAGTTGCATCCAGAACACTATGGATGGCACCTATGGCCAGGCGAAAGGCTGCAAGTATATATTCCCTGGACATATTCAATGGATCTAGGCATCTCCTGATCAACCTGGGCCTTCATCTGCACCTGTTGTGTGCCTGGGCATGTTGTTGGACCTGATGCTGCAGATTTGTACCTCTAGGTTTAGGTACATAGTGAGAAGATGTACCTGCTGGAGTTGGAAGTGACGCAGAGTCTGTGCTTCATACATGGTGAAGTTTGGCAGTGTGTGTATGAAAAGGGGTGGTTTTCACTTCTACATGGCCACAATGGATGAATGGATTTACCAGCACTCTTTAAGATGTGTGTGATTTAATAATTGTCATTATGTTCAGATTTGACAGTGTTGTGATAATGTGTTGTAGGTGTTAGTTTTTAAAATATAAAATGCAACTTGTGTAGCGTTTTTAACTTCAACACAGTTTATGTAGGAGAATAAAGTTGTTTTTGTTTTATTCTCCCATTAGCGGACCATTTTGTGGTGAGGTGGATTTGTTATAATTTACCACCTACTTTAACCTTGGAGAAAATATTGGTGTTAATTCCTTGCCTTAGGCAGCCTCAGTTTAAACTGGTAATAGCAATTCTATTCTCCACATACATTATTTCAAGGAGCAGTGTTACCGCACACAATGTCTCAGATACAAAATATCTGGGTGCAGTACTGTGTTGCTGCATACGGTAGCCCCGATCTATCACAGAAAACCATGAAGTAAATCCGTCTGCACAACTCTTAATGATGCCACCGTAAAGCTTGTGTTACCTCAGCATGGTGAAAAAAAAATGCAATTCAGGTCCAGTGATTTCACTTAATTTTAATATTCAACGATGGTCTAATAAAGTATAGCTTCTCACAAGTTTGTAATGTTCACATTCTTTTTCAATCTTTGAGAAGGTTTTAAAGCACAGTAGAAAAATCATATTTGTGTAGTAATTATGTACATATCAGTCAGCAATGGGCAAGTAATGATCAATATGAAAATTATTTCAATCTCCATATTTCTCAATACTAGTGCAAATATATTGATATACATGTGATTGTATGATTATATGTATATTTACAGTGTTGTCTTAAAGTTCATTTAAGGCTGCAACTCAATTTCAACCAGAAAATCCTAATAGTCTGAAAGCAGGATGATCTGAAATGTTGTGTGCGGTGGTAATTGGTGGTATTACATTCAGTATCGTCCGGACCCCCACTTGCCCAATAACTATTCACTCACAGTTCCAAGCTACGACTTTACACATTACATAATTCTCCCCTTTGGAACTGGATGCAATGAAAATACTGAACAGAGTTGATATTCCTATGATCCCGGCGATGCCTTCGACCTACATCTCAGAAATTGACAAGTGTACTCCAGTTCCTCTTGAGCTATTGAAAGCACTCTGCACAGGATTCCCATACATCTAAATTTTGCTCATAAAGAGCAGCAGTAAGCAAGACAGAACAATTTGTTGATTAGAGATGTGGCAATTTCTTAAATTTGAAAGTCTCCCACCCCCCTGCGTAGAAGACACTCTTTGGCATGATGAACGCTAAGGTTTGTAAGCAGGGCTGCAGAGTAGGGCCCAAATTTACTTAAGGATTGCACTGGTGCTTATACGATGCAAAGAAAACCCAAACAGCAGTGACATATTAACTTTCACGCACAAAAGTTATTTGGCAACAAAATTTGACCGCCGTGCAGTGCCAAAGTAAATTAGGCACAAGTAAGTGGTCAACTGGTATATTACCTTATTTGCTGTGTAATATACTCGGCTTCCTCTAAAACACCTATCTTACATGCCTGTCCACAGTGCTGTAGTTTACATGTAGGAATTTGTACCAGAGGGTTTTACCTCAGCAATTAATCTATCTAAAGAGAACCACTTCTCATCCACCTTCTGTAAGGTATTATTTGTTTGAAAAATAACATGTTTTAAAGATGGTAGTCCTTAAAGTAAGTCTTCAAGAGTTAAAGAAGGTGGGGATTTACCAGATATGAGTGAATCTTGTTTTGATGTTGTATCATAACCTTGTTAGAATCTGTGTTACCATGTTTACATGGCATTGCTGAAGAAGTACTTGAGAAACAATGCTTTGGTTTGTTAGAAAGCTGGACATCCAATTTAGGATTCATATTATTGGGCTAGCCATGTCCTACCACAGCCCTGCAGAGCATCTGCCAGCAATATTTCAGCAGATAGATTGGTCTTCATACGAAAAACAGATTTGAACACTATAACCAGACATAAGCTTTTCTTCATCGAGATTCATTCAAAAACACATTTTAAGCACACCATTAGCATAAGGTCTATAAATATCTTCCTTTTAATGCAAATGAACTTCCAAAGGGACTTTCTGAAATAGTCATTTTCAAACTGCATCAAAGTAAAGTAAAAATATAGGCCTTGTCTGATGAATCATTTCAAATGTACACCAACATCTGACATGAAATGCCTGCCAGACTGTCTCCTCTAACAGGTAAAAAGATGCAAAGAACAATTATCAGAAGCGGTCACAACACCTCTATTAAAAATATAACTTGATGGATACAATGTTCTTGGATAGCCATTTGCAAATTCATAGCCCAATCATGATTTCTTCTGTGGTAGTAAACTGCCACCACCTGGGCTAAGCCAGAGCTTCCTCAGAAGAGACCGTCTCCGGCAGCCACACAACCAAACTCTCCATATCTTTGAAGTCAGGTTGAGGATGTAGAATTTGAAACCTCACAGTGGTCTCAACTGCATTGTAATAATGGTCCTCCAGGCAGTAAGGAAATACCATTATGCCTATGGTTCAAATTTCCAAGACAGCCCAGAGGGAACATATACAATCATTGAACACTAGTCAACCCTTCTTGGAATCCTTCTTAGAACAATTGTAATGTATCTGGTGGATAACAGAGGTAGAGAGAGGGGGATCCTGAATGAGTCCCTTAGAGAACTGCAGTACTGGGCTTTGTATCACCCAAATGTGAACAAATACACAACTGACTGTCACAACTCCATGAATGATTTCTTTCTTTAAGTAAGAACTAGCCTGAATTTGTCCCAGTATGCCCATCTATTTTCAGTCTTCACTGTCTGAGATACAATACAAAAACAACAAAATTCTAGTTCCCATCGCTATTGCCATACTTGATGCAAAAATAACTCTTTAACTTGGTCCTGTGAGGTACAATGTTTGGCCCACAAGCATTTAATGGACCCAGCTCATTTATAGGAAAGTCAGCCAAAGGTCATATATCTTAGCTCCTCATCCCCACTGCTGCCCTATATAATCTGCAAACTGTAGGAACATAGGAAGTGCCTCACCCAGGTATCATTTAGAACTACCATAGCATATGGGTTCATTCCTTTTTCACCATGTTCTGATTTAAAATGCCCACCAGGCCAGGTGTATTGCACCTCTGGTGGAGTTTGACTGTAAAACACTTTTGTATAGAACACCACTTCTTTAACACGGATTAAAACCCCTTGTAATAAAACACACTTGGCAAATGTGATTATTATTTGGGGTGGGCAACTGCCTAACTCAAGGAATACTCGCAAGTCTTGGCAGGGTGAACCTTTAAGGTCACTAAATTAACCAGAGCACAGCCCCCTGCAGCTGTGGAACAGAGGCGACAGTCTTAACTTAACTTAGGGCAATGTGTAAAATATTTATGCAGTTCCAAAACAGTTATAAAGCCACAACACAAAGCAATTAAAAATTCCAAAAGCTCAACTAAAACAATAGAGTAAAATGTAATATATAAATTAGTACCAAAAAGACGAACATTCAGAAAATGGAGTCTGAGATATGAATTTTATAGATTAAGGTAAAACAGGAACAGAAAGCACAAAGCACCAATGATCATCCACAGGCACAGTAGACCAGTACCTAGGTGTTATTTCAGGCCCACCCCAATTGAGTGTGGGTTGGATACGCCAACCAGGTTCAATATAGCAGCAGGATGTGCCTAAAGAAGTCCTCACTAAGTCATGTGTTCGGAGAAGTCCTGCTGAAGCTGTTGGTTTTGGAGCTCTGTGTGGAAGAAATTCAAATGATATGCCCAATGAAGTGCTCTCGCTGGCCAGATACTTTTGGCTTTTCCGCCCATTCAAGAATTTTACCTTTGCAATTAGGCCCCCATTACAAGCTCACTACTGAATTCCGATCCATTTGCAAGCAGGTGTTTGCACAGGAATCAAAATTACAAGTTGTGTGATAATTATCAAACCCTCGCAGTTTTCCCAAGGCAAACCTACTAAAATGTATTGGGGCTAAAGGGCCATGAAAAGGCAAAATGGAATTTGGTGTGGTAAATGCTGCTTCCATAAGTTATGCCTCATTTGAGAGTTAAAAAGTCATAAGAGATATTTACAAAATATGGTAAATACCTTACTCTGGGTTAATGTTATTTACCACACGGGGTAAATACTTCACCTATTTCGCTTAACTTGTTAGAAGTGTCTAAGTGTCCGTTTTAGAGGTCAGTATCCTTCACTGGGGCAGGGCGGCATGTTGTATTAGAAGATGGATTCCTTGAGGTCAAATATATTTTTGCCAGGAGTGCGCTGAATTGAATTTGATGCTCCAGAGAAGCTTCCGGTTAGGCTATTTTCTCAGCCTAGTTGGGTCGAGCCTTGGGCAGATGGACTTGTGTGTTTTTTTCCCGGTCCTATAGAGATCTGGAAATCCAAAAAGTTTCAAAGACCCAGCTTTTCAGGGGTGATAGGAGAAGTAAAGTTAGACACACTCAAGACTCCCAGGACCTTAGAAGCAGCACTTAGGGGTTAGGGCTCACTCCAGCAGAGGCTACCAGTGGGGTCTACAGCAGGTACAGTTAGAACTGGTAAGCTGGGATTGCAGGGGAAAAAACTCTAGAAACATTTTGTGCTTCTGTAGCTCAACCAGGAAGTCAGTCTTGCGACCCTTGGAGGTCACTTCATTGTCTTAGGTTCAAGAGGGAGAGCAGGTCCAATCTTCAGGGCTCTTCTCGGGTCAAATACACCAGGTTCCGTCCTTTTCTGTTCTTCCACAGGTTCAGAGAGTATGATGAAAGTGCTTGGAATAACACATTTATACCCAGTGCCAGCCTGTGGGTAAGGGAAACTCCTGGCGACACCCTAATCAATGGGCTGAAGGTTCTCAGAGGTGAGTCTATCCACTTTTGCAGTGCTTCCTCTGTGTATTACTGTAGGCAATCACACAGTGCCGCTCCCTGCCTAAAACCAATAGCAGAATCTTTCGTCCCCCTGTAGAACTCTTGTGCTTACCTCAGAGGTGTGGCCAAGGAAAAGAGCAACCCCTACCCTGTGGTCACTTTAAACCATTCCTGGAGCAGGCCCAGGTGTTAGCTACATCAGTCTGTGATAGCGTAGGTCTGTTTGAAATGAATGGAGTTTCTAAGCACAGCTGAGAAGATCAGCCTGCCAGATGAACAGAACATCTTCCCATACCCAAGGCCATTGTCTTTGCTCTGGAAACACGTTCACACCTCATCAAAGGGACCATGCAGCTCTTGAGTGAAAGTTGAAAGCTCATGCAAATGAGCTTTAGGCAGGTAACAGGTAACTTTAAAAATTATCTGTAATAAAATATTTATTACAAATCTGACTTTACTAATGAATACGGCTTGTAATAAAAATAAGTCTAATAATGAACGTTTCCTAGATGGCGAAAGCATTACTAAATTTAATCTTTAATCCCAGTCCTTTTCTATGGAACAGTCAACCTTGCTACAGGGAAATAGCCTTTTGGTCAATCTCATTGTAAGGACATTTTAACATTAAATTTGTACATGTCCTAATTTGAAATACCTTGCACCCTGCCTTATGGGCACTATGTCCTAATCTGAACTGATTTATAATTTTCTAAAAGGAAGGTGTGGGTCTGTCAAAAGGAGTTATTTTGACAGGATGAATTTGCAGTTAAATCTTCACACCCAGGAAACTGGTAGCAAGTTTGCAGTCATGTTTGCATCGCCACTGTAGGGGATACCAAAACGACTGCTGTAGTCCACTTGTAACATTTAAGTTCCAGGCCCTTAATACTCCTTAGTGGCATATTCTAGGAATGTATAGGTAAGTTACATATTTCAATCGGGTGCATACCAATTTTAACAAGTTGAAAGGAGAAGCACAAGCAATTTAGCTGGGGCGGTTAGACCTGGCACCATTGGCATGGGTCTCCCCTGCATTTTTTGCCTTTGCCTCCTGTGTTTTTGCTGTGTGTTGGACTCCGTTTTGCTGGTCTAGATGCTTTGGGCACTTTGCCACTGCTGTTAAGTGCCAAAGTGCAAGGGCTCCTTTTGTAAATTACTGTTATGGATTGGTGTTTCCATGATTGGCAGTGTGTGCCCAGGACCTCTAAATCCAATGCTGCTAGTGGGCTGATTGTGCCACTCACAGAAGCAGCCACAGAAGCAGCCTGTAAAATGTAACTCTGTCCTGCCATTGCAGAGCCTGTGTGCAGTCTGGGACTGCCATGCCGACTTGGCAAGTGCACACACTTGCCAGTCCCTAAACCTTCCCTTTTTTATATATTAGTCACCCCTAAAGTAGGGCCTAAGGTACCCATGTGGGCAGGGTGCATTGTATGTGAAAGTAAAATACTACCAATTTAATTTTTCACTATTGCAATGCTACCTGTTCCCATAGGACGGAACGGGGAGTTTGTTTATAACATCTTACAAACATACCTGGCCCTGGGAACAGGGTAGACAAATAACATTTAGTATGCCTGAACTCAGAATGTTAAAATGCATTTTTTAGTGAGGGTGATTATTACATTCTGTGTTTGAAAATACCACTTTTAGAAAGTAGGTATTTTCTTGTCTAACCATTCAGTGTGCCTCTGCTAGGTTTGTGTATTGCATGTCTGGCTTTTCAATGGCACGGGCTGGAGAGGGGCAGAGGCTCCAGAAGTCTGATGAGTCAGGGCTGGGCTGAATAGACCTGGACAGCATTTAAAGTAGGGGGAGGAGATTTCCTCTTCACCTGAATGGGCCTGGTCTGCCTTCAACAATGCTGTCTCCAACTCCTTCAAGGAAGGTGCAACAAGGAAGACAAAACTGATTTAGGCTGGGTACAGGCACTCTCTGCCTTCAGAGAACAAAGGATTTTGGTGTATAAAAAGAGGGTCCCAGACCCCAGACTTTTAGATCACTTCTGGGAAATCAAGAGGAACCTTTGCCAAGGAGAGGAGCCGGAGAAGCTGATGAGGAATACTGCCCCTGTGCGGTTTGCTGTTTGGGGTTGGGCTGCAGTGGCTACTTGCTGCCAAGGAAAGGAGAAAGGACTTTGCTGCTTGCTTTGTCCCCACTGCTTGAAGAGAAGATCTCCAAGGGCTTGAACTGAGCGTGCCCGTGTTCCTGAGTCTCAGGAGCAGCAAAGACCCCACTGTGTCTGTGTGCACCATCTCTGATCGTCGCTGCAGAAGAAAAGGGTAACCGACTCTGTCATCGAGTCCGTCGCAGGATTGCCGTGTCTTGAAAGCATCGCCGAGAGCAACGCCTCGCTTCACAATGCAACCCTGGTCTCACCGATTCCGTCAACGAGCCGCTGCTTGCACCACGTCCTGAGGGCACCGTACTCCGCAAAGTTTCGCTACATGCTGCAAAGACGTCACCGACCCCGTCGCTGTCTGACCCAAACATCGCCCGGCTCTGTCGCCGCACCGTGACTTGCCAGCACAGCAGCAAGCACCATCTCACCCTTCAACTCAAGCCCTGGTCTAACCGACTCCGTCAACAAGCCACTGCCTACACCGAATCATGAGGACATCTGCCGCAACGCTCCGCATCACAACTTGACCACGACGTTTGCCCCGACCGACTCGCACCGACATGTTGGTCGCAACAAAAAAGGTAAGTGCCCGAGTCGGTCAATGATTTGGCTGGCCCGTATTGATGTGGTCAGCTGGAATTGTTAGACTTTGTCGTATTCAGTATCACGGTAGCCCCAGGAGGAGCTACCGAGTCGGAAGAACTGTGTTTTATTAATTTTCCTGCAATATAAAGGTTAAATTGCACAAGTACTATCTTTCAAGAGTATTGTATGTTGGATTTTTTATCGGATTTGGTCTTGTTGGTTTAGATAAAGATTTACTATTTTCTTAAACTGGTGTGGTGTACATTTGTAGTATTTCACTGTGCTACTGTATTTGTTCACAAATGCTTTATACACTGCCTCTGAGATAACCCTGTCTGCTCGTGCCAAGCTACCAAGGGGGTGAGCAGGGGTTATTTTAGGAGTGCATCCCCCTTACCCTGACTAGAAGCAAGGGTCCCTATTTGGACAAAGGGACCTACCTCTGCCAACTAGAGACCCCCATTTCTAACATTGGTGGCAGTGGTGGGATCCTGGACTTGCATTTGTGATTTACATACAGTGATTGGTGTACACTACTAGCATAGTGCAGACCATTACGTGACCATATACTTTTACTGAACTTTTTCCCTTGTATTGTTTTTCTGCAAAGCAAAGAACTGCCAAATTTGTAATCATGACCAAGCCAGCATCCATTGCATTCATTGACATCGAATTTGAGGAAGATAGGGTAGAAACCTACACTGTGTCTCAACTGAAAACTATCTGCAAGAAATTTAAAGTCTCTGTGAAAAGCCTCACCAGGAAGGATGAATACCAAAAGGCGCTGAGGGCCTGGTTGGAATCCAGAAATGCCAGTGGGCAGGATGAGGAGCCTCTGGTGGAGGTAGAGAATGTGGATGAGCAACAGGAGGTGCAATTGAATCTACCAGGAGGGAGGGTACCTTCAGTGGATGGCAGCAGTGTTTATCAAAGGGGTCTGTCACTAGAGGAGTTGGAGGACAAACAGAGAGATAGGGTGCGTGAGAGGGAGCTTGCTAAGCTCAGGTCGGGGAAGGAGGGTGACATAGAGAGTAAGAAGTTGGAAAAGCAGAAATGGGCCATGGAGGAAAAGAGGATGCTTTCAGTGCATGAGAGAGGGTTGAGGGAGTTGGATCTGAAAGCAAAGAGTTTGGAGATCAATCCCTCTGGTGGCAGCACACCATCAGTGCCTGGGGAGAGAAAGATATACATTCCCAAAGATGTTATTAAGGATTTTATGAAGCATGCGAACATTGGTAAGTGGTTCAAGGCCGTCGAAATAGCAATGAGGTCCCACTGGGTCCCTGAGAAAAATTGGGGAGTGGGGTTGTGGGGTCGCTTTGTCAGTGAAGGGAGGGAAACCTTGCCGAACTTGCACACTGAGGATCAGATGTCCTATACCCCATGAAGGAAGCCTTGATAGCCAGGAATAGGTTGACCACAGAGGTTTATAGGCAGAAATTCAGACACTTTAGGAAACTGGAGTCAAGTACCTGGGTGGAGTATGTCTCCTATTTTTGCAGAGCACTGGATGGTTGGGTGAAGGGTAGCAGGGTGAATGATTTGCAGGGGCTCTATGTTTTGGCTGCATGGGAGCTCTTATCAGATAATTGTTTTCCAGAGCTATGCCAGCACCTGACTCCAGGAAGCTTGCTATGGAGGCAGACGCTGGGTAAGCACCAGGGTTCATAATGGTTGTGTGGGAGACTCAGCCAAAGGTGGGCAGGGTTCCCAACAGAAGAGTTGGGGGGACAAGGGTAAACTGATGAGTTCCAAAAAGGACCTCAAAGCAATCCCCAAGGGAACCAAGGTAAGGTTTCCCAGCCTCCTCCTGAAATGAAACCATGGGTCTCAACAGGTAAGCCTGTTCAGAGGGGACCCAAGACCTTTTTTAGTTGTGGTCAGGTGGGCCACCTCCGGGGGGATCCTAAGTGTCCCAAACCAGTTAGCACCGCACCCACTGGTGCACCGCCCCGGCAGATGGCTAGAGTAGCCTTGGGGGAGGGGTCATGTGCCCCAGATGGGTGGGGACCCTCAGAGATGTCCCTGGTCCCTTTAGGAGACAGTGAGATGGGCCCAAGAGCTCATCTTCCTGATAACACTAAAAAGTACAGGCAGTGGGTGACCATCAATGGCCATAGTGTGGAGGCTCTGAGAGACACTGGAGCCAGTGTGACAGCTGTCAGTTGTCGGCTGGTGTCTGAAGAGCAGGTGGTCCCCAATGCATTCTACCCAGTAGTTGCCACTGACAATTCAGAGTGCTTCTGCAAAGTGGCACAGGTTCCCTTTGAGTGTGGGGGGTCCCAGGTACCTTGAAAGTAGCTGTAAGGCCAGCCATGCCTGTTGACTGTCTGCTAGGCAATGATTTGGAGAGCTCCCCTTGGGCAGAGGTGGAGCAGAGGTCTCATTTAGAGAAGCTGGGTCTGCCTGAGTGGGCGTGTGTGACCACCTGGTCAATGGCAGCCGACTAGGGCATTCAAGAGGGCCTGAAGCCTGAAAAAGTGGCCCAAGTGCCTGCCAGAAAGAGAAGAGGCAGGGGGCGCTGGAAACCGGCCCCTGAAGTTCCCACGGTCCAGGATCAGGAAAACTTTGTGGGGGATGCCCTGGAGCCTACAGGGGAACCAGTGGCTGAACTGGGGGACCTGCCTTAGCTTCCCATTGGCAGCAAGAATTAGGACCCGCCAGAGAGGAGTTCTGCCAGGAGCAGCAGACATGCCCTTCTCTCATTGGTTTGCGGCAGCAAGCTGCAAACCAGGCAGCAGGTGATCAGTCCGGGTCACATTGGATATACTGGGAGAATGGTCTCCTGTACAGCAAGTCTAAGGTTGCTGAGCCTGGGGCAGCCCGTGTGCTGGTGGTACCCCAGTGCTTCATAGCCTTCCTACTGGGTCTGGCTCATGATGTGTCTTTGGCCGGGTATTTGGGAGACTACAAGATCTTTGAAAGGCTTGTCACCCACTTTTACTGGCCCCAGATGCAGAAGCACCCTGATACTCATTGTAGGTCTTGCCAGACTTGCCAGGCAAGTGGCAAGAGTGGGAGGAAGTGTAAGGCTCCTCTCCAACCTTTCCCTGTAGTCAGCACCCCCTTTGAGAGGGTGGGTATTGACATTCTGGGGCTTCTGGATCCCAAGACAGCTATGGGCAACAGGTTTATCCTGGTTTTGGTGGACTATGTCACCCGGTACCATGAAGCCATCCCTCTCCGGACTGTGATGGCCCCCCTGGTGGGTGGAGCATTAATGGGGATTTTCTCCCGTGTGAGGTTCCCCAGGAGAGGTGGTGTCCGACCAAGGTATCAACTTCCTATCTAAGTATTTGAAGTTGCAGTGGCAGGAGTGCGGTGTAACCTAAAAGTTCACCACTCCTAACCTCCCCCAAGGTAATGGGCTGGTTGAGAGATGCAACCGGGCCCTAAAGGGCATGATTATGGGTCTTGGTGAACTCATGAGGCCTACGTGGGACGTTCTCGTACCATGCCTGCTGTTTGCTTACAGAGAGGTACCACAGAAGTCCTTAGGGTTCAGTCCCTTTGAGCTCGTGTATGGGCATCCTTTAAGAGGACCTCGAAGTCTGGTGAAAAAAGGCTGGGAGAAAGCTCCCAGTAAACCTCCCCAGGATGTATATAGCTACATGCTGGCCTTCAAATACCAGACTAAGCACTTCAGGCAACTCGCTTAGCCGAACCTGGAAGCTAGCCAGGAGGAAATGAAATGCTGGTATGATCAGAATGCCACTCTGATCGAGGTTCAGCCTGGACAGAAGATTTAGGTCATGGCCCCAGTGGAGCTTTGTGCGCTCCAGGATAAGTGGACCAGACAATTTGAGGTGGTGGAGCGCAAGTGTAACTTCACCTTCTTGGTGGACTTGCAGTCTCCTAGGAACCCTTTGCGTGTCCTGCATGTGAAACGCCTGAAGCCCCACTTGGAGGGGTCCGAAGTGGGCATGCTCCTAGCAACAAATGCTGGGATGTTAGAGGAGACTGATTCTCTTCCTGACCTCCTGTCTGCAAAGGAGCAAGATGGGTCAGTGGACGATGTGAACCTCTCTCCCGCCATGACCCCTGAACAGCAGAGTGACTGCCGCCAACTGTTGGGACAGTTTTCTGATTTGTTCTCCCTGATTCCCGGTGTCACTCAGTGGTGCGTCCATGATGTAGACACTGGGGACAGTCCTCCAGTAAAACATAAGATTTACAGAGTGACTGACAGGGTCAGAGCTTGCATCAAGGAGGAGGTCTCCAAGATGTTAGCAGTAGGGGTGATTGAGCCCTCAAACAGCCCTTGGGCCAGCCCAGTGGTCTTGGTCCCAAAGGCTGCCGCACCAGGCTGTAGTCCACACAGAACTCAGGTTCTGTGTGGACTACAGAGGGCTCAATTCGGTCACCAGGACTGATGCGCACCCCATCCCCAGAGCGGATGAGCTCATTGATCGGTTGGGGGCTTCCCGGTACCTCAGTATGTTTGACTTAACATCTGGGTACTGGCAGATCGCCTTAACTGATGGGGCAAGAGAGGGGTCAGCATTCTCCACACCAGATGGGCTCTACCTATTCCGGGTGCTACCCTTTGGGATGAAGAATTCCCCTGCCACCTTCAAGAGGTTGGTCAGCCAGGTGTTGGTTGGGCTGGAGGATTTCAGTGCTGCCTACCTGGACGACATTGCAATGTTCAGTGTCACTTGGGAGGAAAAACTGCACCACCTCTCGGAAGTGTTAAAGGTGATGTGGGGGGGGCAGGCCTCATGATCAAGGCGAGCAAGTGCCAGATCAGGCAGGGTTCAGTGGTGTACTTGGGGCACCAGGATGGGAGTGGCCAGGTGGCGCCCCTACAGCCCAAGATTGCTACCTTTCTAGCTTGGGAACACCCCAAGACCCAGACAGAGGTGAGAGCCTTTTTAGCACTCACAGGGTATTACAGGACATTTGTCAAGGGGTATGGCACCATGGTTACCCCCTTGACAGAACTGACTTCCAGGAAGCAGCCCAAGAAAGTGAACTGGACTGACGCCTGCCAGAAAGCTTTCGATGCCCTGAAATCTGCCATGTCACGTCGCCCGTGCTACAAGCAGCCAACTTCTCAAGGGAATTTATTGTGCAGACAGATGCCTCACAGCGGGAAACATCCTTTACAACGCAGGCATTACAACGTAATGCCTTTACGACGCAACCATTACAACGCAGATACACTTACATCGCATGATTTTACAACACATACCATTACAACACTTTTTGTTTAACTTTTGGTGAATGTATGTTTAATAATTTAAGAAATATTAATGTAATAATACTTTTTTTAATTAAAGTTATTAATATTTAGGTATTAATAGTGTTATTAAATAGTTAATATTTGTGAAAATAATTATTTTATGGAATAGGTATGTTTTTTGGAAAAGTATTACTCAGGTATGAATATTAATACTAACTGGTTATTAATTTGGCAAAAACATATAAAACAGTTTCATTTTTAGAGAAAAAATGAATGTTCAGTTATTAACATTGTTATTAAATAGGTAATATTTCTGATAATAATTATATTAATTTTATTGAATATGTATATTTTGTTGGTGATTTAATACTCAGGTATGAATATTAGTACTAACTTGTTATTAATTAGGTAAAAAATTATAGAAATATTAGTTTCATTTTTTGAAAAAATAAGAATACTCCGGTATTAATTTTGTTATTAAATAGTTTAGATTTATGAAAATATTTATACTAATTATTTTATGGATTAGGTATAATTTTTTGAAAAATGATATTCAGGTATTAGTATTAATTAAAAGTAGTTATTTGTTATGTAAAAATGTATAGAAAATATTATTTGAGTTATTAAAAAATCTTTTCATATTCTAAGTATGAAAACATTAGTTATAAAAAATAGGTATTGTGATGTTTAAAAATTATGATGTGTACATTTTTAATGGGAAAATAAAATATATAATTTAATGTTAAGTACCTGTAAATTTAAAATTATTTATGTTTAAAAATATTATTATATATATATATATATATATATATATATATATATATATATATAATTCCACGAAGTTACTCCTTCTGAAGTTCAAGCCCCTTTTGGAGGGGTGGCGCGGACCGGCGGAGACAACCGGCAATACTATTATCAAAAATTGGAGTCCCAAGCGCGCTCTCGGAGACAAATAATCACCAGGGAAACGGGAGGTCACTTAGACACAGGTAGGTTTATTTACGTCATAAACCTGCTGCAACGCGTTTCACCCGCGAACGGGCTTGTTCACACAGCGTGCTCAAAACAAATGCCACATTACATACTGTTTCATAAAGACTTAGTTGTCATAGAAAGAGGACTTCGTGAATCACACTCATTGGTACAAGTATCAACAAAAATTAAGTTGCACACAGCGCCATGTTGGACTCTGTTTGTACTGCTGGTCAGTATTGATCAATAAACATTGAATGCATTTAAGTCTAAGCAAATCGTAACTTTACACAGTGGAAAATGGCATTCTAAATGGTAATGGAATAGCGTGACTAGGTAAAGCGGTAAAGTTAGAATTGCTATTCTTGTGTATCTAGTAAGGAATATGATAGACACAAACTCTTAGATTCGTGGTCGCGTAATTGCTCGTGAGGTTATGTGTCAATTTGCCCTGCGCTATGTGTCATTTTCCGTGTGAGATCCATTGCGGCACTATGTAGTCTAGCAAGGTTTCTTTCACTTTGTACAAATGAAACTTTATACAGCCTCGTGGTAAATGCACATCATGTTCTGTTCGCCCTATAGAAGCAAGAGACTGCCTGTAATTGAATCAGTTTACCGCCACATGTGCACGCATGCCCCCGGGACGTATAAAATATATAAACACCCTTGTACAAAGGGGGGCTGACCAATCAATTATGCAAGTGTGCCGATGCAAGAGTAACATGTAGATCGAGAGAAATGCTATATTCTCCAAATAGTGGCGCAACACAGACTATATTTCACTGAGTAATGAACGTAATCTACGTGTAAAGAAGTCTAAGTGTATGCAATTAGTGCATCCAACAGTGTCCATCTAAAAGAATCACCTTGTGATGGCAGGGGTCAAGACACCTATCTAGGGTCTCTCAAACATATGTTATCTGAAGTATGCATGTGGCAAGTTGAGTTGCCCTGTTAAATCTATCTTCCTATAAAACACCCATACGTGTAAGCCAAAATTGAAAATTATATAGAAGAACGGAATCATATCATAGAGAGGGAGAAAAGAGTGCATCTTGGTTTTCTAAGTGACAAGAGGTCAAGTAAGAGGTTAAGGCACGAACATATCTGATTAGTACATCGTATACAAAATTCATAATTCATTGTTATATACTCGGAACTTCAACTTATAGTAAAGTACTTGATAGTTGTCAGAGGCCCAGTGCCTGGAAGTAAAAACGAAGAAAAGGGTAGGGACCCCCTTGGTCCTATAGGCAACAGTCCCTTCCTTTCCTCCTGCAGGTAGAAGAACAAGACAAAAGAGAGAAAAGAAGCAAAGTGAGTGAAGGTAGACGGAAAGTCGTTTGTCGTTAAAACACATGGTTATGTACAAAATAGTCCAGCAGAGATAAACATGTCAGCATATTGCATAGTACATTTCTCTAGAGTAATCTATGTTACTATCCAAAACGTTATCATTCTAGTTAAGCATCATGGGTATAGTTCTGTAGATAAGTCAATTTAAAACACATAGTAAAAATGTATAGTGAGCTCTTAGGAAAAAGAAGAGGAAGAAGAATAGTACATATTTCGATATTCTCTGCATGTCATTCAATCAGATTGTAAGTGGATTGCCATTTCTTCATCCATATTGTGTCCATTTGGAAATCTGGTACACATCCCAATGATGTGTCTTGATTCCCTTTGCCTGAGACTTAGGGTACGATCCCCGCCTCGTTTGTTAGGTAAGATTTGTTCTATCCCATAGTAGGATAGTTTTTTGCAATCTGAGAAGTGGAAACTTTCAAAATGTCGAGCGATAGGATATTGTTTGTCTTTGTTCGTAATCGCTCTCATATGTTCCAGAATTCGTTTTTTCGCCATGTGTGTTGTACTACCCACGTATCTTAACTTACATGGGCATTCTAGAACATAGATTACAAAGGTACTATTACATGTTAAAAATTGGTTAATGCTGATCATCGTGTTGGTACTGGTGTTCCAGAATTCCTTCACCATGCGACTATTGGCACAAGCCTTACAGTGTCCGCAGGGGAAGAAGCCTTGAATGTTAATGCCTCTCGGGACAGTGCCTGTTGTTAAGTCACTATGAATCAGCAGGTCTTTAAAAGTGTGGCCCCTCCTGTATGTGATTTTCGGTCTTTCTGGTATGCTATCGCCTATTATGGGGTCACTTTTCAGAAGCTTCCAATTTTGTGTCAGAATCTTTTTTATAGGTTCAGAGTTCCCATTGAACGTTAGAATCATACGTGCAGTGTTAGATTCATCATCGTTTTCTATGTGTTCTTTCAATTTGTCTTCTAAGAGAGTGTTTCTCTCAACATTGGATATTTTGTCCATTGCCCTTTTGAGTACCCACTGCGGGTAACCTCTTTCTCTGAATCTTTTTACCATTGTTTTTTCTTCATTCTGGTAATCAGTCAGATTGCTGCAATTTCTTTTGGCTCTGAGAAGTTCTCCGTACGGAATGCTCCATTTCAAATTATCTGGGTGACTACTCATAGTATGGAGCAGTGTGTTGCCTGCCGTACTTTTGCGGTAGAGGATCGTTCGTAATTTATTCTCCACAACTCTTACTTGGGTGTCAAGATAATTGACTTGCTTGCGACTGATGGTACTCGTAAACGTCAGATGTTTGTTATTTTGGTTCAGAGACTGAATGAAGAAACTCAATTCATCCTCTTCACCCTGCCAAATGAAAAAAATATCGTCTATATACCTTAACCAAAGAGCAACTTTGGCTAAGGTATCGCAGAAGATAGAGCTCTTGTGAAGGTCCTCCTCCCATGCTCCCATGAAGAGGTTTGCAAAACTCGGGGCAAAGCATGTACCCATTGCCGTCCCTAGAGTTTGCTTGTACAACACGTCGTTGAACATAAAAAAGTTATTGCATAGGCAAAACTTGATCATGTCAAGAATCATGGCTGAATGACTTAAAAAGTGTATATTCCTCCGTTTTAGAAACCTGGCGCATGCCTCTAGGCCTTGTTCTAGAAATATGCTGACCATCTTGGTTAAATATGCCTGGTCAGACAGAGACAACATCAAGAGAGAGATTGAGGTGATGAGAGAGAGTCTGAATCAACACAAAGAACAAGAATTAATTAAGACCTTCTTAGAAGAGATGCGAAAACGTCTAAAGACTCTTGAAGAGGACATTAAAAGGAGAAAACAAAGGAAATTACACCGTGACTGCGGCGATTATGAAACAGGCAGGATTTTGACCTATAGCAAAAAATATGACTATTTGTATGAAACTGGTGGTAAGCAATCTACTACCAAACCAACTGAATCCTACAATCAACATATCAACATCATAACTGACACCAGTGATACTAACACAGATATGTCAGCCACTACCTCCTCTACCGAAAGTCTGCAAGATACGGGAGACAATGCAACACGTCCAAAATCGACTTTTTTAGACGAGTATCGTCTCTTGAAGAAGAGCAGACAAGACACGAGATCAACGTTCAGACTAGACCAGAGAGACGACTCCCCTGCACCGAGGGAAAGAGGAAGGGGAAGAGGAAGGAGCACAAGAGGAAGAGGAGGAAGAGGAACAGGAAGAGGAAACATGAGAGACACAGTGGAGCACATGGGAAAAAGGCAAACTCGCTCCAAGAAGAACTACTGATGGAAGAAAAAATGGTAAATCAAACTATTGTCAATTTAACTTCTAAAGTCCTTAGTAGTAGAGATAAGAAAACACTTTGTCTGGGGTTATCATTTAGTCCAGCTGTCCCTATGAGTTATGTGAATAGTAGGATTGATATTTTTAAATTCTGCAGAAAGTTGAAATTACAAAAGTGGCACAAACTCAAGCCAGTTAAAAACCGTGATTTCCTACAACCAGAAAGACCCTCACAAGAATCCAATCTCACAATTGGTGACATAGACGCTATGGTGACTATTCACGAATTACAGAACAACCCTGATGGCTCACAATTGAGTGCAGATTCGTTACTCATATTGGAGGAGTTAGAAATTAAACATGACAAAGCAGCATGTAGCCAATTTAAGCCCAAATCTGTTTTCTTACCCAAAATGAACCACGATAACATTGACACCTTTCAAGAGGTTGTAGGCAGTGATCTTCTCAAGTTTAGGCAAAAGAATTGGCCTAAGAAATTACGCAATTTTGGATACAATCTGTCACATTCCCAAAAAAGAGCAATGGAGGACTTGGCGAAAGATGACAACATCGTTATAAGACCCGCAGACAAGGGTGGCAATATCGTAATCCTAACTAAAGCTATGTACATCGCAGAGGCTTCAAGACAACTATGCGATAGTACCACATATACCCCGACCAGCAGGGCTGAGTACAATAAAAGTATCAATGACATCTGGGAAAAACTATCTGAATGGAAAGATCAAGGACTGATTGAATGGGAGGAATATTGTTTCCTTAAAAAAGACCATCCTATACTGCCAGTCATGTACCTACTCCCGAAAATACACAAGAATAGGGACAATCCACCAGGGAGACCTATCATTTCATCGAGGGGCTGTGTATCAGAAAACGTTTCACGTTACGTAGATCATTTCCTACGAGATTTTGTTCACGCGTTACCCTCATTCGTTAGAGACACCAAGGATTTCTTAGGCAAAATAGAGAAATTCGAATGGAAGCGTAAGTACATCCTGGTCACCTTGGATGTCAACTCCTTATATACAGTGATTGACCATGAACAAGGCCTAGAGGCATGCGCCAGGTTTCTAAAACGGAGGAATATACGCTTTTTAAGTCATTCAGCCAGGATTCTTGACATGATCAAGTTTTGCCTATGCAATAACTTTTTTATGTTCAACGACGAGTTGTACAAGCAAACTCTAGGGACGGCAATGGGTACATGCTTTGCCCCGAGTTTTGCAAACCTCTTCATGGGAGCATGGGAGGAGGACCTTCACAAGAGCTCTATCTTCTGCGATACCTTAGCCAAAGTTGCTCTTTGGTTAAGGTATATGGACAATATTTTTTTCATTTGGCAGGGTGAAGAGGATGAATTGAGTTTCTTCATTCAGTCTCTGAACCAAAATAACAAACATCTGACGTTTACGAGTACCATCAGTCGCAAGCAAGTCAATTATCTTGACACCCAAGTAAGAGTTGTGGAGAATAAATTACAAACGATCCTCTACCGCAAAAGTACGGCAGGCAACACACTGCTCCATGCTATGAGTAGTCACCCAGATAATTTGAAATGGAGCATTCCGTACGGAGAACTTCTCAGAGCCAAAAGAAATTGCAGCAATCTGACTGATTACCAGAATGAAGAAAAAACAATGGTGAAAAGATTCAGAGAAAGAGGTTACCCACAGTGGGTACTCAAAAGGGCAATGGACAAAATATCCAATGTTGAGAGAAACACTCTCTTAGAAGACAAATTGAAAGAACACATAGAAAACGATGATGAATCTAACACTGCACGTATGATTCTAACGTTCAATGGGAACTCTGAACCTATAAAAAAGATTGACACAAAATTGGAAGCTTCTGAAAAGTGACCCCATAATAGGCGATAGCATACCAGAAAGACCGAAAATCACATACAGGAGGGGCCGCACTTTTAAAGACCTGCTGATTCATAGTGACTTAACAACAGGCACTGTCCCGAGAGGCATTAACATTCAAGGCTTCTTCCCCTGCGGACACTGTAAGGCTTGTGCCAATAGTCGCATGGTGAAGGAATTCTGGAACACCAGTACCAACACGATGATCAGCATTAACCAATTTTTAACATGTAATAGTACCTTTGTAATCCATGTTCTAGAATGCCCATGTAAGTTAAGATACGTGGGTAGTACAACACACATGGCGAAAAAACGAATTCTGGAACATATGAGAGCGATTACGAACAAAGACAAACAATATCCTATCGCTCGACATTTTGAAAGTTTCACCTTCTCAGATTGCAAAAAACTATCCTACTATGGGATAGAACAAATCTTACCTAACAAACGAGGCGGGGATCGAACCCTAAGTCTCAGGCAAAGGGAATCAAGACACATCATTGGGATGTGTACCAGATTTCCAAATGGACACAATATGGATGAAGAAATGGCAATCCACTTACAATCTGATTGAATGACATGCAGAGAATATCGAAATATGTACTATTCTTCTTCCTCTTCTTTTTCCTAAGAGCTCACTATACGTTTTTACTATGTGTTTTAAATTGACTTATCTACAGAACTATACCCATGATGCTTAACTAGAATGATAACGTTTTGGATAGTAACATAGATTACTCTAGAGAAATGTACTATGCAATATGCTGACATGTTTATCTCTGCTGGACTATTTTGTACATAACCATGTGTTTTAACGACAAACGACTTTCCGTCTACCTTCACTCACTTTGCTTCTTTTCTCTCTTTTGTCTTGTTCTTCTACCTGCAGGAGGAAAGGAAGGGACTGTTGCCTATAGGACCAAGGGGGTCCCTACCCTTTTCTTCGTTTTTACTTCCAGGCACTGGGCCTCTGACAACTATCAAGTACTTTACTATAAGTTGAGGTTCCGAGTATATAACAATGAATTATGAATTTTGTATACGATGTACTAATCAGATATGTTCGTGCCTTAACCTCTTACTTGACCTCTTGTCACTTAGAAAACCAAGATGCACTCTTTTCTCCCTCTCTATGATATGATTCCGTTCTTCTATATAATTTTCAATTTTGGCTTACACGTATGGGTGTTTTATAGGAAGATAGATTTAACAGGGCAACTCAACTTGCCACATGCATACTTCAGATAACATATGTTTGAGAGACCCTAGATAGGTGTCTTGACCCCTGCCATCACAAGGTGATTCTTTTAGATGGACACTGTTGGATGCACTAATTGCATACACTTAGACTTCTTTACACGTAGATTACGTTCATTACTCAGTGAAATATAGTCTGTGTTGCGCCACTATTTGGAGAATATAGCATTTCTCTCGATCTACATGTTACTCTTGCATCGGCACACTTGCATAATTGATTGGTCAGCCCCCCTTTGTACAAGGGTGTTTATATATTTTATATGTCCCGGGGGCATGCGTGCACATGTGGCGGTAAACTGATTCAATTACAGGCAGTCTCTTGCCACTATAGGGCGAACAGAACATGATGTGCATTTACCACGAGGCTGCATAAAGTTTCATTTGTACAAAGTGAAAGAAACCTTGCTAGACTACATAGTGCCGCAATGGATCTCACACGGAAAATGACACATAGCGCAGGGCAAATTGACACATAACCTCACGAGCAATTACGCGACCACGAATCTAAGAGTTTGTGTCTATCATATTCCTTACTAGATACACAAGAATAGCAATTCTAACTTTACCGCTTTACCTAGTCACGCTATTCCATTACCATTTAGAATGCCATTTTCCACTGTGTAAAGTTACGATTTGCTTAGACTTAAATGCATTCAATGTTTATTAATCAATACTGACCAGCAGTACAAACAGAGTCCAACATGGCGCTGTGTGCAACTTAATTTTTGTTGATACTTGTACCAATGAGTGTGATTCACGAAGTCCTCTTTCTATGACAACTAAGTCTTTACGAAACAGTATGTAATGTGGCATTTGTTTTGAGCACGCTGTGTGAACAAGCCCGTTCGCGGGTGAAACGCGTTGCAGCAGGTTTATGACGTAAATAAACCTACCTGTGTCTAAGTGACCTCCCGTTTCCCTGGTGATTATTTGTCTCCGAGAGCGCGCTTGGGACTCCAATTTTTGATGATATATATATATATGTACCCAGTTCTCCAAACACTTTTTTGAACATCATTTTCAGAATGAGGAATTATTGAGAATGGCAGTAATTGATGCAGTCCCTATGGGTGTAGGAGGTGGAAATAGACAACTAACATTACTCCAATTAGAATCGAGATACATCATTGATTTGGAGACTATGTCCCCCCGGGGATTAAATTGAAGTGAAGAATTAGTGGTACATTTACGGCAGTAATAATTATGTTTAGAACTTCAAATGTATTTTCTGAAATCAGACTCAAGTGTGATGTATATATTGTAGAGAACTTGGTAAATGAAATCTTGGAAAGTATTGTGATGAAAGTTGTAGTATTCTGCTTTTTTAACAAACAGTCTTTTTATATAATTTGAATTACTTTTTCACTATAATTATTTTTTTCTTTTGTACATTTTCAGGTGGGGTGTATTATATATCAGGCCAATCATTTTGGATGAAAGCACGAGGGAACCCAACTTTCCAATTAGGTTGTTGATCACAATTTGCCCACTAGGGCGTAATTTTGAATCGGTCTCTAATGTTACTTTACGAAAAAGTATATATATGAATGCAATTAGCTTCAAATTGTAATTGTAAGAGGGCCGTTAAAAACTGTAAAGGGAATTGGTAATTTTGCACTGACCCTTCTACTATGTTTACCAAACGATAATCTAGTTTTGTGAATTTTAACATGAGGGAATCTTTATGTGTTGGTGATTTATTTGGCCCACTAGGGCATGATTTTGAGTGGGTTTCCTGTCCTGTGCTTCACTATTTAAGCATTGATTTTTCCATGCATGCAAGCGTTATCTGTTAATCAATTACAGCTTTAAGATGGCCGTCACACTACTGCTAAATGTATTGGTATTTTTAAAGCACTGGTCCTTTTACCATGTTTATTGCACTAAAATCAAAATTAAAAAAGATACTGTTTCTGCGTTAGCCACAGCGTGACCAAGGCGAAAGCTGAAACGCGTTGCTGGTGCAGTCAGTATTATCTCACTGCAATTTCAAGGTGTCCTGGCGTTCTTTTACAAATTTGGAGAACTGGGTACTTATATTTCAGGGTGCCGATACCCTGTGCGAGGACCGCCCTACACTGACAGCCTCTACGCAACTATCGAGATTGGTATTTGTGTGTATATATATATATATGTGTATATATATATATATATATATATATATATATATATATATCTTAAAATGGGTAAATTAGAAAAAAATTATTTAGTATTTATAATTTATTTGGGATATAAATAAACATGTATAAACAAATACAACACTTGTATTTATATTACATACATTTACATATTTATAATTATTGAAATAAATTAAAGCAAAATGTAAAATAAATAGAGTAGACATTCATATTTTATAAAAATAATTTTGTATTTTATTATGTACAGTAACATTCTATAATACATTTTTGTAAAAATTTCTCACGCTTTTCCATTGTTTTCATGAGAGAAAAGGTCCTTTGTTTTTTTACAGGAAGAAATGACGTTGACATTTTGGATGTGTTCATAATTATTTTTCAAAACGATTTTTGGCCCAGATGCATTGAATGTTTGGAATTTGTTGCGTTTTTTCGACCAACCCAAACATTATTTTGGGGATTTTTTTTATTGGGTCGACTCATTTTGGATTTATACAGATATTGAAATGGAATTTGAACAATACATTTTTGTTTTCGGGATTTTTTTATTGGGTGCGTTTTTTACATATGCACAGTTTTTTGTGTGCAGATTAATATCTTTTTCATCGTTCTACGGATATTTCAAATGGATGCTCTGTTATTTGCTTTGGTTTTAAAAAAAGATAAAGGACTCTTGGTGAAATAATGCATGGAATGTGAGTCCAAGAATTGGAGAAAGAAAACATCTGAAGGTAAGGAGACCCGACTGTTATTATAAATTTAAATTTTTTTGGAAATAATCAATTGAATTAGTGAGAGTTGTTTTAGGGCACAACAGACAAGTAAAAATACTTTGTTTGTTAGAAATGTAGTATGTGAGCAAGATTATCAAGGTAGTCTGAAGCCACTGTCAACGTAAACTGTTGAATCACGCCCAATAGTCTTTCAGACATTTCCTTAGTTCTGGTAGAAATACGTGGGTTTAGACTACCTGATAATGATTATGACATTCTCATTTCTTGGAAACTTTGCTCCTTCTTCAAAATTTCCAAGAAATTATAGAAATTAGGATGAGGTTTGCCAATTGCTTTGTTGAAGGAGTTGTGCCATCCCTCTATGGCATTGTTTGTTTTTGCTCCTCCCTCTAAGCAGGTCAAGTAACAGTTCCACCACTCCACATGGAAACGTGGTCTCCTCCTGTGACCCAACCTGCTTAAATGACCAATCCATGTGTCTTCAAAATAAATCAGTATAGGTGCCAATTTTTTTTAATTTGTTGTAAAATATTCAGATTCTGTAATTGAAGAGTAGTACTCGTCTACACTGTCAGGAGGAACAAACCAAAGGGCCGTTAGTTTTTTGAGTTCAAACTGTAGTTTGCTTACTGCTATATAATCCTCAATTAAGGATGTTTTTTGTAGTTTTCGCCAATATGCCTGAGAATTTGGGTATCTGGGTATGTTTTTGTTATTGTATTAATCATAGTTAATTCAAAGTCAATTATTACTTTTCTGTGACTTTTGTTGGATGTTTTAGATTTTATCATTGACAATAATTCAGTGTATGTTGAGGATTATCAGGTAGTAAACTGTATACTAAGGGAATTACAGTATTGTTAATTTATTTATGTCATTTGTAAAGTGCTTGAATCACCCTGGGTGGGGTATCTCCGCGCTGAGGACGAGAAGGGTGAAAGCTCGATGGAATTAGAAGAGTGTTGCAGAGGTAGAGTGGTTATGGTCTGTTGTTCTTAAAACAGTGTCACCAAGAGTAACCGCTCTGCCTGTGCAATGGGTTGAGTAATATTGCACACACCTCCAATGACACCTGGGTCCAGATGGTCTCTCCTTCCAATAAACATTCCCACTATGTTCCAGTAGTCTGTTCCCTCTTTTTTTTTTTTTTTTTTAAATATCTTTTTATTGAAAAAAAAGTAAAAAGACATTGGCATTGCAAAAGCAAATGACAGAGCTTCTATCACATGATAAACACAAATACTGAAATTGGACCCATTTGAACCGAACAGGTCTATGGTTCGGACTCAAGGGGATAGTTTCTCATCTTCTGTCGGTATCAAAGGAGCCACACAAATATCTCCCCTATATGCATTCCAGTTACCCCAGATTGAGGACCACTTCTTTGGACTCCCCTGTGCAATATATACAGTTTTCTCTCTAAACATGCACCAATCTAGGTTCGTTTTCCAGGTGAACAATGTAGGTGCCACATCCGATCCCCATTTTGTGCAATATCCTGTTTTGCGGCAGTGAGGCCCAGTGTCACCCAGGTTTTCTCCGAGGTGTTGAGATCTGTGGGCCCCCATATGTTAAGGAGACAGCGTTTAGCCTCAGGGAGCATGTTTTTATTTAGGACTGCCCTGAAAGTTCGATGTATCCCTTTCCAAAACTGCTGGATGTGGTCACATTCCCATATGATGTGCATGTATGTAACCACTTGCCCACACCGTCGACGATATTCATCCTCATCTCCCCTCCACATGCGTACCAATTGAGGCCCTGTGACATATATCCTATGAAGGCTCTTGAGTTGGACCAGTCTCAGTCGGGCGGAGATACTCACTTCTCGGGGTGAGGCCACTGCCTCCCACCACTCGTCCTCATCTATCTCAAGAACGTCTCTCACCCAGCAATCCTTAAGTCTCTCAAGGGTGTTAGGGGTATTATTGATCAGTTTCTTATAAGTAAGAGAAATCACTTTTTGCGACAAGTAGCCATCGAGGAGCCTACCCTCTAGTGGAGAGGATTCCGGGCACGACGTGCCCCTCGGTATAGCCGTATATAGGGCATGGCGGATCTGTAAATATTGGAAGGATTCTGTCTCTGCTAACTCGTACTGTTGTTGTAGTTTCAGAACCTCCACCACCTCCCCTTTGGCCCAAAGATCTCCCATACATGATATGCCAATGAGATCCCATCTATCAAAACCCTTGGAGGTCCTCAAGTGCCCCAGATGTTCCGAGTCCCACAATAGAGTGGCCAGGGTTAACCTACCACTCCACCCCAGACACTTGTGGGGATTATGCCAGATCTGTACTGTGTGTCTAGTTGGGCCAGTTAGTGGAATTGTTTTGCGGGATGTGTATAGTGCTTTATTATAGTTTCCACCCGGCAGAAGCCATCTGTCCATAGCCTTGCCTGGGTCAAGTGGGCTGCGGTATGTGCCCTGGTTGACGGTAATGAGGTGGGCAGCCCAGTAATACTTTTTAATGTCCGGGAGGCTTATACCGCCATCATACCAGTTGAGGAGCAGTTTTTTAAGTGCTATTCAAGGCTGTCTGCAGCCTCTCAATCTCCCTGAAATAACTAGCCGGCACTGGGTTGGGGGCGTTCTGTAATGCGTACAAGAAACAGGGTAGCGACATTATCTTAAAGAGAGCTGCCCTTCCGAGGAGCAAGAGAGGCAGTCTTCCAAGTGGCAGTATCACGCCGCAGCCTTTATAGAGGTGGGCGCAAGTTTCTTTCGCAATGCAATTTGGGGTCAATAGTGACAAATATTCCCAAGTAACGAAATCCACCATCGGCGGTTTGGATGGGACAATCGTCGGGCAGTCTGGGGGGGGGGGGGAGTTCCCTTGAGCACATATTTATTCCAGTTAGTCGAAAAAACTGAATGTCTCCCAAAAATCATGAAGATATCCAGGATACACCTAATTGACGTGCGAGGGGAGACTAAAAAAAGGAGTATATCATCCACATAAAGCGAGATGTGATCCTCCCAGTCCGCCGACCACTTCAACCCTCGGCTTAATTCAAAGGTACTAGAGCTAAAAAAGGAGTATAAATATGTTTAGTTTGTGATTAAATGCATTAGGTAGTTCAAAATATAACAGCATGTTTTTTGGAAATAAGTTAATGTTTTAGTAGGTTTATGAATTTAGTTTTTATCAATATATAGAGTATTTTTACAGAGTTAGGCATGCTTTAGATTAGAAATAATAGTTTTATGTTCTTCTCTATTTAGTAAAACAAGGGGTCGGTCGAATCCTCCCAGATATTCTGGGAGGCGTCCAAACAGTTATCCACTTAAAGAGAGAAGAGTATAAAAACATAGCAACAGATAAAGCCAAGGAATGGGGTGCGGAAAGAGATGGGAGAATCTACGAATGGGGAGACAAGGCCGGCAAGTTGATTGCCTGGCTCGACAAGAAAGAAAGGGCCAGCAGACTAGTCTCAGAACTGACAGTAGAAGACGGTAGTATAATCAATAACCCCAAAGAAATTGCAAATAAATTTGCAGAAGATTTTAGCGAGGTATACAAATCCACTTCGCCCTTAGATGAGGAAGACTCCAGAGCTCTCCTGCAGGATATAAGACTGCCTGCGCTTTCCCCAGACAGAAAATACTTTTTAGAGAGCAACATCACTACTGAAGAGATTGCGCAAGCCATCCAAAGTCTTAAACCGGGGAATGCGATGGGTCCCAATGGCCTCCCCATAGAAATGTACAAGCTATGCCCTGACATTCTCTCCCCATATTTGAAGGCAATGTATGAAGAGAGTTGACCTGTAGGCACTTTCCCTCCGGATCAGCGTCTGGCCTCCTTGGTGGTGATTTACAAAGAAAACAAGCCCAAAGACAAATGCTCCGCTTACAGGCCCATCTCCCTGCTCAATGCAGAACCCAAAATCCTTGCCAAAATACTCGGTACTAGGCTAATTAAGGTCATCTGTAATTTGGTACACCCGGACCAATCGGGATTTATGCCTCAACGAAACACAGCCCTTAACCTGTGACGGGTGCATGGAGTATTGGGAAGGGTGGATACGATCCAGAAGGATGTGATTATACTTTCCCTAGATGCCTCAATGGCCTTTGACACCCTCGAGTGGCCTTATCTAATGGCGGTGCTTGAGAAGCTGGGATTCGGACCCATTTTCACGTCCTGGGTAAGACTGCTGTATGCGGCACTGCAGGCGCAAGTAGTGGTCAACAATAAACGCTATTTTTGAGGTGTGCATGTTTTAGGGTAGGAATAGTAATTTAAACCTCACCACAATCCAGCGTTTTCTCTGAGGATAGCACCCTTTGGAGTGGGAATAGTAATTTTAAACACACCACTTTCCAGCATTTTACAGGAGGCAAATACCCTTTGGAGTAGGAATAGTAATTTTAACATACCACTGTCCTGCACTTTTTCTGAAGTAAGCATCTTTTGGAGTTGAACTAGTAATTTTAACCCCATCACTAACCAGCGTTTTCTCCGAGGTAACCACCCTTTGCAGTGGGAATAGTAAATTTAATATACCACTATCCTGCACCTTTCCTGAAGCAAGCACCTTTTGGAGTTAGAATAGTAATTTAAACCCCACCACTATCCAGCATTTTCTCTGAGGCAAGTTCCCTTTGGAGTGGGAATAGTAATTTTGACATACCACTATCCTGCACCTTTCCTAAAGCAAGCAGCTTTTGGAGTTGGAATAGTAATTTTAACCCCACCACTATCCAGATTTTTATTTGAGGTAAGAATCTTTTGGATTAGGAATAGTAATTTTAAAATGTCATTATCTTGCACCTTTTCTGAAGCTAGCATCTTTTGGAGTTGGAATAGTTATTTAAACCCAGCACTATCCAGCGTTTTTTCTGAGGTAAGCACCCTTTGGAGTGGGAATAGTAAATTTAATATATCACTATCCTGCACCTTTCTTAAAGCAAGCACGTTTTGTAGTTGGAATAGTAATTTAAACCACACCACTATCCAGCGTTTTCTCTGAGGCAAGCATCTTTTGGAGTTGGAATAGTAATTTTAAACACACCATTATCCAGCATTTTATAGAAGGTAAACCTCTGCACTTTTCCTGAAGCAAGCACTTTTTCGAGTTGGAATAGTAATTTTAACCCTATTACTATCCAGCATTTTACAGGAGGTAAACACCCTTTGGAGTAGGAATAGTAATTTTAACATACCACTATCCTGCACCTTTTCAGAAGCAAGAACATTTTAGAGTTGGAATAGTAATTTTTCCTCCACCACTATCCAGTGTTATGTTTGAGGCAAACACTATTTGGAGTAGGAACAGTAATTTTAACACTTTAATATTTTGCAGTTTCCCAGAGGCAAGCACCTTTTGGTGTGGGAATAGCAATTTTAATATACCATTAATCTGCACCTTCCCTGAGGCCAGCATATTTTGTAGTTGGAATAGTAATTTTAACCCCATTATTAACTAGTATTTTCCCAGAGGGAAGCACCTATTGGAGTTAGAATAGTCATTTTAAACCCACCACTATCTAGTATTATACAGGACGGAAACCGTTTTTGGAGTAGGAATAGTTATTTTAACATACTACTATTCTGCATCTTACTTCAAGTAAGAGTCTTTTTTATTTGGAATAGTATACTTTTTTTCGGATTTCTTTTTATAAACCCACTATTATACATTTATTTAAAAATTGAAAAATATCTATAGTTTTAGTCACTTACTTTATAGATATTGTACAAAATAGAATATTTTGAAATGTTTTGTCTGATTTTGAAAAGTTTTTGAACAATCTGAAAAAAAAGTTCCTATATTTTATTTTAGTAGGTTTAGTATGTTTGCTTATCTAGAAATTGTTAAGTAGGTAAACATTTCTATAGTTTGTGCTTACTTCGTGAGTAGAAAAACGCATGTGCAGTCTCTGGTAATCAGGTAATTACAGTTTTTTAAATGGTTGTCGCCTTGTTTTATACGTTTTGTTGTGTTCAACGTAATTTGAAAGGTAAATATGTTTTGTGCATATTTTTTCTTTGTCTTTTCAATGGTGTGTAAGAATGTAAATAATTATTTTGTTATGTTAGTTTTCGTAATTTTTTATTTTTGTATGTTATAGCATCCGTTTTGGCTATTTCCAGGTCAAAGTAATTTCACTGAAAGAGCTGTAGGACTTTTGTTTTCCGGAATTAAAAAACGGAAGTTGTTTTTTTTGTGTTGATATTATTTGTGGTTATAGTGTTTTTTTATGTGAAACTTTACGATTTATTAATGGTAGTTTACTTTGTGTAATTAAGTGCATTAATGTTTGTTTATTTATTTTGAAAATGTTGGTTAAATGCATGTTATGTTAAAATATTGTAAATAAATTATTTGATAATAATTTAAGTTTGATATTTATTTTATATGTGTTTTATACATTTTGGTAATGTCTAGTAAAATTAATATTTAAAAAAATCATTGGCGGGAAAAAGTACTCGAGTATTAATTGTATTGCTCGAGTATTATTTCTACAATTGGGTAATTTTATTAATATCGTGTTATCAAATAGTATATGTTGGAGCAATATTTTTAATAAATGTATATATTTTAAAAAGTGTAATGTATTAATATTATATGTGGGTATTAATTTTAGTACTCGAGTATTACATTTAATACTCATGTATTACTTTCAATAACCACATTTTAATACACTTCCCCACCCAAAACCCCTATTTTCCCTGCATCCTGCTCCAGGAATTTATTGTACAAAAAAAAGATCTATTGTACAAAAAAAAGATCTATATCGCGTTGTAAAAGTGTGCGTTGTTGTAGTATGCATTATAATGGATCATTTAATGTATTATACTACATTTGCATTATAATGGTATGCGTTTTAAAAACTTGCGATGTAATGGCATTTGCGTTGTAATAGTTGCGTTGTAAAAGCATGCGTTGTATTTGTTTGTGTTGTAACGTCATATATCCCTTCAGAGCATGGTGTGGCGGCTGAGCTCTTACAGCTGAATGAAGAGGGCCTAGACCAACTTGTAGCCTTCATTAGTAAGAGGTTACTTCCACAGGAACAAAGGTGGAGTGGGATTGAGCATGAGGCATTTGCTGTGGTCTGGGTGCTTAAGAAGCTGAGGCCATATTTGTTTGGGGACTCAGTTTCGGGTTCAGACTGACCATAGGCCCCTCAGATGGTTGATGCAGATGAGGGGTGAGAGCCCAAAGCTGTTGAGGTTATCCATTTCCCTACAGGGGATGGACATTACGGTGGAACACCGCCCTGGTACAGAACACGCCAATGCTGATGGTCTGTCTCGATTTTTCTGCCTTAGTGAAGAGAACTCCCAAGAGGGTGGGTAGTTATCCCCACATTTCAGCTGGAGGGGACAGGTGTTAGACCTGGCACCATTGGCATCGGTCGACCCTGCACTTTTTGCCTTTACCTCCTGTGTTTTTGCTGTGTGTTGGACTCCGTTTTGCTGGTCTAGATGCTTTGGGCACTTTGCCACTGCTGTTAAGTGCCAAAGTGCAAGTGCTACTTTTGTAAATTACTATTATGGATTGGTGTTTCCATGATTGGCATATTTGATTTACTTGTCAGACCCCAGTATAGTGCACTGTGTGTGTCCAGGGCCTGTAAATCAAATGATGCTAGTGGGCTGCAGCACTGCTTGTGCCACCCACAGAAGCAGCCTGTAAAATGTAACTCTGGCCTGCCATTGCAGAGAATGTGTGCAGTCTGGTGCTGCCATGTTGACTTGGCAAGCTCACACACTTGCCAGTCCCTAAACCTTCCCTTTTCTACATATTGGCCACCCCTAAGGTAGGCCCAAGGTACCCCTGTGGGCAGGGTGCATTGTATGTGAAAGGTAGGACATGCACTGATGTGTGTGGCATGGCCTGATAGTGAAATACTGCCAACTTCGTTTTTCACTATTGCAAGACTACCTGTTCCCATAGGACAGAATGGGGAGTTTGTTCATAACATCTTATAAACATAACTGGCCCTGGGAACAAGGTAGAAAAATAAAGTTTAGTATGCCTGAATTAAGAATGTTAAAAGGCATCTTTTAGTGAGGGTGATTTTTACATTCTGTGTTTGAAAATACCACTTTTAGAAAATAGGTATTTTCCTGCATAACCATACAGTGTGCCTCTGCTACGTTTGTGTATTTCATGTCTGGCTTTTGGATGACAGGGGCTGGAGAGGGGCAGTGGCTCCCGAAGTCTGATGAGTCTGGGCTGGGCTGAATAGACCTGGGCTGCATTTAGAATAGGGGGAGGAGAGTTCCTTTTCACCCGAATGGGCCTGGTCTACCTTCAACAATGCTGTCTCCACCTCCTGTAGGAAGCTGCACTAGTGAGGTCAGAACTGGTTTTGGCTGGGTACAGACACTCTCTGCCTTCAGAGAACAAAGGATTTTGGTGTATAAACAGAGGGGGCCCAGATCCCAGACTTTTACATCACTTTTGGGAAATTAAGAGGAACTGTTGCCAAGGAGAAGAGCCGGAGTAGCTGAGAAGGAATACTGCCCCTGTGCTGTTTGGGCTTGGCCTGCAGTGGTTACTTGCTGCCAATGAAAGGAGAAAGGACTTTGCTGCTTGCTTTTTCGCCCTGCTTGAAGAGAAGATCTCCAAGGGCTTGAACTTAGCTTTTGCCCTGTTCTAGAGGTCTCAGGAACAGCGAAGACCTCACCGTGTCTGTGTGCACCATCTCTGATCGTCGCTGCAGAAGAAAAGGGTAACCGATTCTGTCATGGAGTCCGTCGCAGGATTCCATGTCCTGAAAGCACCGCCGAGAGCAACGTCTCGCTTTGCAATGCAATGCAACCCTGGTCTAACCGACTCCGTCAATGAGCCGCTGCTTGCACCGCGTCCTGAGGGCACCGCACTCTGCAACGCTTCGCTACAAGCTGCAAGGATGTCACCGACTCTGTCGCTGCCCGACCTGAACATCGCCCGGCTCCGTCGCCGCACCATGACTTGCCAGCACCGCAGCGAGCGCCGTCTCACCCTTCAACGCAAGCCCTGGTCTCACCGACTCCGTCAACGAGCCACTGCCTGCACCGAATCGTGAGGACATCGTCCGTCGCTATGCTCTGCTTCACAACGCGACCGCAACATTTGCCCCGACCGACTCGCACTGACGTGTTGGTCGCAACAAGAAAGGCACTGTGCCCGGGTCTGTTGACACTTTAGCTGGCCTGTATCGACGCAGTCAGCTGGAATTGTTAGATTCTGTCGTATTCAGTATCGCGGTAGCCCCAGGACGAGCTACCGAGTCGGAAGAACTATGTTTTATTGATTTTCCTGCAATTTAAAGGTTATGTTGCACAAGTACTATTTTTCAAGAGTATTGTATGTTTGGTCTTGTTGGTTTAGATAAAGATTTACTATTTTCCTAAACTGGTGTGGTGTCATTTGTAGTGTTTTCACTGTGTTACTGTATGTGTTCACAAATGCTTTACACACTGCCTCTGAGATAAGCCTGTCTGATCGTGCCAAACATACCAAGGGGGTAAGCAGGGCTTATTTTAGGAGTGTATCCCCCTTACTCTAACTAGTAGCAAGGGTCCCTATTTTGACAAAGGTACCTACCTCTGCCAACTAGAGACCCCCATTTCTAACAGGGGTCAATTGTAGGGTTCTATAGCAAGCAAAATTGGGTTCAGGAAAAGAAGGCAAAAAAAATCCAGGGTGACCCTGCAGAAAGGGCAAATTTACAACACTTAGGTAGAGGTCTTTGCTGTAGTCAAGCCTGTGGTAAAAGCTTGGGAGCGTTCTGATGGTGTTAAAAGCAAGCCATTTGAAGACTGTTTTTTTAGCAGATTGAGGATGTGGAAGCAGGTGCATTTGACGCTCATTGACCTGTTTGGCTGTCAATCACAGTGCCCAAATTCCTGGCGGTATTAGAGGGGTTGGGAGTTGATCCCAGCTCAGAAGGACACAAGGCCATGGACCAGAATGAACATCTTTGCCAAACAGAATCACTTTGGATTAGATGCTGTTGAATTTGAGGCAATTCCTGTCATACAGTCTGCTGCTGAGTACATGAAACTGATTAACTTTGTTTGGGTAGTGAGAGTGTATTTTAACAGGGAGAAGATGAGCTGTGTGTCATCAGATAAAGAGATGATGCTAAATATGTGGGAACAGATGGTGCTTGTAAGGGAGGGCCATATAGATGTTGAGCAGGGGGGCTCAAAGAATAGCCTTGGGGATGCCACAGATCATATTGGTAGTATCAGAAAGCCAGAATGAAAGACTGGGTGCGTCCGAAGAGGAATAAGCCGATCCATTGTAAAGCAGGGCCACAAATTCAGGCCTCGTGAAGACATTAGGTGAGGATGGGGTGGGAAATGGTGTTGAATGCTCCTGAAAGGTCTAGTAGAATGAGGGGCTGCCGTGTCACCTTTGTTGATGATGAGGCGGATGTCATCGGTGGCTGAAATGAAAGCTGCCTCAGTGCTGTGATTGCGTCTGAAGCTAGATTGTGAACAGTCTAGGCAGTGGTTTGTGTTGAGGCGATTGGCCAGGAGGGTAGTGATGAGCTTCTCCAGAACTCTTGCTGGTTAAGAGATGGCCATAGTCAGGGAGTCTGCGGAAGATTTTTGAGCCGTGGTAGAATGAGGGAGTGTTTCTAGGAGAGAGGGTGGGTGGTCGTGGAGAGCGATAGGTTGACTATCAGTGTGTGAACTGTGCAGATGGGTTCAAGACCGCGTGAATATGTAGTGCAGGCCTGGTCTGGGGATGGAACCTAAGGGAATGGAGCACAAGGTGTTCGCTGTTTCGTTTATGGTGATAGCTGGCCAGCTGTTCAGGATGGTTTCCAGGTTGTTGCTGTCTTCGGAGTGGAGTACATCAAGAGTGGAAAGGTACGGTTTGTGAGTGAAGTTGTTGTAGATTTTTTTTTATTCTCCTGGGAAGTAGTTGGATAATTGAGTATAAATGCCTTCACAATGGCAAAGATTTATTTAGTGGAGTTGAATCTGCTCAGTGAGGGCTAGCAGATGGGTGGTTTGAGGTGCTGGTGGTAGGTCCGAAGAGCCGATTTGTAGGAGTCTTACACTGGGAGTGGTGCCACCGTTGCTCCAACTACTTGCTGTGATGCTTTGTGAGTTAGAGGTCCTCAATGTACCAGCGGTCCTGTAGCTCTGATGAGGTGTGGGGAAAGTTCTCAGGGAAACCAAGTAGTGAGTGTTCTGTCCAGGTGAGAGTGGTGGGTTTGTCTACTGTTATGTTGGAGGAGTTGGTAAAGATGGGGTTGAAAAGGTGTCTGGCCATGTGAGTGGGGTAGTTTACCCCCTGAGTGGGTCCCAAGATGCTGAGGACTTCCAGGAGGAAGGTGGAATTGGGGTTGGGGTTGGGGTTGGTTCAGTCCTCTAAGTGGAGGTAGAGGTTGCCAAGCAGAATGAAGGAGTTAGATGTGAGGCCCAGAGGGACGATGAAATCTAGGAGTGTAGAAATTAAGTTTGATCTGGGCCCAGGAGGATGGTAGGGTAGAGTTCCTCTTAGGGTTGGGATTATGCGATGTGCTGATTTTAAAAGCTGTATGTTCCAGTTGCTGGTGTCTGTTGAGGTGATGGAGCAGTGGATTTCCTCATGGTAGATGATGGGAAGTCTGCCTCTGGGTTTGTTGGTTCCGTCTTGTTTTGTAATTTTGTACCCAGGAGGTGTGGCCATTGCTATCTGGGCAGATGCTCAGTAAAGCCTTGTTTCAGTGAGAAAAAGGAGCCTGAGACAGGTCGTGTAGGAGGTCCCAGACTTTTCACAATGCTTAGCAAGGGAGTGGGTGCTAAGAAGTGCACACTTGAGAGTGAGTGGTGCACTATGCGAGGTGGCAGAGGGACTTGTGTTGTGTGCAATGATTTGACTTGGCGGTGGTGTTGGGCGTTAGGCTATAGAAGCAGAAGATGGTGCAAGAGAAGGGGCCTTCAGTCCAGGTGGGGAGGCCTGGTCTGAGCTGGAGTGGCATCCAGGGTTGAGAGCATGGATAGTTTTGGAAGAGTAGAACAAAAGGCTGCGGTTGGTGGCAGGCGAGCCAGGAGTTATTGCGCTAGGTGCAGCACGGCCAGTGCAGATGGACGTGCCTTTGGTGTGCATCCATGCTATGGCCACAATTAGGCCTCAGAGAGGGAAAACAGTAGGTGGTGTGCGCTTGAAAGGAGTGCCAAGGGGTGAAAAGGCCAGGAAAGTGGAGTAAGGTACACAAGGGGAAGCAGAGCTAAAAATACATAAAGGCCCAGAAGGAGAGACAGTAAGAGGCAAAGAGGCACAAAGTTAGACACTAAAGAGCAAGAGGGGTAGATATATGGACAGTAGGAGGCAAAAAGGAGCACAAAATGAAAGGCCGTAATGCAAAAGAGGAACAAAAAGATGGTGAGAGGCAAAAGCAGCGCATAAAAAAGGATAGTAAAGCAAAAGAGGCACCTAAAGCTGTAAGCCATATGGGCTGGAAAGTCTTTGTCGGAGAACCAAGACAGGTGGATGGAGGTGCCAGAGCAGCCTCAGCAGAAGGGTCAGGCAGACAGGCAGAAAGGGACCAGACCACCTCCTTCAATCAAATCCAATCCAATCAGATGGATCTCTTCAAAACGAGAAAAATAGAATTTAAAAAAAGAAACGCTCCAAAAACATTTCCGATAGAATAACATTATTGTAGCCAATAAACAAACACTCCCACTCACCAAAAACAAATAATGTTCAATGACAGAAAAAGAACATGCATGCACATCTTATATAACATGACTAGATTAACTAGAAAACTAAAACTAATGAACTCACTTCACTTTGCGCACGGCCCTACTATCCTAACACAACTTAATAGAACAATGTACATATTACAACTAAAAAACTGCCACTAACCTTAATTAACCATTGCAGAAGACCCACTGACCTAGTACTCTTAGTTAAAATCTACAAAACAATGCCCATACGTTAAATGAAGAGCCGCAATCCTGGAACCTCCATCCTCATTGACAGTCACTGAACACCGAAGAAGAACAAAAGACTACAAAATGCAATGGGTGTAAAAGAAACAGCAGTAAAATAGAAAGTAAAAAAAAACTCTGCACTTACAATGAAATCAATGAAAATATTATTTTAAAAGATGTAAAGGGCGCATTAAATATTTTATAAACTGTGAATATGTTATATGTAAATGGGAAAATATTCCTACAAACTCAAGAATATAACTTATTAAAATGTATGCTACATGAATGACAAAACTATTTATTTCTAATATTTTTGATATAGTATGTTCTTTTTTGTATATCCTAATTTAATGTGTTATCGGTTTATTAAATGTACATTTTTTGTTCCACTAATGAAATATTATTTGTTACTAAAACATTCTACTTTATTGTACAAAATAAAATATGTTAGGAAATGAATAGTAATGTATCTGTTTGTAAGTAAGGAATTTATCTGAATACAAATATATAATTAAATAAAATGCATTATATATAGTAAATGCCTATTATTTATACTTTACTTACTAATTTGTTTAAAACTTTATTTAATGTTTAAGAAAATTCTAAAAATGTAACTCTCAAACAATTTAAATTATTTTTAAATGTTTAAATATATTTTAGTACTTCTATATGTAATATACAGATATTTTTCAAAATAATAGGCTATACTGTAAGAAATGTACTTATACGACAAAAAATAATTCTCATCCCAAAGTGATAGAAACAAGCCTTTTACAAAAAATGTATATCATACAAATACAGCTAAAATACCACACGTAAGCAAAACAAATTCCAAGTTATGATGAACAATTTTAACACTCTTACTCCAAATCCATCCTGATTGAGAAATAGTTTAATTTTGGGGAGTGCTGATTCAGTATTTTATCTCAAAATCGACCTTCATTGGGGAAAGTGTTTCACTTTGTGGAGTGTAAAATTACTATTGTAACTAATGCTTCACACTCATTTGGGCAGCTGTTTCGTTTTGAGGAGTTCATGTTTCTATTCTAACCAAAAACCCACACTCAGTATGGAAAGTGTTACATTTTAGAGGAGTTCATACTTACTATTCTAGCTTCAATCCTACATTCATTGATAAAGTGTTACATTTTGGTGACTTTATATTTACCATTCTAATTCCAAACCAACATTGTCTAGTTAAAATTATCATTTTGGGGGAGGTCGGATTTGCAATTCGAACTCCAACCCAAAATTTTCTTCTTAATTTCTCTATTTCTAGCCCCGACTAATCTTTTTAAACTTCAAGTATATAGTTTATTTAAACATCTGGACTCAGAGTTACTAAGGACTTGCATTGTCCTTGCATGAAGCAAGTCGTTGCACGGCAATGCAAATCCTTATCTGGGATTTACTTTCCGTGTTTTAGTAAATACAAACGCACTCAACATAGCAAATAGTGCTGTCTTACATTGCTTTGTGTCAGGGAGGAGATCCATGGTGGGACCATCAGCATTCCCATGCATCCACCCATGAATTCTGATGCAATCCCAAATTTACTAAGGTCAGTAAACCTGGGATTGTGACAAAACGGTACACCTCCCAGACCCAGGCCTAACTGGGAGAAATATTTTTATTTCTCCTCATTACTCACTTTTTCTATGTGTGAGGCTTTCCTCATCACACATAGAAGAAGGAAAATATCTTTAAGAATTTTTTTGTGCAGGAAGGCATCAATCAATCTATCAAAACTATTTGTAAAGTGCACTACATACCCGCGAGGATCTCAAGGCGCGGGGGGGGGCTGCTACTGATCGAAAAGCCAGGTCTTGAGTGTTCTCCTGAAGGTCAGCAGGTCTTGGATCTGTCGTAGGCTCAGTGGTAGTGTGTTCCATGTTTTGGCGGCGAGGTGGGAGAAGGATCTCCCGCCGGTGGTAGTTCTTCGGATGCGCGGAACAGTGGCAAGTGTGAGGTCGGTGGATCATAGCTGGCGGTTGGGGATGTAGAAGGAAAGTCAACTGTTAAGGTAGGCAGGGCCGGTCTTGTGGAGTGCCTTGTGTGCGTGGATGAGGCGCTTGAAGGATATCCTCTTGTTGACGGGGAGCCAGTGCAGGTTTCTCAGGTGGGGGGTGATGTGGCTGTGGCGTGGTAGGTCGAGGATCAGTTGTGCCAAGGCGTTTTGGATGCGTTGTAATCGTTGGATGAGCTTGGTCGGGGCTCCCGCGTAGAAGGCGTTTCCGTAGTCGAGTCTGCTGCTGACGAGGGCCTGGGTGACTGTCTTTCTTGTGTCTGTTGGGATCCATTTGTAGATTTTGCGGAGCATGTGGAGGGTGTTGAAGCAGGAGGAGGAGACGGCGTTGGCTTGCTTGGTCATTGAGAGCGTTGAGTCTAGGATGATTCCGAGTCGTCTCAGGCTGAGGGATTGGAGCCGAGGATGAGGACCTCCGTCTTGTCCGAGTTCAGCTTCAGGACCTCATCCAGTCGGCGACGGCCTTCATTCCTTCGTGGAGGTTGGTTTTGGCAGTGATGGGGTCCTTGGTGAGGGAGAGGATCAGCTGAGTGTCGTAGGCGATTATGATGAGGTCGTGCTGTCGGGCGACGTGTGCAAGCGGGGCCATGTAGATGTTGAACAATGTCTCTGCAGCGTGGAGTCGTGCGCGTAGTGTGCGGTGGCAGACGGTGTCGAAGGCGGCGGAGAGGTCTAGGAGGATGAGAGCTGCGGTCTCACCGTTGTCCAGTAGGGTCCTGATGTCGTCGGTGGCGGCGATGAGGGCGGTCTCGGTGCTGTGGTTGCTGCGGAACCCTGACCGAGAAGGGTCCAGGATTCTGTTTTCTTCGAGGTATTGGGTGAGATGTCTGTTGATGATCTTCTCTATGACCTTGGCCGGGAATGGGAGCAGAGAGATGGGCCGGAAGTCCTTGAGGTCTCTTGTGACTGCCTTGGGTTTTTTGAGAAGAGCGTTGATCTCGGCGTGTTTCCAGCTCTCTGGGAAGGTCGCGGTCTCGAGGGAGAGGTTGTTGACGTTGCGCAGGTGGGGTGCGATGGAGCTGCTTGCTTTGTTGAAGATGTGGTGCGGGAATGGGTCTGACGGAGAGCCGGAGTGGATTGTGCTTATGGTCTTGATGGTGTCATCGATGCTCACGCTGGCCCAGGCTAGCAGGGGGTCGTAGTCAATGATGTGAGGAGAGTCTGTTGTGTTGCTGTATGTTGGGGCTGTCTGGGTGTTGAAGCTGTCGTGGATGTCTGCTATCTTGCGGTGGAAAAAAGTGGCGAGGGAGTCGCACAGGGCTTGCGATGGCGGGATGTCGTTTGTGTTGGAGCTGGGGTTGGAGAGTTCCTTCACGATGTTGAAGAGCTCCTTGCTGTTGTGTGCGTTGTTGTTGTGGCGGTCTTTGAAGGAGGTCCTCTTGGCAGCCTTGATGAGGTGGTGATGGTGGCGGATGGCGTCCTTGTGTGCAGTGAGGCTGTCCGGGGTCTGCTCGCTGTGCTGTTTCTTCTCTAGCTTCCGGCAGGCTTGCTTGGAAGCTAGGAGTTCTGGGGTGAACCAGCTGGCCCTCTTGCTGGTGTCTCTGTGGGGGGGTTTCTTCAGCGGGGCGAGGGTGTTGGTGCAGTCCTCGATCCAGCGTCTGAGGCTGAGGGCAGCGTCGTTGGCGTTGGAGGGTTCGATGGTTGGACTGAGAGCGAGGTTTGCGTGAAGTTAATCTTCGGTGATTTTGCTCCAGCAGCGGCGGGGGATCTGTTGGATGCGGTGGGTTTCTGGAAGGTGAAGTGGATGCAGCGGTGGTCGGTCCGTGGGAGTTCGGTGGTGTGGTTGAAGGAGACGTGCTGGCTTGAGGAGAAGATGGGGTCGAGCGTGTGGCCAGCAGAGTGGGAGGGCGTGGTGACGAGTTGCCTCAGTCCAAGGTTGGCGAGGTTATCGATCAGGGTTGTCGAGTTGCTGTCGTTGTTGTTCTCAAGGTGAAAGTTCAGGTCTCCGAGGAGGATGTAGTCGGTGGAGGTCAGGGCGTGCGTGCTGATGAAGTCGGCGATGGAGTCGCTGAACTGGGGGCTGGGTCCGGGGGGTCGGTAGACGAGGGTGCCTCTAAGCGTGGAGTTGTAGTCTGTGTGGATCTGGAAATGCATGTGTTCGGCGGTGCTGAGAGTGTCGTCGGTGCTATTCGAGACCCTGATGCTGTTCTTGAGGACGATGGCGATTCCTCTTCCGAATCCGTTGTTCATCCAGGTCTCTGTCAGGAAGGCGACGTCCGTGGATGTTGTGTCGAGCAGGTCTCAGAGCTCGACGGCGTGTTTGCGTGCGGAGCGGGTGTTCAGAAGTACGCATTGGAGGTGGTTGGGGTCTTGTTTGGCCGTGGTTCGTTGGTTCTGAGGCTGGTGTAGCTGAAGTTCCGGCAGGTGAAGGGGCCGTGTGTGCATTTCGGGGTGGCCTTGAAGCAGGTGTGGGTACGTCCGGGGTTGAGAGCGTGCAGGGTGCTGGCATCATAGTGGCGGCATTCCTTGTGGCGGGTGTGGCGACCAGGGGTTCTGGCGCTTGGCGCGGTCCAGGCACGGACGGGCTTGCCTTAGGCACGCCTGTGGCGCGGCTGCACATCCCTTCCATCCCTTCCAACAATCCTGCTTGTAATGCAGGAACCCTTACAGCAAGGTACAAGGGTACCTGCATTGACTCTAGGAAGCTTCAAGTGAGCCAGCGCAAGGAGGAAGCAGAAGTGTGCTATGTGTAAGTAGACATGGTGCAATTTTGCTCTCTTCATTTCACGCAAATCAAAACAGAAACTTTCTTGTTCCCTTGCCCTGCACGGAACCTTAATAAATATGCCCCAGATGCTTGCTTAGCAAAGCCTCAGCTTTCACAACTTTCGTGTTTGGTCCCATCGCATTTACAATCTCACTAGCCTTTTCTCCTAACCTCTCAGGGAAATCCTGCATAATGTGTCAACTATTTAGGTTTCTTTTTCTCTTTTCGAGATACTTCACTGAGCTTTGTCTCTCCAAGAATATGTCAGGATTTAGGAAAAGCAGTGTCCAGTTTGTACAAGCCACCTTCTTTTTCTACTCATTCTAGGCACTACCCCTCCCTCTTCCTGCTCTCATTAGTTTAATGTCAACTGAATCATGTGCTTGCGATGAAAGTCAAGTCGAACAGACGGTATTTTATATGACATGGTGCTCTAGGGTTGTATATTTTGCTACCCTTTTCTTCCTTTCCTCTCAATTTTCAGTTCCATTCTCTCCTTGTAGACCTTTGCTTTTGCTGGCATTCTTATTATGTCTGATCTCTTGGAGAAGGGAAATTATTGGCAGACCCCTCTTCTTTCCTTTACCCTTATTTTCCAGATCTTCTGGCTCTTTGTACAGTTTCCTCTCTTTAAGATTTCATCTCTTCCACTTACCTTCTCCACTTTACGGAGTGGAGGGTGTTGGAGATCTCCCTATAATAAAGTATAGGGAAAAGTGAAAAAGTTTGATAAACTTGGAAAAAAAAAAATGCATGTTAGACAGTAATTTTTATTCATTTTATATTTATTTTAAATGTGGAACAAAATAATAAAGCTATAGCACTAATAACTTCATTTCAATTTTAAATGTATTTACTTTGAATATATTAAATTAGATAACGAATATATTTCTGAAGTTTAAATTAAAAACAATCGCACCTAAAGTAAAAAATTATATTTTATCATGTATTACAAAATAATAAAAGTGATGTATAGAATTATTTAAAATGAAATTAATTATATACTTACAAAATTGTTACATTAAGCTTTAAATAAAACATGTTATTAAAATAATTTAAAATAAAATATTACACTTGCTTTATTTATAAATACTTTTGTAAGATTAAATTATATGTATTAATATTTTCAAGTAGTTTAAAAAAAAATATTTAACATTATCTCCTATTGGGTTTTATTTTAAGTCCATACCCCCATTATTTACCTAGTGCCTGGATACCCTCGCTTGTGATTAGCCACGCTATACAAATATTGATTGATTGATTGTAGGGTGGTGGAGTGGTTACACCATTACACATAAAACAAACAATCCCTTTGCCCACCTTTTTCCCACCTAAGCACCCATCCAATGAGGAGGAGAGACTCCGCCATCTGGACCCTAAACGTGTTTTGTCCTTCTACCTTGACCGCACAAAAGAATTCCGGGGGATGATCAACTCTTAGGTGCCAAGAAAAGTCGGGCTGTTCAAAAGCGTACCATCTCTCGATGGGTTGTCCTTTGTATTAAAATCTGTCACGCTTTAGCAAAAAGGGAACCTCCAGTGGAACTGCATGCTCATTCCACTAGGGCTATGGCAGCAACCACTGCATTAGCACGTGGAGTTCCAGTTCTTGACATCTGCCAGGCGGCCATGTGGGCCTCCTTGCACATGTTCACCAGACATTACTGCCTGGACAGCCAAGTCCGGAGGGACGGCTATTTTGCCAGTTCGGTCCTCCACAATTTTCTGGTGTGAACTTAGTTTGCAGACCCTTCTTCTGGGTTTGTATTGCTGGGGTATCTATTCTAAGGTAAGGAATGTATAACTGACAGTCTCTTTCATATGAACAAGTTACTTACTTCGGTAACGATGTATCTGTAAGAGACATATTTTAGTTATAGATTCCTTACCTCCCCACTCATCCTTCCCGCTCTGCGATAGCGACTCCCTTATAGGGCCATAGTTGTGGTGCACCAATGGTCAGTGTCTTTCATGGCTCTGCACTTTTAGCGTGGAAAGTCGTGTCAGAACTGACGTCAGCGCAGGGGCAGCATCTATGTAGGCACTGCGGCGTCATCCCTAAGACCACAACGCCGAACGCAGAGTCGACCGACACCACCTACCGACGTGCAGGGTTACTGCTAAGAAAAAATTAACCGGATCCAGTCTGCCACCTTGGGGTAATTCGAAGTTAAGGAATATATAACTAACAGTTCCTTTGAGATAATGCATGTTATATACTCCTCATTTTCTTTAATACAGTTTTAAATTATTCTTCACTGAATCTAGGAAAATCTCTGTTTAGGACAAGTTCAGATTTAGTATTTTACCACAAACCCTATGCACATTTGGCAAAGTGTTTATCTTTGGGGAGTTCAGATTTACTTTTCCAACCCTAAAGCAATTGGGAAAGTGTTTACTATTGTAACTCCAACCTCACACCAAATGGGGAAAATAATTAATTTTGGGTGTTCATATCCAATATTCTAATTCCAAACATACACCCACTGTAGAATGTGTATAACTCTGAGGAGTTCATATTAACTACTCTAACTGCTAACACAGATTCAGAGTTCAGACTTACTACATTAAACCCAGCCCTGCAAATGTTGGGGAACGTGTTACATTTCCAGGAGTTCATTCTTACTATTCTAACTCTAACCCAACACACACTCAATCCAATAGGAGAAAGGTGGGTTCACTTCCTCCCACATCTCTGCCTTCCAAGCAGTGCCAGCTCCTCAATGCTTCCATAAAAAGAAGCTGGTCAGGGTGAGACACAAAACACTGGTTATTCTGAAATGTGTCATTGTTGGACTTTTCTATGGGGTCATCCCCAAACTCTTTGCCTTCACATTCTTGTTTACTGAATCAGTTTTTGTTGGCTTTTAGGAGATCCTCCAAAAGAGGGGCAGAAAGAGGATCCACAGCCTTTTTGCTGGGCACCATGCCACAAACTTGTTCCATCTGCAGGCATATACCATCTTAGTAGAGGGACGCCTGGCTGCCAAGATGACATTACAGACTTCGGGAGGAAGGTCGAGTGCTGTCAACAGTCACCGCTCAATCTTCGTGCAAGAAGGCTGTTCGGTGGGGAACCTTCCCCCGCTGTTGCAACAGAAAGTTCCTCTTGAAGGGGCAGCCTGATTGGAGAAGCATTGGCCATTCTCAACAGCTCAGGATACCAGATTCTCCGTGCCCCGTCTGGAGCGACAAGGATAACTTATGCTCCGTCATTCCTGATCTTCATGAGAACTCCGGGAAGGAGTGGTGTGGGCGAAAAGGCTTACAGGAGACCTGAGCTCCACTTGAGACTAAAAGCTGCTCTGAGTGAGATCTGCCTTGGAAACTCCTGCATGCAGAACTGCTGACATTGTGCATTCTCGCCTGTGGCGAACAGATCTAACCAAGGCTCTCACCACTGCTAAAAAAGAACATGCATCAAATTCAGATGGAGGCGCCATTTGTGATTCGCTAGGCATTGTCGGCTGAGTTCGTTCACCTTGGTGTCCAGAGAGCCCGCCAAGTATTGAAGCACCAGGGATATGCCCTGACATTCCAGCCATGTCCAAAGATGCAGAGCCTCTTGACAAAGGGTCCACAACCCCAGCCCGTCCTGTTTGTTGAAGTACCACATGGGGGTGGAGTTTTCCGTGAACACCTGCACTAGCCTTTCCATGATGGAGGGAAGAAAGGCTTTCAACGCCAGCCTTATCGCACGAAGCTCCAGCAGGTTGATGTGGAGTCAAGATTCCACCGGAAACTAAAGGCCTCTGATCTCCACCTCTCCTAGGTGGCTGACCCATCCAAGGAGTGATTCATCTGTCAACATTGTCAGATCTGGTTGTGGAAGGGAGAAGAGTCTGCCACTGACCCAATCACATTTCGTTAACCACCACTGCAAGCCCTTTGCAGTTCCCTTAGAGATCTGGACCATGTTTGAAAGATTCCCCTGATGCTCTGCCCACTGGAACTTCAAGTCCCACTGCAGATCCCACATATGCCAGTGGGCATAGGTCACCAGCAGGATACAAGAGGCCATGGGTCTCAGCAGCCTCAGAGTCAGTCTCACCGAAATCCAGAAGAGTGACTGGAACTTGGGTATCAAAGCCTGACTTACCATTCGGGAGGATAAGCCCGAAATTAAAGTGAAAGTCTGAGGAGAAAGTCAGGTGTGACTTCAGCATGTTGATAGTGAACCCCAACGAGTGCAGGAGGTCTGCCATAGTCAGGAATTGGCAGCCGACAGCCTTGGGAGAACCCGCCTTCAACAGCCAATCGTCGAGATAGGGCGAAGACTGGCACCCCTGATCTCCGCAGATGATCTGCAACCACCGCCATCATCTTGGTGAACACCTGAGGGGCACTGGTAAGGCTGCACAGTGAATTGAAGGTGCTTGTGACCGACAGTGAACTGCAAGTAACGCCTGTGGCCAGGCAGGACAGGGATGTGAGAGTATCCGTCCTGCAAGTCCAATGCCACCATCCAGTCTCCTGGGTCTGAGTTAGACAGGACCTGAACGAGTGTGAGCATTTTGAATTTCTCCTTCTTGAGGAAAAGAATTTAGAGGGTGCAGGTCAAGTGTAGGACAAAGGCTTCCGTCCTTTTCGTACACCAGAAAGTAGTGGGAATAGCAACCATTACCTACTTCTGGTGTCTGCAACCCCTCTATGGAGCCCTTGCCCAAGAGAGACATCACTTCCTGGAGGAAAAGGAATAAGTGGTCCTCCATCAGCCTATCATAAGTCGGTGTCATGGAGGAAGACGTAGTCACGAAGGGGAGGGAATAGTCCATTTGGACGATCTGCAAAACCCACCCGTCTGATATTATAGACTGCCAGTGGGGTAGGTGATGGCAGATCCTGCCTCCCCACTGGGTACCCATGGCGGTAAGAGGATAGACTATAAGGGTTTGGAGGCTGCGGCTGTCAGGAGAGCGGTAGACTGGCCTGACCTCTGTCTGTCCGACCCACATAGTCTGTGGGTGCCTGTTTGACCTGGCACCATTGGCATGGGTCTCCCTTCCATTGTTTTTTGCTGTTGCCTCCTGTGTTTTTGCTGTGTGTTGGATTCCGTTTTGCTGGTTTAGATGCTTTGGGCACTTTGCCACTGCTGTTCAGTGCCAAAGTACAAGTGCTCTCTCTGTAAATTGTTGTTATGGATTAGTGATTCCATGACTGGCATATTTGATTTACTTTTCAGACCCTAGTATAGTGCACTGTGGGTGTCCAGGGCCTGTAAATCAAATGCTGCTAGTGGGCTTAAGCACTGATTGTTCCACCCACAGAAGCAGCCTGTAAAATGGAACTCTGGCCTGCCATTGCAGAGCCTGTGTGCCGTCTGGACTGCCATGTCGACTTGGCAAGTGCACACACTTGCCAGTCCCTAAACCTTCGCTTTTCTACACATGAGTCACCCTTAAGGTAGGCCCAAGGTACCACTGTGGGCAGGGTGCATTGTAAGTGAAAGGTAGGCCATGCCCTGGAGTGTGTGGCATGTCCTGATAGTGAAATATTGCCAATTTAGTTTTTCACTATTGCAAGGCTACCTGTTCCCATATGACAGAATGGGGAGTCTGTTTATAACATCTTATAAACATAACTGGCCCTGGGAAAAGGTAGAAATATAAAGTTTAGTATGCCTGAACTCAGAATGTTAAAATGCATCTACTAGTGAGGGTGATTTTTACATTCTGTGTTTGAAAATACCACTTTTAGAAAGTATGTACTTTCTTGCCTAACCATCCAGTGTGCCTCTGCTAGGGTTGTGTATTGCATGTCTGGCTTTTGGATGACAGGGTCTGGAGAGGGGCAGTGGCTCCAGAAGTCTGATGAGTCAGCGCTGGGCTGAATAGAACTGGGCTGCATTTAGGGTAGGGGGAGGAGATGTCCTTTCACCAGAATGGGCCTGGTCTGCCTTCCACAATGCTGTCTCCACCCCCTGCCAGGAAGCTTCACCAGTGAGGATAGAACTGGTTTTGGCTAGTTACAGACACTCTCTGCCTTCAGAGAACAAAGGATCTTGGTGTATAAAAAGAGGTCCGTGACCCCAGACTTTTAGATCACTTCTGGAAATCAAGAGGAACCTTTGCCAAGGAGAAGAGCCAGAGAAGCTGAGGAGGAATACTGCCCCTATGCTGTTTGCTGTCTGGGGTTGGCCTGCAGTGGCTGCTTGCTGCCAAGGAAAGGAGAAAATGACTTTGCTGTTTGTCACCTGCTTGAAGAAAAGATCTCCAAGGGCTTGAAACTGAACTTGCCTCCTGTTCTGAAGTCTCGGGGACACAAAGACGTCACCCTTTCTGTCTCTCTGCATCTGGAACTGCTGTTTCAGCTGCCACAGAAGGAATTTGCAACACCAACACCGACGAGCGACGCCATAACCTTCACCGAAGCCTTGGGCAGCGCTCGAGAAGAGCACGATGCAATGCCCCCATTTGCACCGTAGGCCCGACACCTGCTGCTGTTGTGCCACATCAACTCCGAAGCCGTCACCAAGGCCGCTGCCTGCAATGAGGCGGAGGACACCGCTCGTGATGTCCAAAACGCACTGTCCCGACTCACACCGCAGCCCTGACCTCACCTACATGGTGCTTCATCAACTGGAGCTCATCCTCGACGTGGGTGACTCCCGAAACCATTGACATTGCACCGTCGTAAGGAACGGATTCCTCACTGCCATCGTGACATCACCTCCCCGACACAGTAAGGAACCGACGTCTCACCTCCCCTGCACCGCAGTAAGGAACCAAGGCTTCACTACCCCTGGGGGTCGTAAGGAACCGACATCGCCCAGTGCCAACGAAGCATCACCTCCCGACACCCTGCACCGTCTTTTGTTTTAATCGTTTCCAAGGTACTGTTCTTTGTGGGCCAATGTCGCGCACCTCTTGGTCATTGCCGTACTTTGGGATTTTGATCTGTCACGACGTCGTTATAACTCCTGGTGGAGTTATTTGTTGCCGCCAAGGGGGTGAGCAATGGTTATTTTAGGAGTGTATCCCTCTTACCATGACTAGAAGCAAGGGTCCCTATTTGGACAGATGTATCTACCTCTACCAACTAGAGACCCCCATTTCTAACAGTGCCACATCCTCGGCCATGCAAAGGCTGGGAAGCTTGCATGCTGGGGTATCTGAGAGGGTATAGACGTGGCTGGAAGCCCTTACCATGTCCACGAAAGGGGCAAAAGTTGGATTGGGGGTGCCGAGGGCCATGGAAAGAACAAAGGACCTGGCTTTTGCCCTGCTTTCCATTAAGTGCTTCAGTTCTGAATCCGCCTTGTTTCTAAAGAAACGGGAGCTATCAAAGGGCATGTCTACAAGCGATGTTTGGACATCCCCAGAAATGTCAGTAGTCATCAACCAGGCATGGTGCCATAATGTCACTGTCGATGAAACCGCTCTGCCCAGAGATTCAGTTGTGTCCAGTCCACATCTTATAGTGAACTTTACTGCATCCCTCCGATCAGCAACAATCTAAGAGAGTTTGGCCCGGGCCTTCTGTAGAACTGTTGCTAGCACCTGTGTAACCGTATCACACAGAGCATGGGAATAGCAGCCCATTAGGCATGTGCTGTTCGTGGATCACAATACCAGGCTGGTGGAAAAAAAACATCATCTTCCCTAAGGTGTCCAGCTTCTGTATTCCTGATCCGGTGGGGCAGTTGGGAATGTGTCATGGGAAGTGGAGGCTTGGACCATCAAGCTCTCCGGGGTGTGGTGTTGTGTGAGGAAGTTGGGATCCCCTGGGGCGGAGCGGTGGCAGTGGGCAATTGTCCTGTTGGCAGGAGTCCCTGTGCTGAGCTTGGACCTGAGGATGCAACTCCCGACTAAAGCACCTCTGTCAAGACATTTGTCTTGACTGCCACAGAGGGTAGGTTAATGTCCAAGACCTTGGCCCCTCGCCTCACCACCATTGCAAATGACGCTCTCTCCTCCGTAGCCACGGTAGAGGGAGAAAGCATGTCAGTATCTGGAGAGGTGTCCAGTCCACTGTCTTCCACCAAATCTTAGCATCAGTCAATATTGGTGTAAAAAAGCGAGTATTCTTCAGAGTCGAGCAACCCCTCACAATCCTTCCCGAGTCCTATCCCATAAGAATAGGGTTCAGGCTCTGACCTGGAAGGGATAGCCCCAGTCAGCTACAGAGTCAGCGTTGAATGACGCCACTCTGGCTCCGTGTCAGAGTCAGGGATCAGAATGGGCACGACATTGCAAGTGCTGCCGGAAGCATTGGCATCAGTGCCGGGGATGGTGGAGGTGGCACAACCGATGCTGATACAGATACATCTGTGGATCCAAGGGGCCCGACTGGCACCAGGAACGGAGCCACTGGCGAGGACCCAGTAGGGGCCACTCCTGTAACTGTGGGGCCCAAAGGCAAGGCAACAGGACTGGGGCCTCAAATATGAGGCTCATGGTCTCATAACATTTGTGGAATTGAGCGGGGGTTGCTACTGCAAACACGGGAAAGCTCGGAGCCGACCCAGGTGCTGGCTCAAACACGGAATCAGGCCTCCAATGCCAGTGCACCCTCGTCTCACCGGCCGACTGACGAGGTGAACTTCTTGCTCTTCTTCTTGTGGTGTGACTTACCCGAGTGACCCGACGACTTTGAGTGCAACGAGGATCTCGGACTTCCCAACTGCTCCCGGAACCTTCCTCTGAACCAGGATCGAGATCATCGTGGCACCGCATGTCGAGCCGCCAGGAGCTTGAGCGATATCTCCCTCAAGGCATTCAGTTTCATGGTGTGGCAATCTAGAAGGCCTTCAGATAGTGGTCGCACTCGAGGTACAAAAGGTTTACAAGATGACATAGAGCAGTGACAGGTGCCGCAGGGCTTGAAGCCGGCCTCCCGAGACGACATCCCTTCCACACCAAGAGAAGATCCTAAAAACCATTTGACATAATTTAGTCAAAAAATGACTATGGGGTATCCATCTGTGGATCTGCGCTGACTGGCGTGGAAAGAAAGAACTGGTGTCAGCACATTGGGGTGGTGCCTATATAGGCACCGCACACCTCACTTCTGGGATGGATGACCTCGATGATGCTACATGGAGCCGAACGATGCCACCAACTGACGCGCAGGGGTGCTGCTCGAGAAAAACTTCTCTGCCACCTGGATATAATTTACAAGGTAAAGAATCTATGACTAGAAGTCTCTATCAGATACTTCACACATTGCCTAGAAGTTAAGCCTGCCTGCTATTGTGCCAGGGTACCAGAGGGTTAAGCACAGATTAATTTAAGTGACTTTTGTGGTTTACCCTGACAGGGACTGTAGCGGTTGCGTGAACAGGGGTCATCCGCCATTCAATCAACAACCCAATATCTCATACTCCCCAGACACAAGCACACTCAATTCAAACTACTCATACACACATACAAAGCACTACGCAACATAGGCCCGCCTACCTCTATAGCCGTATACACTTCCACCATCCCTCAAGACACCTCCAATCAGCAGGACTCTCATTAGCACATGTGCCTGCATACACAAAAACAGAGATGAAGGTCTGGCTCCAAAGCCTGGAACGACCTTCCACAGCACATCGGAATCCCCTCATCACTTCTCGAGTTCTGCAAGAAGCTGAAGCCCTGGCTCTTGGAATAAACACTATGGGAGTTCACAGCCTACCTACCTGCACAGCACCTGGATACCCTCACGGTTAATCACTGCGCCATATGTCACATAACAGAACAAGACGAAATATGGGTAATTAATAGAAGAAAAAACAAAAAAGCAACTGGATGTTGTGCTGATTCTTTAGTTTTACTTTATTGATGAATTTACTTATGCAGCTCATACCTGTGAGGGCCTGTGCTCTTTATAGCGGGCCCGCCACCTTCTAAATAACTGTGCTCAAGCAAGGTGTACAAACGCAATAACTTCTTCAAAACTGTTTTAAATGTGTGCACATTATGGATAATAGTCTATTCCCTTTAAAATCAGGGATGTGATGACACTGCGACATCACTTTCTGTGATGTCACTCAATGTGACGTAATTTAACAATGGCTATGATAATTAGTTCCCCCACACACTATTTTTTAGGACTTTCGCCCTGTTTAAAAGCGATATTGAAGCCTCAGTTTAATCTAAATAAGTATATTTGAAACACAGAAGTCTATGATTTTGATGGAGCAGTATGTGGGACCTCACACTAGGTAGAAAGACTGCGTGCTTCTGTCAAATCGGTTTTAAAAAGGCAAATCGCAGAGGAGGCACGTGCATTCACTGTAAGGAAGGGCCATTCCTCCTGTGCTAATATGTTCGAACAGCTTGCAGAATTGTATTCTACTATTAGCGGCATTCAAAGTGCAACGAGAAATGCTCTGAGATGAAGACAGTAGGCTGGACTAATATCTGAGATTTGGTTTAATGACAGCGGAGGCCACTGTATCCCTGTTCTATCCGTCGAGCTTCAAACTGAAATTGACCGATAATATTCCTTTACAGGGAGCCGTGCACGCTAGTGTCTACTGCCCTAGTTTCGCCTAAAATAATTTGAACTGCAGCTTTACGAAAGAGGCAAGCATTTGAAGAACAGTATTACTGCATGTAAAGTCAAGCAATGCTAAATATCTAAGCAAGGAATGTTCAATTTATTCTAAAATTAAGTTGAGGACATCACTCAAGGAGCGGGTCGCCAGCTTTTAGACCTTCATGAAATACCAGGGCAAAATGCTACATAAACAAAGAAATCGATTGCACCCAACGTAGGATTGCTGTACCGAAATCTGCGAATGTGCTGCTGCTGTGCGATAAAAGAGCCTGCGATGTTACCAATCAGTGCAGCACGATGAACTTTCTCGCGCGCCTTCGGTGTCATCAAAGATAGTGATGTGGTCACATCGGCAGCATATGTCAAAGTGCTCAGCCTTGCTCTTTGGATGCGGCTCGTAGAAATGTGACGGCGATATTGTGTTCCTTCCTTTGAAAGGTCAATCTGTTCTGCTTCAGATAATCATCCGGATGAACTTTTTTTATCATCAGTTTTTCATTAACAGAGCTGGCTGGACAAACATGTTCTGCACCCTTGGGCAGGGTGGAACAGATGTTCTCTGGACAGACATTTCACGTCAGTTTCTCCTGCAGATCGGCCATTGGTCCCTTGGTCTGATAGGAGGCGTGGGCTTTTCAAGATGGCTGACGGCTGTCGTGCTCAGGCATCATTTGAGTTTTGCGAAGAGGATTATGCGTGAGTAGTGAATCTTTTACCTCACACTTCAACCTACGCTTCTCTGAGGATGTTTACGTTGTTCATTTACCTCTGTTCTGTCTCTAAATAGTGCGTGTTTGATCAGTCCTTTGTCGAGCTTGTGGAGTTAAGGTGAATTAAGCACAATTGACTATACCAAGCAAAACACAAGGAGATGATGGACGGAGCGCTGAAACTTTTCAGACACTCACTCCCAGATCTGGGTTGAATCCATCATCATTCTTTAGCTCACTTGGCCACCTCAGTTCAGACCCAGCTATATGCAAATCAGTCTTGACCCTGTGCCTCATGGGAACAGTCCAGCCCGAACTGCCAAGCCAGGTCTTCCCTGAACCGGAAACAAGCATCCTGGGACCGGTTTCTGGGTAAGAACCTTCAACAGCCAGGCTAGCTTGAATCCAGTGGCAAAGTGAGCAGGAGACCCACATCTCCATGCCACTGGAATCAAGCTATCCTGGCTGATGAGGGCTGAAAGCCGGAAACTGGTCCTAGGATGCTTGTTTCCAGTCCAGGGAGGACCTGGCCTGGCAGTTCGGGCTTGACTGTTACCATTGGGCGCAGGATCAAGACTGATTTGCATATGGCCGGGTCCAAACTGGAATTGCATGGCGAGCAAAAAAACGATGGATTTAGGCCCAGATCTCTGTACTGGGGTGAATGTATGACATTGTTCTGCATTCTGTCCGTCAATTGTTCTTTTTGCATTTGTCACCCTGAGTGGGACGGGTATGCCCAGACGTGGGTCCCGTGCTCTCCATGCCACTGGAGTCAAGCTATCCTGGCTAATGAGGACTAAAAGCCAGAAACCGGTCCTAGGGTGCTTGTTTTGCGTCCAGGGAGGACCTTGCCTGGCAGTTCGGGCTGGACTGTTCCCACTGGGCGCAGGATCAAGACTGATTTGTATAAGGCTGGGTCCAAACTGGAATGGCATGGTGAGCAAAAAAACTGTGGTTTTAGGCCCAGATCTCTGTACTGGGGTGAATGTATGACATTGTTCTGCATTCTGTCCATCAATTGTTCTTTTGTAATTGACTGTACGGGCATAGGCTCTACATTCAAGGAGCTGATCTCTGTACACATCACTGACCAGGAGGACTCAAAATCTGAAATAATTCCTGTATATCTTTTATCAGGAGGATGACTTTCAGTGGTCCCTTGGGTGTTTGCTGAATTTACCCTTTGCCTTCTTTAGTTCATCATTCTAGTGTCAATCAGGTAGTAAAATAACGGAGTGTTGGAGGGGAGAATAGTGGCCAAAAATTCAATCATAATGTCCTGAATTAACAATCCAAAGAGTATTCTCTGATTTGCATGTTCATTTATTTGAAGCAAATCAAAAAGTTTAAATCAAAAGGAGGAAAGGACAGCATTGAGACGTGTTTCACCCATAGAGCTAAATTGGTCAAGGGCTTTTTCAAGGCTAAGAGCTTGTTTAAGGTCAAGTAACTTGTAGGCTGGTTGTTGCTCGCCGTCCTTTCGGAAATGCGGTCCGCATTAGCTCTTAGCCTTGAAAAAGCCTTGGCCAATTTAGCCCTACAGGCGAAACACATGTCTTCTGCTGTTCTTTCTTTCATATATTTGTAAGTATTGCAAATGGAAAAAAGTGCAAAAGAAAGCAAGTTCGAGAAATAAAACTACATAGGTACATCTCTGGAAAACAGGGTCAGTTAAACAGAAACAATTAATCAAAGAGTTTTACAGTAGTAACGCAAACAAAGGCATAAAAGAGCCCACTAATGATCAAATTCCTCAGACATGATCGAGCTTGCACCGGCCAGTCACAGGTGTGCTAATTCTTTCACTTTTTCTTGGTCTGCAAGAGTGGGGACATAACAGTGAGCAGGAATACTAGAAAAATCAATATTTTGTATTAAAAGTATATTGACTATCATAAAACACAGAACTGATCTGTAATACAAGTCAAGTCGTGAATGTTTTGTTAGAAACTGGAAATCAATATTGGGATAAGCCTTATGGTCAGGGCTTTTGGGAAATGTAGTTTTTGTGAATAAATGCCTTCTGGCTGCCATAAAGCAGAGCAAGGAGCAGAAATAAAAGGCAAGTTCTGAATATGTGCTAGAGGCTCCACATCTACAAAATGATACAGCACAATATCAGGAAGCTTAGTCCAATACTGAGACGTCATACAGGAAAATTGAGCTATCTGCTCGGAAATTTCGAGTCACACCCACTGGGACTCTATTAAGGCTAACATTCGGGGCACTATCATTGGAATTGTGAGGGGTAGGGTTGGGGAGGCTAGATTAGTTGAGGACTAATTAGCAAGGGAGATAAAAGACTTGAAGGCCCAAGACAAACAACAAACCTCAAAACTCCTTAAACGCAAACTGTAAATTTTACGAGGCCAGCTGAAACCTCACAGGGCTAACATTGCACAATCTACCCTGCTGACAGTGGGCAAAAAATTAAATGTAATCACACTATAAGAGATGGACAGGGAGCAATTAGTGAGAAGGTCCTGTACCAATGCTCCAAGAATAAGCGTCAACAAAAAAGGATGCTATCAGTTCCTAAAGGAAAAAGAGCAGGGGCGGGGATAGAGGGGTCCCCAATTTTGCAGTCCAGGTCGGATATGCTTCCGGGGGAAGGTGTCCCCAGAACCAGGCAAAGGAGTGTGCGTGAGGAGGGGTAATGATACTCCTTGTGCGGGTGCTAGTTGTGCCCTCACACACCCTTGCAGGTGCAAAGCATCATCATAGGGCAATGCTCCTCGTGGGGGTGGCGCTGGAGTCCCTCACGAGCCCTTGTAAGGGCGCTCTATCAGAGATCTTTTTAAGGAGTCGCCGCAGTTGTGCGTGTGGGTTAGGTGGTGAATGGTGAGGATAAAATGGCCCGTAGGTATCCTGGTAGATGTATTCGTGGGTCCTAAGGCTCAGTTAAAATAAAACGGGGAAACAAGGGCGCAACATGCGCTCATGTCAGTGGGGAGATGCACATTTTTCTCCCGCTGTTCTCAACCCGTGTAGGTCACTAAAGAAAAATAGTGAGTGGATAGTGGGTGGTCAACATGTTTCGCGCTTCCCGTGGTCCCTAGTGGATCCCTTAGCGCTTCATCAGGACCTTCGCTAATAAAAAACAGGGGCTCAGGGAGGAAACCCTATAATCCCTAGTGGTTAGATGACAGATGTCAAAAGTGAAAATAATTGGGCACGTATTATTCGTGTCCCACACTCGCAACCTGGTAGAAACAGGAGACAAAAGAGAGAAAGGACAAATGGGAAGAGGAATGAGGTAAGTCACTTTGCATAGGTGTAACATAAGTAATGAAACAAATGTCAGTCCAAAACATGCTGGCGACATCTACATGCAAATGGGACTGGTGCATGAACCAGTGGTATCGTGCTAATACCACCACGTGCTCATGATGTGTAGAGCTGGGGAGCTAGAGAAACTAGAGGTGGGAGAAGGGTACTCGAGTTGTTAACCTTGCGTGGGATCAGTGCTGGTATAAAGGTGTGAGAGTGTACAGAATCGTGCTCAGTGTGCGCGCAAAGTCATCGTATGACTTTAAGAGAACTGAGCATCATATGAAATTAACACTGCCAAAGTGGGGTTATTGAATAAAATTGAATGCAGTAACGTGGTAGACACTCATAGTTGATGCTCTGGGTCCCCATGGATAGACGTAGATAGACATAGCATATGCTACACAAGCCATGTTGGCAGTGGCGGAATCCATAAACGGGTGAACAATAAGGGCTGGTGAATACTGGGAATGTGAGCCAGTGGTGAGCAATGCGACAAACAAAGAACACAGTCGCGGTGGTTGGAACAGTAAAAATGAGATGGTGAGATTCTTAACAGAAGGACTATGCTCGCTCGAAGCAATCATGCGCCGGTCATTGTGAAGACGGTGATCGAGGCACAAAGTAATTAGCAGACAAGTGACTCTGGAAATATTCCTACCCTCTCTGTACGGGGATAGGCAATACCGGCGTCGACCATCTGGGAACTGTGTTAGAAACGCATGTAACCAGCAATACGGGAAAGATCAGAAATATGGGAAAATACGGGAAAAAATTAAATGAACAGAGGGATAAAATAGGAACTCTTCTTGTTCGCAAACTCAGGGCATGCTAGGGCCCATATCCCGAGCAGTACAATGGAGTCGGGGGTCTGCACGCTTATGGAAAAGGATAAGCCATCTGCCTTGTGGACATTCTATCAGAAATTCTACTCACCATACACATTACAACCTGAGCCTATAAGACACTTCTTAAACCAATGTAATTGGCCCCCCATGCCTGCCCCCTATGCGGCCCATGCACCCAAAGAGATTAAAGCAATGCCAAACTGGTAGAACCCCGGGTCCGGATGGACCCTCTCTTGAGTTCTACAGACCTTTCTGACTCCCCTACAGGGCCATCGACTGGCCCTCTAAAACTCCTCTGCTAGCATAGGCCTAACTCCCACTATGAGTGAAGCAGAGATTACTCTTATCCCTAAACCTGGTAAGTACCCAATTGAATACACATCCTACAGGACTATAGCACTTCTAAACACTGATGCCAAAATATACACAAAAACTCTGACGATGCGCCTGGACCCTCTCTTCCCCGGCTTGATAGAGCTGGATCAGGAGGGTCTCGTCCACAACCGTCAGGGAGCTGGCAATATTTACTGACTTGCCCACCTGACAGAAATAGGTGCACAAAAGGAAAATCCCAGCTCTACTCCTATCCCTAGAAGCAGAGAAAGAATTTAATTGCGTGAACTTACTCTTCCTTACAGAAAGTCTCCACAAACGTAACCTGGGGCAGGGCATGACACAGAAGATCCTAGCGGCCTATCCTGGCCCCATGGCAGCAGCAGGTAAATGGAAAACGCACAGAGCACATAACCCTGGGGAACTCGGCAGGGATTTCTGGTGGTCTGCTATTCCTCTCCTTTTTACCCTGATGGTCTAGTCCCTGGCCATTAGGATTCAACAAAATCAGGGTATAAAGGGTATCCCATTTGGAGGTAGGGTGCATAAACTCAACCTCTTCGTGGAAAATGTCCTACTTACAATGACTGACCCGGCACAATCCCTGACCTCCCTTCTCCCTCTGCTGGATAAAATTAAAAAGGTGTCCGGCTTCAAGGTTAATCCTGCGAAATCTCACATCCTTATTATTGGCATCTCGGAAACAGACGTCGCACCTTTGGCAGCGTCCACTTCATTTCAATGGGCTCAACATTCCATTAACTACCTACGGCTTAACATCACACGCCATCTAGAGGACTGGCCAGAAGCTAATTAGAAACCTCTTTGCAAGAACGTTCTCAATGGCATGCAAAGATGGCGACAGCTCTAAATCTCATAGCTAGGCCACATAAATGTTGTTAAAACGAATACCCTCCCCAGGGCTCGCTATTTGTTCCAAGCGTACCTCTAATCTATTCCTGCACAAGACATATCTCTTCTACAAAGCAACGTCCGGGCCTTTATCTGGTCAGGTAAAGCACCAAATATCTCGTAAGGTCTTGATGCTTCCCAGAAACAGGGGCGAATGGCAAATCCCAACCTCCCGGAATACTATTAGACGGCCTATCTCCAATATATCTCGGAGTTGGTGGTCCGTGAAAGTGAGAAACACTGGTTGAATATGGACAAGGTGGTGGCATATTGTCCTCTAAGGGATCTGGCCTGGCTCTCGCGGGCTGCGTGCCCTCACAGCACGTACGCAGCCAGCCTGACCAGTACGGTTCTGGATATCTGGGATCAGATAGCAGTTAAAAAAAAGCACTTACTAACTTCCTGTCCTCTAACACACCCATCCCTAGGAACCCAGATTTGACACCTGATCTCCCCCCCACCTACCCGGATTGGGAGAGGGTCAATTGTAGAATGCTTAGTGACCTCTTTTAGGGCGGGATATTAAACCATTCAAACAATGCAAGCAGGAGTTTTGGGTTCCTTAAAACTCACGACTCCAATACTACCAGCTTAGACACTGGGCCTTACACCCTACTAACTGCAGGTCTGCCACCAGACGCCTCACCCCTTTTAAAAAGTTGGTGAGGTTGTTCGGAGGAATGAAGGAGCTGATCTTGAGACTATACCAGGCCCTACAGGACTCCAAACCTAGAATGGAACATGCTTCTCAAACCAGGTGGGCGAGGGACTTAAAGTGAGCATATCCCCAAAAGAATAGAACAGTGTGTGGAGAGACATTCCAAAATCAATGCGCAGTCTTCCCCAAAGAGAGTCGGCATACAAAGCAATGTTTCAATAGTATCTCACTCTGATTAGGCTAAGACGCACGTTCCCTGTGGCTTCAGATGCCTGCTGGAGATTTGGCAATGACAGGGGCACCTTCCGCCACATATGGTTGGACTGCGCCCTCATTCAGACATTCTGGAAGGAGATACTGGAGCACATCAAGCCTCCCATAGGATACCCCTTTCTGGCCGAGCCTTCCATAATCCTTTTGGGGCAGAGGCTAGCTGCTCAGGAGGGAATGATGGGCTCGGTTTGGACCCTTATATGCCATATGATGGGGTGGCCAAGCAATTGATTGCCCTTTATTGAACAAAACGGAGCCCCCGCAGGGCATGCTGTGGTATTCCAGGATGTGGCAGGTACTAGCCATGGGACACATTATACATAGCCTCTTGAAGACAGACAAGACAATTACCAGACTATGGCAACCCCTTATACATTACATGTCGTGCAATGAATTCTACTCTATAATACTTCCACAGCTCAGGAGCAATACGCAAAAATGAACATTTCTAGTTTAACAGGCCTACCTACCTACCTTCTCCTCCTGCTCGTTTTGCGATGACGTGGGAAGTTTGGATTGCAGGAGGATGGATCTCAGTTGAGGAGGTTGGGGGTTGTTTTTTCCCCATGAAAACCAATCAATCAATCAATCAAGCATTTGTATAGCGCGCTACTCACCCGGAGGGTCTCAAGGCGCTTGGGGGAGGGGGGTCCGCTACTGCTCGAACAGCCAGGTCTTGAGTTGCTTCCTGAAGGAGAGGTGGTCTTGGGTCAGGCGGAGGTGGATGGGGAGGGAGTTCCACGTCTTGGCAGCCAGGTAGGAGAAGGATCTTCCTCCTATTGTGGCTCTTCGGATGTGGGGGACGGCGGCGAGGGCGTGGCTGGTTGATCGAAGCTGGCGGGTGGGAGTGTAGAAGGTCAAGCGGTCGTTGAGGTATCTTGGGCCTTGGTTGTGGAGAGCTTTGTGTGCGTGGGTGAGGAGTCGGAACGTGATTCTCTTGCTGACGGGGAGCCAGTGCAGGTTTCTCAGGTGTACGGAGATGTGGCTGTGTCGGGGAATGTCCAGGATGAGCGTGCTGAGGCGTTCTGGATGCGCTGGAGTCGTTTCTGGAGTTTGGCTGTGGTTCCGGCGTAGAGGGAGTTGCCGTAGTCCAGTCGGCTGGTGACGAGGGCCTGGGTGACCGTCTTCCTGGTTTCGGTGGGGATCCACCGGAAGATCTTACGTAGCATGCGTAGGATGTTGAAGCATTATGCGGAGACGGCGTTGACTTGTCTGGTCATGGAGAGGGAGGAGTCCAGGACGAAGCCCAGATTGCGTGCGTGGTCTGTTGGTTTGGGTGCGCTGCCAAGGGCAGGGGGCCACCAGGAGTCGTCCCAGGCGGAGGGTGATGATCCCAGGATGAGGACTTCCGTCTTATCTGAGTTCAGTTTCAGGCGGCTGTTCGTCATCCACTCGGCTACGTCTTTCATCCCTTCGTGTAGGTTGGTTCTGGCGGTGGCGGGGTCGTTGGTGAGGGAGAGGATCAGCTGGGTGTTGTCGGCGTAGGAGATGATGAGGTTGTGTTGGCGTGCGATGGCTGCGAGGGGGCTCATGTAGACGTTGAAGAGGGTGGGGCTGAGTGATGATCCTTGTGGTACGCCGCAGATGACTTCGGTGGCCTCGGATCTGAACGGGGGTAGGCGGACTCTCTGTGTTCTTCCGGCGAGGAAGGAGATGATCCATTCCAGTGCCTTCTCCTGGATATCGATGTTGTTGAGGCGCTGCACTAGGGTGCGGTGGCAGACCATGTCGAACGCCGCGGAGAGGTCCAGGAGGATGAGGGCCGTTGTTTCCCAGTTGTCGAGCAAAGCTCGGATGTCGTCGGTGGCTACGATGAGGGCGGTCTCGGTGCTGTGGTTGGCCCGGAAGCCGGACTGCGAGTGGTCAAGGGATCCGTTCGTCTCGAGGAAGGCGGCCAGTTGTCTGTTGACGGTTTTCTCGATGACTTTGGCCGGAAAAGGAAGGAGCGAGATGGGGCGGTAGTTTTTGAGGTCGGTGGGGTCCGCTGATGGTTTCTTCAGTAGGGCGCTGAGTTCGGCATGCTTCCAGCTCTCTGGGAAGGTGGCGGTGTCGAAGGAGGCGTTGATGATGTCCCGCAGGTGGGGTGCGATGACGGAGTCGGCCTTGTTGAAGACGTGGTGAGGGCAGGGGTCGGTTGGAGATCCTGAGTGGATGGAGTTCATCGTGCGGATGGTGTCTTCGGTGTTGACTGGGGTCCAGGCGCGGAGGGTGGTGGTGGGGGGCGTTGTTCCGGTCGTAGGGTGCGTTGGCTGTGTGCTGAAACTGTTGTGTATGTCTGCGATCTTGCTGTGGAAGAACGAGGCGAGCGAGTTGCAGAGGTCTTGCGAGGGCGTGATGTCGTTGTTTCCGGCGCTGGGGTTCGAGAGCTCTTTGACGATGTTGAAGAGTTCCTTGCTGTTGCGGGCGTTGTTGTCCAGTCGTTCCTTGAATGCAGATTTCTTGGTGGCGTGGATCAGCTGGTGATGTCTTCGAGTGGCGAGCTTGAGGGTGGTCATGTTGTCTGTAGTTGGGTCTCTGCGCCAGGCTTTCTCGAGGGCCCGGCAGTTCTTTTTGGAGCTCTTGAGTTCGTCGGTAAACCAAGATGCTTTCTTGGTGCCGGGTCTGGCGGGGGGGGGTCTTCAGTGGAGCGAGGTCGTCTGCGCAGTTGCTGATGCATTTCGTGAGGTTGTTGGCGGCTTGGTTGGGGTTCGCTGATCTGGTGGGGGGGTTCTGGCTCAGGGATGTGGTGAGCTGGTCGGCAGTGATCTTGTTCCAGCTTCTGCGGGGGACCAGTTGCGGGTGGTGGTGAGTCATGGTCCTTCTGAAGCTGAAGTGGGCGCAGCTGTGGTCTGTCCAGTGGAGTCCGGTGGCGTGGCTGAAGGTGATGTCCTTGCTGGTGGAGAAGACGGGGTCGAGCGTGTGGCCGGCACAGTGGGTTTGGGTGGTCACCAGTTGCTTGAGTCCGAGGTTGGCGAGGTTGTCCAGCAGGGTGGTGGTGTTGCGGTCGTTGTTGTTCTCCAGGTGGAAGTTGAGGTCCCCGAGGAGGATGTAGTCAGCGGAGGGGAGGGCGTGCGGGCTGATGAAGTCGGCGATGTCTTCGCTGAATTGTGTGCGAGGTCCCAGGGGTCTGTAGATGAGGGTGCCTCTGAGGGTGGTCTTGGGGTCGGTGTGGATCTGGAAGTGCAGGTGTTCGGTGGCTGTGAGGGTGTCTTCGGAGTTGGTTGTGATGCGGATGGTGTTCTTGTGGACGATGGCGATGCCTCCTCCATTCTGGTTGGCGCGGTCCCTCCGGGTGATCTTGTATCCATCCGGGATGGCGATGTCGGGTGCTGAGGAGGCGTTCATCCCGGTTTCCGTGAGGAAGGCGACGTCTGGGCATGTGGCGTCGAGCAGGTTCCAGAGTTCCACTGCGTGCCTGTGGACGGAGCGGGTGTTGAGCAGGATGCACTTCAGGTGCTTCAGGTGGTTGCTGTTGGTGCTTGGCTTGGCGGGTGCGGTACGGGTCCGGATGAAGGAGAACTTGCAGGATTGGCAGGTGAAGGGTCCGTGGGTGCGTCTTGGGGTGGCTCTGCAGCATCCGGGGCTCCGGCCGGTGTTGAGTGCGATGAGAGTGGCGGCGTTGTAGGTCTTGCGGGTGAGCTGGCATCTGCGGGGGCCAGGGGGTCTGGTGCTGGCCGCGGGCCAGGCGCGGACGGGCGCAGACGGGCTTGCCTTAGGTGCGCCTTTGGCATCCGCCTCCATATGAGTGGGCGCTGGGAGGTGGGAGCGGGGCGGCCAATAGGGTGCGAGGGGGGCAGAGCTATGGGACGCGGCGGCCAATAGGGTGCGAAGGGGGGCGGAGCTATGGGACGCGGCGGCAGGAAACGGGCGGCGAGGGGGAGACGCGGGGAATGACAGAAGAAAAAAGGGACACAATCTGGGCACCAAGGAGAGGGAGACAATCAAGGCAGCAAAATACACAGGTACAGTGGGGGAGAATCACTCACTCGTGGGTACAGAAGAGAAGGAGGGCACAGTCACTCTAACGCAGGCAGACACAATGCAGCAGCGGTCAGTGGTCACACAGGGGGCTGCGTGGCGGTGAGGGGAGCGACCTGCCTGGTAAACAGGGCCAGAGGTCGCTCTCTCTACCGCTGCGCGGCCTCCATATGAGTGGGAGTGGGAGGGAGGAGCAGCTGGGAGGTGGGAGCGGGGCGGCCAATAGGGTGCGAGGGGGGCGGAGCTATGGGACGCAGCGGCCAATAGGGTGCGAGGGGGCCGGAGCTACGGGACGCGGCGGCAGGAAACGGGCAGCGAGGGGAAGACGCGGGGAATGACATAAGAAAAAAGGGACACAATCTGGGCACCAAGGAGAGGGGGACAATCAAGGCAGCAAAATACACAGGTACAGTGGGGGAGAATCACTCACTCGTGAGTACAGAAGAGAAGGAGGGCACAGTCACTCTAACGCAGGCAGACACAATGCAGCAGCGGTCAGTGGTCACACAGGGGGCTGCGTGGCGGTGAGGGGAGCGACCTGCCTGGTAAACAGGGTCAGAGGTCGCTCTCTCTACAGCTGCGCGGCCTCCATATGAGAGGGAGGGAGGAGCATCTGGGAGGTGGGAGCGGGGCGGCCAATAGGGTGCGAGGGGGCGGAGCTATGGGACGCGGCGGCCAATAGGGTGCGGAGCTACGGGACGCGGCGGCAGGAAACGGGCGGCGAAGGGGAGACGCGGGGAATGACAGAAGAAAAAAGGGACACAATCTGGGCACCAAGGAGAGGGGGACAATCAAGGCAGCAAAATACACAGGTACAGTGGGGGAGAATCACTCACTCGTGGGTACAGAAGAGAAGGAGGGCACAGTCACTAACGCAGGCAGACACAATGCAGCAGCGGTCAGTGGTCACACAGGGGGCTGCGTGGCGGTGAGGGGAGCGACCTGCCTGGTAAACAGGGTCAGAGGTCGCTCTCTCTACCGCTGCGCGGCCTCCATATGAGAGGGAGGGAGGAGCAGATGTGAGGTGGGAGCGGGGCGGCCAATAGGGTGCGAGGGGGGCGGAGCTATGGGACGCGGCGGCCAATAAACTCAATAAAAAGATTTGTTTACAAAAAAGGAAAGCTTAGGCCTGGCAAAACATTTCTTTTACCAGGTCGAAATGGCAGTTTAAAACTGCATAGACAGACTGCAATGACATATGTGAGACATGCTTGAAAGGACTACCTGAGTGAGTGGCACATTCAAGTGTGCAGATTCCTAAGGCCAGCAACAGCAAAAATGAAGTCAGCAAAAAAAGGAGGATTGAAGGCAAAAAGGTTGAGGAAAACTATGCCATGGATGTCAGGTTCGGGCATGCCTTCGGGAGTCAAGATGGGGGTGGCACTCTAAGAGTGTTCCTGTTCCTGACCCCCTCCATCCCCCTCAGTGAAAGCTGCCCATTCCAAGTGATTCCCCAGTGCGACTCCTTACCTTGAGATGCCGGCAGATGTCAGGTGTCTCTTGGAGAAGCGAAGGTGAAACTAGAGCCCAGCACAAGGGTTGGAACTGCCTGCCCAGCTGAGGGGAAGGCGCTGGCCATAATCATAATGGTGGCCGTCTTGAGGCTCCGGATGTGGATGCCGAAGCGCCCGTCCAGGGGCCATCTCCTTCTTCTGATCTCACTGTCTTGGCTTGAAAGCGCCCACTCTCCCAGGTAGGGCCTCTCGGTGCTGGGCAGCCGTGCTCCCAGTGCTAGGGAGAGTTTAATGCGACAGCCGTGACGGGCCACTGTGGATGGACCTGCCGGGGCGGCGTTGCCCAGCCTGAGTCCGACTGCTCTGCTGGGGCTTCTCCAACCACTGGATCAAAGTGAGAGCCCCCTCCCCGACAAAATGCAGAGAACCTGCCCATCTGCGCGCAAGGCTTCGGAGGTGAGGAGGGGCGGCAGCAAATGACTTGATGACCGGCAGTCAGATGGACTGTAAAGCCACTCCCACCAGCACATACATAACCTCACCTTTGCTGTGTGCACCCGGAGTAGAGGAAGGTGGAAAACTGAAAACCTGCTGGCCTGACAATAGCTGGTGGCGTGGGTGGCGGCTGGGGGTTCCCTCTAATGTCTCTGTTGCACTATGAACAGGCTCCCAGGGGAGTACCAAAGGGAGATTGATGGGTGGGCCAGACTGGTTGGTGCTGCATGTGGGCCAGGTCCCTGCTCCTGACCTGCTGACTTCTGCCTCACACGGCCACTGGACCCCTGCTATTTGCCCTGAACACCTCAGGTACCAGTGCTGTCTTGCCGTGGTGGGGCAAACGGGTCGGGTGTAACACATGTCCATCTCACCTATGAACACAACGGTGGAGACCATGGTGAAAGACAAGACCCACCGGGCCCACTCCTTCCAAAGGTACATTGACAAATTTATCAGAGGTATGGTGGGAGACCCTGCAGCCTCTGGAGAATCCTCAAGGTCCTTATTAGGCCCGAAATCCAGAGACCTGTCCACTATCCTGCAGGCCATTCACGCGTCGCAGGCAGCAGTAGAAAACAAAATTGCGGAGGTTCATGCCGGCTTGGCGCTGCTGCATCAAAACCTGCGCAACGTGTTTGGAGGTGTCACGAAGGCTGAAGTTCACCTATCAGTGGTGGAGGACGCTGCTCCAAATTGAAAACAAAGGTCTCCAGACTAACATCTCAAACTGTGGAGCAGCGGGACCAAACCTTAGGTTGGTAGGCTATTTCGAAGGATCAGAGGTGCCGAATCCAACAGATGTTTTTGAGACCTGGCTATAATCCTGGATGCCGCCAGACAAGTTGTCGGCTTGGTTTGTGGTGGAGTGGGCGCACAGAGCACTGACGCCCAAGCTGCCACCAGAATGCCCACACAGGCCCATGAACTCCTGCATCCTACATTCTTGCGACAGGGAGGACATCATCCACAATGTCTGACAGGCTATTTCGGACAAAATATAGATTAAAAAATATCAAGATGCAGAAATATCGAGTTTTTAATATGGTGATGCACAAATATCATGATGCAGGAATATCGTAGACAAGAATACCGATTTTTTGAGTTATTAATATCAATGGACAAAATATCTCTGTTAATAATGTTTACAAAAATATCTATATTGATAATATAATTTACAAAAATGTTGTTAATGATAAAAATTGTAAATTCTTTTTATATATTTTTGCTTATGTTTTAATTGTATATGTTATACATTGTTTGTATAATTGTTTGTTTTTTAATATAGTTTGTAAATGTGTTACTGCTTTTCAATAAAATGTAATTGTTTGTTGTAATTTGTAGTGTTGTAGCAGGTTGTGGGATTTGTAGGGGTACAGGGTGGGAAGTAAATTAATTTAAAATAATGTTTAATTAATAGTAATTTTTAATTATTAATTATGTAAATTGTCTAAATAATACATTTTTTAAGTTATGTTTTAGGTGTGAGTTTTGGGGTTTGTAAGGGTGCAGGGTTGGAAGTAAATTAATTACAATTAAGTGATAATTATTAAATTCTCACCACCACAGCATAGGACGTCTCCCTCCTCCATAGCCACGGTAGGGGGGAGAAAGCAAACCAGTGACTGTAGAGGTGTCCAGAAAGTTAAAGGGTCCAGCGACCCGTCCCAGTCCTCATCACCACCCTCTGGTTGGTAGGGAACACCAGGGATGAACAGGGGAACAAAAGTACTCTTCGATGTCAACCGACGTCGGTCCGGCACTGGGTCCAACTTGAGGATGAGGATGGGGACGGCGTCCGCTGGGGGCACGGTCGATGCCGGGGGTGTCGTCATCGGGATCGGTGCCTGGAAAGGTGGAGTAAGGTAGACCGGCGTCGATCCGGATCCAGGCCTGAATCCGCGGGGGCCCTCTGGCGCAGGGGCCAGAGCCACCGACATCGAAGGCCCAGGAACCCCGACCCACTCCATGGGGCCCAAAAGCCGCTCCAGTGGAGTTGGGCTGCCTCATAGAATTTCTTAAGTTGGGCAGGGTACACTCTGGGTTCCGGAATGGGTGGGAGGCGCGGAGTCATCCCTGAAAGAGGTTGTCATAGACTGAGCCATTGAGCGACGATGCTCCGAGTCCCACATCGCATCAGCCGACTGATGGGGAGAAGGTTAAGAGCGCTTGTGGTTCTCCGCCATCTTGTGTTTTGACTTACCCGAAGACCTCGACAAGGAGTGGGGGCTCCGCGAACGGTCTCTAGACCTTCGTCTCGAACGAGATAGGGATCGACTCAAAGCTCACCGCTGGGCCTCCAACAACTTTCGGGACAGCTCCTGCAAAGTCTTTGGGTGCATGGCCAGGTAGACAGAGAACGACTTCGGGCGTGGTCGCGCTCCAGACACAACTAGCACACAAGCTGCAGGTCTGTCACCGACATTATCTTGTGGCAGGATCCGCAGGGCTTGAAACCAGTCCGACATTGGGACATCCCTCACGCACCAGGAGTCCAAGACAAGAAAAAGATGCTGACAAAAGTCACAAAAAGGGTAGCCAAAAAACAGCTAAGGGGTAGCTCTCTCCGGATCTGCGCTAGGCTGGCGCAGAAAAAGAAAGAACTGACGTCAGCACGCAGGGGCGGCATCTAAGTAGGCACCGTGATGTCATCCCGGTGACCACGACGCCGGACGCGGATTCAACCAACGCGCAGGGGTACTGCTAAAGAAAAATCTCCAGATCCAGACTGACGCCTGGGGGAAATTTTAAGGTTAGGAATCTATAACTAACTGTCTCTTTAAGATTATACTATTATGAGTCTTAAACTTTTCCATGGCTGAATCAGCACAAGCAGCCATAAGGAGCCAAGCATGGCACGCACAGCGACAGAGTACCCCACTGTGCGAGCGGCATTCAAAGATTTTTAATGCCATTCTTCCAGCAGAGAAAACTTCCTTGCCTAACACTTCAAAGCATCTAGATTCTCTGTCTGACAGATTAGTCGGAAAGGTCCCCAACACCTGTCCTGAACAGTAAAACGCTCGTATGACCAAGACCTCTGGAGGCAAATGAGTGTACAGGAAGGGGGAGGGGTAGAGAGTCCTGTGGGGCATGTCAAAAGAGTCTTGTTACTAGTCTAGTCACTGTCAGTGTATAATCAGGCTTCTCCCATGCTGCAAGTACTAGCTCCAGTAAGGAATCATTGAAGGGTAGCAAAGGTTCTAAGGTTGGGACTGAAGGCAGGAAGACCTCATGGAGTACATGTTTTAATGTCGAGGCAGGAAAGTGGCAATTCCAATAGCTCCACTCTCTTCCTTACCACCATATGGAAGAATAATACTTAGGGAGGAGGAGGCCTGCCAGAGGGGCTGACACCCTAGCAAATATGCTTAATATGGCATGAAGGAACAGTGCTGGATCAGACCATGGGGTCAGAAAGTCTGGGTTGGTTGGTAGCTGTGCCAGGGGTTGCCCAGATGGAATGGGTTTAAATTCTGGCTCTGGGGCAGTATAACGGCAGAGCAGGATCCAATGGTGCCATGCTGACTAACTATTGCTCCGATGACCAAGAACCTGTGGAAACCTAGGAGTGCATCTTATATTTTCTATAGTTCTTTCTCTTGACTAGAGAAGTGGAAGCACGTGACCTCGAGTGGGCCCGACAGCAACACCGTCCTCGTTTATCTTCACAGGGACATTCCATGAAAAGTTTTGCCCCCGTTCCTTTATAGCCGTAGGGTTCATGCTGAGGCACGTCTCAAGATTTAGAGCCACTGTCCAACTTCAAGCCCCTGATATGGATGGAGGGTCGGTGATGGACATCTATCTCTTGCAGTCCCTACAAGCTTGAAGACTGACTGCTTTGGGGGAGACATCCCTAGCACTGCACTATTTTAATTCGTTTTTCATGAGTAAAAATGAGGAAACACTCAGAAAGCAAACTCTGAATCTGTGACAAAAGGCATGGAAAAAAGGAATTTAGTTTGTTGGGGGGCGGGCGGGTGCTGTATGGCTTTGGTGACGGCACCAAGCATCACATCTGGAGCTTAAATGAAGACAGAGCCCTCAATCAACCTCAAAGACCTTTGAAATGTACAGATCCAGTTTGACACCTGCGACTCTTCAACATGTTCTGCAAGTAGATGTATTTATCAGTAGCCCAATTGTCTTATTAAGCGAGCTACATGGAAATCATAAATATTAAGAAGAGGATGGCTTAATTAGTAGTCTTGCCTAACTCCAAGAGAATCCTGTGAAAAACAGACTGGAATTCAGAGTTACTAACTTTTCTTTGTCACTGAGGTAGGTATGAACTCACTTTTACAGCACGATCTCTCATACTCCATTGAGCTAAACAATGGGAGAATAGTCCTGAGTGAGTTTAAGACCCTCAAGAGAAGCTCCGCCAACTCAGTCACATGGTCTGGCAGAAAGTCTGCTTAGAGGGCGCTAGGTGGCGCACAGCGGAATGGCTGCCTGTGAGTGAAGCTCCCGCAGCCCAGCGGCAAAATCCTGTTAAAAATCCTGCCTGAGAGTGGCGAATCGCTGCCAAAACGAGCCCTGGTGGGGTCCCGCACTCCGCTGCCGCTGCCGGGGCTTTGCCTTGCCCTGAGTACCGCGGCGAGACCGGACTGAAGAGCTGCTGCTGACCGCGCCGGCTGGCGTGCGCTATCGCCTGGTGCGGTGACTGGGGGACGGCCGCCACGCGAGGGCGGTGCTGCACACGCGGTCAGAGGGCCTCACTGCACTACGGCTGCGGAGGACCTTCTGCTGCCTTCGCCCTGGCCTGACCTTTCTACCGCGGCGGCGGTAGCGCTGGGAGCTGGTGGAGGGCGCATGCCTTGACGGGGAGTGCTGCAAACGACCGCGGCGACCACGGCGATCGTCCCCCCCCGGCCGTTCCTGGGCGTTGCGGAAGCGCGGCGCTGCACAGCCTGCCTGGGAGCTGTGGGGACCCATCCACCCCCGCTGTGGCCCCTCTGCTCCCCCGCTGGATGAGAGAGTTTGGGGCCTGGTGAGACCGGCTTCGCTGGCGGCGGGAGCCTGGGACCGGCTCGGCGTTCCAAACCGGGAGGCCTACGTCTGGGAGCGCGCCGAGGCAGCAGCGACCCTGCAGAGCTCGCCTTTGGCCTGGAGGCGCTGGATCCTGCTTCCCTCATCGACCTGGTTTCCTTTGGGGAGCTAAGACTGCTACGAGTGAGTACCTGGGGGTCCCGGTTCGGGCCCCTCTGCCCCCCCCTGTCTGGCTCGAGACGATTGGTGGCCCGGAGTGAAGGAGATCCTGCTGCCTACTGTCGGAGGGAGTTGTGGCCCCGGGTGATCGAGCGCAGCACTGGGCACTGGACCCGTCCCTGCCGCGTGGTCTCACCCCCGTTGGAGGGGGTTGACAGGTGCTCGTGACGAGATCACGGGGCGCGTGAGCCCGGATAGCGGGGGCGCTTCTGCCTCTGCGGAGCTGCGTTCCCCCCTTGGTTCCCCCGTGACCCGGCCATCCCGACTATATCCTTACCTTTACTGGGGTCTGTCCGTTGGTGTCGCCATGGGGAAACCGGACAGCCGCCAACCTCGCCTCACCTTCGAGTCGAAAAAGACCACCCGGTCCCAGCCGGAGGCCGGCGCGGGGGGCCCGGCACCAATGGCCCAGGCGGGCGACGACGTCAAATCCATCCTGCTGGATATGCGGCAGAGCCTGGCGACCATAGTGGACAAAATGGACTCCATGCAGTCCCGTATGGACTCAATAGTGCACAAGGTGGACAGTCATGGAGAGCGAATCTCAGAAACGGAGCGGCGTGTCTCAGATACCGAAGACCGCACGACACAACTATCGGACACCGTAGCGCGCATGGACAAAGTCCTTCTCGTGATAGCGGCCAAGAATGAGGAATTAGAGGCGCGCAGCAGGAGGAACAATGTTCGCCTACTTGGCATACCGGAGTCGACCCACACAGGCAAGATGGAGGACTATGTGGAGGGCCTACTGCGCGCGGTGGTGGGGACTGACTCCCTCTCCCAGCAGTTCATTGTTGAAAGGGCGCACAGATCGCTGGCTCCGAGGCCACCGCCGGGGGCCCCCCCCCGCCCTATCATCGCCCGTTTGTTAAATTTCCGGGACCGGGATGCGGCGCTCCGAGTGGCGAGGGAGAAGAAGTCCCTCTCGTATGACGGCGTTACCTTTACTATATTCCCAGACTTCACTCCAGTGGTCCAGGAGGAGCGGAAAAAATTCATCCAGGTTAAACAAAAATTGCGAGCTGCTCAAATTGACTATGCGTTGCTCTACCCTGCTCGACTACGCATCACCCACCAGGGGAAGCAAATTTTCTGCACTAAACCCCAGCAAGCTGAGGAATTTTTGAAGCGGGTCAAGAGGCGAGATATGGATGGCCCGGCCTCGCCAGCCGCGGAGTGACAACGCAGGATCGTTGACCTGATGCTTCTGTGGCGGATGATTGACGGTTGGTAAGCTGATGCAGATGTATGCTGCCACGGACCATGATATGGGGACTTAAGGACCTGGCTGCGCTGTGGGTGGGGGGATGTCACCGGGGCCCTACCTTCTTTTACCGCGCACCTGACTCTCAGGACATATCACCTCGCTGGGCACTCCCTGTCCCTGGAGTGGGCTCGGTCCCTGGCCGGGCGCAGTCCTGTGGATCGCGGAGACACGGTGTATCCACCTAGACTGACCTCCGAAGGGTATTACCCCATTGTTTTCCTGTTTAAATGTTAATCCCTAATGGTGTTGGCCATAGAAAGGGTTGGTTTTGGGGTGGGGAGGATGGGGACTGTCCAGATGGCATGATTGGGATGCTGCTGTGGGTGGAGGGCGGAGGGGGGGGTGGGAACTTTTCTTTGCGGTTTGTTAGTGTTAATTGGTGTGTTGAAGTGTTTGCATTATTTCTTCTGCATCCTTTTAGGGGCGGTGGTGACATTGGCTTACTGATTCTGAGCACTGTTAATCCTTATGGGTGATCCACAGACACGCAGGGACTTTACTGGGCAGCTTAATTTTCTGACCTGGAATGTGCGGGGGTTGGGGGACCCCAGAAAGCGTAGACAGATCCTGGCGTACCTAGATAGACATCACATTAATGTGGCCTTCCTACAGGAGACGCACCTGGACCCGTCCAGGCCGTCACTGTTTGCATCTAGGTGGGCCATGCACCGTTCCTTCTCCTCTTATTCCACCTACTCTCGGGGAGTCGCAATTCTTATTAAGAAACACACCCCCTTTGTGTGCCAGGGTGAACTGACTGATAGGGAGGGCAGGTATTGTATTATCTGGGGTCGCATTGGTATGGACACGCTCACACTGGCGTGTTATTATGGCCCCAACTCGGATGATCCGCAGTGCCTTCGGGCGCTCTGGGGAGAGATCCTGGACATAGGCTCCACTCACCTGATTTGGGGAGGAGACTTCAATGTTGCTATTGATCCCATGAGGGACAGGGCAAACCCCAGCCCTCAACACTACTCTCGCTCACAGGCATATGTTCATGACCTTCTTACTGAGCGCCATCTGTTGGATGCATGGCGCTCTAGGCACCCGGCGACAATGGAGGGCACGCACTGGTCGGCCGCACACGCCACATGGGCAAGATTGGATTATTTCTTGATCTCCCCAGGCCTTGCTCCCACGGTCTGTAGGGTGGAACACCTGGCACGCACGTATTCCGACCATGCCCCGGTACTGATGGGTATGGAGCTGGTTGATCTTGCTGGCTCTCCGATGTCCTGGAGATTGCAACCTACTGCCCTGCTGGATGAGGTCTTTCGCTCGGAGATTGCACAGGAAACCGAGAGCTTCTTTCAGCGCAATGGTGGGACGGTGGATAGTGTCGCTGTAGTCTGGGAGGCCTTTAAGGCTACCATCAGGGGACTGTGCATTTCGAAGGGGGTGGGAGTCCTCAGGGACCTCCGTAAGAGCCTTAGCAAACTGGAGATCGCTCTCCGGGCCTTGGAGACCGCCCCTGGGTTCCCCACTGATGCGGAGGCGCAAGCCAAGTTCCGTGATCTCCTGTCTGACTATAAAGCCACCGCGGACAGGGAGGTTCGGTTTAGGGGGAAACACTTCCAAGCGCGTAGGTACGGTGAGGGAGAACGGCCGGGTAAATTCCTAGCATGGGCGATACGACCGCCCCGTTTCAACAACCACGTACTGGAGATCCATGGATCTTCGGGGGCGCTCCACAGGGACACCCAGTCTATATTGCAAACGTTTGTTGCCCACTACACTGCATTGTACTCCTCTACCCATGCGCACAAGCCGGAACTGGACAGATATTTTGAGGACATCACACTAGGATGGCTTTCTGATAGACAGCGCCGGTTCCTCATGGCTCCTCTGGGGGTTGACGAAATTCGGGAGGCCATAATGCAGATGGCCTCGGGGAAGGCCCCGGGCCTTGATGGCCTCCCGATAGAGTTCTACAAGTCCTACATTGATATCCTTGCCCCGATTTTGAAAGAGGTGTTTGACGAGGCTCACACCCTGGGGAAGCTCCCCCCCTCCATGAGAGAGGCACTGATTACCTCCCTCTTAAAGCCGGGCAAGCCGGCGACGTCCCCAGACTCGTATCGGCCCCTGTCCCTCCTTAACTGCGATGCAAAGATCCTTGCTAAGACCCTGGCTAATCGCTTGTCGCTCCTCATGGCGGGACTGGTGCTCCCGGATCAATCGGGCTTCATACCCGGAAGGGCGACGTCGCATAACTTGCGTACACTGTTTGCGACCTTGCAGAATGTGGATCCCAGCCTACAGATGGTGGCGGTATTCTTAGATGCTACGAAAGCGTTTGATTCCTTGGAATGGGATTATCTGGTGGCTGCACTGACTCACATGGGTTTCCCCCTGGTGTTCCTGGGCTGGATAGCTATTCTCTATGGAGGTCCATGCGCCAGAGTCCTGGTCAATGGCAGGGTGTCCGCACCCTTCGGAATTGCACGAGGGACCAGACAGGGGTGTCCACTCTCCCCACTCTTATTCGCACTGGCGCTCGAGCCTCTAGCCTCGCGACTCCGACAGCACCATCAAGACCGCGCGCTGTTCTGTGAGCAGAGACAGATATTGCTGTCGATGTATGCAGACGATATCACTCTGTACGTGCGGGACCCACAAAATAACTTGAACCCTCTCCTCCGGGAATTCTTGAGATATGGGGAAATGTCGGGAGTACAAATCAATTGGTCGAAGTCTCAGATTTTCCATCTTACTGATGGTTCCCAGACCTTCCCGCTCGACTACCCCATAGAATGGAGTGAGTCCGATGTCAAGTACCTAGGCATTAGGATCTCCCGAGACAGGGAGGAGCTTATGCGGATGAACTACGGCACGACGTTGCTGCACATCTCCTCTTGTGTCGACCGCTGGATTGCGCTCCCCCTGTCGATGGCTGGACGAGCAGCCCTGATTAAGATGGTGGTGCTTCCTCGGCTCTTATACTTGTTCATGAATATTCCTTTTCCCCCGAGCAGGCACTTCTTTACTCGTTTGAGATCTGAATTGATACGTTTGGTATGGGGTGGGAAGAGGCCCCGCTTGAGGTGGGCTATGATGACTTCTCCATACTCGTGCGGCGGATTCGATATACCGGACCTGGAACTGTACTATCTCTGCGCTCAAGCGCACTATGCTTACTACTGGTTCCACCCGATCGCTTTTATGCCCCAGCTCGCAGCGGAGGACTGGCTAGCGGCGCCCCTGCCCCTGTCTGGCCTACTGCACAGTGTGCTCCCGTACTCCACTGCCAACTATAATGCTCTGCAGGGCACGGTGAGGGCTTGGCTGGAACTGTCGAAGCGAGTGGGAAGTCCGCTCCTGTACTCCCCTCTTCTCCCGCTTTCTTATCACTCACAGCTTCCTCTTCTCCAAGAGAAACTGTTTCAGGATTTGCTCCGCAAGCTGGGCTTCCATAGATGGGGAGATCTGTTTTCGGACGGGACCTTTCGTGACCAGGGTAGCTTCTTTGACGGTCACACGCCAACCCCCCTGGAGCTTTTCACCTACCTTAGACTGCGGCACGGCATGAAGACCATCTTGCCAGATTTCCCGTCTGAGCCTGACACCGTGGCTCCCTTGCACGGGGTCCTTCAGGCCACTTCGCCCTCTCATTTAGTTTCGATACTATATCATGCAGTCCGCTCTGATGCTACACCTGACGTATCCCGGGCACGTGGGGAATGGGAGCGAGAGCTGGGGCTGGACCTCGGGGATGACAGGTGGACCTACTGCTGTTTGCAGACGGCACAGATCTCGGCGAGCAGTAGACACCGCATTATACATTTTAAATTCCTGAACCGTCTCTACTGCACCCCGGCCACCAAATACAGATTTCAGCTCCAGGACTCGGACAACTGTGAGAGATGCCATGCCCCCCAGGCAGACTTCCTACATCTGTCCTGGATATGCCCCACTATCCAGAACTACTGGACGCAGGTGTGCTCCGCCATTTCACAAATGATAGAGCTGCCCTTCGCACCGGACCCCATACAGGCGCTACTGGGATACACCAAGCCTATCCCACGGGCGAGTCGCAAATTCGTTACGACGGCGTTACTGCTGGCGAAGCGACGCGTAGCTTGTCGGTGGGGACGGGGACGGGCTCCGAAATTTAAGGAATGGCTCAGGGACCTGGTGTACTGCCAGGAGCAAGTACTGACATACTCCGAACTGCTCCCTGACCGGTCCCGCCCCGCCGATATCTGGGGACCATTACAAAATTACTTATTGCAGTATCCGGAGGCTCTGACAACAGACGCCCCTTCCCTGACCGATGCTGGCCCGGACCCTACCCTCACTGATGGAAATCCTACATAGGGGGGGCTGTGTGCTACTGTGGACATGTGGGAGGTGGGTTGCGGCTCTGGCGGCCCCTCAGGGCCTTTCCATCAAGATGCTCCAGGGCGCGAGTACTGTCTGTGAGTGTATGTTATACGAGCCCGTTTGACCGAGGGCGCACTGCGGGGGTTGGGTAGCGCATGGCTTGCCTCTGCTTGAAGGGACCCTTACGCCCCTGCCAGGTGTTTATAATGTGTGCTCTGTATACAGGTTGTCAAAACTTACTCTATGGTACACGATTGCTCAATTGTTCCCTGCGACTACAATGGATCTGACGTTAATGCGATATGAGACTTGCACTGTCACCTGACCCTGCTTATGGATGTCCCTTTGATTTTGTATGTATGTATTGTCATGACATAAAACTTTCAATAAACAAAGTTTAAAAAAAAAAAAGAAAAAAAAAAAAAAAAAAAAGAAAGTCTGCTTAGAATGGATAAAGAAGGGAACTATTCTCTATGAAGTTTGGCAATTGGATATTTACAGGAACGTCCAAAGTTTTAGTTGGAAAAGAAACTAAAGAGATAGATCTACACTTAGTTAGAATACTAGGATTTTCATTTTGTTTTTACAATGGCATTTATCTAAACTGGAGGTACTGAAGAAGAGGAAACTGATAGATTACAAATCTCGACAAGTAAAGGAGCAATCATGAAAGGCACAATCATGAAATATTTTGGAGAAAAGTGATCTTGTGAGCTAGACTAGGCAGTTTAAAGTTTAGATTGAATGAGGTCATCAATGAAAAGTAAACACAATGACAGCTGATGGTTTGATAGCTCTGGAGAAGATGGGTGCAGTGGTGACCAAGTGGGCTTAAATGATTGTCTTCTGACTTTAGGAATGGGCTGGAAACCTTGTCGATTTCAGCTTTAAATATTTTTTAAAAGGTTCTCACAGACATCTGCAGAGGCTGGTATTCCCAAGTGAAGACATTCCAGATTAGATAATTCAGACAACATTGGTGATGCAGTGTCACTATTTTTCATTCACATTTGAATGAAATTGACAAGTTATTTACCTTTGGTAACGCCTTATCTGGTAGAGACATAGTCCAGCTGCAGATTCCTTACCTTTATAATCTACCAAGGCGCAAGACTGGATCCAGAACTTTTTTGCAGCAGAATCTCTGTGCGTCAGTTGAGGGCGTCGTGCAACTCTGTAGAAACGTCATCCCCTGGATGTGAGGTCTATGGAGTCCATACAAGCCCTTCCTCTATGTGCTGACTTCTGTTTCTTCCGTGACTAATTTCGCACCAAAACACTAAAGAAATTGGCTATGGAAACAGTGTGCCAAAAAGATAGATACATCTTTAAATTAACCACTACAAGTGGTAACGTACTATATAATGAATCAAACAGCACAAGTGGTCATTTACTAGAAATAAAATTGAAGAAACAGATGTTGTAGGTAAGAAGAAAACAGTTTGCAGATCATAGAGGATGGGTGGGTCAGTAGGGAATCTACGGCTTGACTATGTCTCTACCAGATAAGGACCCACCAAAGGTAAGTAACTTGTCCATCTGATAGAGACATGTAGCCGCAGATTCCTTACCTTAGAATTAGATACCGTAGCAACACCACCCCTGGAGGTGGGTCTGCAAACTGATCATACCAAAAAATCTACACATAGAACCAACCAGTCTACTGAAAGATAGAAAAGATCAGTGGAGTGAGAAATTCATGTGAGAAAGACAATACAACTCACCATAAGCAACGTGGAAATATGAGAGATGGGGAAAGCATGGGTAAACTGAACCCATAGCAATGGAAAAACAGATAGTCGAAAGACACTAATCAATATGATTTGACTCATTACCCAGACCCAGGGTGGGAATTGGAACCATGAATAGCTGAAGACCGGAAGATCAGGGCCACAAGAATCATAACAGAACAAAGCTCCACAGACTAACAGTAGTTGAGACTATAAGGGGTGCAAACACCGAGAAGAAATCTCGAACACATGTACAGTAGAGGAAGCACAAGGCGTGCTTCCACTACAAATCTTTGATGACAAAACAAAAACCAAGTTTTGTCCAGGGGGAACTCCAGACCGCGGAACATCACCAGAAACACCCAACAGGGAGAACCACAGAGAGGTGGAGAGAAAATGTAATGCATACAAAACTATTTTGAAAAGTTGACACGGAGGCTGTGTCATGAAAAAAGACATATAGATATATAAACATCGAGATACCAATATATACACCTACTTCTAAGACATACACATGTCCATAGAGCATTGCCATACTGATAGTAGATAGTACAGTGATGTGATATATAAAAAAAATATATCGATGAAAGAACTAAAGAAGCACCACGCTGCTCTGCATGAACATAAGAAGTATGGGGCTGAGAAACATAGAACCAAAAAATATATATAGAGAGTGAGGGATCACACCCCTCAACAAAAGAAAAACCAACAAAGCATTAAGAAATTATGCTAGTCGATTAGAAGCCTGAAAATGGCTGCTCAGAGCCATATCCCGAAAGAAAGAAATAGGAAAAAGAACCCTGTGATAAAGAATACATGGGTAAACTGACCTAAAATAGGCTAAGGTAAGTAAAGGCCAAGACTGTCGGAAGGCTATCAGAAAAAGCAGAAGCCAAAGAAAGGTTAAAAAACACAGAAGCTGCATAAAGCATAAGGTCCAAAACTTTGAACCAACAATGAAAAAGCCAACAGAAAGGAGAGTCAAGTGAAATAAAAACAATATATATTCATTAGATGAACAGACGTTCTACAAAAACCCGGAATCATCAAAATTGAGAAGGGCAAACACTTGTAAGCCCTGAATGAAAGGAAAAGCAAGTACCAGGACCGAGTCCTGTGCATAAAATATCAAACGCAGTATGTGCAAAAGTAGGATCTTTCTTTTATGGTTATCCCCACTTTTTACTTGGTGTCAGTATGTTATGACTGTAGTTTACCGGGATACAGCTAACCAGGACCCCAGCATATGTGCTCTCTCTCCCAAAATGGCTGTGGTCAGTACCTTGGTACCTCCAAAATTGGTTACTGGTGTACCCTTATAAATCCCTAGGATATGGTACTAATATACTCAGGTCATAGGCACACCAGGGGTTTCCCATGGGCTTCAGCATGTATTGTGCCCATTGAAGTCCACTTAAACTCTGACTACAGGCCTGCCATTGCAACCTGTGTGAGATGGTGCTTGCACCTCTCACGACAGATATGTTTTCTTACATCTGAGGTCACTGCACTTAAAACCTAGAAGTCGCATCTATGGTAGTAGGCCCTTTGGTCCTGAGGCCAAGGCACTTGGTTATAAGTGTGAGGGTGCCCCTGCATGAGCAGAACACCCCTACAAATCCTGAGTTGATTCTCCAGGCTTTGTAAGTGCAGTCAGCCATTTCAAGACATATAGTGGACATCAGTCATTACGAGATGTCTAACTACATAATGGATGCACTGATCCTGGTCATGTTTGGTATTCAGCATGTTGGAATCATACCCCAAAACTGGTTTCGGTGTTGGAGGTATGATCCCATGTACTGGGGGGACTTCTTGGAGGAGCCCCCTGTACTCCTAGTTACAGCCTTTCAACGTCTGACAGCAAACTAATGCAGCTGCCGACCACAGACACTGTGGAAGACTCTTGCTGCTCCTGGTCTTGCCGTTCTACAAGTATTCTGCCTCATCTGTGTCTGTGCTTGACTAAGGATCTCCAGGGACCTGTGGGAATCAAGGACATCAGAAGTAATCCCCCTTGGAGTGAGGGAGTCACTCCCCTGCATCTGCAGGCACCGCATCCAAGCGGACTGGTCAGCTGATCCTGTCGTCCTACGGACCTCTGGAGGATCAGCAACATAGAGTGTGGTTCTGTGGCTCCCCAGAGGCCTGACCTGTCTTACCTTTAATTTGGAGTACCGCATCCCTCTTCGGAACCGCTGAGACCGAGCCCCTATGCCCCGACTTGTCATTGTAAAGGCTTGTTGGCTCCAGCATCTCCTCCCTTGAAGAACAGCATCCTCCCTGCATTCCCTGCATCATGGGCCTCCTACTTTGGACGAGGGTTACCATGCCACTGGAGTCAAGCTGGCTGGCTGATATGGGGTGATACCCCAAAACCGGTCCAAGGATGCTTGTTTCCCGTCCAGGGAAGACGTGGCCTGGCAGTTTGGGCTGAACTGTTCCCATGGGGAGCAGGGTCAAGACTGATTTGCATATGGCTAGGTTTAAACTGGAATGGTGTGGGGAGCAAAAAAACAATGGATTTAGGCCCAAATCTCTGTACTGGGGTGAATGTTTGAGATTGCTCAGCATTCTGTACATCAATTGTTCTTTTTGAACATGAACAACTCAGCTGTGGAATAACAATCCAGGTTAAGCGAAGGGAAAAAGAGCTAAGTGTCTGCACTACCTCGACAGTCACAAACGCCACAAAATAAGTGTCTGCATGGGCACCAAATAAATTGAGGCGATCAAAAGTGGCTTGGACTGCCTCCGGAAACCCAGTGGTACGAAGCCAAGCCTGCTGGTGTGACACCACAGAAACAGCCATGGCACAGCCAGCCGAATCGGTGGTGTCCAATCCACACAGATGATTAATTTAACAGCCTGCTGCCCATCTCAAATCAACTGGGCCAGACTGTTCCGATTAGCATCCAAGAGTGACAGCCATACCAATGAATCCCATAAAACATGAGAAAAATGTCTGAGAACGCAAGATGTGTTAATGGAACGTAAAGCAGCACTGGTGGAAGAGAAAATATGCTTTTCACAAGAGTCCTGTATTGGGGAATCTCTATCAAACAGAGTATGAAGCAGACAATCCAAACCATGAGAAGCCGTTGCAACCTGCACCACAAAACTGCGGTGTATAGGGTGGCAGAGGAGACAATCCGGGTCAGTGGGGGTAGCTCTGTGCTTGTGGGCAATAATCGGTGTACAGAGCACCAGTTTCTGGCTTAGACCAGACCCTGAACAAAACATCATGCAGCACCTCACAAAAGGGCAATATCGGCTCAACACCTAATGGGCTCGGGTTAAGCACTCCAATGAGGGGTCTGTGAACTTTGCCACCGAAGGAAGAAACAAAACTAAAACTACAGCCACCCTTTCCAACATGTTCGCCACAGAAGAGCTGTTCACCTAAATCAGCAATCCAACTATCCACCATAGGAGCATCCGCAGGCATTGGCTGCACAAGTCCAACCCCTTCCTCCTTTTCTTCCAAAAATTGTTCTACTGGACACTGATGCATAGGCTCAGCACTCAATGTCGATTGACACTGCCGTGCTGACCTCAGGAGAAGATAGTGGAAGGGCCTCTGACGGCACCAACAGTGCCGTGGACAGAATAGACAAGGGGAGGCCATCTTAGGAGCCAGCCCCGAAGGGTCGTGCATCAGCCCGAGGGGTCGTGCACTGGCACCCAAGTCAATTGGCACTGCAGAAGCGAGCCTCAAAGCCAAGTTTGAGTCGATTTGCCCCGCAGATGTAAACCCCAAAGGGCTGTGCACCGGTGTTGATGTGTATAAGGGCCTAACTGCTGCCAAGGGTGCTCCAGGGGAAGGTGAAGTCCCAAAGAAGGCATGAAGAGCACAATAATAACCTCCCATAGGGTTAAATTTGCCCAGGCTCCAGGAAAGTCAGGGAGACTCTTGCATGGGGTCCTCAGCTTGAGGGCGTGAGGAGCTGTGGGAAACCACGTCATGAGTTGACGAAGCTGGGAGATGCTGCGACTTTGACCGTTTGCGACGTGACTTACCACTGGATGTCGACAACGAGCAATGTCTACGGGAACGGCTCTGTGAAGGGACCAAGAAGGAGACTGAGATCAGGGCGATTCAGAGGATTTTGACAAATGCATGCCTCGGAGTCATGGTGCTCACCCAAGCACCGCATACAGACAGAATGAGGGTCCGTGCCTGACATCTGTCAAGCGCAAGACTCAAGGATTAAACCCAGAAGGCATAGAAAAAAAGGCTCATTGTTCAAGACAAAAAAAGTTTGTAGAAGGGAAAAAAAACACCAAAGGAACCGCTTCTCCAGATCCACGTTGTAGCGCGGAAAAGAAGAAACTAACATCAGCGCATTGTGGAAGGGCTTATATGGACTCTATCGATGTTAGATCCGGTGGACAACGTCACTATGGAGTCACACAACGCCCTCATCCGACATGCAGAGGTTCTGCTAGAAAATGTTTCCGGATCCAGTTTGGTGGCTGGAGAGAATTCCAAGGTAAGAAATCTGCAGCTAGATGTCTTTATCAGATACCAATGTATACAATGTTTATGTTTTAGCAATTTTTATAGCGCGCAAATACCCAGGGGTGTCTCGGCGCTTAACTGATCAGATGATGGCTATAGCAGATCTTAATGTGGGAAAAGCCAGGTTTTTAATTTCTTCCTAAAACTAAGGAGAGTGGGGGCAGTTTTGATGGAAAAAGGGAGTGAATTCCATAGTCTAGCTGTGGCAATCACAAAGCATCTGTCACCCCAGTAGGCTTTCCTTGTGCGTTGGACATTGAGCAGATGAGCTGAGGATGAGCGAAGAGTTCTGGGGTTTTCGAGAGGACGAAGGGCATCTTTAAGAAACTGCGGGCCTGAGTTGTTGATGGCTTTGTAGGCAATACACAGTGCCTTAAATTGTGTACGGCTCCTGACAGGAAGCCAATGAAGCTGTCGGATGTGAGGAGTGATGGAGGTGAACTTGGGAATGCCCAATAAGATTCTGGCTGAGGCATTCTGCACCAACTGAAGCCTATTAAGAACTTTTTCCTGTGTATTGAGAACGAGGGCATTACAATAGTCCGTTCTGGCAAAAACGAGGGTGCTGATCAGAGTTTTACCAGCTGAAGTGGGGAGGTAGGGAAGAAGCTTCTTGATTTTCTTCAGAGTGAAGAAGGAGGTGGAGACTACCGAGTTGACGTGGTGGTGAAAGAGCAGTCTGTCATCGAATATGACTCCGAGATTGCGGACCTTAGTGACAGGTTCTGGTGGAGATCCCATCTCATTGGGCCACCATAGGGGGGACCAGGCAGGTTCCAATTTCCCGAATGTCATAACCTCTGTCTTTTCAGAGTTCAATTTTAGACAGTTTGAAGACATCCAGGAGCTGATGGCGAGCATTCCCTCTTGAAAGTTTGCTGCAACTGTAAGTCCATCATTATGTACAGATAGAACCAGCTGGGTGTCATCGGCATAGGTTGTGAGACTAATGCCGTAAGACTTAATCACCCTCGCTAAGTCCGAAACATAGATATTAAACCGGGTCGGACTTAGCGAGGAGCCCTGTGGTACTCCGCATGGAAGGGAGAAGAAAGGGCCCAGTTTTACAGCCTGTGAACGATTAGCCAGAAAGGAGGCGAGAAGTTCTTTGGCATTGTTCTGGATGCCGATTGCTGAGACACGGTCGATCAGAGTGGCATGCTCGACCGTGTCGAAAGCCGCAGATAGATCAAGCATTATTAATACTGCCGCGCCGCCTTTGTCTAATGTTATTCTTATTTCGTCAGCTGCTTTTATTAAGGCTGTCTCGGTTCCGTGTCCCTGCCTAAATCCAAATTGAGTGTCGTCCAGTAAGTTATTTTCATCAATGAATTTGGAAAGCTGTATGTTCATTACTTTTTCAAATATTTTTGCAGGGAAAGGAAGACATGCAATGGGTCTGTAGCTGGATGGGGAAGCGAGATCAAGGGTGGGTTTTTTCAAGAGAGGCTTGATGATGGCTATTTTCCAAACTGTGGGATATGAGCCAGTACTGAACATAGTATTACAAATGTTGGTCAAGGCGGGGGAGATGGCATCAGGGATGAGGTTGAGGATGGAAGGTGGACATGGGTCTAGGGGTGATCCTGATTTGGTGTTGGAGATTAGACGAGAGACTTGTTCCTCAGAGACTGATTTGAAGTTACAGAAGGAGGGAACGTTGATGGCTGGAGATTGTTTAACTATGCTGGTTGAAGAAGATTCGTGTAGACAAAAAGCTGAAAAGATAGAAGTGACTTTGTCCATAAAGAAATCTGCGAGGGAGTTGCAGAGGGATTGAGACGTATCAGAAGGGGGAACAGGGGGGTTTGAGAGATGATTAACCACTTGAAACAATTTTCTTGCAGAGTTTTGAGCCTGATTAATTTGGGAAGTATAGTAGATCGTTTTTTCTGAGGCGATGAGGTCTTTGTATTTGGATAGGGCGCTTTTATATGAAATTTTGTCAATAGGGCTGTAGTGCCTGCGCCAGTGTCTTTCCAAATTTCTACAATGTTGTCTTTGTAGATGTAGGGATTCAGAGAACCATGGGGAAGAAGGAGATTTTCTATTGCGATGAGAGGTTTTGGGAGGTGCCAATTTGGAACATGCCGTGTCCAGGATGTTGAGATAGTTACTAGAAGCTAGTGACGGATCCGGTTCCATTGTATTGATGCCATCGGTCAGTATAGAAGCAAGATGAGAGATATCAATGTTTTTCCAGTCTCGTGTTGAGATAGGGGAAGTTGGTCCGTTTTGAGATGAAGGGGACTTGGTTGTAATAGAAAAACAGACTGCTGAATGATCTGTCCAAATAGGGGGAATAGGAGAGGAAATCAGAATGTCAAGGTTATTGGTGAATATCCCATCAAGGGTGTGACCTGCTTTATGGGTAGGCTGGGTGACAATTTGATGAAGTCCTACTGCTGAAAGATCACTAATAAGGGCAATAGCATCCTTGTCGCTTAGGGATTCTAAATGAAAATTGAAGTCTCTTAATATGGTATATTGAGGAGCTCCAGCTGTGACTTCGATTAAGTTGTTAAGGCTATTAAGGAAGTTAGATCTAGGGCCAGGAGGGCGGTAGAGCAAAGTGCCAGCGAATGACTGATTGCCGGAGAGGCTGATAGAGAAGGAAAAAGCTTCACAGTCTCTGTAATTAAGTGCAGTGGTTTTGATTTTATAGTGGTTTCTATCGATGAAGGCTATACCGCCACCCTTTTTTTTTGCTTCTATCCAATCTGTGAACACAGTAACTTTCAGGGAGGGCTGCTTTGAAATCAGGGCCAGAGGAGTTGTCACCCCAAGTCTCGGTGATGAACAATAAATCGACATTGTGTGACACAATGAACTCGAGGATATCGAGTTTGTGTTTTGGGAGGAAGCGCACATTAATGAGTGCTGCTAGAACCTGTTTAGGGGTATTAGCAGGAGGAGTGTGGTTAATACAAGCAGGGCATTTGTAAGGACCTATCAGAGGGTCCGTATATAAAAATTGTGGTATAGAGTGCGGTAGGTTGGCCGAAGGGTTAAGTTATAGAAGTTGAGAGGAGGTATATTTGATCAAGGTAGGGGCTATGGGGGTCTGAGGGACAAATGTGCCAGGGGGGGTGGCCCTGGACCCGGCGCGGACGGGCACAGACGGGCTTGCCTTACAAACATAATGGAATAAGTTATTTACCTTAGGTAACACCATGACTGGTAAAGACTTGTTGCCGCATATTCCTTACCGTAGAATATCCCCCAGGAGTCAGACTGAATCTGGAAAATTTTAATACCCTTGCATGTTGGTAGGTGGTGTCAAAAAGCTCAGCATTGGCATCATAGCGGTCGTCTAAGCCGCATGTGTCCAGAAAAGTTGTTACCGAAGGTAAGTAACTTGACAATTTGATAGAGACTTCGAGCCGCGGATTACTTATCTTAGAATAGATACCAAAGCAATAACTCCCTGAAGGTGGGCATGCAAACTGGCTCAGACCAAAAAGTCCTGTAGGACTGAATGGGCAAAGTGCCTGTCATGACACACTTGACTGTCAAGGCAGTAGTGTTTGGTAAATGAGTGCAAGGATGCCCACGTGGCAGCCTTACAGATGTCTAGGACAAGCACTCTATGAGATAACACTTTAATGCAGCTTTGGCTCTGGTGGAATGAGCATGCAAACCCTTGGGTTGCTTCTTGGTTAATTCATAGCCAATCTTTATTCAAAGTATATTACACCTGGAGATGGTCCATTTCTGCCCAGTTTCCCCTTCCTCAATGCACTGAACCCCACAAAGAGCTGATCTTCCACTCAGTTGTGTTGGGTGTGATCAATATAGAAAAACTGTGCCCTTTTAGGGTCCAGATGGTGGAGTCTCTCTTCATCATTGCAGGAATGAGGAAAGTCAGCAGTGTGAAGTTTTGGCCGATGTAAAAAGGTGTCACTACCTTCTGCAGGAAGAGAACCAATTTATCTAGGAAGAAGCAGGTTTATGGAGGGTGAACCGAAAGAGCTTTCAGGTTGCTGACACTCCATGTGATGGCCGCCAAGAAGACTATCTAGATAGTCAGAAATCTTAGAGGGCAGCTATGCATGGGTTCAAAGAAAGAACACATCAAATAGGTTATATTTAAATTAAGATCCAATTGGGGCATAACAAAAAATGTTTGAGAGGAAATGTGCTGAAGACCTTTAAAAAAAACATGTCAAAACGGGTGACAAACAGGGAGGGTTGGTTCAGCAATCGCGAAAAGAGATGTCCGAAAGATACCCCTTAACTGTGCCAAGAGCAAGGCCTTACCGAGCTAAGGGCTGAACAAACATCATATCAGATAAGGGTGCAGAAAGTGGGTCAATGCATTTCTCAGCGCACCAAGTCACAAACTTGTCCCAACTGCATGTGTATACAGTTTTTGTTGATGGACGCCTGGCTGCCAAGATAACCTCAGACTTTGGGAGAAAGGTCGAAGACTCTCAACTGCCTCCACTCAATCTCCAAGCATGAAGGTGAAGAGTGCACAGGTTCGGGTGCAGGACCTACCCTTGTTATGGTGATAGAAAATCGCCCCACAGAAGCCTGATCTGAGGACAAATTCACATGCACAAGAATTCTGGATATCATAATCTCCTCGCCAAATCCAGGGCCACCAGGATGATTTGGACCCGGTTGGTACTTATCTTTTTCAGAATGGGGGAGGAGCAGTGGCATCAGCAGGAAGGAATATAGGAGTCCCATATTCCAGTCTAGTCGGAATGAGTCTCCGAGTGCGAGCAGCTTTGGAAACTCCAGCGCGCAGAAGTGCTGACATTGCATGATTTTGGTGGTGGCAAATAGATGTAGCCAAAGCTCTCCTCAGTTCTGAAAGAGATTTTGAGCCACCTCGTTGCAAACGCCATTCATGGTCCGTCTGCCCTGGCATCCAGAGATTCCGCCAGGTGATGCACGACCAGGATGTATCCTGATGTTCCACCATGTACAAAAGCATAGAGACTCCTACTAGGTACAGGACCTGCTTATTGCACTACCACACAGCTGTAGTGTTTTCTGTGAAAACCTGGACGAACTTCACATTGATGAAGTACAGGAAAGCTTTCAATGCCAAGATAATTGCCTCAGCTCCAGAAGACTGATGTTGAGCCGAGTCTCCCCTGGAGACCGGATGCCTCTGATTGCCCCAGCCCAGAAGCGATGTCTTGGCCACCACGGTCAGCTCTGGGTGGGTAAGGGAGATGGGTCTTCCATATCGCGGTCTGTTAGCCAGCCTCAGGTCTATTGCAGCCTCCTTCGAAATCTGGACCAGGTCTGCGAGATTCCTCTGGTGTTGCGCCCACTTGGACTTAACATCCCATGCAAAGCCTGCATATATCATCCAGCGTGCTTTACCAGCATATTGCAGGAGGCCATCAGACCCAGCAGACTTGGAGTAAGTCTCACCGATATCAAATACAGATGTTGAAACATGGCTCTGAGGTTCAGGGGCATAATGAAACTTGAGGGGGTCCCCCTGCAAAGTACATGGAGGGGCCCCCTCATTCTCCGTGCCAGTCAAGAGCTCTCAGGCCAGCGACCCGCATTACTGCCCATGAAACACATAAAAACATGCCTCCCTATGTCTTTAGTCGACCCTCCGTGAAAACCAGGACATGTGCTAAAATTGTTGAAATCTAATGGGACAGCTGGTGAAAAACCAGGACACCTAGTCATCCTAGGCCCTCCAGAGGTTGGTGGCTTGTGCTCTTCTCTAGTAGTCAGTGCTAGCTGCGAGGCAGGGACTCCTAGTGAGGCACTGCAGCAGAGGCAGGAGCCAATGAAAAGTACCAAAAGGAAGGATGCAGCCATAGACTATCATTTAGAAGTCGCCAGGGATGGCACCTGCGAAACCTTGCTACCCATGGCACTCCCCTTGTGACCCATGGCAGGTAGATCAAAATGAAGAGCAGAAGTCAAACAGGATGCCAATAAGAACGGTTTACTTTCAGAAACTTCTTGTGTCAGCCGCTTTCTGTTTTGTGAAATAAATATATTCATCCTGGCAATGTATGCTCTGAAAAACTTTCCTTGGTTGTCTAGATTGCAAAGATTAATACAATATACGATCCTTAAATGCCTTATTTCTCTATTCTGGCCAGATAGATAGATTCCAAATTACAATGCTTTGTAAAATGAATAGATGGCCCTGAAAAGGGTGCCCCTGGTGACATGGCCTACCTGGTAAACTTACTATACATTAATACCAGCCTAAGGGCCTGATGAAGAGGAGATTGTATATCTTATAGATATTGAGAACAGAGCCAAACTTTGGAATATTAAAAACTTAAAAAAATAAATTATGTGACATCCCACCAAGTCAGCTATGCCAGGTTTGACAAACTCCAGACAGTCCTGACCTTCGAGCCAATAGCATGTGCATTTTTGGAGATGTTATTCATTTCCCTCATCTATTAGGTTGGAAATCCCACCATTCAGTGTGCTTAGCTGAAGAGCTGGAAATGGCTGAGGGTATCACACTTGCTACATTTCAATCTCACATAGATGCACATATTCACTCCCTGCCTCTCTCTAGAGTACGCACAAGCACAGCCTGGTCATTTGGAACTTCATGATTCTGATTGTGCAGAGTCAAGGGATGCCTACCCGGGCTTGAGACTGGGCTACTAGGCTTCACAGGTAGGAAAAGACAATGAGGAGACAGTGAGGCCAGGAAGAGGGCAAACACGTACGGCAAATAAAGAGCATAAGGGAGACGCTGAGTGAGACAGAAGGACAAAGATTGGAATAGACAGGCAAATAGAAAAAAATAGACTTATAGAGGGATATTGAAGAGAACAGTGAAAGAGAAAGTGAGTCAGATGATTAAACAGAGAGCCAGAGAGAGTATGAGAGAGATAGAGGAATATATATGGAAAGACAGAGAGGGCAAAGCAGGGCATGAAAGTGAGCCTGGGTTAAAGAACATGAAAGTGGAAAAGATAGAAAAAGAACACAAGCATGAGAGAGAGGGGTACACGCATACAGTTTCTAAGCACTATTATTAAGATTCCAAGTCAATGCCAGTATTATTGATTTTCAGAGTTTTAAACTCTTTTGTTACAGCGCTGGCATTTCGAGATTAAATAAGTGCATAACCTTTAGATGAGCAACAAGAACAAGCACCCTGATACACATAAGTGGGTGTGTTTTCATTCTGGGCAATGAGGACCTACGTGTTTTATATATGACTGCAATCCCTTCCTTGTTTTATGGTCATTGAGTCCCTCAGCTGTCTCCGGCTGTGCACCTGATAACACTTAAACTAAGTGCCCACGTGCTGCTTTCAAGCTAAACAAGTTGAATCAAAAGAACTGGACACTTTGACAAGTCTGAATCAGAGCTTTGAGTACCAAGACATTAGTAAAGGAAAAGCCAATAGAGCACATTGTATGTGGGAGCTATTCTGCTGCTGAAATCTGCCATGTATCTACAGAAGCGGTCAATTAAACCTTATTGATAATATTGTCCAAACTTGGACCCCATAGACTCCTCAAGTCTGAAACCGACTCACGGATCCATGACGTCACCAGCTGGTAATTAGCCAAAGCGGAAGTGCGCAACGATCTTAGGAGCATCTGGTGACAGTGAGCTCATCCAATCATGTTGGACGAGCCCCTCGGGCGCGTGCTGAGATAGATGTCACAGGGGGTTGACTCACGAGTGGCACGAGGCCTTGTTAATGAAACTGCTCTTCAACACTTGTTTACATGCTTTCATTGCTGACCACAGGGCAATGACTTCTTAAAAGAGTTCCTGCTTTTATTTGTTTTGTAAATCATTTGCAGGTGTGGGTTTTTAACATTGTGTGAAATAAGCTTATAGTTCTATTTACAATCCTATATTGAAAACTGAATAAAAACAATTAAAAAACTAACTGGTCGAACATCTAATTTGGCTGGTAGGAGCCAGAACCCTGCCTGCTAGATGGCATGTAACTCTCTTGTCCTTCCTCTATTTCTCTACACAGACCTTCCGTCCCAACTCTTCAGTTTCCCGCCATCAGGTCTCTTGCATCTTCTGTTCCTCGCCCTTCTGGCCTCTTGGCCCACTAGTGAGAGCGAGTCACCGGCCCTGGCACAGAGATGTGCCCTTTGGTCCATGAGCCCTGCAGGAGAGGCCTTATTGAGACACCACACGCTCACCCCCTCTAGTGACCCTCGTTTCAGGATCAACTGCTTATTCCTGTATTTTCATCCAGCCCGACAAAAGCCGTTTAATGAAAAGTTCCAATTTGACTAGAATTGCATTATCAGGCAGCATGACAATACAGCGCTTCCTGCCTCACTTGGGGTGTTTCTAAACGCTGGAAATAATGGGTGATGGCATTATCCAAGGTCATGATTCTCAATTTAACGGCCTCGGAAGGATGTAGAGACCAGTGGGCCTCGCAAGGATTCAGGCTATTAACTGCAGGTCACTGAAGTACCATTGAGAAAGTTCTTTTAAAAGTAGATATAATAAAAAACGTTGTTATGAAAACTTGATACTTTTTAATTATTTTTGAACTTGTAAATCTTGAATATTCCTTTTTCAACGTGGAATACATATTCAATAATCGTATACCGTAGTCGACTGTATGATCGTTTAATTAAAAAAATAAAGCTAAAAAGCATGGACAATGCTTCGGAAATATGACAAACAAGCGTTTTCACTCTGGGTTTGTATGTGTCGTTTCCGAACGTTCAACATTTAGGCCTTCAATACGAATGCGTCATTTTGCGATCCCTGCACAAACACCTGTTTGCAAACATTGAAGATACAAGAAATCTGCCCCTCGGAGTTTTGCCTCTGGTAGCTTTCAGCAAATAAGGCGTGCGGAAATGCAGCGGGTGGAAACGACACAGTGAATAACCAAATGTGCAGATTTTGGTGCAGACAGCTTCAAAATCCAGTTATTTTCTATTATTGGGGAGAACTGGTAATCAGTGCTGTTAGTCACAGCTGCTAAAATCAATCCTCGGGACCCAGTGTCTGTACTCACAGGTTGCCGCTAGCACTGTCCCATGGCCATTGGGGTACTCACAGGCTGCAGACACTGTGGGGGAGCACCGCTGTGGCGTGGTGCACATCCTCCATGCACTAGTATCAGAGCTCCATTGTGTGGGAGCACGACTGTGGATTTGCGCACACTCTCCCCATGCACTAGTATCAGAGCTCCATTGTAGGGAAGCACTGCTGAGGCATGGCGCACATCCTCCCTGTGCACTAGTATCAGAGCTCCATTGTGGGGAAGCACCGCAGTGGTGTGGCACACATCCTCCATGCACTAGTGTTAGAGCTCCATTGTGGGGAGCAGCGCTGTGGCATAGCACACATCCTCCCTGTGCACTAGTGTTAGAGCTCCATAGTGGGGGAGCACTGCTGTAGCGTGGCAAGCATCATCCATGTGCACTAGTGTCAGAGCTCCATTGTGGGGAAGCATCGCAGTGGTGTGGCACACATCCTCCCTGTGCACTAGTACCAGAACTCCATTGTGGGGAGAGCACCACTGAGGCATGGCGCACATCCTCCCCGTGCACTAGTACCAGAGCTCCAATGTGGGGAGCACTGCTGTGGCGTGGCACACATCCTCCCCGTGCACTAGTATCAGAGCTCCATTGTGGGGGAGCACCGTTGTGGTGTGGCACACATCCTTCCTGTGCACTAGTGTCAGAGCTCCATTGTGGGGAAGCACCACAGTGGTGTGGCACACATCCTCCATGCACTAGTGTTAGAGCTCCATTGTGGAGAGCACCGCTGTGGCGTAGCACACATTCTCCCTGTGCACTAGTGTTAGAGCTCCATTGTGGGGGAGCACTGCTGTGGCGTGGCGTACATCGTCCATACACTAGTATCAGAGCTCCATTGTAGGGAAGCACTGCGGAGGCATGGCGCACAGCCTCGCTGTGCACTATTGTCAGAGCTCTATTGTGGGGAGCACCGCAGTGGTGTGGCACACATCATCCCTGTGCACTAGTGTCAGAGATCCATTGTGGGGAGCACCGCAGTGGTATGGCACACATCCCTGTGAACTAGTGTGAGAGCTCCATGGGGGGGGGGGGAGCACCTGTGTGGCATTGCACACATTCTCCCCATGCACTAGTATCAGAGCTCCGTTGCAGGGAAGCACCGCTGAGGCATGGCGCACATCCTCCCTGTGCACTAGTGTCAGAACTACATTGTGGGGAGCACCGCTGTGGTATGGCACACATCTTCCCTGTGCACTAGAATCTGAGCTCTATTGTGGGGAGCACCGCTGTGGCGTGGCGCACATCCTCCCCGTGCACTAGTATCAGAGCTCCAATGTGGGGAGCACTGCTGTGGCGTGGCACACATCCTAACCATGCACCAGTATCAGAGCTCCATTGTGGGGAGCACTGCTGTGGCATGGCACACATCCTCCCCGTGCACTAGTATCAGAGCTCCATTGTGGGGGAGCACCGCTGTGGTGTGGCACACATCCTCCCTGTGCACTAGTGTTAGAGCTCCATTGTGGAGAGCAGCGCTGTGGCGTAGCACACATCCTCCCTGTGCACTAGTGTTAGACCTCCATTGTTCGGGAGCAGTGCTGTGGCGTGGCGTACATCGTCCATGCACTAGTATCAGAGCTCCATTGTGGGGGAGCACCACTGTGAATTTGCGCACATTCTCCCCATGCACTAGTATCAGAGCTCCATTGTAGGGAAGCACTGCGGAGGCATGGCGCACATTCTCCCCGTGCACTAGTGTCAGAGCTCCATTGTGGGAGCACCGCAGTGGCATTGCGCACATTCTCCCAAGCACTAGTATCAGAGCTCCGTTGTAGGGAAGCACCGCTGAGGCATGGCGCACATCCTCCCTGTGCACTAGTGTCAGAGCTCCATTGTGGGGAGCACCGCTGTGGTGTGGCACACATCCTCCCCGTGCACTAGTATCAGAGCTCTATTGTGGGGAGCACCGCTGTGGTGTGGCACACATCCTCCCTGTGCACTAGTGTGAAAGCTCCATTGTGGGGAGCACCGGTGTGGCATTGCGCACATTCTACCCATGCACTAGTATCAGAGCTCCGTTGTAGGGAAGCACCGCTGAGGCATGGCGCACATCCTCCCTGTGCACTAGTGTCAGAGCTCCATTGTGGGGAGCACCGCTGTGGTGTGGCACACATCCTCCCCGTGCACTAGTATCAGAGCTCTATTGTGGGGAGCACCGCTGTGGTGTGGCACACATCCTCCCTGTGCACTAGTGTGAAAGCTCCATTGTGGGGAGCACCGGTGTGGCATTGCGCACATTCTACCCATGCACTAGTATCAGAGCTCCGTTGTAGGGAAGCACCGCTGAGGCATGGCGTACATCCTCCCGGTGCACTATCAGAGCTCCATTTTGGGGGAGCACCGCTCTGGTGTGGCACACATCCTCCCTGTGCACTAGTACCAGAACTCCATTGTGGGGGGAGCACCACTGAGGCATGGCGCACATCCTCCCCGTGCACTAGTACCAGAGCTCCAATGTGGGGAGCACTGCTGTGGCGTGGCACACGTCCTCCCCGTGCACTAGTATCAGAGCTCCATTGTGGGGGAGCACCGCTGTGGTTTGGCACACATCCTTCCTGTGCACTAGTGTCAGAGCTCCATTGTGGGGGAGCACTGCTGTGTTGTGGCGTACATCGTCCATGCACTAGTATCAGAGCTCCATTGTGGGGGAGCACCACTGTGGATTTGTGCACATTCTCCCCATGCACTAGTATCAGAGCTCCATTGTAGGGAAGCACTGCGGAGGCATGGCGCACATCTTCCCTGTGCACTAGTGTCAGAGCTCCATTCGGGGAAGCATAGCAGTGGCGTGGCACACATCATCCCTGTGCACTAGTGTGAGAGCTCCATTGTGGGGGAGCACTGCTCCGGCGTGGCACACATCCTCCCCGTGCACTAGTGGCAGAGCTCCATTGTGGGGAGCATTGCTGTGGCATGGCGTACATCCTCCATGCCCTAGTATTTGAGCTCCCTTGTGGGGAGCACCGCTGTGGTGTGGCGTACATCCTCCATGCACTAGTACCAGAGCTCCATTGTGGGGAGCACCGCTGTGGCGTGGCGCACATCCTCCATGCAATAATATCAGAGCTCCATTGTGGGAAGCACCGCTGTGGCCCACATCCTCCCCGTGCACTAGTATCAGAGCTCCATTGTGGGGGAGCACCACTGTGATGTGCCACTCATCCCCTCCATGCACTGGTATCCAGCATCAGAGCTCCCCCTCCCTTCCCTCCCCGTCCCCCTAGCGGAAGCTGCACCCACAAGAGACCCACAGGACACCTTCCTTTATCCCCTGTCACACAAGTGCTCTCCCACAGGGGGAGGGAGGGCAGAGAGGAATGCCCGGCATGGTGCAGAATACATTTCCCTGTCTTGACACAGAACGGAGGGAAACCTTCAGCATAATCAGTCTTCCACTGCAACATAATCCTGGTCCTCCCCCCCCCCCCCCCCCCTCCACCCTCCCACATAGAAAGATCACTGGGTTAACACACCTACTTACAGAGATCCCTGTAAATGCACATACCAGGCCTGTAGCTCTGGGGCCCCCACCCCCATCCTTGTTCTGGACCGGGCTCTGACTGAAGAGAAACTATGTAACTTGCTACTTTGTTTCTCTTCAGTCCTGGGTCCCGCGAGGAGGTCAGAACAGGCTGCAGACTGCAGCTGCTTTAGAGAAAGCCTATCTATCAAAGAGCTGAGGGGGCCCCCTTCACCTACCGAAGACTGGGGGCCCTCCCGCACCGCGGGGGCTGCGGGGGTGTTTGCTACGCCCCTGCTGAGGTTGAAAATAAGAGGGTGATAGCCTGAATGTTCTGGACTCTCCGCTCTGGAGGATAGGTGCAGAACTGTACAGAAGTATATGATGAAAGAGATAATCTGAGAAGGAGTCAGAAGAGACTTAGGGAAGTTGATAGTGAACTTCAGCGAATGTAGGAGGTCCACTGTAATCTGGAGGTGGGAACAGCTGCCTGTGGCGAGCCTGCCTTTAGCAGCCAATTGTTAAGGTAGGGAAAGACTGGTACTCCCGACCACCACAGATGTGCTGCCACAACTGCCATAACTTTTATGAACACATTAGGGTCACTGATGAAGCCAAAGGGGAGAACAGTCAACTAGAAATGCAACTGGTCCACCGTGAACCGTAGGTAACTCCGATGGGCATGCAAGACAGGGATATGAAAAGAGGTGTCCTGCAGGTCCACCGCTACCATCCAGTCACCAGGGTCTAATGCAGACAGAACCTGGGAAAGTGTCAGCACCTTGGACTTCTCATTCTTCCGAAAGGCGCAGATATAGGATAGTAAAGAGCTCCACATCCTTCTTTGGCACCAGAAAGTAGCGGGAATAGCAACCGCAACCTACTTCTGAAGTTGACACCCCCTCAATGGCTTCTTTGGCCAAAGAATCCTGCACTTCCTGATGCAGCATGGCGAGGTGGTTCACCATCAGCTGACTTGAGGATGGTTGCACGGATGCAGGGTTTCCAGGAGTAAAAGGGCGGGTGATAATTCGGAGCAACGCCATCACCTGCATGGCCGGGCGGGACCATTGAGGGACGAATGGCACCCGCAGCGTCTCTCGCACACTGAGCGGAACGTACTGCGGAGGCGCCTGAATTAGTTGTGGCAAGAACAAAGGCGGCGCAAAGAGGGACGCACCCGCGGGTGCATCAAGACGCTGCAGCAGCAGTGAAGACGGCACTTCAATAACACCGAGGAGGTGAGCGGTGGAAAGCCCCGGGGCGCTGCGAGACCCGATCAGCAATAACTGCATGACTGTGGTGGCAGCACGGCAACGCAGGGCCTGTTACGACCAGCGGGCGGGATCTGTAAAGACCTAGGCAGGCACAGTCTGGCGCTCTCTGTCCTGCACATACCGGTTGCACCGAGACCCAATCCAGGGCCTCCTGGCATCTTGAGGGCCAGACACGGTTAAAGCTTGCTACCACCAGACCTGTGGCCCCGTGGGGTGCCCAAAAGACACCATCTCGGCTTTTTGTGCCCGGACACTGCCTGAATAAAAGCTGGAGAAGGAGGGCAGGAAAACCGAAAGGCCGCGCGTGGATGCAACTCACGCGGCAGGCAGCGGTGACTACTGCCCCCGTGTTCTTGGTGGACCCTCACATATTAGGGACAATATGGGAGGCCGGGGCCAGAGGGGTCTACACCCTGGCAAGCTGGAGAAATGTGCCTATACTAAGGACACCCCAGATAAACCGCCCTTGGCCACTGTACCAACAGAAGCCGCCGCATCCCCTCAACATGCTGAGGTCACACTGGTAGATATTATGGCGGCCTTACAAAATGTTCAGACCTCCATTGGGTCTATTTCCACAGATATCTCATTGATTCGAGCGGACTTCTCAAAAAGGACTGCGAGAATATCGGAAGTCGAAACCACCACAGCGGCGCTTTCAACGGATACAGCTGCCCTATAACAGCAGATACTTAAACTGGAAGCGGACAACAAGATAATCCTGGCTAAACTGGATGACCAAGAAGGTCGTTCACGACGCAACAATATACGCGTCGTTGGGGTGCCGGAATCCGCGGGGGCCAGCTTTAGACCTTTTGATGGAGGACTTAGTCAAGAACTGCCTACAGCCGCGAGGACTCTCTAACTTCTTCTCTGTGGGACGGGCACATCGAGCCCGGGCAGTAGGTTCCGGCCGGGGGCCCCCCCAGACCCATACTGGCACATATATTTAACTTCCGAGATCGAGATGTGATCTTGCAGGCGGCGAGGATAACCCCCCCTATCTGTCTCGAAAACAGCACCATCACCCTTTACCCCGATTACACGGCCGCAGTGGATCTTTGCGGCAAAATTGCGGGTTGAGGCAGAAGGAAAGACCTGGTTCTTCACGACGCCGGCAGAGGCCCACGACTGGCTGGAGGGTTGACGCCCAGCTGGAGGACGGAACATCAACAGCAACGCAAGGGGATGCCAGCATCGCAGGCCACATCAAGAGAGCCCAGCGAAACAGGAGACTGAAGACAAACTCATCGCACGACTGGGACTACACAGGAGGGATCGAGACTCCAAAACTACCGACTCTAGTAGCAACACTGGAACCTATAAGAGATACTGTCCAGAAGGCTGTTAGGATGCATGCTAAATAACTCAAGATGTTCATATCGCAGTGGCGGGGAGGACCACCCCTGCAGCCATGGAAGAAGGGCCACCACACGTGTTTAAGACTGTAATAACATGTCTATCAAGGGAATGACCGGCCGGGATGGCTAGGAGACTCTACCCCTCATGCAAGTACAAGTTATGGGACAGAGGCACTCTGCTCAATGGGGCTGGCGGGTAGTTCTAGGTCTGCCGGGCAGGGAGGGGGGGGGGTCGGGGATGGGTTTCTGTTTAAGGTTATTAGTTTGTTAGTTCTCTTTCAGGTACACAAAAGTTTGAGGTATGATGTATACTGTTCTAGACGGGCACTTTTGGCAGGGAACACATGGCACTTGCTTACAGATGATGATACCTATGCAACAAATGACACCTAAAATTGACGACACTGACACACAGCTCGCAACGCCTCCTGCACTAGGCCCCCCCCTTACCGTTCTATCTTGGAATGTTAATGGACTGGGCGACAAGATCAAATAGGGTCTGGTCCTACAATACCTTAAACGTAAGGCCCCAGCGGTGGCTTTGCTGCAAGAGACGCACTTGGTGGGCTCGACCTGCACGGCTTTGGATAGGTGGGTCTTTAAAATGGTGCACACTCTGCCTTCACCTCTGGTTCCCGTGGGACAGGAATACTGATCCCAAAAAGTTTCCCCCTAATCATAACTGGGTCATTTTGCAGCAATCTCAAGTCAATGGGAGGGGAGATCTTATAATTTTGTGTCGGTCTACATCCCACCCGCACACTTCACCAGACAGCCTTTCCGGCCTTAGGTAGATTTCTGTTGACATTACCACAGGGAGAATTGATTATAGGTGGGGATTTCAATGCCACGGTAGATATCGCACTTGACCGCAACCCTCCCAGGGACTCCAGTAGCATCGCTCTCCACTTGAAGGGATTCACAGTCGCGCTTGGACTTGTTGATGCCTGGGGCACCAGATTCCCACAGGATAGGCAATCCACCTTCCACTCAGGAGTCCACAATAGCCTGTCCAGGATAGACTACATTTTTACACTCACTGCGGGGCTTCAGAGGGTCCTGGAGATAGCACACTTGCCTCGGGGTATTTCTGACCACTCACCGGTTCAGATCAAGTTTCTATCGCAGGTTCAGGGACAGAAGCGAGTCTTTCCGCTTTACCCCGGCTAACTTAAAATCCCCAAGATACGCAGGGGTCTGACTGGTGCCACGTGACAATACTTTATGGAAAATGAACACTCAGTCGCCTCCCCAACTATTCTTTGGGAAGCATACAAAACGGTGATAAGAGGACAAGCAATATTGTTAATTATCAGACATAAACTGGAACAGCGACAGCACCTAGACACTCTAGAACAGGAATTATCCTGCACTGAGCGCGAGCACGCTGTGAGTACTACTGACGACACGGCACACGACGTGACTCTGGCGCAGCAGGAATTCCGGGCTTACGCTTGGGAGGCGGCGAGGATAAGACACACCGCAACACAACATACAATTTACAAGGTGGGGGACAAGATGGGTAGGCTTCTTGCATGGTTGGAGAGACGAGAGAGAGCCAGTCGCTGGGTTTCACAACTGCAGCTAGCTAACGGTACTGTTCTTACGGACCCACAAAAGATTGCAAACACCCTCGCAGCACACTATGAAAAGGTGTACACCCCTGCGGCTACAGCCACGGTTGCGGATAATATAGTGACATTCAGTTGCCAGTGTTGACGCCAGAGACTGCGCAAGAACTGGAGGCCGATCTGACCTCAGACGAGTTGGCACTAGCACTGGGAGCATTGCACACGGGAAAGGCGATGGGGCCTAATGGTATACCAATAGAATTATACAAAAAGGAGGCCACCTCCCTCATGCCCCACTTGCTAAATATGTACTGTGATAGTTTAGATAGGGGAGAATTACCTAAAGGCCAGCGACTGGTGACGATTAAAGCAATTCACAAACCGGGTAAACCACCGGAGGACTGTACGTCGTACAGGCCAATATCGCTGATCAACGCGGAAGCAAAAATACTGGCCAAAACATTGGCGATGCGAATGCAGCCGCATCTCACGATGTTGATTCACCCGGACCAATCCGGGTTCATGCCAGGCCGTAGTACGCCGCTCAATTTGAGGCGCTTATGTGGAGTCATAGCGCGTATATCTACTATACAGGAGGACGCTGTCATTCTCTCTTTGGATGCCCGCATGGCATTTGACCTTGTCGAATGGCCCTTCCTTTTTGCAGTCCTGCAGTGTATGGGTTTTGGCCCTAAATTTTGCGCATGGGTCCAACTACTATATAATAAACCCCTAACACAAGTGGTAGTGAATGGCCGTATATCAGATGAATTTCCATTGGGGAGAGGTACCAGACAGGGCTGTCCTCTATCGCCGCTCCTGTTTGCATTGGTATTGGAGCCGCTAGCGGCATGGATACGACAGGACCTGGTTATCCGAGGAATGAGGTGGGCTGTGGGATAGGAGGACTGTATCTCACTTTACGCAGACAACGTGCTGCTATACTTGACATCCCCGGCGCGATCCATTATCAGCCGGTTAGATATCTGTGCATCTTATGGGAAAGTCTCGGGATATACTATAAACTGGGCAAAATCACTCCTGTACGCATTACATGGCCCCCCACCACGACTCCCGTTGGGTTGTGACCTCCAATTAGCAACCCAAGGTTTTAGATATCTTGGCATATACATAACACCTCAGTCCACACACTTTATTGAAGAGAATCTCATGGGTCCACTCAGGAGATTCCATCGAGATGTGAAACATTGGAGATCGCTACCATTGACATTGCTCGGGAGGACCGCCCTGTTTAAAATGATGGCTTTGCCCAGATTTCTATACGCCCTACAAAATACCCCACTACCGGTCCCCGCCACGTATTTTAAAGCAATTGACGCTGAGGTCACCACCCTTCTATGGGATGGAAAGCCTGCCCGCATAGCAATGCACAAATTAGTGAGGCGCTGGTACGACGGGGGTATCGCCTTGCCCTACATCAAACTGTATTATTGGGCCTCGCAGCTCATGGTCATTAATCAGTGGCTGCACGCCTCGCAGGACGAACCAGCTTTCCGTATGGACAGATATGTCCTCCCAACTGATCAGGTGCACTCTATAACACCCCTCGGGGATGCGGTCTTACGGGTCCCACGGCCCACACGGTCCGACTATGGCACTGTACGCAGCGGGCATTGGGATGGGAGGGAGTATTGACGCGTAATACACCACTCTGGGACACCCGACGGCTAGGCAATCTGCGACATACTAAAGGATTCAAACAGTGGGACCTCATAGGTATATCTAAAATAGGAGACCTGTGGAAGAAAGGGGAGGTCGTGGCTTTTGCTCACCTAAGGGACATGTACGGTATGGCACCAACCGACACATTCCGATACCTGCAAATCAGGCACGCACTCATGGGAGCTATCCCACCAGAAACACAGCTACCAGACACATCCACTTTGGAGGACAGGCTCCTTACTGATCATATGTGTAAAAAGGCCATCTCTCAGACGTATCGTAAGTTAATTAACAATTAAACAGATCCCACACTGACTCTGAGGGACCGGTGGCAAACTGAGGTTGGAGAGGTCGATAGCTTGGAGTGGCAGGAGGCACTTGCGTCACCACGAGAAGTTGCAATCTCTTCCAAACTCAAATTGGTGCAGCTAAAAATTCTTCACCGCATTACTACACGCGTACCACACTACATAAACTGGATAGATCACCCACTCCTCTCTGTTTACGGGAATGTGGTCTGCTGGGCACGTTTTATCATACCATCTGGGAGTGCCCGCGGATAGCATCCTATTGGGCATCAGTCATGGGCACGATCTCGCTGGTGGGGGGAGCCACTGTCTCGCCAGAACCAAAAATGTGTCTTCTCAATATATGGGAGCCCACTGACCTCAGCCTGAGGATGCAGGACTGGGCGGCCGTAGGAATGATGATTGCCAAGCGGAATATAGCCCAGAATTGGGGAACAGGGCGGACTCCCACTTATGGACAATGGGGATGTGATATGGACAGTGCAATGGTGGTGGAGCGAGCAGTTTATATGCACAGAGGTTGCCCCAGGAAATGGTCCAAGATCTGGGGTAAATGGAACAAATTCCGAGGCAATATATGTGAACCCCCGCGGGATGATTCAATATCTCTTGTCAGTGACTGAATAGATATAAGATATAGCTATGCTATATTAGACTTTATTGTTTTGTGATGTGCTGCGAATGATAACCCAGCTTTTCTATGATAAAAATAACAAATGTGCCTTTCTCAACCTACAGTGTCTGCAAGATATGCACCCCAAGTGTACCGGTTATTGATTATAATGCGTATTGTGCATATTGTAATGCTAAAAGACCAATAAAAAGTTTTATTAAAAAGAAAATTGATTAGAGAGCTAGTGATAGATGTAATGGTCTATCTAGGCTCTAGTTAGTGTAAGTCTGGGGTCAACATGTTTCATGCCTTTTACTGTCTGCTAGGATCATGGTATTTCATCAGGACCAATTAAACTTCATCTACTCAAACAGGGATACTTTGTGAAATATGTATAAAGCATGCCCTGTATATCTTACATTAGTATATATTCCTGGGTGTAGACCTATATTAGGGGGTAAAGAAAAGCAAATCACAGTTACGAACATGTGTGTTCAGGGTTAGACAAGACTGTACAAGAGAGTTTAAAAACACACCAAACCTGGTATGTGTATGTATGTATGTAAGTGTATATATAAATATATATATTTTTTTTCCTCTGAGTGCATGTTAACATTATTCAGAATCCTGCTATCAAAGCAGACAAGGGATGCATGTGGTTCCATTTGTTGCCCTAAGTGTCTTACTCATCATGATCAAGCCGTTCAATCTTGGCGAACTCTACACTCCCCTGCACCACCCTGGTTTCACCAGGAGACCTAGCCCCCATACAGGAGCTGCATACTTCTCTCTTCTTGGTTCATCTTCAGGATGTGTGTGCTGGACCTTTAACTCGCCTTAGTCCCTCCTTGCTAGATATTCATTTCAGATTTAGACTGACCATAATGTGTGGCTTTTGCATTAATAGTTAACCATAGTTAGAGTGCATTCATGCTAAGTTAGCACCAGTTATTGTAGGCCACATCTTGAGAAGCTCCATAGTAATAAAACTGTATTTCTGCCTGCTGTGTCTAATCTATTTTTCATTTCAGGCACCAAGGGTTTCTGTGATCTTGTTAACTGTATTGTTTGTGTTAGAATTTCAAGTTAGGGTCATTATTATTGCATTGTAATGAGTTGGTCGGTAATTCTTAGAACATGCAAAAGCAGGGAGACAAAGAATACTCCCTTCTGTGATAACTATGAAACTCTCAGCAATGGGAAATTCTGCACTGTATTGACCATGAGAAGTGGGCCGAGCCAGGCACATTTTGAACAGTAATTTTGATTGGTTCCTTACTTTGAGAGAACGATAGCAGTTGTATCTTTCATTGGATTTCATGATTTAATGGGGTATTCTGGAATTAAATAGTTAGACTTGCTTCTATCCACCTTTACAGGAAGGCGCAGCTCTTCCAGCTCTTGAAAACCCATGCTCCTGTTTGCCCTGCTCATAGAGACAGTTTAATGTGCAAGCACATTTCTTCTTGTCCTGATTGGAACCTTCATTTCATTCTACGTGAGATATTATATTTGCTGACACCCGTCGCTTATAAATTGCTCGACCTTGCCCGCAACTTTAGTTTAGCAATAGGGAATTTCCCTTCTGTAGAACAGAATCGGCTAAAATGTGTCTATTCAATCCTCAAATAACTTAACTCTGCATTTGCTTTTTGGCTTGCCTGGACTATATCCACATATGCTGTATTCAGGTGAACATTGATTTATAACTAAACTGATCCAATTTGAAGCTGTAACTTTACTAATATGTTAATAAACCTTTAAAGTTTGAAAATGTGCTCCTCTGTCGGCACTGTGGGTCAAAATCTGCTTCGCGGTCATTGATATGTTATTTTTGATGATTAACACTCAGTTTGAAATAAAGGCCCATCCACGTGTGTATTGCGGAGTTTCGAATTCTCACCAGATTTGCATTGTGCAAACAAACCCCATCCTTTGCCCCGCTATCACAATATTAAAAACTTCTTGAGTAGGACTGTACGTCAGGTAGATATTTGTAGAAATGAGGGGTACAAGTTATAAAAACAGTTTTTATACATATTTTGGGCTGCAACACAGAGACGTGTCTCTGACGAACTGTCAGATCTGCGCTCTATCAGTTTACAATTACATTTCAGCTCCCTGAAGCCAGAAATGTACCATTGTGTTTAATGTCCTAGTAATCCAATTAGATAATTTGTTTGTGACAGCTGCAGGGTCAGGAGGAAGCGTAAACAATCCCAGTTTCTGTGATAGTAAATCAACAGGGACCAGGGGCAGCTCCTCTGTTATGACAGAGGAGCGTTGCTCCCCAGCCAGTAGATGCACACCTGGGAAAAATAAAATAGCTTTATTACCATTTTATTTTTGGTCTTGTCGGCGGACCATCCATCGTACGACTGACAAGGGACATTGAGGAGAAGTGGTGGGACCTGCTATCAGTACGCATGTCGGTTTGGCCGGCGGTTTTAGGATGGCCATATCAACATGCACAATGAAATGTCTCTAGCCCAAGCTGTGTTGGAGACAGCAGGCACAGGCTCCCAGTCTCTCTGGAAGCACAAATCCACATCACTCATGCCAATCCAGGCACTTTTCTCATGCTGCCAGCAGCATGAGCGCAGCATCTGGATTGACCGTAGGGGAGTCTGGGAGCTTCAGCATGTGCTGCAGTGGCTCCAGAAGAGAGGCGAGACGGCATGCAAGTTCTTTTTTTTTGGTATTGTACAACCCACCCCCATGTAGTGTCCCTCCTGAACTGCCCGCTTACCCCCCACAACTTTTCCCTGACTGCTAATGATAGTGACTTTAGTCCAACACCTTCTAGCTGGTGGGCGTTTAAGTAAAAGGACATGGGACTTTCCAAGAATTCAAAGTGTGCTTGCGTGGTCCATCTAAGGAAGAACAGTGGATGAAGTGAGAGTGTAATCAGTGCATGTTGTAGGAATACCACCAAGAGTATGGTCATGCCCAGGAACACGCTGGTGGAAGTGCGCACTGGCGCATGCATTAATAACATTAACACACTAAAGACTGTTGGACAATCAGCAATGAGATATTAAGAACACCTCATTAAATAAAAGTGTCATCTAAGAAGGAACATACAAGGAAAAGCAGCATTTCTTCTGTGACTTCTACAGATTTTGAAGCAAACTAATACTGAATATCGTTTCAAATATAATATAGGATAAAACGTAGAAAGCATATTTTTTATAAAGAGCAAAAGCAGGGAAATGCAAGGCTATGTAGAATTACATTCCAAATAAATACACACAAGATACAATTGAAAACGAAAGATCAACGCAATGCTTCTGATATAGCAGTACACGTTTATTGCTTAAATAGTGATTGCACAGTGTGTTTTTACTTATCGTCACACAAGACATACGGGCAATAAAACAAAACATTTATCAGCTCAGCTGACTGACGTTGCTAAAAAGCTTTTGGCGCATACTCTGGTTTTAAGATATTTGTAAATGGCTAGCCATCTGCTTAATTTCCTTTTAAAACATCGAGTGAATAAAACCGAAATGAGTAACTGAAAAACGAAAAGCATTTGGATACATAAGCATACATCACATTAACAACTCAGAAACAATCATTGTGCAGTAGATACATGGAGTGTTTAGACTCTGGGCTGGTGTTTCAGAGTACAGCTTAAATAGCAGAGAGGTCCTAGCAGACTCCACCAGTAAATCCACTTAACTTCCAGAGTCAATAGCATTTACACTTAGATGTACAACTTTCTGCATCATCTTTTATATCCCTTTATAGTGAAATCTTTTCCAAGCCTCTCTTCATTTGAAATACATACAGCAGCAATTACAGGAATGGAAGCAAAAGTAAGACACGTAAATCAGTTCTAAACTGCCATATAAATGAAAGTCAAAGCAGTCAAGTGTGTTCCTATACTCATATAGTAGAAATGTGTTACTATTGTAGTACAAACATCTGCCATAAAAAATCCTTGCGAAATTAAGTTATGAATATGGTATGTGCAGGTAATTTTATCGCACATAATGGTAAAACAAATGGCCTCTTGTTTTTAATTATTTATTTTAAACACAAAATTCAGTTCTATTCCATTAGGATACAATTCTGCAGGGGACATAGATAAATTATATTACGAATTATACTGTTGTAATGCAAACCTATTAAAACAAAAACAAAAATAACACAAATAATGAATCAAGGATTTTAAAAACAAATACACAGAGCTGAAACTTACAAAAATGTAATTCTTAAATTTACTGGATGTAATCTGGAAAATGCCTTACCCAAAAAGAGAAATACAGCTGGGCTCTAGGATCCAATAGGTCAGTGCATCTAAAATGTGGTATTTCAATTGATGTCCAACTGTTTAATGGGTTTATGAAAAGTGCAGAAATGACGAGACTTCAACACCATAACACTTGACACAAAAGATGGCAATGCAAGCCCTAATGCCATGCTAATTCATATCTACAAATGGCATGAGGCGCAAACATTTCCATACTGATGGTATTACGGTATTTTAAATTAAGCTATCACATTTTTTTCAAGTATTAACAGGCTTTGTCTAGCTGAATGTAGAAGTGTACCCTTTACACCAATAATTCATTCATCTCACTTTACACATGTACTGTATATTAGAAGAACCACTGGGATGGGCATGATTTTGTGCCTATTCTCTTTTATTGCCACTAGGAACCATAATGAAACCCAAAACAGATTGCATTAGTCATCCCACCCAGGCCTAGATTTAAACTTAACTGGACTTCCATGTATTTACACTATATGATTTACAATTAGAATACAGGGGAAGCAACCACTGCATGTCACTGAATCAACTGGTTTACTCTAACATATTTATTTGGTAATTAAAGATATTTGAAATGTGTTTTTCAGGTGTATGTACACCACTTTAAAGACGAAAGCTTTGCGAGTATCTCTGTGAGCTGTAGGTGCATAAACAGTGGTAATAACCTACCTAATATATGTTATTTCTTCAGGGGACACTGTCCTACCTGAATGCGGATGTAAAAAAGCTCAAAATGCCCCATCCATCTAATGAGGTTGCATGTTCAACTGAGGTAGGGCAAGGGTTCCATCTCATGGTATACAATAAAATATATCAAATGACAAACATTTTGTGATGAATCCATATCTTCACTTGTTTTCTAAGAATATTCACTGACTGATATTTCTTTTGTTCAATTTACAGTTACCAGTCTATTTCTCATACAATATTAATTAAATGTTTGATTCCATTACTTATTAGACTAGAAAACTTTCCAAGGCCTTTATTTAAAGACAACATTTAGATGAAAAGCAAGTTCTAGCGACCTATTGGTAATCTTTGCAAAGAATAGCAACAGCATGGGTAAAGACTCAGCAGTATACAATGATAAAGGCTGCGGGTTAAAAAAGGTTCCACACCATGTATAAAGTGACTACAAAATCACAGAAATATAAGTTGTACAAATATTTTTTAAAACGTCAAAATAAAACACTTTCATGTTTTATATTTAAATGAGAAAAAATGTAAATTAATGTAGAATGCAACACACAAAGACGTGCATACTTTGACAAAGAAATGTGGAACGCAAAGTGCAAACAGGTAGATATTTAACTATAGTGTGAGCAAGTATAAAATACTTGGTACCATGTGCCTATTAATTATTTTAAATTGACAACCCAGAATTAAATGGTCCACTTTGTTACTATATAATCCTCTTTGGCATAGCTTCACTTATATCAACTGACATCACCTTTAATACCTCTTGCTTTTGATGTCCTGTAGGCCTTGATCGTGAACTTAACCTCTGAAATAAGAGCATCTTTCCTAGAGGATATTCTTCCAACTTCAGTATGTTCGAAAGCCATCGCAAATGATAAAATCAGAAAATATGTTAGCTTTAGGATTTTTTTTATAGCAGAATAGTTTCTTTTAAAAGTGTATCTTGATGCAAGTGCTGATGAAGGACAATGGCAGTCCTATTACTGTTGCAAAGCTATCACATATCAGGTATCTACACGTGCACTGTAAACATTTTGGTAATAACTTCCTAACTGATTTGTATGTTTAATGACTGACAGACTACCGACAATATACCGAATCACACACAGTATTCTAAAAACGAAGTCAATATGCCTCTACTGTACTCATTAGGGGAACAAAATATGAGAGATCTGTAAAACAGTTTTTAGTGAAATGCAATCTATTAAATTACATCACAGGAGCAGTGTTCACTATTTACAAAGGACTAGAAAATATACTGTAGACCTACAGCGGGTCTCAAATTTTGCCTTCAGTTTGCAAAATAGAGCAAAAATACTATTTCACTAATTTGCATTGATACTTTTCATACAATCTATTCCTTTAATGGTTTGCATTTAGAATACAGTTGAAATAGCGGCTACATGCATTTTCAGTTCAAATTTGACTTGTTAGTCTCCACAATAAAAATTATTTATATTTCCCAAACAGTGACTCACTTAATTTCAAAATTTCGAAATCATGAAAAATATTGCACAACTCAACTTCTTTAACTTAGCGGACCGGTACAAACTTGAAGTCAAAGAGCACAGTCACAGCCAATAATAAAACAGTCTTTTAAAATAGATCCACATTAACCATTACAAAACACTCAACAAATATATTACTTTCAATAATAAAACGGTTAAAAGAATCTTCATGTACATTACAAGTGAGGATGGTTGATATCTTCCATGACATTCACTGAATCTCCAACTAGATTTCATCAAACATTACATAAGCCCCAATATTTGTGACACAATTGTGAAATTAGGAGGTCCCCGATTGCTCAACAGGTTTCTTGCAATGTTTTATACTTTGCATGGAGCAACAAAATGGTTGGCTGTCTTGCAACAAAATGGTTGGCTGACTAACATCCAAAACCAACAATCGTTTTTCTCATGAACTTTGACCATTCAGTATTGAAATGGGCATCATAATGGGAACTCTCTCCAAAGTGGACAGGAGATTAAACTATTGTACAATTTTAAACAAGCAGAACTAGATGGTAAAATTAGAAATTGGATTGGTGCTCTAATTACAGAACAAGGTGCAGGCTGGTAGTCAGGAGATTGAATGAAGCGATTAAAGAAACACAGAACTTTATAAACTTTTATCTTTCACACCATTCACCCAAGTGATCCGTAAATAAGCAAGCCCTTACGCAAATTTAGACAATACAAAAAGCAGCATTCCCTAAATTTCATTAAAAGCATATTAAGGAAGAGTGTATTGGGTCAGGAAATAACATTCAAGCTGTCAGGGGCAACATCAGCATGCAAAGTAGAAACGTTTATTGGCAACATTTCTTCACAGTCGCGGACTAAACACAGATTCCCTTTGGGATAATAGTAGATGAAAGCTTGTTGCAGAGAGTAAAATATAAGGACACTGATTCCTTTTTTCAGATACAGCGGCAGGATGCACACCTCCCAGATACTTTTGGGCTCACTATGGTTAATAAGAACAAAATATCTAACAAATTCAATTTGAAATATCAGACAGCATGAGAAAAGGATATTAAAAGGGAAGAAAGAGGAAGAACACTTTGCAATTTAAATTCAAGTTGGAAACTATGGGGCAGATTTACAAGCCCCTTGCGCCACTTTTGCGTCACTTTTAACATGGGAAAAGTGACGCAAAAGTGGAACATGAGGCTTGTAAATCTGCCCGTATATGCTCAAAAGCAAAATGTTTCTAGTTCCCCCTCCCTACCCACTCCAAGAAATGCTGATCTGTATAGAACTAAAAAGTAGCAAGCCTACTGTCAAAAAGTCCCACGGTAACGAAAGTGTTGGGCCACGCTATCATGAGGGAAAAGAGCTAAACTTATTTTAGTCATGAAATGAAAACAGTGAAGGAACTACTCATCCTTAGCAAGCAGCCATCACAGAATGGCATAAACCTGTGGAAATTTCAGCCAGGTATTCAGCTGAACCTCATACGTGATAAGCCTTCAATTGTGCACATAGGTACTGGGGTTCTTTGTGTTTAGTTAACAACCTCAAGGGTTCAAACCGTGCCATCTGTGGTGCAGAAACATGAGCCGTTAATAGGAGCTAAACCTCACGACTAGAGATAGCTGATGTCTCAAAGAAATGACTTGAATGAGGGCTCATGGTAAACAAAATGATGTGTTAAGCCCAGCTAATAATTTTCAAATTAGATGTCAAGCACCCAGCTCAAACTGTGAATGTTGCTCACAATGAACAGACCACAACAGTCATCATTAGAAGGAGTTCATTGGCTCCATCACTGATTGTCCAGTATAATAGTGTCCTCCCTAGAAAGAGATTCCAGTACCACATACTCTGTAAATTTCCCAATATTCAAAGTAAACGAATGGATCTGGGAGATGGGGATGCACAAAAATAATAGGGCTGGTAAATGTGTTATGTATTTGTGTAGAAACTGAGCAGTAGCTCCTACGTTCCCACAATAACTATATGGAGATAGATATCAAGCACAGCAAGACCTACACATAGATGTTTTTTCACTACCAGTCAAAGAAGTCCATATGACATGTTCCTTGTTGTAAACATTATGTCAATTTCACAGGGAGGTCAACTTTTGCACCACTTATTCCCCTTAGAGGAGCAGATACCAAATGTGTAAAGTGCTAACGCATAGGGTAACAACACAACAGTATTGAGTTGGGGGAAACTGGGTTGGTGCATGGTGCTTTGGGATGAAGAACAGTAACTGGGGCAAGTAAAAGAATAAATACATAAATGCAATATAACAATGACTGACAAGGTGGAATCTGACAATATTAATGCTACAATAACTAATTGGAGGGAGACAGATGAATGGGAGTGCAGACATTATCCATCTTCACATATACTCTTGGTTGCAAATATACAGTACAATTGATTTTTCCATCCTGGGTAAAACTTAGTGGTATTGTTTGCTCAAGATAGTCTATTGAAATTCCTATGAGTGATGAACAAAAGTTCAAACTAAATATTTTAAAAATCTAACATGAATAACTAATGGTTGGAATTTGGACAACATTCCAGGCTGTCTGAGCATTCATTAGGGTCGATTTGATTGTAGTAAAGCAGCTAGAGTTAACACCCTCTGGAAACACATCTTGTTTCATAATTTAATCCAGATGGCAAGTTGGTGCTGGATTGCATTTAGTACACACAAAGGTCCGGGAACTTCATCTCGTAAACTGGAACAGAGTGGTACTGAGCATGTCCCGCTGTTATGGTCATTGTGCCAGAGGGGCTAGGAGGTGGCCTGAAATGAAATTAAAAAACTTGTGAAAAAATGTAACAGTGAAAGCAACACAACTGCATTACTTTATGATGCCAAACTCCAAAGCCACCCTTTCTGACAATCTCATTTTACATAAAGTTTGGCCAGATTAATGCTTTGAAACAACTATTTTAAATGGTGCTTTTACTTAAAGTATTGCATCAGGAAGCATTACCGTGTAAGAAGGAAAGTACAACATGTTGGCAAGAAAAACATCAGACACTTGATATTTCTTATTTGTATGAAAAGGAACATCTGGGGGGCGCGGTCTCGCTACACATGGAGTGAGACGCACGACGAGGGAGCTTCGGCCAGCCGCTGCCTTTTGAAGCATTTATCGCAGCACCGGGGAATTAACGGCGACACTGCTCAGCCTGCCCGGTCATTGGAGGCTTCAGGGAGTCCTTTGCTCGCCCGGCGCGACTCTTTGGGCACTGGTAGCTGTGTCCCTGGCAACTTTGGTGTCGGGGCCTGGTCCGGGAGCCCACAGCTGCCATCTTGATTCCGTCCTACTCTTGAGAGTGCCCGGCGAGCGAGGGTTCCCTTCTGGTGCAAAACGGCACACTGGGGAGTTTCGCCGGACCACCTAGGGATTGATGAGGAGGTGCGGCGATCTGCACTCGATATCTTGGAGTGCAGGAGGTGTGTCGAGCTGCGGGTGCTGGGACTGCTGCCATCTTGTGCTTCTCCGTGCGGCGCAGGAGATTGTACTGTGGTGCCCCATGCGGATTCTCCCCTCCATCGCTGGTGTCCTGGAGGTTCCAAGACGCTGTGTCGCCTGTCGTGGAGAGGGGTAAGACTAGGTGAGTGGCGATCCACGACTGGATTCTCTTCTGGGACCCGCTGCCTCCTGCTGCTGATGGTGTATGCTGGACGTGGGCCCTGGACTGGCTCTGTTGTCCCCCTGGTTCCTTACCCCTCGGGACTCTTTGGAGGAGCGACCCCTATTGGATGGGACCACCCGAGGCCCTGAGACTCTGCCGGGCCGCGCCTCTTTCACAACAGAGTCCCCATCTTCTTGTTAGGGCACGACTACTGTGGGCACCCCCGGATCTGCTTTCCTGGTACCGGCTGCTGGGGCCTCCTGAAGACTTGAAGTGTGAGCTCTACTGTGGTGCCATCTCCCGTGCAATCCCACAGGGGGCCCCTCCCCCCTGATGTGTGTCTGGCCCCTGTCCTTGCGGGTCTGCATACGTGATTGCTGGGGGAGTTATCACAACTGCTGGGGTTCTAGGAGGCACATCTCCCCATCCTACCTACAAATTTTGGTCTTTCGTGCAGCTCAGAGGGGGGAGTCAGAGGGGGCCTTGGACGCTGTGGGGAAAAGCTGCTGCCCCTCTCCCCTTCATGGCTGATCATCCTGCTCACCTACGCTACGACGGATCCTGACCCTTAACTGGGGGATGTGCTCGGCTTCCTGCTTTATTCCTCCGACCTGGCTCTCCATCCTGTGTGTTGGTGTTTGAGGGGTCATGCCACGCTCTAAAGCTGGGAAAGAAATCGCCGCACCCCCGAGAGACAACCCTGTGACAGCTCTGTGGAACAAACCTGGTTCTACACCCTCTGCGGCTATGGCGTGTATGGCAGATGGCCCCTGCGATCCTCTCACACAATCCTTAATGGCCAATTTTTTGCAGGAAATTAAGTCCGAAATTGGATCGCTTAGAACCGAGGTTCAAACCAGCATCAAGGAACTCAGGAGAGACGTCACAGAAATTGAAGAGAGAGTGGACGATCTCGAGAAGACGGTTGATGCTCGCAACGAAGACCAAGAGCAACTCTGGCAACGATTGGCCCTCCTGGAGGAACAACATCTTGAGCTCCAAATTAAGCAGGAGGACTTAGAAAACATAAGCCACCGTAATAACTTGCGCCTGAGGGGTGTTCCAACAGGGGAAGAAGGCTCTGACATTGTAAGTAAGTAATTATTTATTTCATTTTGGTTTAACCTGACTGGACAGTCATATGAGAACAGCATGTCGGACGTAAAATGTTAACGTTTGTGTGTCTTTAGAACAGTGTAGAGCAGAGCAGAGTAGGAGATTTTAGAGTGCTATCTCTGACAGAGGACTAACTTTTCCTTTGCCCTTCTTTTTGAGGCAACCCCATGCTGGTTCGTCCTCTGTTCCATAAAATTTGATTTAAATGATTTACATATTAATTGAAGCATACACATTCTGATTATAATTTGCTGCTAAGCTTATTTTTGCTTCCTGTAAACAATTAACATTTATGGTTTTATACTAAAATATTCTCTGGTCTTTTTTTGGAACCCAGTGTGCTTCACATTATATTAAGTTTATTGATTTGTTGACCAGGCTCAGGTGTTGAGCACAAAAATCCTTACCGGATTATCACCCCTCCCGATTTATCAAGAGAAGCGTTTTGTGGTTCTCAAATTTATCACTAAGAAATGTGCTAACAAGCATGTTAAAATTAACCCTTTTTTTCAAAAAATCCTTTTTATTGCATTTTCAAAACAACAACAAAATTTGCAGCAGTACATCATATGATATTTATGTGTGCCAACTCTAGGGCGGAATCCCTTACAAGTGAGATATGTACAGTATCATAGCAGAAGGAAATTGAGTGGAACTCACACCCTGTATGAATTTTTCCCAATATTAAGGGGGAGCCCTGATCATGATCACCAAGCTGGGGGTCAGTGTTCAGGCCTCTGTGGGCGCGCCATCCGGCCCAGACCCGCTCCCATTTGCGTGGACATCCCCTTCCTAGATAAATCAACATTTCATTTGTCATACACCAATCCATGTCCCGTTCCCAATCCACCACTGTCAGAGCCTAACTAGCACCACATAAACTTGCAATGCTTCGTTTGGCGACCACAAGACCGAGGAAAATGCACAGCTTGTTATATCTTGGTGGTGGGTCATCCACCCAAATATGGAGAAGACATATTTTCGCAGTGTCTGGGAGCGAAACCCCTATGACCTCCCCCATAATCCTTTGCAACTCCATCCAAAAGGTTTGTACAGCTGGACATAACCACAAAATATGGAAGAAGGTGCCCTTTCACCACAGTCCAGCAGACAGAGATCTGTCTTGACAGCAGCCCATGGCCCGGACCACGGTGCAGGAGTAACATGAACAGTGCAGGATGCATAGATACATCAAGCAGAACCCTGTATTAATGGCCACCTCTTTAAAGGCTCCTAACGCCTCCTCCCACTCCCCGTCATCACAGTCCTGAGTGTAGTGAGAATGTTTGGTGAATTAGTAATTACCTTCCTGTAGATGAGCGAGACCGTTTTTTTGGGTAGCGCTTCAGAGAGGACTCTGTCCTCCAGAGGCGAGGAGTCTGGGACTGGAGTATCACTGGGGATGTGCGTCCTGTCGGAGTTGCATATGTCTGAAGGCCTCAGTGGGTGCCAAATCGTATTGGGCCTGCATCTTCACCCAGGTGAACATGTTGCATGGATATGCGTGGATATACCTATGAGGTTCCATAGCTTCAAGGCTTGTAGGCTGTGAACTTGATTAAGAGAATTACTATACCACAATGGGGTCATTTCAGTGGGCTTCTCCCTCCAGCCCAGGAATGATGTAGCCGTCCTTCTCATTTCTTGATGCCAGGTTGCTTCCATCGCTACCCGCCCTGCATCAACTTGGAGAGAGCGATGCATGGTGGGGCTATGTTCCACAAAAGCAGGCAGAGAAGGGATTCTGTTGTACAAAAGTATTTATTGGGAAGTTGGTGAGGAGTGTTCTGCAGCGCATACTAGCCAATGTCATCATCTCAAACATTGCCGCTCGTCCTAATAGGGAGAGCTCTCCAGTGTTGTAGGTCAGATTCAAAACGCTCCAGTATGGGAACCAAGTTTAGATGATAAAAAAGAAGGGGGTCCATTGTGACAAGGATTACCAGATATTTATAGCTCCCAGTGGGCAGGAGGGAGATGGACTCCTCTGGGTAGCACAGGCATGGGACCAGTTATCAAATGAATAAGGGATTTGTCCCAACTGATGGTGTACCCGGAGTGCTGGCCAAAGACTTGCAGACTGTGGGTCAGTCGGGTAATTGTCGCGGGGGTTTGCTACATAAAAGAAGATGTCATCAGCGTATAGAAGTATACGCTTCTCCCATGATGCTGCCCAACTAATGCCCCTCACAAGCGGGTCCTGCCAGACACACGCCACCAGCGGTTCTAGTCAGACACACGCCGCCAGCGGTTCCAGGACGAGCCCAAATATCAGGGAGAAGAGTGGGCACCCCTGTCTAGTCCCCCTGCCTATTTTGAAATTGCGGGAAATGATACGGTTGACCTTGACATGGGTGATCGTGTCTCTGTGCAGTAGACACATCCAGCCCATAAAGTAGGGACCAAATCCCATTTGTTCAAGCACTCAGAACATATAGGTCCATTCCAGGGTGTCGAACGCCATTGAAGCATCCATAGATAATACCATTGTGGATACATCCTCTTTTCATGAACCTGCCATAATCCCATGAAGCCTACGCAGATTCAGGCGTGTCCCTCTGTTTGGCATGAAGTCGGACTGATCTGGGTGGACCAGGGAGGTGAAAACTTGTCGGAGTCTATTGGCCAGAAGCTTGGCAAGGACTAATATCTCAACATTTAGGAAGGATATGAAACAATACAAGCTGCAGTTGCTCCGAGGGTTTCCCGGACGTACGTATTACAACTATTGTCGCAAGGCGCTGGTCCTCAGGGAGCATAGCCACCGCTCGCGCCACCCTCCACATTTTATTTATTTGAGGTTTCAACTTGGAGGCAAGACATTTATAGAGTTCGATAGGGAGGCCGTTATTCCCCATTGCCTTGCCTGAGCTCAGTGATCTCAAGGCTTAGCTCACTTCCAGTGGATCTATGTCCACCTCCAAGAAATGTTTGTGTTCTTCTGTTAGACTGGGAAGTTTGATGTCCCTCAGGAAATCCCCAATACCTGAGGGTGAACAGTTTGTTTTGGGACAAAAGAGGTGTGCGTAGTATTGTGCAAATTCATCCGCTGTACCCTCGGAGTCGGAGATGGCTTCGCCCAAGCCTGTGTCGATATGAGAGACCCATCTCCAGGTTTGATCTCTCTTGTCCAGCCATGCCAGTAGCTTATCAGTTTTATTGCCCACTTTATAAAGGCATGGTTGAGGTAGAATATGGGAGACCCTTACCCTGTCCTCAATCAAATACCTATATTCCTTCTGTTTGAGGCAGAGACATGTCTATTTTCGCTCACCTCCTGTTGCCCCAGATGCTCCAAGGCCATAATTTCATACTCCAGTGCCAGGAGTTGTGCCTGCCTGTCTCTTTTCTACCCCACTATCAAGAATTATTTTGGACCCCGGACGAAAGCCTCGTAGGCCTCCCATAGACTCAAATAAGAGTCTACTGAACCCTCATTTAGTTCAAAGTAGGAAGTCGTGGCCTGGCCTAGGTCCTAGATAAGTTTGGTGTCTTTAAGGTGCCAGGCATTGATAGGTCGTGGGCCATGTGCTGGAGTGCCCCCATACCGGCGAGTGATTCAAGATCCCCTGGCCAAGTGAGGGACTTCTGCCACCCGTGCTAAGTGGGTGGATTAAGTAAATACATAGTCCAGTCTGGAGAGGCTGTGGTGGACCCCAGATAGAAAGGTATATTGACGCATACACCAAGTGTCGGTCAGGCCCAGGGCAGTGACGAAGTCGGATAGCAAGGGGTTCCAGTGGGCAGCACAAGCCCAGGAGTGTCTGTATAGAGAGGAGGGAATTAAAGTCACCCTAAAGGAGCAAGACCCACTCTGGCAAGTGGAGCAACATCTTACTGAGCCTCTGCAGCATGAAACGATGATGTCGGGCAGGGCATAGCCTGAACATAGGTCGATTGGGACCCCATTCCAGGTGCCCAACTGTGCCACATAGTTACTTTGATGGTCAACCCGTGACTTGTGTGGGTTATAGGGAGTTGAATTCTTGATAAGGATGCCCACCCCCCCATGGAGCAGCCACCTCTGGACACTGCTTTACAAGTATTTCCTAGTAGGTGTGTTAACTTGCAACAGCAACACATCGGGTGAATGCTTATGAATGAACTGGTGGACCATACCCTACTTAATCTTGTTGTAGAGGCCATTTATGTTCCATGACAGTATCGTTAAACGTGCTTGGGATGAGGGGTCAGTGAAATGATGTGTGTAGAAAGTCAAGGCATGCCTAACCCACAGGAGAGTGAGACCCCAGGCAGCGACATCGCACAATACACTGTTGCTGCTCTGTAATATACTATAACTACCCCATGTAAACTAGAGAATCCCTCCTCCCACCCTGCTACTCTGCCTGGTGGAAACTAAACAGCCCACCCAACTACAACTGGCAAGGTGACTGTCGCCCCTGAAAAAAAATGAAGCACGTTAGTTAACCTACAACTGGGGTGGGGGGTAAAATGACCAAGACAGCCCGTGCCCCCATAGCCCCTAAAATGTGTCCATGTGAAGGGACCGCTCCTTTCATACTTTGCAGGATGTAGTGAAACATAGGCACTGTTCAGGGTGCCTCGGTCTTGGATGGCAGTGTCCCCATAGGCTGGCCTGTCCCCCCGGGAAATCGAGCCCCCGTGTATACAGCAGCATGCTACAGAGAATATAGATCTTCAAGCCCCTTCGACTGTCGCCAGTAGGCCCACAGGCCCGTCCAGTGCGTCTCAGAGGCCCAGAGCAGATGCAAACCCGTCCAGACACATCTCCACGTCCTCTGTGCTTTCTCTGCCACTGCGAGGCTAGTGGCCGCCGGTGTGCCCTCCTCCGTCGCCGCATTTCGGTCACCGATTCCTTTGTCGTTTGATACTACCTGCAGTGTGCCAACCCTCCAACCATTTCAGTGCTGCCTCCAGAGAGTCAAAAAAACACTTTTTCCCTCTGCTATTACTCTACGTTTGGACGGGAAAAGCAACATGTATTTGATGTTGCAGTTCCGTAGCTCTCTCTTGACATCCATGAAGCTCCTCCAAAACTGTTGGACCCTGAGGGTGAAGTCAGGGTAGAGGTTGCCCCTTCAAATTTCAGGTCTGAGGTGCGCCTTGCTGCTTGCAGAATTGCATCTCTGTCTCTGTGATTGAAGATGCGTGCAATAATGGTGTGAGGGGGCATGCACGGACTAGGGGCAGCAGCTGGCACTCTCTCAACCGAGAAGAATTTTGATAGACCCCTGGGTTGAAGCACAGTGGTGCTGAAGTTTTCAACAAAGAGGTCAGTGCAGGGTACCTCTGCTCACTCCAGAATCCCCACTAGGCAGATATTATTTAACCTGGATCTTCCTTCAATGTCCTCCAGACACGCCTGCATGGTGGCATTGTCCTTAAATACGGAAGTGACCTGTTTCTGGAGCTGTCGAGTGGCCTCACTGATATCCACAACTGTCTGTCTTGTGTCGCGGAATTGGTCTTTTTCCTTATTGAACTCTGCCCTCATCAGCGACATATCTACCACTATGGAGTCCAGTTTTTGTTCTAAAGTGCTCTTGATGCTTTCTGGGCCTGTCCTCATTTGCTGCCCCCATGACCCCACCCCGAGTTGAATCACGGGCCCCCTGCCTCTCACCTCAACTGGCCTCCGCCTCACAGGTTTCCGTCCTGCAATGCGCCTCCGAAGCCGGCAACTCGTCTCTGTCTCAGCCTGCCGATCGCAGGAAACGCTGCTCTCCAGCAGCGCCAGGAAAACAGTCGGTCTAGCAATGGGCGTGTCCGGCCCACACAGGATCTTCTCTCTCCCATCACAGAGGCGTCTGCTGCACAGTGTACCTCCGCGGCTGGCAGCCCGCCTCCTTCTCCGCCAGCCAACCGAGGAAAATGCCACACTTCAGCTCACCTGGGAAGACGAGCGGACCACCTCTTGCAGGATCTTCGACCACTTGCGATGCGGTCACTGGCTCACTAGGATGGGGCACGAGCTGACACCCCTTGTATTCTTCTGGTACTGCCCCAGCCCAGGCTGACACAAGAAGGCTGTGCAGTCGAGGCAGGCTGTGCCCTCAGGCATCTGATCTAGCGGGGCTCAAGCCCATCCGGCAAGTTACACGGGCAGTCTGCTGCGAGAAGGGGCTCAGGGACGGGTTTCCCCACCACATAGAGAGGATGATGGCAGATAGTAGCAGGAGAAGGCGACACCGACTCAGGAGCTCTTTCAAGGTGTGTTTGTCATATTCAGCTGTTGGCCACGCCCCCCTTAAAAGTAAACTTTGTGTTTCAGAAAACATTGGAGATGCAGTAAAGGAGCCGAGATTACAATGGTGCAGCAGGTGGCACCAGAGCCCACTGAATGCCGATTGCAGTTGTATTTTCCCATTCAACCTGCACACTTGTCATTTCCCTTGCTCAGACCCTCAGGAGTGCTTGCACCGGGGTCCATGATCCGCAGAATGTACGAATGAGATATCGTTTTGAAACTTGTGGCTGTCAGCTGCTTTCAAAAGAAGTGATCTAAGGGTTCTACCGCAAACCACAATACGAGAATAAGGATTGACTTTGCTACTGTCTGAAACACAAACAAGAGATTGTGACAATTTAGTGCATTGGTGCCAGGCTTCTGTGAACAACAGTAATAATTGTCAGAGGACTGTATAAATGCCCTTGAGTTACATTGGCCCCAGAGAATAAACACTGACCTGAAGATTTGCAAGAACTTGTCAAAACCATTGAAACATTTCCTTAAAGTGAAGACGATACATCAGAGATTAACGGTTCTCAGTCAAAGGACCACAACAGGGTTGAATGGCTGATTCAGACCTTTGAACCCAGCACGACAGCTTCAAACTACCTGCTCAAATACCATCGCCTTATTCCATTTGACTCTGTGTTCTGCCCTCTGGCTTGAAGCATCAAGCTTTATCAATTTGCAATACCAAGAGGACTGGAACATTAAAACGTGATTTGGAATGATGAAACAGACTTAAAAGGCTCAAGTATACTTCCCACATATTACTACAGATCCATACAATTTGGTGAAGCTCAATGACTTCAGCTATGGATTTGACCCCCCACACCTTGATAAAGCTTTCTGCCTTGTTCCTCACTGAGATTTAATTTATTGACCAGATCCATTGCAGCTCTCTGGGTATAACTAACAAGTCTTAATTATTTGAGGTCAATATAAGTTGCTTTTGATTTGCATTTTAGTTGTTGCAGTTTAATTTAGTCTATTATGAACAAATTCTGCAAGTCCTGAAAAGCATAGGTTTGTTAATTGAAAGCTAAAGGCTAGTATTACAGTGACCAGGAGCAATTCATCCTGCCTCTACTGTTAACAACAATCAGAAGGCAGCTGAAAAAATCAGCAATATTTGCGAATAGTGCAAGTGTTCCAGATCTCACTGTAGTTTCCCATATTGCTTAGGCATCTCATGACGCCGATATTGCCCCTCAAATAAATACTAACAATATATCAAAACTTAGGATAGTTACAAGTAGTTAATCAATATAGGTGTGATATTCGACAAGAGGGATTAGCGACCAGTGGGGAGTTTTTTATGCACTGCCACTAGAGTCTGGTGTTACACCTTTGCAATCATGGTTAAAATAAACCAAGTTCAGCAGCAGCTAAGTGTGTATTCCTGTACAACAGAAGTTCTAGCCCCCAGGATGGGATCTTCAGCTGCAGGTAAGCAGACGTGCATGGTGACCGAGTGGCAGCAAAAGCCTACTGGGTGACATCTGGGTCGCAAGAATGGTCAGGGGGTCGCAACGATTATAAATATATCTTGTGGTTAGAAAATATAATTTTGATTAAATAAATTAGAATCTAAGTTTTAACTATGATTTGCTTTGGATTTTTATGTTTGTTGTCAATTCGATTTTTGCTGCTCTGGTACACAACGCAGACTTCTTCTGTGGTGATAATGTACTTAATAGCACTCAATGAAGTTAATAGAAACGATTTGTTTACCTTATAGTTAACTCCAATATCTGTGCCAGTTTGTCATGAAGCATGTTCGCCTAGGGAAAAGAAAAAGAGTATATTAATTGAAATGAAAATCAAAAATATGAATGTTAGCCCAGTACATTACAATTGAAAAAAATTGCGTGAATCAGATAATTTGAAAATAGTGATTGTTTTGTACGAAATATAAAGTTCAACAGTGAAAATGAATACAGCAACAGTTAGCACAACATTGTGCACTAGTTAGTGTTCTATAGTAAATATTGAAATGCATACAAAATCACTTTCGAAATACCAACTCACTCAAAATAGTCGAAATGAGTGCAAATATCGTATATACTATGTCATTACCAGGTGGAGCACAGAAATACACCATAGAACAGGTTTCATATGTTCCCAATGTTTGAAATCAGTGTCATTCATCGTTTTATTTTTAATTTTACATCAATATGCAACTGACACGTGTTTCTCCGTGAAAATTTTCCTGTAAAGTTCTTTCAGTTAATTTGTCTATCAGTCAGTAATACCTACTTTCCATAATTTAACCATGACTTGTGTCCTCAAGAATGAAACTACGTCAAGATCCTCAACTCAAACACGTTTGAGACAAGGTTTTGTCATGAACAAATACTCATTACCAGAGGTATTAGGTCCAAATGGGCATTTTATTGTATTCGGATGATGTTTATCCACAAGGGGGAGTTGTCATGTGTATCTTCAATACTAGTAACACCAGTGGTGGGGTCTGTAACTTTGAGAATGAGTTTTAATTTGAATAATATGTTACTTACCGTCAGTAGTATTCTATCTAGTGGATACTCTATTTAACTACATAATCCTCACCTGTAGATCCACAGTATTCTCCAGTAATGCTCTAGCGCGTCAGTAGTTGCTGCCATGTGGCTCCAAGGGGACACCATACTGCCCAGGAAGTGATGGGGCCATGCAGCATATAGGGGCCATGCAGCATATAGGGGCCATGCAGCATATAAGGGCCATCCCTGCACTTTCCCTGTACCTTTCTCCTTCTTCTCTCAGTGGCGGACAGGAGAATACATTGTCTGAGACAGTGTGTTGAACTTCCAACTTGTACTTTTTTAGATGTAAAAGAAGCCAGTACACAGAACAAGGATTTTATTAGAGAGGAATCTGTGATTAGGTAGAGTATCCACCACAAATACCAAAGAAAAGCAACTTCTTCTGATGTACACTTCTAACCAGAGATCTCTCACCTCCAGAATAGATACCACAGCAGTACCTCTCAAAGGCAGAGAGTCTGAGGAGTGAATTCAGATAAAAATAATCCTACAGAACCAAGCAGGAGAAATAACCTTCCAGCCGGACCAGACTATGCACAGAAACCAACGTCACAGTCTGGGAGATAAGCAGAACAAGTACCCCTTTTACTAAGGCCATTGTAGCGGCTTTGGTCCTAGCGTATGCAGGCATTCAGGGGGCTGCTTCTAGGGACTGGGACTGGTGAGGCCAAAAAAGAACAGGGAGAACTGTAAGTGCTCGCAGCCTACCTGAAGAACAAGTTACTCAACTTCGGTAATGCATTATCTAGTAGAGACAATATCTAGCAGCAGGTTCCTTCCCTTTGAATTTCCCAGGCGTCACACTGGATCCGGAAATTTTCTGTGTGAGCAGTACCCCTGCGTGCCATCGGGTGGCTCCGTCCGGCTCCACGTGACATCACCGGTGTCGGCTAGGACGTCGTTGTCACCTATATAGGCACCACCCAACGTCTTTTTACTTTTTCCACGCCAGAAGCGCAGAGCCATGGACTGAACTGACTGTGTGTCAAAACTAGGGCCCTGTAATGGGGAACAACCCTAGCCCTATAAATGAGTCCGCAGAGTGGGGAGGCATGAGTGGGTCTGTAAGGTATCTGCAGCTAGATATTACCTCTACCAGATAATGTGTTCGCAAAAGTCAGTAACTTGTTCATCTGATAGAGACTTCTAGCTGAAGATTCCTTACCTTTGAATAATTACCCTAGCTATACTTGCTGGCAGTGGGCTGTGGACAGATTTACTAGACTAAAAAGTCCTGCAGGACTTAACGGGCGAAATGCCCGTCCATACGGACCTGACGTTCAGACAGTAGTGTTTTGCAAACGTGTGGAGTAAAGCTCACATTGCAGCATGGCAGATGTCCAGGACTGGCACTCCATGAGCCAATGCCATGGTCGCAGCCACCCGCCTCGTAGAATGGGCTTGTAAGCCTTCCGGAGGCTGTTTTCTAGCCAGGGTGTAGCAGATTTTAATGCAGATACGGACCCAGCATGAAATGGTTCACTTCTGCATTGCCCGACCTTTTTTAGCTCCCACGTAACCCACAAAGACTTGGTCGTCTAACCGGAACTCTTCTGTGCGGTCCAGATGATGTAGACACTCCTCTTCCTTAGAGGGATGCGCAGGACCAAAAAAGATGGGCAGTTTGATCGACTTACCCACATAGAATGGGGACACCACTTTTGGAAGGAATGAGGCACAGGAACGAAGCACCACGTTATCAAAGAATGTCATATGGTAGGAAGGCTTGGATGACAAAGCCTGCAAGTCATTCACCCTCCGGGCAGATGTTAACGCCAACAGGAAGGCTGTCTTGATGGTAAGCAGCCGGATGAAGACAATTAAGTAAAGGCTCAAAGGGAGCACACATGAGATATGAGAGAACCATTTTGAGATCCCACTGTGGCATGATAAAGGGCGTAGGTGGGAACATATGTACAAACCCTTTTAGAAACCTATTTACAGTAGGGGATTTCAATAAGGAAGGTTGGCCCGGCAGCCGCAAGAAAGCGGACAGAGCAGAAAGATAACCTGTGAGAGTACCCATAGCGGAGCCCTGCTGGCCAAGAGTAAGAATAAAAATAAGAATATTAGCTAGAGAAGCAGACAGAGTGTCAATAGACCTTTCAGTTCAATAATTTACAAACCTTCCCCAATGACAGTCGTATACCGTCTTAGTGGAGGGGCGCCTGGCAGCCAAGATAAAGTTACTCACTTTGGGAGGGCGGTTGAAAGCTATCAACTGTTGTCGCTCAATTTCCATGGAAGGAGGCAGAGAGTTGACCCGTTAGGGTGGAGCTCCCTCCCCTGCTGCTGAGTCAGAAGACCCTACTGAAGGGGCAGCCTGAATGGAGGATCATTCGAAGAAGCTCTGGATTGCAAACTCTCCGTGCCCAGTCTGTAGCCAAAAGAACGACTTGGGCCTGGTCATTCTTGAGCTTCTTGAGAAGTCTGGACAGAAGTGGTATGGGTGGAAAGGTGTACAGGAGGCCTGAGCTCCACTCACGACGAAAAGCGACATGAGCGATAGCCTCCTTGGAAAGTCCAGCACGCAAATCTGTTGACATTGCGCATTCTCTTCAGAGGTGAGCAGATCTGACCTAGGCTCTCCCCACTGCTGAATCAGACCTGCCAGCATCTCCTTGGTATAGGGCAGGCAAAACCTGAGCCAACATATGCATCTTGAACTTTTCCTTTTTTGAGGAAGAGATTGATGGACCACAAGTCCAGAATAGGACGTAGACCTTTGTTCTTTTTCTGTATCAGAAAGTAGCAGGAGTAACAACCACTGCCTATTTCTGAAATCGTAACCATCTCTATAGCTCTTTAGGCCAGGAGAGCTGAAACGTCCTCTCTGAGAAATAATAGATGATCCTCCGCCAGCCGGTCTTGAGATGGCGGTAAAGGAAGAGGAAAAGAAAGAAAGGGAAGAGAATAGCTATCCTTACTGATCTGCAAGACCCATTTGTCTGATGTTATGGACCTCCAGCGAAGGAGATGATGTTGAATTCTCCCTCCCACTGGAGTGGCATGGTCTTGCAGAACCAAAGAAGGAATGCTTGGAGGCTGCAGCTGCTGGTGGCGGAGTGGCAGACGACTTCTGGCTACCATTCACACGAGATCGGAATGAACCACGTCCATGTCCTCGCACAATTAGGGAAATCTGTGAAGGATGTTGGCTGGGGTATGGCTAACGCGGTTGATAATCCCTTCTATTGCCATGAAAGGGGCGAAATGTAGACTGGCCACAAGGTGTTACTGAGAGGCCCAAGGATCTGGCCTAAGCACGAGATTCCGTAAAAATCTGAGTCGGGCTCTTCACCAAAAAGATGAGTCCCGTCAAAGTGCATGTCCATGAGGTTAGCCTGGACATCACCCGAGATGCCAGATGTTCTCAGCCAGGCGTGGCGCCATAAGGCCACCGTCGATGAAACGGATACCCAGTGAGTCAGTGGTATCTAAGTCTCAGCTAATGGTGAACTTTGATGCATCTCTCCCATCTTTCAATGCCTGGGGGAGCCCGGCCCGGGCCCCCTCCAGGCCCTGTGGCAGCACTTGTGCAACAGTTTCCCATACGATGTACGAGAACCTTACCAATAAGCATGCAGTGTTCACCAACTGCAATGCAAGGCTGGTGGAGGAAACCATCTTCTTCTCAAGTCCATCCAGCCTCTTGGATTCCCTATCGGGGGGAGCAGAACGGGACGCGCTATGGGACATTGAGGCCTGAACCACCAAACTCTCAGGGATGGGGCGTTGACTGAGGAAACTTTGATCACCTGGCGCAGAGCTTTTCGCAACATTCCATCCCAGAAGCACAAAGCCATGGAGTATACTGACCACTGGTTTTGAAAACTAGGGCCCTGAAAGGAAAAAGGTCTGTCCCTAGAAAGCTGTTTGCAGAGCGGGGAGGATGGCTGAGTTGGTAAGGAATCTGCACCTAAATAGTCTTTACTAGATATGACGTTACCAAAGGTAAGTAACGTGTTCATCTGAGAGAGACTTCTAGCACAGATTCCCTAACTTAGAATAGATACCCAAGCAATACTTCCCTAGAGGTGGGTCTGCAGACCAATTTCACAAGAGTAAGTCCTGCAGGACCGAATGGGCAAAATGGTATGATTGTCCAGGCAACAGTGCTTGGTAAACGTGCGCAGGAAAGCCCATATTGCTGCCTAGCAGATGTCCAGGACTGAACTCCACGTGCTAACGCAGTGGTTGTAGCTTTAGCTCTTGGGGAATGAGCACACAAATCCTCAGGGGGTTGCTTCTTAGCCAATGCGTAGCAGATATTGATACAGAGTATGATCCATCGTGAGATGGTCCTCTTCTGTACAGCCCCATTTTTCTTCGCTCCAATATACCCCACGAAGGGCTAGTCTTCCACCCGGCACTCTTATGGGCGATAAAGGTAGAACAGAGCAATTTTTGGGTCCGGGCGGTGAAATCTCTCCTTTTCCTTGGAGGTATGAGGCGGTGCATAAAAGTAGGCAAAGTGATGGATTGGTCAACGTGAAATGGAGTGACCACTTTTGGGAGAAAGGAAGCTCTCGTACGAAACACCAGTTTGTCTTGGGTGGGTGTTCAGGTAAGAAGGCTTGGATGACAAGGTCTGTGGCTCACTGACCCTCTGGGCAGATGTTAAAGCCACCCGGAAAGCCGTCTTGATGGTAAGGCGCTTGGGAGGACAATTGTGCAGGGGCTCAAAGGAAGCACACTTAAGGAGAGTCAGGACAAGATTGAGGTCTCACTGGGGAATAATAAAGGGAGAAGGTGGAAACAAATGTAAATCTTTCAGAAACCTATTTACAACAGGGGTTTTGAAAAGGGAAGGATGATCAGGCAACCACAGAAAAGCTGAACTAGCAGGGAGATGGCTCTTCAGCGTGCCCAGGGCAGAGCCCTGCCGGGCAAGGGAAAGGATGAACAGGAGAACCTGAGAAAAGGGGACAGAAAGCGTATCAATCTGTCCCTCTGTACACCATGCCACAAATTTTGCCCAACAGCAGGCATAAATCATCTTGGTGGAGGGAAGCCTGGTTGCCAAGATAACGTCAAAGACTTCAGGAAGAAGGTTGAAAGCTGCCAACTCTTGCCGCCCAATCTCCACACAAGAAGGCAGGTACGGAAGGAGAAGCATCCCCTGCTGCTGCGACAAAAGCCTGATCGGAGGACCAATGGCCATGCCTAACAGCATGGAATACCATACCCTCCATGCCCAGACTGGAGCCACAAGGATGACTTGGGCCGGTCATTTCTGATCTTCTTGATAACTCTGAGAAGGAAAGGTATGGGTGGAAAGGCGCACAGGAGGCTTGCGCTACACTCGAGATGAAAAAGGTCTCTGATCGAGAGCTGCCTTGGAAACTCCAGCCCACAGAACTACTGACATTGTGCGTTCTTGTCAGTTGCGGACAGATCTAACCAAAGCTCTCCCAACTGCTGAAAGAGACCTTGAACCACCTCTGGATGGAGAAGCCATTCATGATCCACGAGGCATCTTCGGATGTTGACGTGCACTCTGGTGTTCAGTTAACCTGCCAGTTGTTGAACCACCAGGGATACCCCCTGCTGTTGTGTTGTCCATGAACACTTACCCCGGCTTTCCCTGGATGGAGGGGAGAAATGCTTTCAGTGTCAATCGAATCAGAGCTCCAAATGGATTCCGACAGAGACCAGAGTCCTCTGATCTCCACCTCTCCCAGATGGCTGCCTCATCCCAGAAGTGAAGCATCTGTCACTACTGTGAGATCGGTTTGGGGAAGGAAGAGGGGTATGCTGCTGACCAGTGCCGTAACAAAACTTGAAGGGCGCACCCTGCAAAGTACATGGAGAGGCTCAACTCTGGAGCTCTCAGGCCAAGGTACTATGCTGAGGGTGCCCCCAGGAGCTCGGCCCCCACACTGTGGGGGCCTTTGTTACACCACTGCTGCTGACCCAATCGTGCTTCTTTACCGTCACTGCAGATCTTTCGCAGTTTCCTCCGAGATCTGTTCCTGCAGGAGGAAGTCCTGAAGTTGTTTCAGAAAGGTGCGATAGAGGTGGTTCCAGAGCAGGCATTGGTCAGAACTTCATTGAAGCCAGCCCTATCCTCCTCCGACAGCTTTGGTGCAATCTTCTTTGCCGAATCCATTAGCGCATGGATATAGCGCCCCAATAAACACGTCACATTCGTGGACTTGAGAGCCATGCTGGCTGATGAAAAGACCTTTTTGGCCGATTGGTCCACCTTTTTGGCCTCTCTGTCTCCTGGAACCTGAGGAAAGGCCCCCTTTGACCTTCCCGAACAAGCCGTCTGGACCACCAAGCTCTCAGGCGAAGGGTGTGAAGTTAGAAATTCAGTATCCCCTGGAGCCACTCTATATCTCCTTGCGACTGCCCTGGAGACCGCAGGAGCTGAAAAAGGCTTGCGCCATACCTCCAGCACAGGTTCCATAATAGCCTCATTAAAGGGTAACAAAGGCTCCGAGACCGCTGTAGGTGAATGCAGCACCTCAGTAAGTAAATTAGACCTGAACTCCGTGGACGGTAACTGTAGGTCCAACAACTCTGCAGCTTTTCTGATGACCGCATGATACGGCGCTGCATCCTTAGATGGCTCATCTGATGGTGGAGTGATTTCCCACTCTGGAGACAAATCCAGTCCACTTGCCTCCTTCAGTTCTTCAAACACCTCATCAGATTCGACTAACTCTCCCTCTTCAGCCTCTTCCAACAGAAAGCGTCTCTCATCCACCACTCTCTGTGCTTCCCTTCTGGAACGAATCCGCACCAGCGGCGTCGGCGGCGCCGTGTTCGAATCCGACGGCGCCGGCAGCGGCGTCGAACGCGGATCCACTGGAGCAGCCGGCGTCGAACGAAGTCGAGTCGGCGCCGGTGAAGAGGGAAGCGGCGTCGATGTTCACGGCGCCGGTAGCTGCCAAGACGGCGTCGCCGGAAAGAATGGCATGAACGGAGCTTGAGGGTAGACCTGCGGCACTCCCAAATTGAAAGCCATCGGACCCACAGGTGCACCAGAGGTATACATGGCCCTTGAAAACACCCCGTACATGGCATTAAGATAATGCGAGGGGTCTTGTCCTGGACCAGGGAATGCAGGATACTGGTCAGGCAGCACCGGACTCGGGCCTGGCGGCGCCGACGGTGGTACAAGCGGCGTCACAGTCTCACCCGGAGCCTGAAGATCCTCACCCAGGGCCGGAGACGGAGCCGGAGAATCAGCTGGAGCCGGAGATGGAACCGGCGTCGGGGATGATACCGGCACCGGAGATTCAGCCGGAGCCGGCGAAGTCACCGGAGTTGAAGGAGCTGGAGGTGAAACCGGGACCGGAGAAGGAGACACTGACTCTCTCCGACGTCGAGTAGGCGACTTCAACTTCGGAGCCGAACCTTTGTCGGAGTGATGATGTGAAGAATGCCTCCTCTTTTTCTTATGCTTCTTACTTTTCGAAGCATACCCCGAAGTCCACTTGGACGCCGACCTCGACCTGGATCCAGACCTCCTCCTTCCTCTTTTTTCATTCTTCTTCATCCGAGCGATGAAGAGCTTCGCTTCTCTCTCCTTGAGAGCCTTCGAGCTCATCTTGCGGCAGCTGGAACAACCACCCACATCTTGGTCGGATGAAAGGCACCAAATACAGTCCTCGTGTGGGTCGGTAATAGACATGTGTTTGCCACATTCTCGACAGGGCTTGAAACCCGACTTCCTTGTCGACATCTTCGAAGAAAGACAGAAAATTTTCAGAAAATACACAAAGTAACAGGTAAAGCTACTAGTAACGATTCCCAAAATCCGTTGGCGTCGTCGGCGCGGAAAAATGGGAACTGACGTCATCACGCCGACGAGGTCTTCTTATGGAGCCGGTGATGTCAGCGGAGTCGCGAGCGGAGCCGTGTCTCTGTGACGTCGTCTTCGACCCCATCGGCGTGGACTGCTACAAAAGTTTCCGAATGTTGCTGGCGCAGGGGATATTCACAAGGTGAGGAATCCACTGGCAGATGTATCCATCAGAAAGAAGTATCTATCAGATTATTTTATTTATAAAGAGCGGAGCTACTCCTGGGAGTGTTTTGGCACGGAGGATAATGTAATATGTGGACCACAACATTTATGGTTAATCAAAAAATTTTTTAACAGCTTGCAAAATTGTAATTCATTTTTGGTGTTTTGAAGAATCAATTGCAGAAGATTCCATGCTAGCCAAGAAATAAAAGGATAATCCAGCTTTTTGTTTGTGATGAATTTTAGGGATGACCGCCAGCAATGCATTAGAATAGCTAAATGCTCTAGAGGGATGTAGTGGCCGAATCTATCAGACAGATATCGAGGCGTCAAATTGTAAAAGGCCTAATAAGTAAGTACTAAGAATTTAAACATTATCCTTTCCCTAACTGGTAGCCAATGCAAGGCCAGAAGAGGGTGAGAGATAGGGGCTGGGAATAAGAAATGTGCAGCCAGGTTTTGTACCATTCACAAGCATTTAATGAAACCTTACGGAAGGTTCATATAAAGCGAAATCCAGTCTTCAGGTGATAAGAGCACAGACCACGACTTTTTGGAGTGAAGAGGCAAAAGAAAAAAAAATATTTTCTTTAGGACCAGCAAAAAAGCAAAACAAGAGTACTCGCTGCATCCACCTGGGCTAGGAGGGAAGGTGTTTATTACATTTCGCACCCAATTCCACCTTCACCACTATCACCAGTAGAGGGAGGGGAGGAAAAACAGGTGGCCAGCAGCTCTCCCTTCACAGGGCAGGAGAAAGCCCAAACAATAGAATTTCTGTCTGCACTTTTTGCGGGCTCACATCCACTTCAGTACAGCCCCCAGAAAAGATATAAAGGACTCTAGGACTGCAAAGGGCACATTCTCAAATAAAAGTAACAATTGTGTTATGTTATAGAGTGTTTTATAGCGCGCTCAAATACTCGAGAGTGTCCTGGCGCGTGCAGTTACCAAAGCCCAATGGAGTGGAAAGTATGAATCAGCTAGTTGAAGAGAAAAGTTTTGAGTTGTTTCTTGAAAAGTCTAAAATCCTCAATATGCCGCAATTCCAATAGGAGAGAATTCCAAGCCATAGCCGCTTTAACAGAGATGGACTGACCTCCCAACCGTGACCTGCGAAATCGGGGGATAATCATACGACGTTGTACGGCTGAGCGCAAAGCTCTGCTGGGGACGTAGAAGCCAAACCGCTTCCTAATGTACAAAGGCCCCAAACCATGCAGGGCTCTGTGAGCCAACGTGAGAACTTTAAATTGCACTCTTTGGGCCACTGGAAGCCAATGCAGGTCTCATAAGTGCTGTCACGCTAGATCTTCCAGAGATATTAAATAGAAGTCTAGCTGTGGCATTTTGTATGGTCTGCAGTTTTATCAGCAAATATCCTGGGATGCCAAAGTATAGCGCGTTGGCATAATGAATGCGAGAAAGAATGAGTGCACGGGCGACCATTTCCTTGGCAGGCCTGGGAAGCAGGGGGAAGAACCTTCTGAGTGACTTGAGAGTGCCGAAGCAAACTTCGGTGAGTTTCTTAATTTGCAACGAAAACCGAAGGTCTTCGCCAAACCAGATCCCCAAGTTCTTAGCAGAGACGCCCTCTGACTTAGGTCGAGGGAAGTCTGGCGGCCACATAATTTCTCTGAAGGCAGGTGGAAATGAAACATACAGAAGGACCTCCGACTTGCACTTCAGTTGGGCACAAGCAAGCCACTGAAATACAGACGAGAGACAGTTCTGAACTAAAGTTGTCGACATGTCGGATTCCTTTCAGGTGAATAGGAGCGGAGTGTCATCAGCATCGGCAATTATTTTAACCCCCAGCTCCTCTGCCAAAAAAATTAGGGGCGTCAGATAGATGTTGAAAAGCAAAGGGCTCAGGGTAGAAACCTGAGGGACTCCCGTAGACACTTTTCTGGCTGCGGAAGAAGGTGGGAGCCAGACCTGCTGAGTGTGTTCTTCCAGAAAAGATCTAAGCCAATCCAAGGCAGGACCAGCAATGACAATATTTGAGAGACGAGTAAGGAGGAGTTGGTGGGGCACAGTATCAAAGGCGTTGTGTGTCATCTGCACAAGACTATTTTAACAACAAATGACTCCACCAAAGAGGCAAGTAAGGCCATACATATGTTGAATGGTGTAGAACTCAAAGGTGAGCCGTGTGGCACCCCCATTTAACAACTTTGGTGGCCGAACCATAAGATGTTATCCACACAGCCTGCCCTCAATGCTCTAAAATGGAATGAATCCAATTAAGTGCCTTCTTCCCAACTCCAATTTCCCTAAGAAGCTGAAGAAGTAGGGGGAAGCAGTCTTCCAGCAATTCCAGGTACTTTATCTGCGTTGCAATGGATTCCTATGGCGTGGTCCTGATGCAAGGGATGAAGGATGCTGAAGATGCTCCAAGGATGTGATGTGGTGGTCTTCCAGCATGCATTTTTCGGTCCACGAAGATGGTGAGCGGGTCCTGGATGCAGGTTCGATGTCCAACCTAGTCTGGCCAAAGTCCAGTCACCACTGGACTACGAGTCACCTGCTGTTGCTGTCACAGGCCAATTCTTTCTGGGTCGATAACTTTCCTACTGAGGGTCCAGCCACTCTCCAACAGCATTCATGGGCTCTGCGAACTCAGGTGTAACTCTGTGCATCGGGTCTTGGTCCTCGGTGCTGCACATTTACGGTGGTAGCAGCTTGAGGACTTGGGCTACCAACTATCCCCAGCAATCCTTTTCAGCTGTTGTGTCCCTGAGCTACGAATTGGAGACCAGTCAGCTGGCCCAGTCAGCTCCTAGCTTGACTGGGTTCTGGAGACAGCTTCTCTCTGAGCAGGACACAGCAGACACAACCTCTCTTTCGCTAATCACAAGGTGCAGTCCTCGCTGGTGCAGCCTGCCTTTGCTGGTCCCTCTGTGCAGCCGAGCAATCCTCTTTATCCTTCTTCTGAATTGGTTGAGATCTGGGGACTGGGTGCCCACTTTATGCTCGCAAAGTGCCCTCAGGGCAGGATGCGATTGGTAGCCAGTAAACTACCAGGCTTCCTCCCACCTGGTGATCACTTTCTGTGGTGTGTGGCATCTGCCTATCCCAGGATGCACCATTCTCCCCACTCCCAGAAGGCGAGATCCCTCTCCTGGTGAAAAGAGAACTCAGTAGCCCACCCCGGGTGTGGCTACCTCAGGGCTACACACCACTGGGCAAACCGGTTTGGCAACTAGTTTCCCCTCACTGCAACAATAGGGTAGCCCTCCCCTGCTGCTACACATCTGCCTTACAAAGGTGGTTTCACCTTTGAAACCTGACTTTTGGGGCTAACATCCAAGTGGTTTCCTGCAGCAGGGCGGTGACACCTTCCTGGCCTGCATTCAGTCATTGTTCTCCTTCCTGAGAGTTGTTAGCAACATCTCTCCAGACAGGCTGTCTCGTGAAGCAGGTTCAATGTGTGTCTGGGAAGGCACAAGAGTTTTAAAGGCAACAAAGTGGCAAATACAGGCAGCTTTGCTAAAGCTGCACAATGCAACACGTTACATTAATTTCAACTTGAGATACAAGTCGGGCTTAATGTAACAAGCAATTTGATACTTTGGATTGCCCACTTTGGTCGCACCAGTTCAGGAGTTAGTACAGCTGATTTGGTGAACCAAGTCTTTCTACAATAACAACAGTTGTTTTGCTAGTTTTACTGTCAGGACAGGTAACGTACATGTCCTGCTTGTGTTATATGTTGCACCTTGCATTTAGGCTTCAGTAGGCCAGCCAGAGGGATAACTTACATTCATGTCCAGGGGAAGTGATGGCTTTGCCATTGCTTTCAATGGCAAAGTCAGGCTAGCAGTACACCACTGCTCCAGCAGTCTGCAGTGGAGGACTACGGGGCTTGATTTATTTGGGGGAAGTGCAGGGTGACACAATCAGTGCTGCAAGCCCTGGGGTACCCCTCTAACTTACATGCCCTGGGTACAAGGATACCATTTACTAGGTGCATACAGATACGTTAGGCATTTCCAATTGGGCATAGCAAATCTAACATACACTTTAGTGTCAGGGCACTAGCACTAAGGTCTGGTTAACAGGTCACAGTGAACTCTCAGAGTTGAAAAACCATCAGCATCAGTCCAAAAAATCCGGGGTGACCAATTTAAAAGAGGCATTTCCTTACAGGCCTCGCTGTCCTGGGTGGCCTTTGGGTTGAATGTGGCCATTTGTTAAATGACTTTGAGGCTTGCGAGGATCCAAGATACTAGAGAAAGATCTTGTGCAAGTCTGTCACTGACATCTGTTTATGGCAATCTTTATAGGGTTTGAACCACATCATTTTAGCGAGAGGCATGTCCCTTACACACTGGAGAAATTTTGTAAAAAGAACAAGTGACTTACCTTTGGTAACACCTTATCTGGTTGAGACTATCTAGCCGCAGATTCCTTACTTTAGAATAATCCTCAAGCGTCAGATTGGATCGGGAAGATTTTCCAGCAGTACGCCTGAACGCCGGTAGGTGACGTCATTCGGGTCTGTGTGGTGTTCTCCACTCCGGTAGTGAAAATCACTGTACCTATACAGTCACTGTTAGAAATTGCGTTTCTGGCTGGCAGAGGTATGCACCCTGTCCAAGCAGGAACCACAATCCTAGTCAGGGTAGATCACAACACAACCTAAATTATCCTGTACTCACCCTCTGGTAGAAATCAGGCTCAACATAAGAGGCAATGTGCAAAGTATCTGTGCAACAGTAACACAGTGAAAACACCACAAAAACACTCCACACCAGGTTAGAAAAATAGGTTATGATTTCATAAATAAAACAAGGCCAAAACAACAAAAATCCACTGTGTATAAGTCAAGATATTAATTTTTGAAGAATAAATGACAAAATAGCGCTTTAAGCTCTTAAACGGGTTACCTGGTCACGCTAGACAGTGGCAAAGCCAAAAGTTCCGGCGGACGGCAATGGAGCGCGTGCCGGATATAGGTACACACTTGGCGCTAATGAACCAAAGTACATTGATCCAGGATGCGCTACTGTCGACTAGGATCCGAGGTGCAGCCGAAGCAAAGCATCGGTGCCGAGCCACGCAGTGCATGAGATGCATCAATTTTCTCCATGCAACTGCGGTGATTTCAAGTGAGAGTGCTGGTTCCAGATGCAATGCGCAGCTGCTTTTCCTGCAGTAGGCAATGCATCAAAGCTGATGCGCTGGTTCCGAGAACGATGCACCGTGTCCACTCCACGCAATGAGAATGTGCTAGTTCCAAGGGCAATGCGCTGGTGTGCTCCCCACAACAAGAAAGATGTGCCGGTTCCGACTTGCGCAAAGGCAAATATGTGCTGGTTCCGATGAGGATGCACAGATTCAGGATCAAGAAGCACCTTAGGTCTCAATTCCAAGGGTCTCGGGAAAGGGGTAGCACCACTTGGCAAGGCAGACTCACAGCTTGCAGAGTACAGATGCAGGTAGCTGAAGTCTTTGATATCCCTGAGACTTGGAGTAGGAGGCAAGCCAGCCAGCCCTTGGAGTCACTCTGGGTTCAATTTATGCAGGTCCAGTCCTTCTCACCCAGGCAGTAGAACAGCAAGCAGCAAGGCAATTCAACAAGGCAAGAGCATAGCAAGGGTAGAGTCCAGCAAAACAGCAGTTCAGCAGAGTGGAAGTCTTTTCAGCAGCACAGCAGTTCTTCCTGGCAGAGTAGTCACAGGTCCAGAAGTGTACGGATTTGGTGGTGCCAGAGGTTCAGTATTTAAGTGGTGCCTTTGAAGTGGGGGAGACTTCAAAGAAAGTTTGAAGTGCACAGAGGTTCTCTCTTCTAGCCCTGGATCCAGACACACTACAGGGTGGTAATCATTCCTTTATGTGGGAACAGAACACAGTTGTTTCAGGTGAAAGTGTCAGCTCCTCTCTCCCATCCTGCTCAGGATGGCCAGTATGTATGCAAATGATCACTCAGGCACTCCTATTCTGCCTTAGTGAGTGACTGTCTAGAGGGAATACAGGAAGCCAGCTGTTAACCACCCCAGACGTGTATTCTAGAGACAGGCAGAAGGCACCAAATGGCTAAAGTAAGTAAATGTCAACTATCTAAAAGTGGCATTTACTAAACTGGAATAAAAGAAATTACTTTACCATAAGTTGTGGTTTTAAATTGTGAGTTCAGTGACACCAAACTTGGAAGTCTCTCACTTCATAATTGGGAATTAAATTTAAAAGATGTAATAAAGCAATCCCAATGTTATCCTATGGGAGAGATGGGCCTCGCAGTAGTAAAAAAACAAAATTTACAGTTTTTCGCTACCAGGACATGTAAAACTTAAAAGGTACATGTCCTGACTTTTAAATGCATGGCACACTGCTTTGTGGGGTAGACAAGGCCTTCATTAGGGGTGACTGACAGGTACAAAAAGGGAAGGTTTAGGCCTGGCAAGAGGGTTACCCTGCCAGCTCGAAATGGCAGTTTAAACTGCACATACACAGAACCTGTATGGTGGGCCTGATCCAGGAGCGCTGAGCCCCAATGAGCACTGACCACTGGTGTGAAACTAGGGCCCTTAAAAAGGTGTTCAATACACACTAATTGGTTAGCAGAGTGGGTAGGATTGGAGGGTTGGTAAGGAATCTGCGACTAAATAGAGCCTCTACCACATGAGGAGTTACCGATGGTAAGTGACTCATTCATCTGATAGAGACTTCTAGCTGCAGATTCCTCACCTTAGAAAACATACCCAAGTAATAGCTCCCTGGAGGTGGGATTGTGAACCAATTAGATCAGAAAATTCTGCAGGACCAGACCTGACTGTCCAAGCAGTAGTGTTTGGTGAACATGAGCAGTGAGGCCCACATTGCTGCCTGGCAGATGTCCAGGACTGGAACAAAACGTGCTAATGCAGAGGTTTCAACCTTGGCTCTGGTGGAGTGAGCCCGCAAGCCTCCTGGCCAATACATCTTTCTGCCTTCTCTTTTTTTGTTGCCACATAGCCCACGAAGAGGTGATAGTACACCCAGAATTCTTTTGTGCAGTCACTACAGGATGACAATGCTCTTTTTGGGTCCAGATAGTGGATTCTCTCCTCCTCTTTAGAGAGATGAGGCAGAGCAAAGAAAGTAGGCGGTGAGCAGAGGTGCGGGAGTGTGAATGCCCGCTCGGTGGGCGCCAGCGGAGGAGATCGGGATGCGGGGGGGGACCCCGTTGCTAGGAGGCGGGGTTCGAGAGATCACAACACAGGTGAGAGATCCCTAATGTCCACCTGTGGATGACAGCGGCCCTGCGAATATCGAGGACGATTGCGGTGGAGTGTGACCCTGGTCTCTGCAGAGTGGCGAGCCCCTGGTGACTGCCGGTGAATACCAGCTGGAAGTGCGCAACGCGGCCTGGACGCCATCTTGGGACCGGGTCTCGAATCCTGGACTGAGCCAGCTTGATACAGGGGCAGTGGTGTAGGCCCTACACACATTTGACCAGAATTCAACGTCTTGCCTGTGTGAGGTATTGATGAGAGGTTCCAACAGGCTTTATCTCAAGAGTGTCTAGTATTGACAGATGGCTTGATTTAATCTGGAGAAGCGCGCTACCTCCACAACTCAATACCACTGTCCGTTACACGGGCTGTTTGTGGGTATTCCTACTGGTGCGAATGACTGTTGGCGCTACCGGCGGATTTTGGAGGTGGGCCCCTGACGCTCGAGGGCCACAAGTACCGGTGACCCCCCGGACACCGCTACGCGGGGAGCGTCAACTGGAGGCGCCCTGAGGTGCGACCGCACACAACCACGTAGGGATCGGAGATTCCCCTGTAGTGGACTGTGAACCCATCAGGGGCAAGCCCAGGAACACAACTACCGGGGCGGCGCTGGATCCTGATGATAGCGCAACTGAGCATACGCAGCTGGCCCAGTGGGACCCCATCCAGCAACAGTTGAAACAAATCCTTGACGCCATCACTGGCACTAAAGCCACCCTCCATCAGGACATATGTACAGTGACGGTAGGCCTGGGTCTTCTACGCGAGGAACATAAGAAACTATCGGACAGAGTCAAAACCAATGAGACCACTCTGGCAGAAATGCTACCAGTGCAGAAGGCGGCTGACCAGTAGTTGGGCGCTCTCGCGGACAGAGTCAGTGCCCTAGAACACAGGGCTGAAGACGCAGAAGGCTGCAATCGGCGGAACAACGTTCGAGTGGTTGGATTGCTGGAGGGAATTGAAGGGGGTGAGATGGTGTCCTACCTAGAGCACTGGTTCAAATCAATAGTGGCTCCCGAGGGACTGTCCTCCTTTTACACACTGGAACGAGCTCACAGAGTGCCTGCTAGGCCCCTGGCTCCAGGGTGGCATCCGAGACCAGTAGTGGCCCGCTTGCTTCATTTCCAAGACAGGGATGTATTGCTGCAGAGAGCAAAGGCAGAGGGACCCTTCCTGGTGGACAATAGTAAAGTCACTCTGTTTCCGGATTATACCCTGGAAGTCCAGAGGTAGCGAGCTTCCTATCTGGAGGTCAAGAAAGCTCTGAGGAATGAAGGGCTCCAGTACGCTCTAATGTTCCCGGCCGCGCATTGCCCTTGAGAACACCACACACTATTTCAATTCTCCTGCGGACATGTGAGATTGGCTGGAAGGCTACAAAGGTGGGTTGATGAATGTGGTGAGCCATGAGGGAACGAGACCGAAGAACAGGACTCCTGGAGTACGTGGGCTACGAAGATCGCGGAGGAGGGTCCAGGGGAAGCTCTCCACAACACAGTCTGCGAGGGAGCGAGCTGCGGTACTGCAAGCAGTTTGTCCTTATCACAGCGTCGGAGTCTACCTCCAATGGACGATGACGCAGGATCTACTAAAGAATCAGCTGACAATGACTCGGACACGTCAAATGGTAGCAGTATGAAATTACCTGTGGTAACACCCCAAAGTGTAGATGATACTGTAGGAGAATGGTGTTGGGTCCCGACAACTGTCTCCCTCTACATTTCACTGCTGTCACACTATGTATATGATCCCTGAGCTAACTCTGCATTATTGCGGCTGGTGCCATACGAGCTGGGCATACGTCCCTAGACAGTCGCGTCCACTACTGCCTCTGAATTAGTCTGAGGTTTTGTTTGTTTTAGTTTGCTAAAGTTTGGATGGGATCTCGTTCAATAGTTGCTGTCCTTGGGAGGGGGAGTTGGGGCTGTTCTGTGGGGGTCCAGGCGTGGCACTGATAGAACTTTATATGACCGTTGGGCACAGATTTCACCATGGGATCGTTGTTGGACTTAAAATGCATATCATGGAATGTCAGGGGCCTGCATACAATGGACAGCCAATATAAGGTACACGCTTACTTAGTGCACAGGGGAATTCAAATAACCTTCCTCCAAGAAACACACATCACGGGACAGGAGGGCATCGCTTTGCAGCGCAGGTGGAGAGGCCAGGTTTTTCACACTGCTTATTCTGCCTTTGCGCACAGTGTTAATTTGGGTTAGAGCGGGGGTCCCTTTCCAGCTTGCACAGCAGATCAAAGATCCGGAGGGTAGATTTGCGATGGTGATGGGCAGGCTTAATGGCAGAGATATTGCAATGGGCAGTGTGGATGTGCCTAATATTGACCTTCTTCGCTCACTTGTCTGGGATGCTGGCGCCTTACTTGACTGGCGCTGTAATCATAGGTGGGGATTTCAATTTGGTCACTGATGTCCTTCTAGAGAGGTTTCATCCGCCCCTCCCTTCAGCGCCCACTCATAAGACTGCTAGGGCCAGGAGGGATTAACAGACACATTGGGGACTTGTGGACACGTGGCGGGCACACCACCCGACTGAGCGTGACTATTCCTTTTTCTCAGCACTTCATGAACTACATGTTCGACTGAATGCTATACATCTGTTCCCCAGAGCTACACACTAAAGTCACACATAGCGAGTACCTCACCAGGACACTCTCAGATCATAACCCACTGCTGGTTCGGGTTCAGTAGTCTCAGGGGCGCTCCGCAATGCAAAATTGGTGCTTAAACTTGGAGCTTTTAGAAGACTTAGTCTTTCGGAAGGCAGTCGTGACTGGGTAACTCAGTATTTCCTTGAAAATACGGGCACGGCATCTTTGATCGCTGTGGAATGGAATGCTTTTAAAGCGGTGGTGAGGGGCCTGTGTATTTCCAATATGGCTGGGGTCAGGAAAACTCTCCTCCAAGACATAGATACTGCCGTCCAGCGCTTACGGGACCAGGAATGTGCTCGACCTGGGCAACCTCTTAGACACAGGGAATTGCTGGACGCAAGGGAAGCAGTAGCTGTGGGAGTTGAGAGATTGCGCTGTTTTGACTATAAAAAATATATAGCACATGCTCATGCAGAGCGTGACAAATCTGGCACGTTAATGGCTTGGCTGGCCAATCCAGAGAGGCGGGGGACGACTATTTTAGAACTACATAACTCAGCTGGAGAGCTTTGTCATACACAGCAGGGAATTAACTAAACAGTTCCACGCCTATTACACGGATTTTTATCAGAGCAGGGTGGAGTCGAATGAGGATGTTCTTGGGGAGTTTCTAGCGGCGGCTGATCTTCCGGAGCTGGATAGCTCGGAGGCTGAACAATTAGGTCAAGACATCACGCTGGGTGAAGTGAGAGGAGCGATTAAACATATGACCCGTAGGAAAACACCCGCAGCAGATGGGTTACCGGTTGAGTTCTATCTTACCTATATTGATCTGTTGGCACCCAAATTAGTGACCCTCTACAATGAGGCAAAGACGACGGGACATCTTCCAGTCACTACCCGCAAAGTGATAATTATCCCATTATTGAAGCCAGGGAAATCTCCCTCGGATAGAACTGCATACCGACCACTGTCCATGCTTCCTACTGATTATAAGATTCTGAGTCGGATATTGGCGGCCCGCTTGCTCCCTCATATGGCCCATTTGGTCCATGAAGATCAAGCGGGATTCATCCCGAAGCGGAATACGGCTGTTAATGTGCAACAGCTACTCCGCATTCTAGAAGCTGATACATATTCCAAGACATCCGCCGCCATCTTTTCGGTTGACATTGAAAAAGCCTTTGATAGTTTAGAATAGCCCTATTTATTTCAGGTTATGCGCAAGTTTGGGCTTGGGGAGGGACTTTGTGAACTGGACGGCCTTGTTATATAGATTTTCCATGTCACGCGTTAAAACGGGGGGCCTGATTTCAGACTCATGTGCGGTGAGCCGGGGTACACGACTAGGATGCCCACTATCCCCACTATTATTTGCTTTGGCTATTGAGCCCTTAGCAGCCCAGGCCAGGACGGGGCGTCGATATGGGGGACTGGATGTACATGGTAATATCCAAAACATTGCACTCTATGCTGATAACCGTCTCCTGTTTTTGGCAGATACGGGAGCCGCCCTTCTCGGGGCGAAATGTTTGCTTCCGGACCTTGAGCTGGTGGCGGGCCTTAAGGTGAATTGGGCAAAGTCGTGCCTGTTTCCCGCTGGCCCGTTGGGGGAGGGTCCTCCGATTACTAATAGTGTCCACTGGGAATTGTTTGACATACTTGGGGACCCGTATTTATCATACACAGACGGATCTGCTGGAGGGCAACGTGGGTAGAGCTATCCGGGGACTTCAGGGCAGCATGGAATTCTGGAAGACGCTGCCGCTGTCTGTGGCGGGCCGAGTGGCCCTGCTTAAGATGGTGGCTGTACCTGGGCTCCTATATTATTTCAGGACCCTTCCCATCTGGCTCCCAGTGACGATTTGTAAGCGACTCCAGACGATGCTCACGGGCTTTCTTTGGCTTGCTGGCAGACGACGGGTGGCCCTGAGGACCCTATTGCGTCCGAGAGGGGAGGGAGGCCTGGCGGTACCGGACATTGAGTCCTATTATCTGGCAGCCCAGTTGCAGTGGCTTACCCAAGCGGCGAATCTGGAATTCCGAGGATTGGGCGAGCGGGAAGATGGGCGGGTGCCCCGACAAATACTGTCCTGCATTATCTTACAACAACCGCTGCGACTTGCAACACTCCCCACTGAATTTAAAACATTTTGGTTGTGTTGGAACAGGCGTCAGAAAAGGGCGCAGATTACACGCCCCTATGTCCCTGAGATTCCTATAACCATGTGCATGATACTACCACACCGGGGCAATTGGTCGGCGCTCAATCAGTGGCACGACCTGGGCCTGACGTCGTTAGGAGATCTGTATGATGGCAATGTTCCATTGCCATTCGAGACATTGCGGGATCGACATGCTCTATGTCGTGGGGACTATTTGCTTCATTCAACCCTAATAGCAGCCATTCAAAAGCACTGGGGAGAGGGGCTTTCTGAACCGCAGACCTCCACGGTCTGCCAGTATGTAGTGCTAGCGGCGGGAACCAGCAAGGCAGTTACATGTTTACACGGGTGGATGACACACAAGAGACTCACTCCACTGGTGGAGCTGAAGCAGAAGTGGGAGGAAGACTTGGGTGGAGAGATCCCTGAGAAAGTATGGGCTGAGTTGACTGAAAGACCATGTAAATGTACTAGAAATGCTCAACTTCAACTGGTTCAATTTTTTATCTTTCAAAGGGCGTATCTGACTCCAGCTAAGATCAACACATATTTTAACGTGACCGCAGCGCTCGGCCCGAGATGTGGAAAGGAAGGGGCGGATTTCCAGCACATGCTATGGGATTGCCCCAAGCTGACGACATATTGGGGAGAAGTGTTAGAGCTGGTATGTGATATTACAGAGAGGGATAGTGAACTAGCGCCAGGTCCCTGCTTACTCCACTGGTTTCCCCTCAACACCAAAACCAAGATCACCAGCAAGTTCTTGGATTTGGGCCTTCTGTTAGCCAAGCGAGAGATTACGGCACACTCGAAATCTAAGCAAGGTCCGAGTTTCAGGAGATGGAGGCCTGTCTTTCTCAGATGGGTGTAGTGCGAGGGTGCCGTTAGGCTGCAGGCGGCTAGCCGCGTGCATAGCGAAAAAGCCTTAGAAACTGCAAGGGCTTGGGAAGCGCTCATGCTATTGTTGAAGACGTCGGAGACGGACTCAGATGGAGACTCCGTGGCTAGCGACCTGAACGACCGGCACTGATGCCAGCTTGTGTGGCGTATGCATGGGAGAAATAGATCTCTCCAGCAGTGACTTCTTGTTTTACTATAGGCCTTTATTATTATTCAATGTAATATATAGTTCATATGCAGTAGAATGGTGTCCTTTGCTTAATTGTGGTTGTTCTTAGCTTCATCTGTCTTGTGTGCCACGCCAGGGGGGAGGGAGAGAGAGGGAATATGTGGGTGTGGGTGTGGGGGGGGGGGGTTCCTGGTTGGTTATCTTTTCAAACATGTTCCTCAGTCATCATTATCGTGATCTTTATTGTATTTAGATTGGTATTCCTGAACATACATTGCGCCAACATGGGTCTGCGACATTGTGTTTAGACTGATTGAACTGATATGCGCAGCTGAAGCCCTCGATTCTACAACTTATTAGAGACACTGGACTTATATAATGCCAAGAAGATGTCTGAGGAAGTTTACATTCTGTAAATGTCAGACTGTTTTATTTGGTTTTGAAACAAATAAACATATTTACAAAAAAATGTAAGTATTATCAGTGGGCAGGCAAGACTGGCTTGTAGAAATATGGGTCCTGCATGTCCAATGTCTCCTGGTTCGACGGAAGACAGATGGGTGAGCGGGAGCATTTGAATTCCTCTTTTCTCAAGAAGAGGTTGAGAAAGCTCAGATTAAGGATAGGATGAAGTCCTCCATCCTCCTTTGGTACCAGAAAGTAGCGGGAATAACAACCACAACCTACTTCTGATGCAGGCACCCTCTCTATGGCTCCCTTGGCCAAGAGAGTCGGCACTTTTTGACGGAACAAGGAGAGATTGTTTATGTCAGCCAATCGTAAGTGGGGGGTATATATGTGGTGGGGTAGTCACAAATAGGAGGGAGTAGCCCCTTTGGATGATCAGGAGAAACCAGCGGTCTGATGTCACTGATCACCAGTGGGGCAGATGACTCGCATGATGGTCGGAGGGCACACTAAAGAGGCTTTGAGGCAGTGGCTGTCGAGGGAGTGGCGGACTGACTCGACCGCTGGCCGCCTGTCCCAAAGCTGTCTATGGGATCCGTGTCCTCAGCCACAAAAAGGCCGGGAAGCCTGTTGGCCAAGGTGGCTGGGAGGGTAAGGGCGCAGCTGGAGACACCTTTCCGTGGCTATGAAAGGGGCAGAAGGCAGATCGGGGTTGACTAGGCTGGCAGTAGCTCTGCTGACATTAAGGCACTCCATTGCCAAATTCCCCTTCTCTCCAAAGACGCGAGAGTCATTGAAGGGCATGTCCATGAGGGAAGACTGGATATCCCCTGAAAAAACAGTTGTTCTCAGCCAGGTGAGGCACTGCAAGGCTACTGATGAAGAAGTCACTTTGCCCAGCCAGTGGGTTGTGTTGGGCACACACCGTATGGTGAACTTTGATGCATTCCCGCACATCAGCAATAGCCTGGGTGAGTATGGCTCGGGCCTTCTCCAGACCATAGGCAGGACTTGCCCAACCAAGCCCAGATGGTAAGGAAATAACAGCCCAAAAGGCATGCAGTGTTCACCGACCGCAGTGTTAGTCTGGCAGCGAAAGAACATTCAATTGCCAAAGGGCATCACTGAATAGGAGAAGGGGAAAGTCCTGACACCTCTGTTATGATGTTTACCTTGACCGCCAATGTGGGCACCTAAAGCTCCAAAACCGCTGCTGCCCTACGTACGACTATCGCAAAAAAAGGCTGCCTCCTCTGTAGCCATGGTAGGAGGAGAGGCGAGTGTCGGGCAAGAAGTTTAACCCAGTGGTCTCCGCCAGCTCCTCATAACAGTTGTCCTGTTCTTCTAGCAGAAGCTTGTAACGATTAGGGACCACTGACCTCTCCCATTCGTCCCCATTTCCAGGCCTGTCAAAAAAAATCAGTCACTGCCTCTGCTTTGGGAAGCATGGACCTGGTCGATGCCAGAGTCTGACACCATTGATTTGGCTCTGTGTCGAAGTTGGTAATAATGATGGGAGTGGCGTTGCATGGGGGCATCAGCACTGGAGCAGGCAGTGAGGAAGGTTTCAGTCTCGTCGACGGCTCTGCTCCGGATCCAGCAAGGGATTCTTGGGGCCTGACTGGTGCCTAGGACAAATCTGTCGGAGTGGATCCAGTAGTGGCTCCTGCCGCACCCAAGGGGCCTGAAGGTGCTCCAGATGGGCTAGGCCACCCAAATATGAGGTGCATGGCCTCATAAAAGTCTTTCAGCTGGGCGTGGGTTGCTCTGGGAAAATCAAGAAAGTGGAGAGCTGACCCGGGTTCAGGTTCCACTGACTCTCGGGCCTGGAGTGCCAGCACTCCCGGGTCTCGTTGAAAGACTTTAACGGACACAGCGGAGTTAAAGATCTCTTCAGTTTCTTGTGTCTGTGGGACTTACTCGACTTCCCCAATGAGTTGGAGTGAGACGAGGAATGTCAGGAAGGGCTCGGTGAACAGTCTCGGGACCTCCAGCACAAACAGGACCTCAAGCGCTGTCGAGTCGACTGACATCGGGCAGTGAGAAGCTTGAGGGATCGCTCCTTGGGATGCATGGTACTGCAGTCCTCATAGGTCTTGGGGTCGTGGGTCCAGCTCCAAATACCACAAACACACCAAGTGGAGTTCTGTCACTGACATTTGCCTGTGGCAGGATCCACATTGTTGGACACCAGCTGATTTCTTGGGTAACATCCTTCACACCAGGATAAAAATCTCAAAAAAGATTGACAAAGCTTCAAATAAACCCAGTCAGAAAGTGCCTGAAGGGTAGCTTAGACCAGATCAGAGCTGTCTTGCGTGGGAAGGAAAGAACTGACATCAGCGCTCTGAGGTGTCGCATAAAAGGGTACCGTGTGTGTCACTTCCGCCGCTGACGATGCCATGTGGAGCCGAACGACGCCACTTAAAGGCGCACAGGGGTACTGCTCGAAAATCTGCTGGATCCGGTCTGACACCTGGGGATTATTTTAAGGTAAGGAATCTGTGGCTAGAAAATTGCTCTGTTACGCGAAATCGATGGAGCAAGCTCCGGATCTGTGTTGGAAGGCATGGAAAAAATAAACTGACGTTGACGCACAAAGTGCCTGTTATATCTTGCCCCAGCGTCATTCTGGGGCAAGATGGACCTGACGATAAGCCACATGATGCCACCTACTGGCGCACAAGGGAATTGCTGAGAAAAAATCTTCAGCTCCAGTTTGGCACCTGTTAGCATCCACAAGGCAAGGAACTTTAAAAGTATCCATCAGAAACAATTCTGAGACCAGAATACCAGTGTAATGCCAGAACCTAAACTGCTCCAATATGTAAAGTATCACTGCAGTGGACTCTGCCAACATGCATCTCACCCATTCTCCCTCTGACCACCCAAGCCTCTTCATCTTCCTATTCACAGAGGCTTAGACTGCAATGGGCACCTAGCAGAGATTGTTGGTCTGGGAATGTGTATATCTGGAGCTACAATTGGTGTTCATCCACCATTGTTCTGAGTGTCAATCAATCAATCAAGCATTTGTAAAGTGCACTACTTACCCGTGAGAGTCTCAAGTCGCTAAGGGGTGGGGGAGATGCTGCTACTGTTCGAAGATCCAGGTCTTGAGGAGTCTTCTGATGTTCAGTAGGTCTTGGGTCTGCCGTAGGCGGATGGGGAGGGTGTTCCATGTCTTGGCGGCGAGGTGGGAGAATGATCTGCTGCCGGCAGTCACTCTTCAGATGCGGGGGACAGTGGCGATGGCGTGGTCGGTGGAACGGAGCCGGCAGGCGGGGGTGTAGAAGCTGAGTCAGCTGTTGATGTATGATGGTCCGGTGTTGTGGAGTGCCTTGTGTGCGTGGGTGAGGCGATTGAAGGTTATTCTCTTGTTGACGGGGAGCCAGTGCAGGTCTCAGGTGGGGTGTGAGGTGGCTGCGGTGAGGTATTTCGAGGATCAGGCGTACGGAAGCGTTCTGGATGCGTTGGAGCAGTTTCAGGAGTTTGGACGAGGCTCCTGCATAGTGCGCGTTTCCGTAGTCCAGTCTGCTGCTGATGAGGGCCTGGGTGACTGTTCTTCTCGTTTTGATGGGGACCCACTTGTAGATCCTGCGGAGCATACGGAGGGTGTGGAAGCAGGAGGAAGAGACCTGCGTTGACCTGCTTCGTCATGGAGAGGGTGCAGTCGAGGATGACCCCTAGGTTGCGTGCGTGGTCTGTGGGCGTTGGGGCTGTTCCTAGTGCGGTTGACTACCAGGAGTTGTCCCAGGCCGAGGGTGTGGATCCGAGGATGAGGACCTCCGTCTTGTCAGAGTTCAGCTTCAGCCAGCTGTTTCTCATCCAGTCGGCGACTGCCCTCATTCCCTCATGGAGGCTGGTTTTGGCGGTGTGGGGGTCTTTGGTGAGGGAGAGGATCAGCTGGGTGTCATCAGCGTAAGAGATGATGTTGAGGTCGTGCAGTCGGGCTATGTGGGCGAGCGGTGCCATGTAGATGTTGAACAGCGTTGGGCTGAGGGATGAGCCCTGGGGTACGCCGCAGATGATCTCGGTGGCTTTGGAGTGGAAGGGGGGGGGAGGCGGACGATCTGTGTTCTGCCGGAGAGGATCTCGGCATCGTGGAGGCGTGTTCGTAGTGTGCAGTGGCAGACCGTGTCAAAGGCGGCTGACAGGTCCAGGAGGATGAGGGCCGCGGTGTCTCCGTTGTCTAGCAGGGTCCTGATGTCGTCGGTGGCGGCGATGAGGGAAGTTTCGGGGCTGTGGTTGCTGCGGATCCCGGACTGGGACAGGTCCAGGATGCTGTTCTCCTCGAGGAATCTGGTCAGTTGTTTGTTGACGGTCTTCTCGATGACCTTTGCCGGGAACGGGAGCAGGGAGATGGGTCGGAAGTTCTGGAGGCCCTTGGGTTCTGCCTTGGGTTTCTTGAGTAAGGCGTCGATCTTCGCGTGCTTCCAGCTCTCCGGGAAGGTGGCTATCTCGAAGATGTTGATGGCTTTCCGGAGATGGGGTGCGATGGTGGTGCTGGCTTTGTTGAAGATGTGGTGTGGGCATGGGTCTGATGGGGATCCGGAGTGGACGGAGTTCATGATCTTGATGGTGTCCTCGTCGTTGATGTAGGTCCAGGAGATCAGGCGGTTGGTGCGGGTGGTGGTTGTGGGGGTTGAGGTCTTGGTGGTTGCCGGGGTGGTTGCGGTGTTGAAGCTGTCGTGGATGTCTGCGATCTTGCGGTGGAAGAAGGTGTCCAGCGAGTCGCACAGGTTTTGTGAGGACGGGATGTCGTTGGTGTTGGAGCTTTTGGCGGATCTGATGAGGTGGTGGTGTCTGCGGGTGGCGTTCTTGTGGGCTGCGTAGTTTTCTGGTGTTCGTTCATGGATCCAGTAATTCAAGCTTTCGGCAGGTTTGCTTGGAGGCCTGGAGGTCTTCGGAGAACCAGCTGTCTTTCTTTCTGGTGTGTCTGTTGTAGGGCTTCTTGAGCAGGGCAAGGTTGTTGGCGCAGTCGTCAATCCACTGTCTGAGGTTGTGGGCTGAGGCCTTGGCGGTTGGTCGGGTCTGTGGGAGGGCTTTGGGCGAGGGTGGTGGTTAGCTGTTCTTCGGTGAATTTGCTCCAGCAGCTTCGAGGCATCTTCTGGGTGTGGTGGTGCGTGGCGGGTTTCCGGAAGGTGAAGTGGATGCAACGGTGGTCGGTCCAGTGGAGTTCGGTGGTGTGGTTGAAGAAGATGTGGGAGCTTGCTGAGAAGATGGGGTCCAGCGTGTGGCCGGCGGAGTGGGTGGGTGTTGTGACGTGTTGTCTGAGTCCGTGGTTGGCGAGGTTGTCGATCAGGGCGGAATAGTGTCAGATACAGAGTATACAACTACAGAGATAAATAAAAGATTAACTTCATTTTTCGTCCACAGTAATTCTGCTTTCTGAATGCAGGAGGCACAGTGGACCTCCCATACCACTGGAGACATCTGTGGATGAAACCTTCAACACTCATCTGCACACTGGTTGCTTGTTTTTCTAACTTGGAAGAACAATCTACCCATAAATTATTGCTCCTTTGGTGGAGCAATCAGGCTGCTCATTTGGCTGCAGGCAATACCAGAGGACTTGGGCTAGAATCAGGCCACAAGTGTTTTCAGTGTTAGATGATGGCCAGTCAATATAGCCTGAAAGAAGCATTCCAGCCTAAAGCATACTGGAAGATTGTGAGTGTGCCCAGCTGGCCATTCAGGCACAACCCTAAATGGTATGAAGTGACTGGACCGGAAAGTGAATCCCTCCCATCATATCTTTCCAACAGCAATATTCAGGTGACATCAGCAAAGCTGGGTCTTGTAGCAGAACCAGCAGTAGGTAAACAACAGCACTGGATGTGTATAAGAAGTGTCATCATAAAAAAAAAGCAAAATTAGATGGGATACAGACACATCAGAACAAAAGTTACTTTTAATTCCAGTTCTACGTAGCAGGAAGCCTCAAGTGAAGTCATACACATAGAACTTTCCCACCAACATGCAGGGACCCAGGACCCCTTCTTTTCTATAGTATCGTAGAAAAACCTTCACTGGAGGCAGACATTTCAAAGTAAGTAATTTATGTCACCTTCATAGAGTTAAGCCGGACGTATTCTGCGGAGTTGTTCTCACTGAAATAGCCAATTTAGGTAGCAGAAAAATGTTAGCCTCCCAGGTTAGAATACAAATATGTACAACCCAATATTTCAACAGAGATAAATGAAGAAAAGGAATACATGCTATGCTAACGTGCAGTAGGTCAAAAAGAGGACACTGCTCCTGTAAAGTATCAGCAGCTCTACTCCTCCCAGCATGCACTGTACTGACAGTTTGCTTCACAGAGGTACTTATATTTGAGTGAATTCAAATTCAAATATCTTTATTCGATTGTAATCTTTACAATCATAAAAGTTCATGTCACAAATATACAGTCATAAACCAAATTTCATAAAAAAACAGTTAAAAAGTTCATATCACAAATATACAATCATGAGCAAGATTTCACAAATAAACATTAAAAAGGATAAATCCTCCAGTTCCAAATTTAAGACAGCAAAGTTGTGAGACAATAAATTACGAAGTTTGTTATAAAACCAGAACAGCAGACAAATTGAACCAGTTAAAAATATAAATAAGTATACAAGGTTAAAAATAAGGGAGAAGTACATCAATAAAAACAGCATAATTATCCCTCCATACTTTTCCTAAAAATAAGGGCTAATTTCAAAAAACTGCATATATATAGAGTGCAGTCACTATTTAGGAGTTGAAGGTAATAAAGAGCTGGTTTAATCTGTATAAAATTCAACTTTTTTAAGCAAGGCTTTAGATATAACTTCCGTGGTACTGCATAATAAGGACAAATAAATAAAAAGTGCACCAAGTCTTGCGGAGACTTCCCGTCGCAGCCGCAAGCAGGTAGCACTTGCCCTCGGTGTGCCCCTTTCGGAGTTGCCAACAAGAGGTGAATCAAATCAAAACGGAACCTTGTCAATAAAAAGCGTTCAAAGCCAGACATAGGCCATGTTAGGTACGGTTCCATACTTGGGCAAACCATAATTTCAACGATATTAATGGAAAACACTGGAATTCAGGGAGGAATGTGGGTTGTTTACGACTTCAGCAAGGATTTCTATGATGCAGAACTGGGATTGCCAGCAACAATTCCATCTCTATCGAAGGATCCTCACTGATATTCATAGATGTTGAACAGAGCTGCAAGAATATCCTTCATAGCGAATAACATTTTTTTTTATCGTACATCTTCAAGATGTAATATGGACTGAACTAAATGAAGTCTTAACCAAACATATTCTGGTAAGTTGTCTGCCCAACTGTTGGATCAGCTTTATTGTCCCCATCCAAACAAAATGTTTTGAGAATGTGTGGACTACTCTTTATGTAACTGCATTGCTGATTTCAGAAAGAGAATCATTCCTCAACCAAGCAGATGTAGCTGCTTTCTCCCTTATCGAATATGCTTTTGGTCTAACAGGCAGTAGCTTACTAGCCTGTTGGTAACATACTACGCAGGACAGCTAGTAATGGTTAGCTTAGAGGACGGTAAACTGGCAAAGAGGGGTCCATAATTTACAAATAAATGGGTAGATTTGCATATGTCTTTGGTTTAGTATAAAAAAAATGTTAACACTTCTTTTTTTAATTTCAAATATTTTTTATTGAAGAACCAAAAACAGTACAATAACTCTTCCGTGCACCAAGATCAGTACAGTCATGTCATATGTACAAATACAAAAAATGAAAATGAATGACAAAACGATAAATAAAGAATAAAACCCCAATCCAGCTCGCATCATCAAATACCAATACAGTCTATTACATTGCTTCATGTGTGGCGCGCAGCGCCCCGGGACTCGTTGGATCAAACACGCTGCACCCAACCACAACCCCACTCCGAGGAAACAAGCAAAATATACCTCTCAGGGTGGGTCATAATGAAAGGAGGATGCATCCAATGCCCTCCAGAGCTTTTTGTTTGACTTCTAACGTCTAGTGAGTGTAGTGTTTTTTTCCTCCGGGAGTGGGGGGGGGGGGGGGGGGGGAGGGGGGGGGAAACGTGAAAAACACTAAAAGATAAATAGAACAATTGATATGGAAGTTAAAGATGAGTATCGGCAGAACAATTGGGTGCGTTCTAAACACTACCCTATTGTGATGAAAAACTGCATATGGTCCATTCATAGATAAAGCTGACAACTCACTAACTCCTCTAGCTGACGTGATTGTAACCAGAGAAGCTTCTTTCGAGAAAATTTGCTGGAATGTTGCCTTATAGATACACTCAAAAGGTGAAGTTTCCAATTTAGAAACTACTAAGTTAAGTTCCCATGGAGAAGAAGTCTGACCTAAAAAGCCTTTAACCACTGGGACTGTGAACAAAGATCTTTAGGTTGGTCTTTTCTGTAATCTGTAGTTGCAACCTAATGCACTTTTATTGAAGAATACTGCAACTTTGATTTTACCAGATGGAGGAGGGAAGGTATATTGACATTTTCATGACATCAAACTTAACAGAAAGAAACTTCTTTACTCCTGGTTCTTTTATTGCATACATTACTAAAACTGGATATTATGTATTAAAATAGTAAGCAGTGATTATACAGAAGTTGAAAAGGCTTGTTCAGTGTGAAGCAGCGTAATTTCGGCCCCACCCCTACATGTCACAGGAGAAATATATATGTGTACCAGACACTACATACTCTGTGTGCCTTAACTTTATTAATCTAAAGTGAAACACCAAATCGTATTACTGAAGTGTATTCATGGTAGAAACTCAGGATTTGTATACATGAGTGTTCTACTGTATAGCTTAACATTAAGATTTGTAGTTCTTATTCACATTTACACTCTTATTTTAAGATATAATGCATTTATTGAAAGTACATTGCATATGTAATCATGAATTCATTTATTCATGCTTTGCATTATAATTAGGTATTCAAAGTGAACATTGAAAATGCTGAGCTAAAGTTGGCTTGACAAGGCCTTTTATTTCTTAACATGAAATATATTTTTTCTTGCTCTGCATATTTATTTCCTTTGAAGGTTCGTTTTTGTGATTTCATTGTTAGAGTAAGGAGTATTATGCATTAGAAATAGCGAGGCTTGAGTAGAGAAATCTTGGGAAGAACAGGACAATTTAATGAGCAGAAGTAGTCTCCTATTCATCGTGTTTCAGGAACGAGGTTGCCCACGGTTAACATGGTCGTTTGAGCTCTGTGGGGTGGGTAAATAAACGGATGTTGCAGATGCACACTACTAGCAAAAGGAATAACAGATTTCTGGTGATGTGTTAAGAAATATGGATGCTTTTGGAACTTTTTGGTTTTAATTAGTTAGACTTTAGAGCAGATCCCTTTCGACTTTGAGAGGTATGGACATCTCTGCTTCCTTTTGTCCTTAGAAGTGTGTAGCTTCATGCTAAACACGGATTTCCCCTCCCAGAAGATTTCTACTGGAGTTTTCACTATGCTGACACCTACCTTCCTTCATTTCCTTCTTTTGAGACCCTATTTTAAATAATTCTCATTCTAGCTTAGAGCCTGGATTAGATGACCCTTAAATCTGTTCATGTTTAGAAAGGAAGAACTGAATTTCTTTAAGGAACACCAATTTCTGTTCCTTAGTAATTGTATTGCTGTGACTCTACTCCTTGTATGTCTTATTCTACTGAGACTGAACCTATTCCGGCGTTTCAGTTTGCTGGATATGAGTTAGTATCTTTAGAATGTGTTCTTGATATGCACCTACACTGGATTAATTACTAAATTGTAATACACCTACTAAACTTTTCCTACCGATTCATGGTCCTCATTGGGTGGCTAAATGAGCTACAGGAAAATTTAAATTGTAAATTTGTTGTTAACTCCCTTGCCTCTCAGTCAGCTAAACTGAGTCATCGAATGAAGACTGAACACTGCTTCCAAGTACGCCCTCAAGTGTAGTACATGAAAAAAGACAGAGATGCTTACAATTTAAATGTACTGTAGGAGATAAACTACTTAATGTGTAAAATCAAAACCTTTAACTTCACTGGAACCCTGCATTAATTCCAGGTATACACTCAAGCTCGAGAAATTAATTTATTAATGAAGAAAGGCTGAAACAGCTGACAGATATCCCTTAAGTGTGCCCAGAGCAGAACCCTGCTGGGCCAAAGAAAGGAGGAACAAAAGAACCTCGGAAAGAGGATCTACAGCTTTTGCTGTGCACCATGCCACAAATTTCTTCCATCTGCAAGAGTATATCGTCTTAGTGGAGGGACGCCAAGCTGCCAGAATAACATTACAGACTTCGGGAGGAAGGTCGAAAGCTGTGAACTGTCGCAGCTCAATCTCCACGCAAGGAGGTGGAGGCTGGACTGGTTCTGGTGGAGGACCGTCCCCTGTTACTGCGACAGAGGATCCTCCAGAAGAGGCAGTTGGATCGGAGGATCGATGGGCCTGTGTAAGAGCTCGGGATACCACTCTCTCTGTGGCCAATCCGGAGCCACAAGGAGGACTTCGGCCTGATCGCACTTGATCTTCTTCAGCACTCTGGGCAAAAGTGGTATAGGCGGAAAGGCGTATAGAAGTCTGCAACTCCACTTGCGACGAAAAGCGTTGCCTAGCGAGTGCGGCCTTGGAAATTCCAATGCACAGAACTGCTGATATTGCGCATTCTCTTCGGTGACGAATAGATCTAACCAAGGCTTTCCCCACTGTTGAAAGAGACCTTGCACCACCTCTGAGTGAAGACGCCATTCGTGATCCATCATGCATCTGCGGCTGAGTTCGTCTGCCCTGGCGTTCAGGGAACTTGCCAGGTGTTGAACCACCAGAGATATGCCCTGCTGTTCCAGCCATGTCCAAAGATGGAGAGCCTCTTGACATAGGGTTCACGACCCCACCCCTCCCTGTTTGTTGCAGTACCACATGGCGGTAGTGTTGTCCGTGAACACCTGCACTACTCTTCCCCGGACAGAGGGAAGGAATGCCTTCAGTGCAAGATGAATTGCCTGGAGCTCCAGAAGGTTGATGTGGAGTCCGGACTCTGCCGAGACCAGAGACCTCTGATCTCTGACTCTTCCATGTGGCCGCACCATCCCAGGAGTGACGCATCTGTCACCACTGTGAACTCCGGTTGGAGATGGGAGAGAGATCTGCTAGTGACCCAATACTGGTTCGTTAGCCACCACTGCAATTGGTGTGCAGTTTCCTCTGAGATCTGGACGCAATTGGAAAGATTCCCATGATGCTGTGCCCTCTGGACTTTAGGTCCCACTGCAGAGCCCGCATATGCCACCTGGCATGATCCACAAGCAGGATGCAGGAGGCCATGAGGCCCAGTAGCTTCAGGGTCATTCCGACCGAAACCACGGATAGGGGCTGAAACATCGGTATCATAGACTGAATATCCCGGACTAGCTGTTCGGGAGGACAGGCCCGAAAGTGCGCTGTGTAAAGAACCGCTCTAATAAAAAGGAGCTTCTGGGAAGGGGTCAGGTGCGACTTCGGCACGTTGACTGTGAACCCCAGCGAATGCAGGAGGTCCGCCGTAGTCTAGAGGTGGGCGACGACAGCCTGGGGCGACCCCGCCTTCAACAGCCAGTCGTCCAAATAGGGGAAGACTGGAACCCCTGATCTGCGCAGATGAGCTGTGACCACGCCATCACTTTCGTTAACACCCAAGGGGCGCTGGTAAGGACGAAAGGGAGCACAGTAAACGGAAAGTGCTCGTGGCCTACCGTGAACCGTAGGATACGCCTGTGGACCAGCAGGACGGGGATGGGGAAATATGCATCCTGCAAGTCCACCTCTATCATCCAGTCTCCAGTGTCGAGGGCAGACAAGACTTGAGCCAACGTCAACATTTTGAACTTCACCTTCCAGAGGAAGCGGTTGACATTCCTGAGATTGGACGCAGGCCTTTGTCCTTCTTGGGAACCAGACAGTAGTGTGAATACAGCCACAACCTACTTCTGGGGCAGGAACTCACTCGATAGCCCCCTTGGCCAAGAGGGCCGTAACTCCCTCATGGAGAAGGGACAAGTGATACTCCGACATGACTATCTGCAAAACCCACCTGTCTGATGTGATGGGTTGCCAATGGGTGAGGTGATGGCGGATCCTGCCGCCCGCTGGCAACTGCTGGCCCTGAAAGGACAGACTAGGAGGGTTTGGATGCTCTTGCAGGGGTGGACTGGCCTGCCCGCTGGCCCCCTGACCCATGACGCTGGGTCCCACGTCCTCGCCCTCGCAGGGGCTGAACAGTTTGCGCAGACCTGTGGCTCTGGACGGAGTGCGGTGAGGCACCTCTTCCGTAGCCACAAAAAGGGTGAAAAGCAGACTGGGAGAGGTAGAAGCGAGGCCCATGGATCTGGCAGTAGCATGAGAATCCTTAAAGCGCTCAAGTGCGTTGTCCGCTTTGTCACCAAACAAGCAACGGCCATCAAAAGGCAAGTCCAGGGGGGGCGTGGCCAAGCAGCGATCCATGGCGGCTGCTGGGTAGACTAGCTCCGTCCACAAACCCCCTACGCCATAACGATCCGCCACATTAATCCGGTCTCGCTGCACAAATTCTTGCATCGGAGCCTCAGCTGTGTCCGCCGCTGCCTTCCTCGCGGCCGTGCACCCAAACAATCCAGTGTTACGGTGAAGTCTGCCAGCGGCCTCCGCGAGCTTTGCAGCCTGGCAGTGAAGTTGATGAGGCAGCGGACGACGTAACTACGCACGGCGGCGCAGGCCGAGAACCTCAAGGGACTTGAACTGCGGGGTCGGCCCTGTCGTCTGAGCTTCGCTTATGGCCGCGGAGTACACCTGCCCTTTCACACTGCAGTGCAGCCCATAAACCTAGCGCCGCTTACAGCACTCCCGGGGGGCTCCCTTCTACGCCGGTGACGTCTGGCCAAATCGGCCCATCCGGGCAAATATCCCCGACCCGGCACCTGGTCTCCATGACAGTTTTAAGCTGCAGCAGTGCTCCCACCCAGCCGGGGAGCTGGTAGAGATCTTCAAAGCACACGCTCAGCTTGAGTGACCAAGGAGCTGGAAGGGGAAGGGCTGATGAGCAAATGTGAAAATTGAAGGAGCCCCAGAAGCCTATTCCAATCTGTGGCCAGGATCAAGTGCGCAGAGAGACCTGCAAACGGAGATTGCAGGCCCGGCTGAACTGATAGCGCCAACTCGTTGTGACTGGCGAGTGAGGCCCCATTGCATTGACACTGCTGCTCTAAGGGGCGTGAGACAGGGCTCAGGCTACCTGCTGGCGAATTACTGCTACGAGGGGCCGGCGATCGAGACGGAGGCTGCCGGGGTCAGCATCTGGGGCGGAACTGTTCCCAACTAATATGTCGGGCTCGAAGGGTTCCAGGCTGGTCCAACAGAACAAATTGGACCACTACACGTGTCCGAAGGCCTCCACACGACCAGCAGACCAAGGACAAGACGGGCAGCAGAACTGAAGATAACCCCGCGGAACTCACGCTCAAGGATGTCATGGAGGCCATTTCTGGCGTGAGGTCGTCCATGGAGCAGAGGATGGACGCGATATCCACGGACGTCACATTGATACGAGCAGACCTGTCAAAAATAAACAAAAAGGTTAAGCAACTGGAGATCACTGCTACGCGTCTAGTAAACAACACCTCCCAGTTGCAGGTTGAGATAAGAGAGTTACAAACCTTTCGGAAGTTTGCTGAAGGTAAATTTGAAGACTACCAGGGACGCACCCGTCGCAATAATGTGCACATTTTGGAAGTGCCGGAACGTGCGGAGGGGCAGGCCCCTGACCTGTTCGTCGAAGACCTCGTACTCACCCACCTCCAGCCTAAAGGCCGGTTAAAATTCTTTGTGGTGGAAAGGGCGCACAGGGTCCCTGGGGGACGGCCAAGGCCCGGAGCTCCCCCACGGCCAATGCTTGCAGCAGAGTTAAACTACCGCGACAGAGACGTGATCCTCCCGAACGCTAGGACAAGCCCACCACTCAAGTACGAAAATGCCACGATCTTCTTCCCGGATTTTACGCAGACAGTCCAGCGGCAATGCAGATCCTTCCTGGAAGTAAAGAGGACACTCTGAGACAGAGGATGGAAATACGTCATGCTGTTCCCCGCGCGGCTACGGGTGGAGAAAGATGGTAAAGCATTTTTTTGGATACCCCGGAATCGGCATCAGACTGGCTGGAGAATCAGCGGGGGGCCAGGGAATGAGACCCTGGTTCTACGTACTAGAGCGCTATGCAGCACATAACATAGCTGGCAGACTGAAATCTATGCACCTTTCGATGCAATACTATGGCTCCCGGTGTCGAAGGTATCAGGCCGTGGAGGGGGATTTGACGCTGTTTTGAAGGGTACTTCGGTAATTAAAAAAGGCGTAGAAATTTGGAACTTATCACCTTGAAGAGCAGTGGAGACATTACATGCAAGTTCGGGGGGGGGGGGGCGAAGGGGGGGGGGAGGAAGGGAGCTACCGGTTCTCATGGGGTGGGTATAATGGTACAGAATTCCCTTCCCTTTATGATCCAATCTACGTGGACAGACGATCTTGGGCGCTACATAGGCATAACAGGACTATGGGAGGGGCGCGCAGTCACCTGCTTGTCAATGTACGTTCTGCCTGGCCTGAAGGCTCGCACATTCAAAGATCTTGGGACGGTGCTCCTCTCACTGCCGGAAAGTCTGCTATTGATGGGGGGAGACTTTAACTCGGTGGTCTCTGGAATGTTAGACAGGCATCCTCCACAAGTCACTGCTACGGGTGCAAGATGGCTACCAGACTTTCTGGAGGCACTTGGTTTGGCCGATGCCTGGAGAGCATTTCACCCGGACAGTGTCCAACACACATTCTATTCCGGGGTGCATAATAGTTTCTCACGAATTAACTAGGTCATCGTCCCCTCCACACAACTCACATCTATCCGTGAAATAAGACATCTGGCAAGAGGTATTTTCGACCTGGCAACACGCAAGGCCCTACTATTGGCGATAGATCACTACTTCCAAGAAAATGAGAGCTCGGTCGACTCCACCCAGACGTTGTGGGAAGCGTTTAAAACAGTGATCCGAGGGCAGGAGCTCTCCTTAATCGCAGGTAAGAGGAAAGATAGAATGAAAGGCCTGGTGGAGGTTGAGGGTGCAGTCCTCGGGCTAGAAAGAGAATTGGAGGCGGGGGTGACACCGGAAGAGACACACGCCTTGCAGCTTAAAAAAGACGAATATAAGGCGATAGCCACAAAGAGAGCTATAACTTTTGCGAGGGAGTCTGCGGGCAGAGTGTATGACCTGGGTGACAAAGCCGGGAAACTCCTGGCGTGGTTGGACAAAAAGGAGATGGCATTCAGACTGGTGCCGGAAATAATAAATAAGGACGGTTAGTCCCTCACAGATCCACAAGCTATAGCTAACATCTTTGCAGCCCATTATAGTTGCATATACGAAACTGTTGAAAATATGACAGCACAATGGTGTAAGTAAGATCTTCTTTATTCCACCTCCACAGCGTTCCACAGTTCGTCTCAAGTGAGCTACACTAGGAACGTTCCCAACATTCTAAAGCAGCCTCTCGGCCAACAGAAGGGAAGTACCAACGGAGGACAGAGAGCAGGGGGGGAAGGAAGGGAGGAAGATTCCAAAAGAGGAGAGAGGTAAAAGAGGAAAGGACAGTGTAGGAAAAAGGGATATAATTGTAACACATCTTTCCCCTTAAAGAAGAGGAACGGGAATGACACCTTAAGCTTGAAACGTAAGCAAGGTAAAGGCAGTTAAAACAACATCATTAATATGTATACAACATAGGCTAAAGAAAGGTAAAGAGACCTATGCGATGTTATGAGCTAGGAACAGTAGAGCGGGATAGTCTGTCCATACTCCAGCATTGGCCATTTTCAAGAATGACAGTATTTTGCCTAACTTCTGCAATCTTCATAGGTTCAGAAAATTTCGATTCACTCTCCCCACTGCGAGTGGGCCTTTTAACAACCACCCAGTCACCAACATCCCACTTCTGTTCCTTAGTACCCTTCTTGGTATCATAGTACTGTTTGTATTTGGTCTGGTTGGAAACAACCTTCCTACACCTCTCTTCCTCATCATATTCAACAGATTCTCCCCCACCAATCCAATTAGGAAAGAACTTGGTTCCAGGTTTCCTCCCTCTAAGAGAAGAAAATGGGGATATGCCCGTAACTTGATTGGGAGTGGTATGGTATGCCCATAACATTTCTTGCAGCACCAATTCCACTGACAATTGATTATGACAAGCAAGTTTAATATGCTCCTTGATCATTCTGTTGACTCTTTCAACCATGCCGTTAGCCCTGGGACAATAAAGAGCTGTCTTATGCTGTGTGATCCCTAACTTAGACAGAAAGGACGACATAGCTAAAGAAGTGAATTGCACTCCATTGTCAGTTACAATGGTTGAGGGGATTCCTTCAGATGCAAAAGTGTCCCTCAAGAAATTTATGAGTGATTCAGTATTAGTTTGAGTAACCATCTTAATAACCACCCAATGGGAGTGATAATCAGTTAACACAAATGCAAATCTTTTGCTCACCCCTTTCCTGTTGATAGGACCTATCATATCCAAGGCTAGCTTGTCCCATGGTTTGCAAGGTATGGATACTGGGGATAACGGCGCTTTGGAAGTAGCCTTTGACTTGTCGCTGTTCGCGCACACACTGCAATTCTTAACTTTGTTCTCGACCAATGAATCCATTCCTGGGAACCAATAACGTTCCCTAAGTCTAGACTTAGTCAAGCTACGTCCTAGATGTCCTTCATGGACGAGATCAATGATTTTCTCTCTCATCCCTGATGGTGGTATAATTTTGTCATTTCTCCAAACTCGATCTTGCTGTAAATTAATTTCATACCTCACCTCCCAATATTTCTTAATTTCTTGGTTGAGTTGATCACACGTGTCTGGCCACCCCTGTAATGCGTAATTCTTCAATTGTGTAAGGGTCATGTCTTGTTCTTGCAAGGTGCACCATTCATCAGAGTTAATAGTGGATGAGTGTATTTCCAGGATGGGGTATTCCGTGATCCCAAATTGTTCTTCCACATTTAAAGGTGCTCTTGAAAGGAAGTCAGCAGCCAAATTGTGTTCTCCTGCAACATATTCTACCTTGAAACAGAAGCCTTCTAACCCTAACACCCACCTTGCTACTCTTGGGGTGCTGTTGTGAGTCCCTTTCGGGTTGAACATAAAAATAAGAGGTTTGTGGTCAGTGCGCACAGTAAATTTTATACCCCATAAGTAGAATTTAAAGTGTTTAATGGCCCAGAAGCATGATAGGGCCTCTTTTTCTATTATGGAGTAGTTCTTTTCAGGCTTGGTAAGCACCCGTGAAGCAAACGCAACTATGCACTCCTTACCATCAATTACTTGTGATAGTGTAGCACCAAGGCCTTTGTTACTAGCATCTGTAGTGATTATAGTCCTCCTATTGGGGTCAAAGTTGCACAGGTATGGAGTGGAGAGTATGGCTGCCTTTAATTTCTCAAAAGCATTCTGGTGTTCTTCCTGCCACTTAAACTGTGAGTTACTCTTAGTTAGATCTCTAATATTGCTGGTGAGATCTGCAAAATGTTTCACATATTTTGCCATATACTCTGCTAACCCCAAGAAACACATGAGTTCTTGTTTGTTAGTAGGGGCAGGGGCATCCTTCACTGCTTCCACTAAGCACATTTTAGGTTTAAAGCCCTCTTTGCTGATAGTATGTCCCAGGTAGTCAACTGTGCTCACCCCTATCTTACACTTTTCTTCCTTGAGTTTAAGACCAGCCTCCTTAAACTTGTTAAGCACTTGAAATAAGTTCTTATCATGCTCTACTGTGGTAGCACCATAAATTAGGACATCGTCCTGGAAGCATAAAGTCTTGGGTATGCCTTCCAGTGCGTGCTGCATGATTTTCTGAAATACTGCAGCCGCAGACGCTAATCCAAATGGCATTCTGCAGAACATGAATGTGCCCAAAGGGGTGGTGAAAGCCGTAAGTTCTCTCGAATCCGGGTGTAACTCTACCTGGTGGTATGCCATTGATAGATCTAGCACACTAAAGCAAGTAGCTTTGCCCATCGTACTGAGTATTTCGTGTATGCGGGGCAACGGGTGCCTCTCAACTATTATGCTGTCATTTAGGTCTCTAAGATCAATACATAATCTGATGTCCTCTCCATGGGCCTTACGGGCAATTACAATGGGGGCAACCCATTCAGAGCAATCTATGGGACATATTATCCCTAAGTTCTGTAACTTAGTTAACTCCTTCTTTAATGGTTCCCACATGAGGTGTGGTATAGGTCTGGTTTTATGTACCCTATGCTTAGCATTAAGTTTGAGTTTTATGCGATGCTGATAATGTTTGAGAAGTCCTAACTCTTCAGTAAATACCTCAGGGAATTCCTTACAAATTTCTCTACCTGACACCTCCTGGTCAACAACCAGCACTTGCTCTGGGTTGTTGGGGTCTAATCTTATCCCTAATTCCTTTTGATGCTGCCAACCCAGCAGATTGGACCCTTCCTCCACAACATAAATTTTCCCTGAAGTGGAACGGTCCTTAAAAGAAATTAGGGTTTGCATCATCCCTTTTATAGGAATCGAGTCTTTTGTGTAACTGCTTGGTGAAATATCAGCAACCTGTAATTCTTTCTCTTTCCCAATGTTCATTTCCTTGAAATCAGACACATTAAGTAGAGTAAACGGTGAACACGAATCTGCGTACATCTTAATCACTTTACCATTCAATCTGACATCACATTGGGGATATTTTATCTGATTGATCTCCCCGCCATCATGAATCTGAAATACAATTTTCTTCACACACTCTTGTTTACTATCATTAGCATCACTTGCAACATACGGTTTCTTTTGATTGCTGTGGCACAACCTAGCCAGGTGACCTTTTTTATTACACTTCCTACAAATATACGATCTTGCTTGGCAATTCGGACTATTAGCTAAGTGATTGCTGCTGCCACAGCGATAACATTTTAGTTTAGTATTATCATCATTACGTGAGTTTTCATTACTTTTCTCTTTTACCTTACATACCGTATCCTCAAGGTTTAACTTGGCTACCTCTGACACCGGTTCACTATTGATAGGTGTTTTCATCTCTTTGATGCATAGCGCTGTGTGTTCTATGGACTTCGCTATTTCTATAGTATTTTTAAGATCAGGTTGCTTCTGTAATAGTTTTTCTTGGATCCTAGGATTGTTAGTACATCTCACCACCTGATCCCTTATAAGTGAATCTCTAAGATTCTCGAACTCACATAACTCACTCAGACCCCTAAGTACAGCCACATAACTTGAGACACTTTCCTGCTTTCCCTGAACCCTGCTAAAAAATTTGTGTCGTTCAAGAACAATATTCACTTTATCACCAAAATGTAACCTCAATTTTGTCAATGCCAAGTGGTAAAGATCCAACTGATCATCTGCTAAGTTGGAATCTTGCGGAATGTCAGGAAGCGTATCAAAAACTTTTCTGCCATGGGACCCAAGATTATGCAACAAAATGTGCTGTTTTCTTATCGGACCAAATCTTTCCCCCCCAATGGCTATTAAATATGACTCAAACACTTTTTCCCATTCATTCCAAGGACAATTTGGTTCTGAAAACTCATTTAAGTATGGAGGAGGTTGAGACATATTAGCCGCCATTTTAACAAAATATATGCACTGGTAATCTACACAGGAATAATCAACAACAATTCTACAGTCTGAACAGAGTCTGTCACTAGCAACTGGCTTGAGCGAGGAAATGCTACGAAGATTTCAGTTGATAGTATGTCTAAACAGTGTCAAATCCACCACAGAACGCTTCTTAATGGTTGTCCTCCGCTGAATTAGAGATGACAGGCTGCTAAAGGTTTGAGGTGTGCCTGTCACCGTTAATTTCTAATCAACATCGATTTCCTCAGAATGCTTAATAATGGATGGCATCCGCTGTACAATGGAGATGACAGGCTGCTGCAAATAGGAGTGGTGTGCCTGTCACCGCAAACGAGGTAAAGATATAGATGACAGGCTACTAAAGGTTTTAGGTGTGCCTGTCACCGTTAATTTCTAATCAACATCGATTTCCTCAGAATGCTTAATAATGGATGGCATCCGCAGTACAATAGAGATGACAGGCTGCTACGGATTGGAGTGGTGTGCCTGTCACCGCAAACGAGGTAAAGATACAAAAAGGCCGTGATGAAGAAATGAAGTAGAAACTTCACACAAAGCTCCTTTGAAAGCGTAAACTGTAGAATATGGGTTATCAGGGGTTAACAGTTCGTGAGGAACCAGCCCCGCCTCTGATGACACTGCAGGCGTGGCTGAACTAAGGACGGCTGCGCCGGCAAAGACGAACACGGAACAAGGAAGCTGACACGATCACTCCGAGGAAGAAGAGAAAGGCCATCCGCTTCGTGCCCCCAAACAACAGCTGTCTTCTGCTCCCAAGCTCGGCACTGAGCCCCCACGCACACCAGACGCACGAATGGGCAGGGAAACGTCAAAGGAAAGGCTCCCTCAACGAAAATTACTCAGCGTTGAAATCCGATCGTCCCTTAAAGCACATCAGGAACCAGAAGGAAACGGAACACCCAAAGATTTTGAGGTGAGAGTTTGACGTACCTCCCAATGTATTAAACGTCCAAAACCAGCAAAATACTCGAAGTGCCGTAAAGTCACCTCCCAGTGGTTAAGCTCCACCACACACCGCTACGCTGGTTAACTACAAGGAATGGTTTAACATTTCCTTAGACTATGTTAAAAGTACCTGACCTCGTGGGCCACAAGGTGTATGAATATCAAAGGGATGGAGGTGGAAACTGCTCCCTCACGCAGTCTTCTAGTCGCCAGTGTTGAAAAGATGACAGCACAATGGTGTAAGTAAGATCTTCTTTATTTCACCTCCACAGCGTTCCACAGTTCGTCTCAAGTGAGCTACACTAGGAACGTTCCCAACATTCTAAAGCAGCCTCTCGGCCCACAGAAGGGAAGTACCAACGGAGGACAGAGAGCAGGGGGGGAAGGAAGGGAGGAAGATTCCAAAAGAGGAGAGAGGTAAAAGAGGAAAGGACAGTGTAGGAAAAAGGGATATAATTGTAACAGAAACACACACCCAACTCTCGGAAGAAGATTCTCAATCACTACTTAGAGATATTGCCCTCCTCTTCTTATCGCCTGAGCACCGAGAACTCTTGGATAGTGACTTCACAAATGATGAAATTGCGGCGGTGATTCGGTGCCTTCAGGCGGGCAAGGCGTCGGGCCCCAACGGCCTTCCAATTGAACTGTACAAACTTGCACCGGACAAACTGGCACCTCGACTGAGGGCTATGTTTTCGGAGAGCAGGGAGCACGGCGAGCTGCCGATAGATCAGCGTATAGCCACGATCGTCACGATCCACAAAGAGGGCAAGCCTAGAATGCAATGTTCGTCTTATAGACCCATTTCCCTCCTGAACGCAGAGCCCAAAATTCTTGCTAAACCGCTGGCCAACCGACTGGTGCATCCAGACCAGTCGGGCTTCATGCCCCACCGGAACACAGCCTTGAAACTCCGGAGGTTACATGGAGAAATGGGGAGGTTAGATACGTTACGAGAACCAGCAATTGTGGTCTCCCTAGATACCACAATGGCATTCGACACCACAGACTGGCCATCCTTGTTTGCTGTACTAACGAAGATGGGATTCGGGGCGGGATTTACCTGGTGGATCAGGCTTCTATATTCCAAACCCTTGGCGCAGGTTGTGGTGAACAATAGAAAATCTACGCTCTTCGAGCTGGGGCGTGGCACTAGACAGGGGTGTTCCCTTTCCCCTCTTCTTATTGCCCTAGCCAGGAGTGGCAGGAGGCCCTATCCTCCCCGAAGGAAGTGGCCATATCGGCCAGGTTGAGACTTGTCCAGCTTAAAATTCTCCACAGAGTGTATGTCACTGGGCCATGTCTGGTCCAAATGGGGAGGGATGAGGGGGGTGCATGCAGACGTCAGTGCGGATCTGAGGGAACATTCATGCATAAAATATGGGTGTGTGATCTAATTTGGAGATACTGGCGACAAATCGACACGGTTATGAGCGAAGTATTGAGGCTAGACATACGCCTTGAGGTGAAGAGATGCTTATTGAATGTATGGGAACCCACAGATTTGGGAAGGATGGGCAGAACCTGGGTGACATTGGGACTAATGGTGGCGAAAAGAAATATAGCTCAACAATGGGGTGCCACCCAACCCCCACCCTCACGGACTGGGAGAAAAGCACGGACTGGTGCATGTTTAGGGAAAAGACTGTCTATGTTACAAGGGGGTGCCAGAAGAAGCGGTTGTTAAATTGGGGGGCCTGGAACACATACCGTGGGGAGTTTTGTACTCCGCCTCGTAGTATTGACCTAGATGACCAGGCCACACCTTGATTTGTTAAAACCGTGTCCTAGAAATATACTAGATTGCAATTCTTACTTACCAAATGTAATTGTGCAAACTTCTCCTACGTATAATGTGTAAATACGCCTTGTGTATCTGTGCTGATCTTTATTTGTTTTTCATTAATAAAACGATATACAAAAAAAAAGCAAGTCCAAAAGAGTCTATTGGACATTACCCGAAAAGCCAGTGGACCTCAGCCAGGTGTAGCAATGTAGGGCTACTGACGTTGAAATAGTTCTGCCTAGCGAGTCGGCGGTGTCCAGCCCACAATTAATGGTGAACTTCGCTGCATCTCTACCCTCAGCGACTGCGCAGGAGAGTGTGGCCCGGGCCTCGTCCGGGCTCTGTGGAAGCACCTGCGCAACCGCATCCCACACAGAGTGGGAATAACAGCCCAAAAGACATGCGGTGTTCACTGACCGCAGTCCCAAGCTGGCGGAAGAAAACATCTTCTTCCAAAGATGGTCCAGCTTTTTGGATTACCTATCTGGGGGAGCAGTAGGGAATGCGCCCTTAGAAGTAGAGGCTTGGACCACCAAGCTCTCACGGGTAGGGTGTTGGGAGAGGAAAAGTGGGTCACCCGGGGCCTTGGACAATCATCCTATCCACAGGAGTCCCTGTGCTGAGCTTGGACCAGGTGCCCAGAAGGATGTTGGTAAGGACCACATTGAACGGCAGGAGGGGCTCCGAAGAGGCCACTGCCGGTTGAAGTACCTCGGTCAGGAGGTTAGTCCTAATCGGAACCATAGGAAGTTCAGAGTGCAAGGCCTCAGCCACCCTAAGCAACACCACTGCATTTGAGGCTCCCTCCTCCGTAGCCATGGTAGGGGGAGAAAGCATACCAGGATCTGGTGAAGTATTCAGACCACTGGCACCCAACTCCTTTCTCCAGTTCGGTTCACTCGAATGGTCAGCAAAAGGGTCACCAGACCCACTCCCAGTCCTCCTCGCCTTCTTTTGGCTGCCACTCAGGGCAATAGGGAACGCCAGGCTAGAACACTGGCAGAAACGTACCACTCTGCGTCGGATCTGGCGTCGGTTGAGGTCAGGATGGAGGCTGGGTTCGACGCTGGCTAAGGACACAAACGGCGTCAGAAGGGGTGTCGTCAGGCACGCCGGCAGTTGGGCTGCCCAAAAATCGAGTGGAGGACTTCGTAAATACTACTAATTTGGGCAGGGGTCACCCCGGCTCCCGGAAAGGGAGGGAGGCTCGGAGTTGACCCAACAGGTTCCGCGGGTGGAGCCGGACGACTACTGTCTGCATCCTGCGTCGCATCGGCCAATGGATGGGGAGAACGAGAAGACTGATGATGATGCTTCGCCTTCTTTTTGTGCTTCAACTCACCCGAAGACAAAGACTTCGATGATGCGTGGTGATGATGGCTCCGCGACGGGTCCCGTGACCTCTCTCTCTCCACCGGGACCTCGAACGGTGCGGAGCCTCGAGAAGCTTTCAGAACCGCTCCCGATAAGACTTTGGGTTCATGGCCCAGCAGTCGGAGCACGACTTCGGGTCGTGGTTGTGCTCCAAACACCAAAGGCACACAAGGTGTGGGTCCGTAACCAACATCAACTTACGACAGGAGTCGCCAGCCTTGAAGCCGGTTCGAGGATGGGACATCCCTACATGCACCAGGAGTCGTATCAACTCAAAAAAAAGTTGACAAAAGTAGAAAAACAGTAGTCAAAAAGTGACTAGAGGTACCACTCTCTGGATCTGCGCTGGCTGGTGCGGAAAAAGAAATAACCGACGCCAACGACGATCGCGGAGTCGACTGATGCCACCTACCAACGCACAGGGGTACTACTATGAAAACATTTCCCTGGATCCAGTCTGGCGCCTGGGGGTAATTCTAAGGTAAGGAATCTATAACTAATTGTCTCTTTAGATACGTATATACTGTACATACCTCAAACTTGCATCGTCAACACATATGGATGTCTGATGTATACTTCGTTTACACACTTATATTTATATTTACTATAAATCTAACTCATGTATTTGCTGCTCTGCCAACTCTGTAAAGTGCTCTGATACCTTCAGTTCAAGTTTGCTCTATACAAAACTCGAAAAATAAATAAATAGTATAGCATGTGAATAGAAAGCATCAAAAGAGACACAAAAGGATTCACTCCACACAACGACTTCATTGCCGCATTCCACTTTCTTACCACACATAATAGTAGATTAATCTAAAATGTCAAACACCATTCACTACATATCTATTTGCTGGTGTTCGTGTGGTAGTTTTTGTACTCATTCGATAATATAAATTTGTGCATACGATTTCACAAGTTCACCATTATTTCTAGAATATTACTAGCCACATGCTGAGATATTGAATATAATCTACAGAACTTTGTGTCTGCATTCTATATGAGGTATACAAGTGCATATTAGTCACAATTTATTTTTAACAGATCTAGGTGCTTACTCTGTGCAGAAGCACACCAATTATCCTGTTTCCAGAGCATCGTTCACCATAAATATTCATGGTAACCCTTCAGAGTTTTACGTTCCGTCTGCATACAACTCAGGACTGTTTAAAAGGGGAAAGAAATTAATTTTTTCGCCAGAGTATTCCTCAACATGGCTGGAGTTAAAGAACCTGGCGCAGAGCTGAAGTGCGCTGCATTTTAAAAATATTTTATATGATTAAAATCACTTTGGAGAGTTAGTTCCATGTGTGCCCAGCATTTTCCATGCAATAAAATGTCAAGATAACTCTGGTGATTAACTGACCTGCTGAAAGGGATCCGAGTTTTGTCTAGTGCTAGTTTTGACTCATCATAAAGTAGCACAGAGGGTTAATGTGCCTCCGGCAAAGCACCTGTAACATGAAATTCAAAGAATTGTATTTTATTCTGCTAGATCAGTTGGTTACTGCTTTTCTAACCGAGATCCTTTTTAGGTCTCGGCCTGGCAAAAGCAGCGCATGCGCTGTTCTGCCATGCAGAGGCATTTTGGAATCGATACAATTCCAGTGTGCACGCGGGGAGACAAACGAGACAGAAGATGTGTACGCAGGGATTGGATGCATTACTGGCGGCGTGATACACTGGGGACTTTTTTTTCGCCCCCAGTAAAGGCAGTACCCGCGTGCACATCTTCTGTCTGTCCAATGATGGGCCACGCTTCTTTACTTTCTGTTTCATATTTGTCCCAACCTTCCAAGTCTCTGACCCTCGTTTACAACCAAAAACCCCATCCCTCCGTCTCTGCCGCCCCATTTCCCACCCAAACCCTATCCCTTCGTCTCTCAGCTCCCTCTTCCCCCCACCCACCTCCCTCCCCCACAGTACACACATACCCTAACTCTATCGGTGCTTTTTCTGCAATTCTTAGCTCTGGTGACGTCATCCGTTGCTCTCTTAAGCATCTGAGCGTGCAGTCATTCCCTCCTACACCCCTAAAACCACACTTTGACGCACGCCCTGCTCTACTGACCCCAAAAGAGACGCCCACGCACCAGCTCCGATGGGGACTGCGCCCCAGAAGCTAAGTTTAAAGAAATTTAACTTAATTTGTGGAAAAATGCTACTTGTAAATATAAAACAGACGTTAAAACGTACTGTCAGATACATGGATCTGTGTTTACTGCTAGACAAAGAGGGGTTCACTCAAAGACCCATCAAACAGAACTCTCTCAACCTCCCTATCGGGTAACCACGTTAAGGGGGGTCCAAGGGTTCAGCGTGGGACATTTTGGGGGCATCGAAATGAAACCGTATCTGTGATTAAACTAATTTTTAGCTCTCCATGCGGGGGTCGGTCCGTGACTCGATGATCTTTGAATTACAAAAACTTCAATTTTAGAGAGAGACTCATCGTTAAGAATAAATTATCGATTTAAACAAGCAGGGAGGGGCTACATTCACTCTTTTACATCAGTATATTTTAGGAGACTGAAGGGACTCGAAAGAGGTTAGAGGAAGTTTAAAAGGCAAATGCAAACATTTTTTATCTGACTTTATAAAAGAAGCGCCTACGGGTCGGACACTGTCACTACTCCTTGTTGGGGAATGGGTACAATATTTTAACTTGCTTTTTTTGTTTAGAATGTCCATTTTCGATAATTGTTCGAAAAATAATATTCCGTGCACTTTTAGAATCATAAAAATATATTTGTGAACCCAGAACAATCATATTTAGTGTTTTAACATGGAGGAAGGGACTTTTTTTTTGTTCTTCAGACTCAGTTGTTTGAAGATGACACACAGCGCGTCCTAAAACAGCTACACGTGTAAATAAATATATTATCTGTATTTATACTTTCCATTTGGTATGAATCCCTCGTGTTTAAAATAATTGTTAATATTGGACACTTTAAAGCGATCTGACCACAGAAAGACAACACTGCCAAAGAAGCATTGAAAATGCAATAGGTCTCGCCTTTTATTACGTTAAAGTAATTTGCTTTGCTAATGGTATTGTATAGAAAAGCAAATGCTTTAACTGAATGAAAGGCGACAACTATTGCATTTTTAATGCTCGTTTTACTTGCAGTTTATAAGTTACAATGCTTTTAATACAGCACAGTGAGCTATGAACTGTGATCGAATGGCATAGATGTAAAAGCCTATGTCTTTCTCCAGTCTTTCATTGCTAAAAAAGAGTTTGTGTGGGTAGAAATACATTCATTAGTAAAGCCAATCACAACCACTGTGATACCTTTTAAATTATGAGTATGTGCTTCTCCAGTGCAAGCACTCCTAAAATATACTACCCACCAACATAGATGACATGTGACTTTGACACCTTGTTGTCCTTAATGTCTTATGTCACATTGCCAATACATTGGTTTACACGTGTGATTTCATTGCGTCTGTTTAATGTGTGTGTAATATAATGTGCTCTGGCAGCCTACATTGGTATAAATAGTGGTATAAAAAAATTAAATACATGTGAGAGACGGGCTATGGAGAGATAAGGGTAACTCATGGAGGTTGGTAGTGGAGGAATCCAGGTAGAAGGAGGTCAGTTGGGGGAGGGTGCCAACAAAGACTGTGGCACAGGGCGCCACCAGTGCTAAAGCCAGCCCTGGTCCTCACGGCCAAGTAAAGGGTGCAGGGAGTTACAGTGAAGGGTGGAGGCTCAATGTTACACTATGTGGTATGCACCCGTACAATGCCACGCACATGCCCGTGTATTCAAAATAATAACTAAATATTATCAACACTCATTACCTCAAACAATTTGCTTGCTTAGGCGAGTCAACATACACTGCTGTGTAAAAAACCTGTTGTATTGCTCGTCATTATTGTGTTACTGGCATTAGCATTAGGTTAAATTAATATATTACGTGGTATTAAAACCACTAAGCCTTTCAGAATGCAGACCAGAAGTCGTCATGCTGAGGACCCACCTTGGATTCACATTGTGCAGCAATTTCTTCAAAAGGTGCCTTTTGAAATTTTTCTATCACAAGACGCCGTTTTTCTTTCTCTTGTTCCTCCAAGCCGGTGTTATCTAAATCAATAAAAAAAAAAATAAAGGTTATATTTCTATTTAAACTGAAATCAATGTTCAGCAAGCAGGATTAGGCTACAATGGTAACTGATTAGCAATCCTATGTGCGTTGTCCTTGACTCCACTTCAAGCCCAGCAAATGCACAAGTTACTTACCTTTGGTAAGGCTCTTACTGGTGGATACTATATTTAATCACAGAATCCTCACCTTAGAATACTCTCCAGGCAACAGACTGGATCTGGAAACATTTCCAGCAATGCTCCTACATGCTGCTAGGTGGCACCCATGTGGCTCTGTACCACCCCAGAAGTGACAGAGTGGAGCGTCACTTAAGCGGCACCCCTGCGTGCTGTCCGTTTCTTGCTTATCTCTTTCTGTGAACTCACATGCAGAGCATGAATAATTGCTGATATCAGTGTGCAGATTCCTAACTTGGGACCTATTCATATGTAAAAACAGAGGTCACTCCACAGAATGGGGAGGTGGGACGGCAGTGAGGAATTTGACGCGAGAGCAATGCTTAATTTGAGCCGGTGGGTTCCAGTGCTGGGCACCAGCACTTGATAGTCAACACCTGTGCTTATAGCACGAACTCGACCCAAAAGTATTGGAGCACTTTTCATGAGCACCAGTTAAGAGACACATTCATTTTTGGACTAATAGGGAAATAAGGTGATTTGCCCAGAATCACAGGGTGTTGAGCCTACGCCAAGCCACGAACCTGGTTCCCCAGCGTCAAAGTCAGCAGCTCTGGCCGTTATGCCACATCCTTCTCCCCTCCCCCCACTTGTAGAGTTTCACGGTTAGTAGTTAGTTCTGTTATAAGCAGTACTGATAGGAGCCATGGGCTGGTGTAAGCTGCCTCCAGACGAGAGCCCTGGCACTTTGTTTTTCACAAATTAACCACTGTGTTAGAATAGCTACCAGAAAGAAAGTTACCCAAAGTAAGTAACTTGTTCTTCTGATGGATACTGCTAAACACAAATTCTTCACCTTAGAAGAGCTATCAAAGCAGTACCTCTCCAAGGTGGTGTGTGTGGAGTGAGCTCAGACCAAAAAATCCTGCAGCACTATGTGGGTAAAATGTCCTTCCCGCCAGACTTAGTTGTAAAGGCAGTAGTGTTTCATGAACGTGTGCACTGACGCTCATGTCACAGCTTGGCAGATGTCAAGAACAGGCTCTCGGTGGCCAAATGCAGTGGTTGCAGCCTTGGCCGTAGTAGAACAGGCTCTTGGACCTCCTCGAGGCTGCTTCTGGCTAGAAAATAGCCAATCTGATGTGCACAACATTCAACCTCGACAGGCTCCTCTTCTGCAAAGTCTTTTGTTTTTTTTCTCTTGAGAACCCCACAAAAAGCTGATCGTTCATACGGTGTTCCTAGGTACAATCAACATTTTGGCGTCCAACCGATAAAGCTTCTCCACTTCTTTCTGATGGTGATGGGTGGAGGGTGTCAAGGGAGGATAAAGAATGTAGACAGGGTGAAAGATCGGCCAACGTGGAAAGGAGTTAGAACTTTTGGCAAGAAGGCTGCCTTAGTTCTGAACACCAATTTTTCTGGAAAAAGGGTGGTGTATGGTGGTGGCACCAACAGTGCCTAAAGCACGCTTCTGCGATGAGCGGAAGTAATCACAATAAGGGAAAAAATAATCAAAGACAAGAGAAGCAGCAAGCAGCTATGAATAGGTTTAAATGGAGTGCACATGAGAAATGTTCAAACCAAATTAAGGTCCCACTGCGGCATCACAAACGGTTTGGGAGGAAAACGTGTTCAACTTTTCACAAACCTCATCACAACAGGTGATTTTAACAAGAACCTTTGTTCCAGCAAATGTAGAAAGGCTATAGGGGCTGAAAAAAAACTTTTATAGTGCCTCCTGCAAGGACTTCGTGGCCAAAGACAAAATGAACAAAAGAATATGCGACAGCTTGGCTTAACTTGTAAAGGGTCACTATTGCGGATACCACAAAAGGCCAAAATGTGTCTCCTGATAAAAATTGATGTTTAGGAAGGGCGTCTGGTGGCAAGAATGACATCCACCACTTCAGGCAGCAGATAAAACACAGTCAACTGCTGCAACTCAATCTTCACACATGGAGATGAAGATTTCACAGGCTCGACACACAATCTCTTAAAAGCGGAACCCTCACTTGAGGAAAGAAAGAGTCTCATGCCCTAGGGTTCTTAGTATCACACTCTCTGGCCCTGCTTGGAGCCACTGGTATGACTTCGGGCTGGTCATTCCTGACCTTTTTCAGTAATCTGGGAATTAGAGGCAGGGACGGGAAGGCGTTCAGGAGTCCCATGTTCCATTCCAAGCAGATGGTATCGCCTAGTGAATGTTCTCACAGAAACTCCAACTTGCAAAACATTTGACACTGCACGTTATCAGTAGTGGCTAAAAAATCTAGCTAGGGGTCTCTACACTATGGGAAGATACCCTTCGCAACCTCTGGATGTAGAAACCATTTGTAATCTGTTAGATGGCATCTGCTTATTTCGTCCACTCTAGCCTTCATGGATCCTGCCAGGTGGTTTGTGCCCAGGTAAAACCGTAACACTCCAACCAACCCCAGAGGCTTGGAGACTCCTGGCCAGGACTACGGACCCATTCAACCCTGCTTGTTGTGCTAACACATGGTGGTGTTGTCTATAAGATCCTCAATCGTCCCCCCCTTGATTGATGACAGAAAAGCCTTCATAGCCAGACGATGGCCTGCAGCTCCAACAGACTTCTCTGGGCAATAGCTTGCTTAATCTTCCCAACGGCCCCCAGCGCCGAGATACCCCTTCGGGGGTGATTCGTGCGCTATACAAGTACTGGATTCACATTTACATTTTACTGGCATAGTCGACCAGGAAGATGCAGGAGGCAAAAAGGCCAAGAAGCCTCAAAGCTTTCTCAATGTGTTTCAGGACCAAGACTGAAACAACAGGAACATAACCCAAATGTCCTGGACTCATTGTGGCAAAGAGAAGGTCTTGAACTGCACTCTATCCAGAATAGTCTGCGGAAGCTTATGCAAAGGAGTCAGGTGGGTCTTTGGATCATTGATTGTGAATGCTAATCATGTTAAGAGGTTTGCCATCTGGAGGTGGCCTATGACTGACTGTGGCGAGCCCACCTTCAACAGCTTGTCATCAAGGTAGGAGAAACCCTCCAAAGTTGTGCTGCAACTATCATCATCACTTTCATAAACACATGAGCGGAGTTAATGAGGCCGAAGGGGAGCAGTATAAACTGAAAATGCTCCTAGCTGACGTTGAACCACACTTAACGTCAGTAGAACAGCAGAACGGGTACATGAAAATGAGTCCTGCTGATCCAAGAAGTCCATCCAGTACCCAAAGTCTAAGACCTAGCTAGCATGAGCATTTTGAATCTGTCCTTCCACAGCAAAGCATTCAGCGATTGAAGATCAAATATAGGTCAGGGGTCTCCGTCCACTTTCTGCACAAGGAAATAGTGAGAATAACAATCTAGTCCTCTTTCTGTGTTCGAAACCCTTTGATAGTACCTTTCGAGAGCGACATTTGCACCTCCTGTAACAGAATGGGGAGGTAGTCCCCTGAAAGTTGGTAAAATGTTGGGGGAAATTTAACAGAGCAAAAGGAAGGTTATGGCATAGCCATGCTGAACGATCTGTATGACCCATCTGTCATACATGATGCCACAGGAGGAATTACTGAATGAATCCTGCTCTGCATGCGATGTGTGTGCACTGTTTAGGCAAAACTAACATGCCTTTGCGGCTGATGCCGCAGGGGAAGGGGACTGAGAGGACTGGTGCCCCAGATGTCCTACCCTTTGAGTTTGAGACTCGCATGTCTGTCCTATGAAGGATTGGGGTGTTTGCTGTAGCCATTGTGGTGAATGATGCTGTCTCTATGCCAGCCCCCTGGAGACCAAAAGAAAGTGGGTGGTGGGCGTCACTGGTAGAGAGAAAACCAGATTAACTTGGTGAATGAGCACCTAGGAGACACCATCCTTGTGGATAGAGCATTGTGACAGCAGCAGTGAGAGATGAAGGTGTTGAGAAGAGATGCCACAGTCTTTGACAGGTGTTGGCTTCAGCTGCTTATCCAACATTACAGGAATAAGGACAGAAGGTGACACCAGTCTGATATATCAGGGTGACATCTAGCTGATAAAGCATTCTTGGTCTCACGTATTTGGTTGCTTTCAGTAACAAGGTTGTGTCCCAATGCATGCAAGGCAGGTGATACGACTATCCGGGGAACAAACCGTACTTGTGTGCAAGGTGCCAATCTTGTAGGTTAGCTACTTGTGGGTTGGCACTTGTGGAAGGACACCCTTCTTGTTTCCAATGACAGCATTAACTCAATCAATCAAACAGCATTTGTATAGTGCAACACTGTCCACCCTAGGGGTATCTAGCCGCTGTGTCTCCATCGAAGAGCCAGGGCTTGAGTCTTTTTATGAAGTCTGCCAGCAAGGGGGTTTACAGAGCTGGAGGAGAAGGTCCTTCCAGGTCCTGGCAGTGATGTAGGAGAAGGAGTGGCCACAGCTGTGGTTGTGACAGATGCGGAGGGTGTACGAGGGCAAGTGAAGAGGAGCACAGGTGTCTAGAGGGTTGGTGGAAGTTGAATCATTGGTTGATGTAGGCAGGTCAAAGGTCATGGATGGCTTTGTAAGCGTGCGGGAGGATCTTGAACTGGCATTAATTCTGGATGGGGAGCCAGTGGACGTCTCTCATGTGAGGGGCATCGTGGGTTCATTTGGGGAGGTCCAGGATGAGTCTAGCTGCAGTGTTCTGTATAGTCTGGAGTCTTCTGAGGAGTTGGGTAGAGATGCCGGCGTAGAGGGAATTGCCGTAGTCGAGGCGGCTGGTGACCAGGGCCTGAGTGACGGTCTGTCAGATGTAGGTTGGGATCTATATGAAGATTCTGCGGAGCATGTGAAATGTGTAGAAGCAGGAGCGGGCGACTGCGTTGACTTGTCGTTTCATGGTCAGTTGGCTGTCGAGGATGATGCCGAGGCTGCGTGCATAGTAGATTGGTGTAGGTCCCAGTTCTGTAGGCCACCAGCTGTGGTCCCATGCGGAAGTGTACTTACCAATGATCAGTACTTCAGTTTTGTAGGATTTGCGTTAGAGGCAGTTGTCTCTCATTCATTTTTTTACGTTGGTCATAGCGATGCAGCAGCCAGTTTTGGCATTGGAGGGGTCCTTGGTGAGCGAGAAGATCAGTTGAATGTCATCTGCGAAGGAGATTATGTTGAGTCCGTGGGGTGTGACACCGTTTGCAAGGGGGTCATGTAGATGTTGAACAGGGTGGGACTGAGGGATGAAAATTGTGGTAAGCCGTATATGATGTCTTTGGGTGTGAAGGTGAAGGGAGGCAGTCAGATGCTTTGAGTGCGTCCTGTAAGGAAGGAGGCGATCCACTTGACGGCGTCTTGCTATATGCCTATGTTGTAGAGTCTGTTGATGAAGGTGATGTGGGAGACGGTGTTGAATATAGTGGAGAGGTCGAGGAGTATCAGAGCCACCATTTCTCCCCGGGCAAAAATGTGTTAGTCTGTGGCGGTGATCAGAGCGGTCTTAGTGCTGTGGTTGGCACGGAATTTTGATTGTGAGGCATACCCGATTTAATAATAAGAGTTGCTCTACAGGTTAGAGGAGGAAATAGATCATCACCTAATCCCAGGGTAGAAAAGCTTATGTAATACAGAGAAACAGGTGGAGAGAAACAAGGGTCTGACTAAATGACTCGCTGGTGGCAAAGAGAAGAGAATTGCTGCAGCGAGGACAAAGACTGGTGCTGCTATTTTGGTTCCAGGTAAAAACCTGGAGGGCCCCGTTTATGAAGCTGCAAAGCCCATGACCCTGTCACAAATAAATAGCGCCTTCCCTATCCACAGACCTGTAGGCAGGAGTGCAACAGCAGCAGACTGGATGGGCCGCAGGGAAAGAAGGTCTGGGGCCACAATTTTAGATCGAGGCAAACACTGCACTTTTTCAAAATCTTTCTGAAGTTCGAGATCTCAACTTAAAAACCAGCAGCTTAACCTCACAACATCATGGATCTGGTCACAGGAGAGGGTATGGCATAAGTCAGATACTATAATTGTGACTCCAGGCAACTATGCCACTCAATAAAGTCATTTTGAGGGCACCCAGCAAAGTCATGTCTGCTAGAACTAAAGCTGCTAAGGACCTTTCCTGTTTTGCCCTGATAGGACCAGCATTGACATAGACCATTGACTGAGATTATGCTGGCTAAGCAACATACACATGACTGTAGCACTTTTGAGTAACTATACATCATATACATGACTGTACCAGGACCCAATAAAACTACGCAAATTGAACTAAAACGTTAGATAAAGAAAATATTTAGATACACTTCCTGTCCTATCCCCATTCCCGATACTGTTAAATCATGCCTCTAACCGTTCAAGGTTAACTATACAAATAATGATGAGAATGTCAAACACTGCACATATTACTGCAAGTTCCCTTCAGACATGGCATGGACATCCACAAACAATTTAGAGACTATGTGCTTGATAGCCTCCTGCTCACAGAAACAAGGTGTAGGAAAGAAAGATCTGCTTTCATGGTTACCCCCACTTTTTCTGGTGTCATTCTGTTATCTGATTAGTCTGACTGGGATCCTGCTAATCAGTCTCTGTGCTTCCACCCTAAATTGGACCATGGTGAGTTCTTAGGTATGCCCAGATTGGCTACTGGTGTCCCTTGTAAGTCCCTAGTATATGGTACTAAGGTACCCAGGGCAAAGGGAAACCAAGGGTCCCCACAGGCTGTATTATGCCACCCATTGGAGACCACTCACATTGTGACTACAGGCCTGTCATTGCAGCCTGTGTAAGCTATTGCAAGCACCACTTATGACAGATTTAAGTTTTCTTACATCTGAGGTCATTACACTCAAAACCTATAAGTCACCCCTAAGGCAGGCCTTTCAATCCTGAAGGCAGAGTGCTTGGTTATAAGTGTGAGGGAGTCCATTCTACAGGCGTCGTAAGTGCATCGGCCATTACGATACATAAACTGGCTGTAACAAACCCTGGTATGTTTGGTTTCAAACATGTTGGAATCAAACCTCCAACACCGTAAACGGTTTTGGAGGTATGATTCCATGTACTGTGGGGCTCCTCCGGGAAGCCCTCCATGCTCCAGGTACTAGTCTTCCGGCGTCTGACAGCAAGCTATGGCTGCTGCCAACCAATGACACTTATCTGCCCTACTGCAGCTAAGCCAAACTCAAGCAGGGGAAGGTACGGCAATAGGTTTCCTGTGACCACCTCCCAAACAGGACTTAGTGTATTGGGCCAGGGTGGGGGCGCTTGCTAGTGCAACTAGACTGCTTTGAAGGGCACATTTGGTGCCTTCCTTGCATACTCCAGTTGAAACCAGTTCAGGGAGCCGTTGGCTCCTGCTCTGGCGCGAAACTGGACAAAGGACATGGGCGTATCCTCCCCACTGTCCAGCCCCTCCTTTGGGAGGGACCCCTGAATCATTCCAACCCTTTTCTTAGGGTACCTAAGGGCTTACCTGTGGGTGGCTCTTCAGATCAGATCAGTCGTGGGACAAGATTCAGATCCAAAACCACTTCTACTTCAACCGTCTGGGCACCAAGACTACATCTGGAAGACTCCTGCTGCTCCTGGTCTCAACGTCCTGTCAGTCTTCTGCGTTGTCTGTGCCTGTGCTCCATACAGTTCTTCTCCAGGCCTATGGGCATCCAAGACACCCGAAGGAATCTTACTTGGAGTGAAGAGGTCACTCCCCTGCATGTACAGGCACCGCAAGGAAGCTGACTGGTCTGCTGTTCCTGAGCTCCCACGTACTCCGAAACATTCAGCAACACAGGTGGTGGTTCTGCAACTCCCTCGAGACCTGCACTGTCTCCTCGACAAGTTTGAAGTCAGGATCCCTTGAAGGAACCGCAGGAGCAGTATCCCTGTGCGCAACATCAACTTGCCGTTGCCATGGCTTGTTGACTCTCTTCTCCCAAGATCTTTGGGCTCCAAGAAGTTCCAGCCTTTCTTGCAACCAAGATCTTTGTCCTCACCGCATCCTGAGCACCGTGGGCCTGCATCATTGGTGAGCTTCTTGAGGTCTCTTGCGACTCCTGTGCCTTTGGCCTGTGGGTCCTCGCGAGGGTCTTCTTTGGATCTAGTGGGCTCCCCTGCTTGTTCGGGTCCTACTCTGACTTACCTGCTCGTGTTGAGGCACTTGGACCCTGTTGGCTCCGCCACTGTACCTTTTTCGTCTGCCACATTTGTTGCTGCTGCCTAGGCTTGTTTGTGCTCCTGCCGAATACCGACCTCCTGGCTCTGGACATCCGACGTGTGACAGCTCGCGAACGGCTCCTGGTCTTCAACATCGTCGCCTGGTCTGCACAGCTACAGCATCAAGGTCACCGTCAACTCTCCTGCATCTACTGACATCGGTGGGCATTCGTCTTCCGTGCCTCCTGGTCACTCATGAGTGGTGTAGACTCTGTTCCCTCTGCTTGCAGGTACCTCCCATCCTGAATCCACCCTTGGATTCCACCTGACTCTTTCACTTTCTTCACCTGTGGCATCTGTACTGAAGTCCTCCATTATGGTCTACAACAGTTTCCGACGTCACTTCGCAACTATGCACCCAGCTTCACTGGTGTAGATATCCTGGTTCCTAGGGTATCCACGGGGGGGGGGGGTGACTCTCCAACCTTTCAACTTCCACTGGGTTTCTTCAGGGTCCTCTGGGAAGGGTCCTTCTTCAAAACTGCAACTGCGACGTCCCCATTGACTTGTAGTGAGCATGTGGCCGTGTTTCCACTCTGTACACTGCCTCTGTGGGGTTCCTGGGTGCTTACCTTGGGTGGTTCCTTGAGTCCCCAGCTCTTCTAAGTCTTCTGGGTCCAGTCTTGACTTTGGTCAAGGGTCGCATTCCACTTTATTAGTATATGATTTGGTCTCCCCCTGGAGACCACTATGTTTTTGTGCTACTTACCTGTTCTATTACTGAAGTATTGTGTGTATTGTGATTATATCTCCGGGGAGGAGATATTACAATGTGTTACTGAGTGTTTATAATAAATACATATTTTTACAACTACACTGTGTGGTTCTTTTTCACTTAACCTACACTACATGATTAGTACTAGTAAAATAAGCTGCTTCACACTCCTTCTGGACTAAACCTGAAGGCTGCTCTTCACAGCTACCACTTAGAGAGCTTTCTAAGGTTGTCTAACACCACTAAAATCACCATAAGGGTTGTCTGGATTAGTGCAAGGTGCTCCACTTAAATAAGTATGCACCATATACTAAGTCAGCCTCCTACACATGGTTCTACCACTGCTCTGAAGTTTCCTTTAAACACCTAGTTCCTCTAAATTACAACCGCACCCACCTTAGTGATCAATCAGGGAAATTAGGGGTACAGTTTTGACACATAAGAGCTTCCTTCAGCTGACTCACCCCAATAGGAAATGATATGTTCACCGTGTGGATTTGCTGTTTCTTAGCGGACGAAATCAATAAGAGTAATTGGGTTTTTGATCCGTAAACACAACAACGGGAGCAATCGACATGCATGGCTACAAGTTTCAATATCACTCAGGTCGGTGAGCTGCTATGGGAGCGGTCGCTGGGGACTGCAAGCCCCATAACTCCCTGTGCCATCACTAGCATCAGATTCACCTGTGTCTCCAACTGCGCTATAAGGACATTCTGCAGTCCCACTGCGTGACACGCGGTATAGCCAAGGGCGGGCCCATCTTGAGACCATCAGAGCTAGGAAGAGCCAGGGCAGGGCCACCCCCCTTGGTTTGAAAAATCTACACCTAGCAGCAGGAATGGCCGCACTACAGTAAGAGACTTATTATGCCGTGGTTTTTTTGTGGGTGTATCTGGGCTAGAGTATAAATTTCCGTTGATTAGGATAAAAATCCAATTGATGCAAGTAGATCAGACGATGAGAATCAGATATTTGTATTTTTTATTAGTAGCTGCAAAAGAAGAAAGGATGGCACAGCCAACACGTGTTTCGCCCCCTAATTGGCCATCAGGCCTGGGGCTTCCTCAGGGCTGTACATATACAATGTGAAACCAAGGGTTGATTAAGACACGGTGTGGTAAGTCATGTGTATATCATGTACATAATAGTGGGTGGTAAGTATAGAAGCAAAGCGTTAGGGGGGAGGAAAAATAAGTATGGGAAGAGAGAGTGGAAATAGAGTGAGAGGGGGATCAGGGTAGGCGTGCGGCAGATTGACAAGATTAAGGAAAGCAAGTTTGTGTGGTGTGATTAAGAACGGAAGTGTATGGGTGAGGGAGACAGAAGTATAGTAAAATAGTTGTGCAGAATATAGTAAGTTTGGTAGGAAAGGATAAGCGATGTGATTCGGATGTTGAGAGTAGAAAACGAGAAGTGGGTATATTTGGCGGAGAAAGTTAACATTTTACAATTCAAAGAACATTTTACAATTTAATAAACAATTCCCGGTTGTCAGGGTATATGTTTGCGAGGAAAACATAGTACCAATTACATTGTTTAAATTCGACGTCAAGCGGTCATATAAGGATAGAATAGAATAGGAATTGTATGTCAAAAAGGAGCAGAGTAGTCAAGGAAGTCAACAGTATTAAGTTTAAGTCATTAAGCGTTTCCAAAATTTGTAATGAAATGACGCGATCATGTGACGTATAGAATCAGTTATCAACATTAAGAAAGTTGTAGATAATCACAATTCGGCATTACGGGTGTATGTTTAAAACAGAGGCAGAGTGTCAAATGTCATGCAAAGTATAAGATAAAAGTATAGTTACAGTATAGGTTGACAAAGCCACATCAAAGTTGCCGGGTCAGGCACGAAATAAAAGAGAGGAAAGTTGGCATTAGTTATGTCTTAATAAGAACGGATAAATAGTGTGTGGCGCCAAAAAATGAATCAGTGACTTCGTGTGATTCGAGGTACCGGCGCGTCATGGGTCACAATGTCTAGTTTTTTTACATTTTTTAAGGATAATGTGACATGCAAAAATCGAATAGAGGTTAAGTTATATAGGTGATAGCTCCTCGGTAGGTACGGTCTCTGTCAAAGAAGTAAGCACATGATTTTAAGAGTGGAACTATTGCCGAGTGAAAGCGGTGCTCTTAGATTTTCTATATACTGTAGGTGGTGAAAACCAAACGTGAATGCTAGCCTATACGGAGTTCAAAATAGTGTTAAGAGTAATGCAAGGCATACGCGTGCTCTAAACAGTAAGATGAGCAAGTTCAATTTAAATACTAAGCAGGATCAGGATTTCCTTACCGGGTATTCAGGTAAAGTGTTATTATGCCGTGGTCCCTCATTTTTTACATGCGACTCAGGCAATAAGGAGGCCGCTTTCCTTTCTAGGACCAAGTACTGCTAAAGATCGATGCTGCTTGATTGTTTTGTAACTGGTATAATTACTGAGGATGGGAAAGAGGAAGCATCCTAAGGCCAATGATGGAGCACAGGTTTTGCTCTGTGCACATTTATCTGTATTGAAGTTCATTACAGGAGCTATGGGGGCAACTGACAAACAGATAATGAGCGTTCAAGAAAGTTTGTTGAGCTTTGGTTATGGGAGCTATGGGGGCAACTGACAAACAGATAATGAGCGTTCAAGAAAGTTTGTTGAGCTGTGGTGAGGGGTTAACGGTCTCAGATTCCCAAATTCAATTTCAATGTGGCAACACTGCCCTGGACACCACCCTACATAGCGTGGAAGATAGTCCAGTTGACAAGGGCTGCAATGGGAGTGTTCAAACTGTCTAGGATTCCATCTCTACATGTGATAGTGATTCTCAACCCCCGCCCAAATGTTCTAGAAAACCCAGATCCCGACTTGTAACCCTGCCCCACATATAGTTAAAGTTAGGGCCACAACGATACTTCTACCAAAAAGGCTACTGGGAGAACTGTTGCCAAACGGGTTGTTGTTAAAGACCAGTGATAATATAAAAAGCATAAGCCGTGCCCAACAAAAATGAATGTGTCCTTCCTTAACGCAACTGGTGCTCACGTAAAGCGCTCTGATACCTTCGGGTTAAGTTCATGCTATATAAAACTCTGGAAAAAAACACAAAAAAAATAAATAAATAAGCGATATGGTTAAACCTTTAAAACTCTTTGTTAGATCTACCTTAGAATGCTTGGTTACTAAACAGCAGCATGTAGAAAGTTTGACTACATCTTGCTGGGATGTATTAAAGATTAAATCTGCTACACCCTTCGGCCATGAAGAAAGAGAGCACCACTTGCAGGCATCGCCCGACTCTAGGAACAGAGTGCGGTCTTCTTTCAGAGTTCCACAGGTCATAGAGCCTATGGTTAAAATAATCCCTTCCGTTCCAGATATGAGCCGAACACAGGGGCCATGGAACCATGCATCCACACCGACGCAGGGATTAACCACGAGTGCAGGCACATCTAATAGTGAGAGTCTTTCACGTTTAGCTACTGGTTCCACAGTTTAGAGAGCTTCCTTTGGTAGCCCCCTTATTAAGCCTAGCGAATGTTTGGACCTCCCACCTGCTGCAGCACCATATGTAATAGTGATGGCTAACGTATCCATTTTATCTCCACAAGAAAATGAAAGTTGGATTTCATTAAGGACTAAGGCCTTACATTGGGTAGGCACTACAACTGATATAACAGGGGCTGTCTTTGATGATATAAAAATCGTCTGAAGAGTAAAATAGGTAGGTGGAGGCTGTACATCTCTACCACGTGCCTGTGTGGTACTATCTTTTAAAACCCCTTGCTTAGTGGAAACTATATTGCATAGATTAAGACCTACGAGAGTCTCATCTCATAACATTTCAGCTCTACCCCTAGGTTATTCCCATCAGCCTGTGTATGAATTTATTGAACTCGGACCTCTGATACAGCGTAAACCCAGGGTGTTGCGTGACTTGCAATACTCTATACCAACATATAACCGTTATGATAATCTGTCAGTCCAGGAAGGTCTGGACTGACCTATAAAGAAACTCTAGGAGGACCCCAAGGATAAGGGCATTGGACCCTATATTGCAGAGGAGATGGTGGCCGACGTTAATTCACAGACTATTAATGAGCTAGGACCATTACATAATACATCTATTTCGGAGTTAAACATCAGTAAACAGATTAGTATCGATCCAGGATCACAGCATAATACCTCTATAGTTCCTATGAGAGTAAGCCCTGCTTCAGCTGAATCTAACCATTATTTTACAGATTAGCCTATTCCCTATTCAATAGGTTTTGTATTCCGGAATGTGGCAGGTCTGCAAAATAAAGTCAATAATACAAAATGGTCGGATTTTATACCTGGTTTCCATATTTAATGTTTCCAGGAGACTTGGTCATTAGACCCAGTTCATATCAATTGATACAGAACCTACCACATTCATGGTGGTATTTGTACATATGTATCTAATGATTTGCGGTTCCCAAAGTTTCAAATGAAGGCCCATAATTCATTCTTTCAGATAGTTGTTTGCGGAGTCTATAACACTATGGCATTAGCAGCGATAAATGTTTATAATAATACCATGCTGACAGACATTACTACGGTTCTCCGACACCTAGACAAGAACCTACAGACGTTAATTAAAGGAAATAATAAGGATCTAGTCATTCTGTGGTGTTTTAGACTTATATATATATATATGTGTATGTATGTGATTTGCCCCCAAAAAGGGTATGTGGACTAACTAATACTGAAAACTCAGTGCAAACACATTTTTCACATAATTTTTATGGGGAGAAATTGAACTATGTACTATTCAAGTATGACTTGTCTTTTTCCGAAGAGGCTTCCTCCCCGTCTGTTTCTTTTAAACCTACCTTCAATGGTAGAGGCCAGCGTAGCGTTATAGATTTCGTCCTAATCTCCAGTAGTGTTTCGTCTAGAGCTTATAAATTTGTTACTCATGACATTTCATTAAGTGATCACTATCCTCAGAGTATTGAACGTATTCTTAACTCACGACCAACTGTTAAATAGAAGCTTGGCCGCGGTTGACAATATTGAGTTAGCTTGTAAGAATGGTTATACTTTGCGTTGGACTCAGGTCGAACCTGAAGGTTTCCAGAAGCACATAATATTCTTATATAGAGAAGCTTTCGATCTATATCCTGATGAGACAGCTGACCTACAAGTTCGTATTGCGGCTTTTAGGGAGATCACAAGAGGGGTTAAGGAAGGCCTCTCTGGTTCAAGTGGGTGTTCTACACGGAAAAAGAGAGGAGGGTTTGACTCTGAATGCACAAAGGCCCACAAAAGACTAAAGGAGGCATTACATAAGCCCCCTATGTATAAAGATAAGGTACAGTCACGTAGGCCTGATTACAAGAGAGCTGTGAAGCAGAGAAAAAAAGCCTTAAAAGACAAAGCTTGGGAATCTTTGCATGAGGCACGTATGAACAAGGATAATGCTGAGTTTTGGCGTGTGGTTAATTCTTCAATATTAAGGGAGGAGGGGAGTCCTAGGCTCGAGACAGCAATCCTTGAAAAGGAATGGATTGACCATTTCTCTAGAATATATTCTATTCCATCTAGTGAGTTGGTGACCCAAGTATTTAGTGATGCACCCAAATATTCACATCACATCATAATTGACGTTTCATTTAGCCTAGAGGAAGTTAGTGGGGCAATTAATGCTAGTAAAGAGTAAAGGGATAAAGCCCCCCCGGCCCAATGGCATCCCAGGGGATATATTTAGAGCCAATATTCCATTATAGGGGTCCCTATTGACTTTGTTATTAAATGATTACTGTAGAATAGGTTTTCCACCAACTTGGGCAGAGTCAATCATAGTCCCTATTTATAACAAGCATTGGCATAGCCTTTGGGACCTTATAAGTGTTTAGCCATGCAACAATTGATGTTGTTGCACCAAGGATATTGTGCTGGATAACTAAACACTTATAAGGTCCCAAAGGCGAGACCTATTGGCTATGCCAATGCTTGTTGGCTGTTGCAGCCTCCAAAACGAAGGCACAATGAAGCATGAGTAATCTGGAGAAAAAACAAATCGGCAGGCCTTGCCTAGTAACTTCCTCCCCTTGAACAACAAACTGCAGCCGGCAGAGCAATGTTCTCATTGTGTTTCTATATGTAGCCCTGTCTCCATCTTCCTCACTTCACTGTCTGGCTCTCCCCATACAGCCACAGGAATACTGGCAAAACAATTGCATTGTCTGGGAAAGCTGTCCTCATCCTCCATCTTTACAAGGGGCATCCAAAATGTATCCCACTCATCCCGGGACTGAGGTTCATATAACACGCAGAGTTCTACTGCCATACTTGTGCTACTCCCTCACTGCACATATATGCCCTTGACATGCTCTTGGAATCTAAGTGCAAGGTTATGGGGGGTTCACATAACAGCAGAACTTTACTTGTCACAGAGAAAACGTTTTGGCCACTCTACTGATTCACAAAACACTGTATGCTGCTACCACCGCTTTATGTGATGCACCCAGACCATCGACAGCAGTCAACTGCCCACTATGAGGGCACGTTTAGTGCATCTCTCTAGGACATAGAACAGGTTCTGGACCTCGTATCACCACTGACAGGCCTAGACCTGGCTCACATTCTAAATCAACATCATGCTACGCCAAAATATAAGTCAGGATACTAGTTTCACATGCAGTCTGGCACCTAGTGCAGGTGTAAACATCTGCTTACCATGCATGAGACATTCCCTTCCCAACAATTGTACAAATGAAGGAAGGTGCTGCATAGAACGATGGATTAGTGTGGCTGAGATTAAATTTAAGTGTGGATTAATTTTGCCAGTTGTATGGGTATCATTGGCGGAGGCTGCTATTTAGGTACAATGCTGTACCTAATGGACGATCCAGATAAAAAAAATATACATATTTACAGAGGTGCAACAAAAAATAGATGTTAGCTATGCTATACTGGGATAGATAGAAGCTATAATGTAAAACAAAACTTTCTGCAGTTTGTCCACCTGTGTGGCAAGGAGCGAATGCTGAGAGACCGTCTGCACATTTGCAGAAGATATATTAAATGCAGTTATTTTATTTTCAACCTCTGCAAGAGTTTTTTTTATATTATTAGAAGTGTGTCCAGTACACATTGTCCTACCATCCTGAACTGTGGCAGAGCAGATACTAACATTTTCATCTTGCTGTTCATTTGATAATAATGAGGTTTGGACGGTGCCTGGCTGTCCCCTGACTCTCACCTTAACAGGAGGTGAGAATGATTTTTTAAATTGCTAAGAACATTTGTATTCAGCCTAGCGTCATTATATTTTTAGTAGTGAGTTTTTCCAGTGGCGTAGCTAGAGGGGGGGGCGGTCCGCCCCAGGCGGCACTAGTTTGGAGGAGTCGGCCTTGCGACACTGGTGGCCCGTGGCAGCCTTCATAATATATTTTGGGACACTCTCTGACACTACTGTCAATCATTGGCAGTAGTGTCAGTGTCCCCAAATATATTATAAAGGCGGCCGCCGCCACGGGCCACCAGTGTCGCAAGGCCGCTGCCCCGAAGGTGAATGATGTACACAGTACACCCACCAACCCCCACACCCACACGAGTACGGAGCAAATGCACACGTGACGCGCAGTTATGTGTGAAGTGTGCGATGTACTGCGTTTGTGGGTCCCAGGGCCGTCAATCTTTTAGTGTGAAAGCGCTACCAATGACGGCCCTGGGCATAATTTTTGGCCAGCCTCCGCGCTGAAAACGCAGCAGTGACGCATCACGTGCACCACAGGGCCGCTTCCCCACTCCTTGTTATGGCCCCACTCTTGAGCGGGTGCTTCTGCACACTGAAGGCGGATTATCTGCTGGCTCCATGCGGGTCCAGCTGGCAGACTCCACTCTCACTGGCCACCACCAACGTCAGAGTGGTTTCTCCCTGCGAGGAATTAATTGCTGCTGCTTGTGACCCCCGCACCTGCAGCTCTGGCAGCGGTTACTTCGCCCTTCTGTCTGATGGACGGTGCAGATCGGCATGAGCTCTGCGGGAATACACTGAGGGTACCTCAGGAAATACGGTGAGGAAGACTCTGGGCGTCCATCCTGGCACCTCGGGCAATGCACTCTCATTCCTAATGCGCTTTAAAGACACAAACTGCCAAAGGGGGGTCAATTGAGGGCATGATGTGTGAACGTGTGGTGTGCTTCAATGCTGTGAGTGGCTCTCTGCACCCGCACTGCAATCCACATTTAATAGGTTATCGGAGAGGAGCCTCTGTGAGTAGCCCGAACCTCCTTCTGTTTTGCTAACTATGTAGATGTCGTCATTCACAGTCGGCTCTCTTGAAATCGTGCTGGTTGAAAAGTCCGGAATAGGTATGGATGTTAAATTAAAAACAGAAGTCCCCTGACTTTCCTTATGCTTAACTTCATACCTCCTCACAGAAAGATGTTTCATGTGTATGTATACAGGGGTGTAGCTATCAGTGTGCAGCAGGTGCGCTTACACCGAGATGCAAAAGCCTGATGGGCCCAACCGAAACTGAGTATTGCTGTATTTCATTACCTTGGCAGAATGTAGGGGCCCATTTTCGTTGCAAGCCGCCCTTCCTGAGACCCTGGACGTATATTGTGTCAGAATAATTTAACATGTAATACACATATTTATTGATTGTGTTCATGAAGTAATTGAAAAAACATATTTGTCATTTGATGATAAAAGAAAATGGATGACTTGCCCGAACACAAACTTAACCCGAAGGGGTCAGAGAGTTACACGAGCACCAGTTGCGTTACAGACGTATACATTCATTTTGTTAAGTGATTTGCCTAGAATCACCGAATGCTGAGCTGCTCCTGCCGCGATGCGAACCTGGTTGCCTAGCTTCCAAGTCAACCGCTCTTGCCGTTTGGCCACAACTTCACCCCATGTACTTTTCCATTCTGATTTGATAAGCTCGAAAATGTGGCTGCTTAAGGCAGCAGGACTGAAAGATCAATCACAGCAGCCAAAAGAATTCTAGGAGAAAAAATATAAGAAAAGCATCAACGCAGTAGCAATGCTTGGACTATCATGTAGAGATTGTTGCTAAATTTGAAGGTATATCCCCAATGTAGCAATTTTGTTTCACAAGCGTAAGTGAGATATTGCCCGTGATTTTAGCAATTTCTCTATCTGCACATTAATGAGTAATAATTAGCGGTGATTATAATTAAATGCAAGCTTTCTACGTGTTTTTGTAGAGGAATTAATCTGCAATGTTTTTCAGTGAACACTGCGGTATGTGATTCAATACTATGCTTTGTTATGCTATTTTACTATATGTTATGTTACCAGCATTTGTATAGTGCAATCTACCATCTGCATGGCACCTTAGCATATTTTGCTCTAGACTCCTATCATATGGCTATGAGTTTTGATTGATCAGTTGTGTATTTTTTATTTTTTTAGGCCGCGGATGATTATGTGCGGTTAGCAGCGATTTTTTTTTTTAACCCCTATTTTATTTTTATAAATGGTTCATGTTAAAGTAAAATGAATCACACCCACATGAAGAGCTTTCTTAACAACTAACGAGTCCAAAAGATGCCTACTTCCTAGCCAAACTCTGAGCCATATTCGCCCAGCAACCTTATACGGGGCTCCAGTCTGGGGCCGAAAGCTCTACATGGACCTAGAGAAACCACACTCAGGAGCAATGAGAGCGATATTCTCCAGTTTGGGAAATTGGGTTAGTTGCTGAGGGGAGTGGATACCACACTCAAGAAGCAACCACATGGGAAGCAAGATGGTGGTCGGCTGAGGCGACCGCTCACAGCTCATAACGCCTTGATCTATTGAAACCCCCCAATGTGCCTGTACTAAAATAAGGATGCTATTGGAAGTTTTGAACACTTTTCTGAAATTGCTGAGTGAGGAGGTCAGCAGCTAGCTGCACCCCCGCTTGCAGAGTTGCGGCCGGACAGCAAGAACTCCTACAAACCTGTGAGAAGCTCTACAGCACGCTGAGCTGCTGTGATTGCTGTTGCTCGGAGATGCATTTTGCAGTCGGGATGAAGCCAAAGGGGCACCCAGTAACTCGAGAGAAGATCGGGTCGGCTCCGGCTGCTGGCAGTCCGTCATGAAGTGTGGCCCCGACATCTGCCCGCTCAGCGACTGAGATATGCGCTGGGACAGAGGCAGTGGCTCGACTGCCTGGATGCCAAGGGCAAACTGGGACCCGGAAGGACGACGATTTTGGATCTATTCGGAGGCTCCAGACCACGACCAGGACTGGGAGCTGGAATTGGGACGAGGAGCAGGGCGAAGCGGAGGATCTGGATGAAGGGGTCCAGAAGACAGCACTAACGACCAGCATGCAAGTAAATGACAATCCAGCAATATTTAATCTGGCAATGCCCATCTTAGCAGAGGCTGGCTGCCTACAGATACGGGACAACTGTGAAGGGGGGCAGAGATACTCAATTTGGACGGGGGGGGGGGGGGAGGAAAGGAACAAAGAAGATCAAAATGGTGATACTTATAGCCACCCCAGCAATAATATCCAGCTTGAAAATGTAATAATAGTTATTGCAAGTGGGGCGGAGTGAGAAATACAGAAGGACCACATGGAAAATCCCTCTGAGAACCCTCAACAGAGCAGAAATAAGAAACCCCAGGCCAATACTTTGGGGCAAGTACGATGCCAGAAGTCAAAGCACAACAGGGAAAGCCGGCGCAGGTCAAGTCGACGACATACATATTATGCATTCATTCATTCATTTCTTTCGGCTAAAACATCCATAAATCATTTAACTAATATATTTGAACATACAGGATTAACCAGCTACGTCCTAGAACAGAATAAAAAACAATGTTTCAATTTTAAAGCTGTTTATTGACCCATAAAAAAGAATCTTCACCTGCTCTTTGTTGTCAGAACCCTGGCTTATCTGCACCATCTCGGTTTCTAAAATCCTAAACAAAAGTGTATAAAAATAAGAAAACAACACCTGAACGGTTGATGACAAACGGTTGCTCATTAATCCCCATGCTCTCCGTATGAAATGTGTTGTGTATTTTTGGATGAACACGTTGGGTGAAACTCTACACTGTAGGACAATCCTATACACACACCTCTTATAACAAATCAATTCCGAGATGGTTCAGCCACTGACCCTTATATTAAGGCAGCAGGAGGGAATGAGGTCCTCCTTGTTCACAGCCAGGCAATGCTCTGCGGCAGTTATGAGAGTCCATTACAAGCACCACACCAGAGAGAACATGTATATCAATAATCAACTGGAGGTTTTTGGCACGATAGAGCCAAGCTACACGGTTGACTCTATTGGGCTCCAGAGAAACTACATGAGGCCATGGGAGCTTCATTTGCCACTCTGATAAAAGTGAAGGCTGAGAAACAGCCCAGTCAATGTCCTAAAACAAACGACGATAAAGTAATTCTCAAGAAGTACATTTTGCTTTCTTATTATTTGGTTTATGGTTTCAACTTTAAACCAAAACTCGGTAGAAATTGAAGAATATACTTAGTGTGCAGCACGCGCGCATCACAGCCTGTACTGTATTGGACAACAGCTAGGGCAGTGGAACTTCATGATGCACCTTCCAGACCTCTCAAGTGCTCGCCGTCCTTTTTACCCAGCACCCCCACCCCGCTACCTGCCATGGGCGGCAATCTGAGTGATAGCCCCGGGTGTCAGAAGCTCTAGCTACGCCTCTGAGTTTTTCAAAGTGCTAGGTGTTTCTTTTCTGTCACTTCACAGTGTTGGACAGAGGTGTGATGGAATGGAGCATTGTGGCGCGGAATTAGACCCCACTGAGTCTCTGAATGCATTCAGTCGTGAGCCCTGTTCTCTGTTGAGCTCAGTTAAATTCTTGTTTGAAAAGATTCGTGGATATCACGTAGCTGAGTTTGCATTCCAAGTTCGGGCCAATGTATAATTGGTATCTTCTCTTACTATTACCCAAATCGCACCCTGTGACTACCATTTTATTATTTATAGAGCTTTACAAAACCCCCAAACAACCTAAAGTAACACTAGATGTGTTTTTCGCTCCTGCTCTAGACCCTTCTTGTATCAAGAGTGTTTTCCACCTCAGTAAATCATTACTCCCTGCGTAGGGCTAAGCCATTTCCGTATCTCAGATAATAAAAGGTCCAGTGGCATGTAGAAGTGCAAAATGTATTTCCAGAAAATGCTTATATCGCACCTTATCAAATACCCGTAGAAACTGTCTGCACACCTTCTAATAACCAGGCTACAGTTTAAAAATTACCCTGCAATAAAAGTAAGCCAGTGTGTTGACATAATAAACAATATAATCAAATTGGGTACACCAGCCGGGTGTGATTATACGGCTCCAGTAGGTTATGCTACTTACACAGTGTGCATAAAAGAAAGATAGTTGATGCTGATCCAGTTAGGGCGTTTCACTTAGAAGACTTGGCATGAAGCGCTGCTCTAAAATAGAAAGTATTAAGCAAATGATAAAAGCAGCAACATTGAATCTGATCAAACATTACTGCCGGATCAGGACAAATTGCTCATTTAAAGTCAGAAGCAGCACTTCTAAAGCATAGCTTCTGATAAAAGTAAATCAGGCTTGCATCTTCCACTGCAAGGGCTCCCTGCCTGGCCCCCATCATAGTCCACATCAGCCATTCGGCTGGTATTAAAAATGGGTTTGTTTCAGTGGTCTGTGACTTAGACCAAAATCTTGTCTGCCTACCACAATATTTGACCTGCGGGGTGCCTGGATACCAACAAGAAGTGGGTGTTAGCTTGCAGGAAAAGGACAATGCAGGACCTAAGGAAGAAAATTGGGGAAAATTAGGTCCTTCCTGAGAATTGCGTGTCTGCAAACATGAGAAGAGGACCATCCGGTTGCAAGACGATGCCACAGTAAACGACAAAATGAGGAAACAGTCCCTCTTACAGGCACCGAGAATAAGAGAGCCCCTCATGTGAGGATTACATATTGAGCCACAGCAAAGAAAGGAGGGTAAGCAATAGAGTGAAAGCACTGGGGTTGCAATGCGAGGTGTGGGCAGCAAAGATGAGGAGGAGCAGCAACCAAAGAGTCATTGTGACCTGGATGAGTGCACCAAGCATTCTCTCTTTATTGACATGGAGCTACTATCCATGTCTTGAGTTGTTGACATTAAGAAGGGGATGGCAGCTCACTGGTATTTCCTCTGGATTGATAGTACTGAACAGACCTTTTTTCAGTTTTATGAGGAGTGAAGCCTAATGGTCTCACTCAAGTAAAGTTCTGTTTGATGTAACACCCAGACCATTGCAATGACATCCCGTGTGCATGTTGAGCACGTGTATGTGTGGTGTGGATGGTAGTAAGACACTGTCTTCTGGTGAGAGTCTGATAGCTGTAATCAGTGGGATCCATTTTGGATAGCCATTGGTTTAACATGGCACCAAAAGAAGTTGGATGTGTATTTCCTGTATTCCTGGTGATGAAGGGCAGATAAAGACCGGTCTACCCATATAATTTCCATGGAAACGTTCTTTGCTGATTAGTCCTTCCTGAGCACTGTCATTTTTTTTTTTTTCAATATATTTTTATTGCAGGAATCAGTAAATCGTTACATAATCGACCAGCATTATATAACAAGCAAGATCAATGAGACACGCCCCTCCGTCCCCCCGCCGTAAGTTTCTTACACAGACATTCAGCCCACAACCCTAGGGTCGGGCGGCGAAATTCAATGGGGGCTCAGAAGGATGTCGAGGCTGGTCCGGATGATCCACTGTCCGTCATCTGCTTTTCCAAACAAGCCTACAAACCTTCCTGAGCACTGTCATGTGGTGGATGTTGGTAGAGAGGGTGAGAGTCAGCAAGTCATGTTAAGCATGAGGAAGTTTCTGGACAGGGCCTGCCATTTTGTCTTTCCTTGTTGCTACTGCAGGAAGGGTGATGTGTCTTCAAAATTCATTGTACCCATATTTTAGGATCCACCTGCTTTGAGACAGAATCATCGCTACATGCTATGAGAGCCATCATCTTGTGCACATGCTGGGCCTAGAATGGAGCAAGAAAATGGCATTTGAAAGGGAACCAGCTCAAACTGTCACCAGGACATTAGACTGAGGATTCGCTATCTGTAAAATGAGTATAAAGATGGGATCAAACTGTTCCCCTTGGTTCCACTACTAAGTTCTTCTTTGCCAAGGGAAGGAATCTTCAACAGAGTACTCAAAGGCATGCTGTCATATAGGACTGGTGTTTTCACAGCAACCAATCTCACACATGTGAAGCAACATTGCCTGCACAACTTACTGCCGTAGCTGTGGTTCTGCCTAGCACCAACAAGCCAGCCTGGCTGCTTGGAGAGGTTGGCAGAGTGCCTGATCCTGCAGGAGGAGATATTGTCCAGGAGTAGCTATCCATGTTCCTGGTGCATGGAACCCCCTGAAGAAGTCAATTTGGTATTGGGAGTGTGACCGGCACCGAGCTGCGACGGGTCTCCCAGCGTGGGTCATTGGGCAATTTGCATGAAGCGACAATAGCTTCTTAAGTACCAGCGTGCCATCCAGCATCTCCACTGTAGCCTGAGAAACCTGTTCTGGCACTCAGCTGTAGACAAAGGAGTCCCCCCCCTCCTGACACCCAGGAGGCTGCAATTGCCGAAGTTGGATGAACACTTAACCAGCCCTGTCATGCAGTTTTCTTCAGCAATGAGATCCAAGGGGTGAGGTCTCTGCCACAACTCTGCTCCCACTCTCAACTTGTGTGACCGCGAAGGGCACACCACACCCTCCCACAACTTTGCTGAGGCACATTCGCACAGACAGGTAAAACTCAAGCCCATTTTGGAAGACTTAAAGAGTGTCTCACGCTGGTGCTGCACATTGAAGGGAGTTTGAGTTTATTTTATCAGTGCTTTCACTTTAAATGGAGTAATAGTTCCCAATACAAACTCTATTGCAAGACACCAACGGACCTGACATGAGTTTACCTGCAGAAATCAGGTAATAAACGCTCACCTTGTCAATTCTAGCCCTAGGTTTTCCTGCAGTAGGTTGGTAGCTGCAGCCACAGAGATAAATTGCTGTAGAACTGCTAAGAAAGACATTTCAAGCATGAAAATTAGGGCACTTATCTCAAATTTGGGTAGTGACAAGAGCCTGTGTTTGAGGGAGGGGAGCAAAGGGAAAATGCATGGTGAGCGCTACAACAATCTGGCTTGGAAAACCGCTGCTGCCATATTGGAATAGATTGTATAGAGGCATTGGGCGCTCACCCACGTACGTGTTGGTAGACTGGGAGCTGCCATGTTAAAATCATGTAGTGCAACAGAAGTCATGGCAGCAGTACTAGCTGGAAAAAGCTCCTGTATGGTGAGGAGGTGTTGTTGCAACAACCGGGGAAGGAGGGGACGGGAAGCAAGATAAAATAAAATACGGGCAGCAAAGAAATGTTCCTTCCTAGTTGTAGATTTGCTGTGAAACTGCAGCAGCCCGTAATTATGAAGCACACGCAGCACACACACGTCATTGCAACAACAGGGGTAAGAGGGGGCAGGAGGGAAGGTGCAATAAAATACGAGCAGGAACGAAATGTAGGATGCATGCGCTGTCTAAAACAAGGAGAAGCTGGGAACAAATAAAGCCCATACAGCAAACCTATGAATAAAACATGCTAGCAATGTGGCGTGGCGTAACAAACTGAGCTGCCGACTTGGGGGCTGGAGAACCAGTTTAGCGTCTTGGCGTAAAACCGAATCCAATACAGAAATAAAATTAATAACAAGGAGGTTTTCACCTGAAATTTCGGCCTCTCACCTACCACACCTAAGGGAACGCCAGGGATGACATGGTTCTGTCAAGCCTTCAGTACACAAGCATGCAGGAAAAACACATTCTATGTCACGGCACAGGCGATTTCCATGCAGTGACGCGTCAGCGCCATTACCGCGAAAGTGAAAGTGATCACGATCGCGCGCTGCGAGCAATGTGCTTAATGAGCATGACGAGGAAAGCCAGATGGTGCCTCTGCTCAAAAGCGCGCGCCCGCACGGGTAACCGCAAGCTCTAGGCTGCCACAAGCAAAAGCGTGTGGTAGCATTTTCTGGAGCCACACACTAAATGTCTCGCAGAGCAGCGCATGCGCTGGCTAAGCAAGACCTAAAAAAGGAGATCGTATTAATCCTGCGTATTACCGGTCAATTTCTTTACTTGACTAGGCAGGCAAGATAGTCAGTCGGATTATCTTGAATAAGCTTTAGGACTGGGCGGAATCAAACCCCCGAATTAGGAACAATAGAATAGGGACTTAATCTAGTACAAAAGGGGGTGGTGATGGACGGAGCATCAGAACCAATCAAACACTCACACCCAGTCAACAGATCTGGGTTTGATCCATCACCATTTTTTAGCCCACTCTGCCACCCCAGTTCAGACATGGCCATATGCAAATCAGTCTGACCCTGTGCCTCATGGGAACAGTCCAGCCCGAACTGCCAAGCCATGCCTTCCCTGGACCAGAAACAAGCTTCCTAGGACCGGTTTCTGGCATTTCAGCCGTCTTCAGCCAGGCTTGCTTGAATCCAGTGGCAAAGTGAGCAAGGGACTCACGTCTGAGCATACCCTGCCAACTTATGGCGAACAAAGCAGTACAAAAGGGGGTGGTGATGGACGGAGCATCAGAACCAATCAAACACTCACACCCAGTCAACAGATCTGGGTTTGATCCATCACCATTTTTTAGCCCACTCTGCCACCCCAGTTCAGACATGGCCATATGCAAATCAGTCTGACCCTGTGCCTCATGGGAACAGTCCAGCCCGAACTGCCAAGCCATTCCTTCCCTGGACCAGAAACAAGCTTCCTAGGACCGGTTTCTGGCATTTCAGCCGTCTTCAGCCAGGCTTGCTTGAATCCAGTGGCAAAGTGGGCAAGGGACTCACGTCTGAGCATACCCTGCCAACTTATGGCGAACAAAGCAGTACAAAAGGGGGTGGTGATGGACGGAGCATCAGAACCAATCAAACACTCACACCCAGTCAACAGATCTGGGTTTGATCCATCACCATTTTTTAGCCCACTCTGCCACCCCAGTTCAGACATGGCCATATGCAAATCAGTCTGACCCTGTGCCTCATGGGAACAGTCCAGCCCGAACTGCCAAGCCATGCCTTCCCTGGACCAGAAACAAGCTTCCTAGGACCGGTTTCTGGCATTTCAGCCGTCTTCAGCCAGGCTTGCTTGAATCCAGTGGCAAAGTGAGCAAGGGACTCACGTCTGACCATACCCTGCCAACTTATGGCGAACAAAGCAGTACAAAAGGGGGTGGTGATGGACGGAGCATCAGAACCAATCAAACACTCACACCCAGTCAACAGATCTGGGTTTGATCCATCACCATTTTTTAGCCCACTCTGCCACCCCAGTTCAGACATGGCCATATGCAAATCAGTCTGACCCTGTGCCTCATGGGAACAGTCCAGCCCGAACTGCCAAGCCATGCCTTCCCTGGACCAGAAACAAGCTTCCTAGGACCGGTTTCTGGCATTTCAGCCGTCTTCAGCCAGGCTTGCTTGAATCCAGTGGCAAAGTGAGCAAGGGACTCAAGTCTGAGCATACCCTGCCAACTTTTGGCGAACAAAGCAGGACAAAAGGGGGTGGTGATGGACGGAGCATCAGAACCAATCAAACACTCACACCCAGTCAACAGATCTGGGTTTGATCCATCACCATTTTTTAGCCCACTCTGCCACCCCAGTTCAGACATGGCCATATGCAAATCAGTCTGACCCTGTGCCTTATGGGAACAGTCCAGCCCGAACTGCCAAGCCATGCCTTCCCTGGACCAGAAACAAGCTTCCTAGGACCGGTTTCTGGCATTTCAGCCGTCTTCAGCCAGGCTTGCTTGAATCCAGTGGCAAAGTGAGCAAGGGACTCACGTCTGAGCATACCCTGCCAACTTATGGCGAACAAAGCAGTACAAAAGGGGGTGGTGATGGACGGAGCATCAGAACCAATCAAACACTCACACCCAGTCAACAGATCTGGGTTTGATCCATCACCATTTTTTAGCCCACTCTGCCACCCCAGTTCAGACATGGCCATATGCAAATCAGTCTGACCCTGTGCCTCATGGGAACAGTCCAGCCCGAACTGCCAAGCCATGCCTTCCCTGGACCAGAAACAAGCTTCCTAGGACCGGTTTCTGGCATTTAAGCCGTCTTCAGCCAGGCTTGCTTGAATCCAGTGGCAAAGTGAGCAAGGGACTCACGTCTGAGCATACCCTGCCAACTTATGGCGAACAAAGCAGTACAAAAGGGGGTGGTGATGGACGGAGCATCAGAACCAATCAAACACTCACACCCAGTCAACAGATCTGGGTTTGATCCATCACCATTTTTTAGCCCACTCTGCCACCCCAGTTCAGACATGGCCATATGCAAATCAGTCTGACCCTGTGCCTCATGGGAACAGTCCAGCCCGAACTGCCAAGCCATGCCTTCCCTGGACCAGAAACAAGCTTCCTAGGACCGGTTTCTGGCATTTAGACTTAATCTAAACTGCCTAATGGGGAAATATATAAAGATTAAAAAGGAGAATATTTATCTAGCTTTTGTGGACCTTTCGTCTGCTTTTGATTGCATAAACCATAGCAAGTTGTGGAATATCTTGATAGAATTAGGGGTAGATACATCGGTCATCTATTTCCTAAGAGAACTATACTAAGGTAGCAGGGCTAGAGTTTGCTACGGTATCAAAGAAGAGTGCACGCAGCCCTTCTCTCTATGCAGAAGGGTACACCAGGGCTGTGTACTGGCCTCTTTTTTGTTCTCCTTATACATTAATAGTTTTGGGAGTGAACTGGCCAGCAAATATAAGACCTACCACATACTGCCCATTGTCCCATTCCAGCCCTTCTCTATGCGGACGATGCTGTACTTACAACACAAACACCTTTAGGCTTACTAAGACTGCTCTTTAATTTTGTTATTTACATGCACGACCTGGGTCTGTTAGTTAAACAAAGCAAAACATATATCATGAAATGTGGAAATAGGACTGCGAAAAATCGCCATAATAAAATGTTAAGATTTGTGCTACAGTGACCTTTTCTTATTTGAGTATATGATTTTATTAGGTCACATGGACGCAAGCTATTAAGACTAGGAATCTCTTGTTTGGGTAATCAGTAATGGCCCTGTTAAATTTCATAAGAAAGCTAGGTACAAACACACCTTATGAAATGTTAAAGATATATAAAGCAAAATGTATATCCATCGCTACTTATGGGGCAGATGTGTGGGGATATGCTAACTGAAAGGTACTTCGAACTGTAGAAAATTAGTTTTCGAGTAGCTAAAAATTCTTCTTCTTTTGTTTGCCACACAGAATTGGTAATTTACAGGTTTTCACCAAACTATTATTAGAGATTGTATTAACCTAAGTCTTACACTCCACTGCCCATGGCTACTCTACATTAAGCAATTCCTTTCTTATATGAGATAAGCACTACATTTGGAGCAGCCTGATACCTTGATAGATTTAAGCAGGAAAGATTTGAAAGCTAAGCGCTTGAGACACTTGGAAGAACTTAGGTTGTCTACAGAATTGGTATAACCTACTGTGTTAAAAAACCAATCCATACTTACCATATTTGATATGCAACCTTATCCTAAGCACACATTGAAATCTAGACATAGGTTCGTACTTATGTGTTTCAGAATGGATATTTTTCATGGTTTAAGCAGCTTTCCTGAAAGGAACGATTATTCAAAAACATTAGATAACTGCCCCTGTGACCATGTGGCAAACCAGAGTACTATGCATGTGTGGTATTTTATTGCAAGTTAAACACGGAGCAGAGGAAACGTTATATTATTCCACTACTAAAACCCTTTAATTTTAAGTCATGTCCTACATATTTGTTTTTACAAACATTACCTTCTCCAGATAAATGCTGCTCTATACCAGGTTTTTTTGTGGGCGGTGATTTTAGTGAGAAAAACATTTTGATTGTGTGTAATTGCGTGCATAAGAGAGCATTTTTATACTGTATGTTTGCTTTAACGAATTTATCTAGGAGTGTTATTTTTTTATATATGTATCTGATGTATTGCTATAATTAATATATGGTAACATTCTTTTCTTACTGTTTTCACTTATTGTATATAACACCAAGTTGTAATGTCTTTTGCTTTTACAATTTTAATTGAAATCCAATAAAGCTGACCTTTGACTTTGATATGATTATTTAAGAATATCTTACCAGGTTTTGCAGCAAGACTTTTAAAGCCCTAAAAAACATTTGCAACCCCATCCCCGGGCGCTACACACAACATCTTGAAGTACATTTCTACATTCTCATGTGGACACATCCGGGCCACAAGCGATGTTCACTTCTGGCTTGATGCCAAATCCATCTGTCTCGCCACTAATGAACTCATAAATCCCTGAGACAGCCTGAACATGGAAATCCTTTCAAAAGGTACCTCTCAAATCAAAGGTCCCTTACAAGATACAGCAGCACAACATGGCCTACATATATCGAATCTTAAAATCTCCCCAGTCATATAATGTCCCCATCATACAGGTTCCTATTTGTTCAATCACCCCATATTACAGACAAACATTGAAAATAAACCTTCCTGCTTTAATTTAAAAAAAAAATTTAAAAACCTAGCTCAAAGACATTTCATAATAAACTGACTTACCACCTCACTTCAGTCTGCATCAAAAGCCTACTGACTTGCTTCTTGTAATGACTTAACCGATCCCTCAATAGCCTATTGAAATGGCCACTGGCCAATCTTAACAATGTTCCCAAACAAATGCCTTCATTGGAGATCACTTCTTCACTAAAACTCACTTTTGTCCATTGACTCTTTACAGAAGCTATGCTACATCAAGCACGCCTAAAAAACCACTGCCCCTTCAAATGTCTCCCTTGGGTTTCACAAATAAAGAAAAAAAATACACTTCTCAGTTCCCTGCTCAACTTACATTCCAGACCACATCCAATGAAGTTTCCACTCCAAATACTTAGCAGAATGTACTTTCATAAATGTAAGGGGTAACACCTTACACATACGTGCTTGCACAGTGAGCCCTGTTCACTCATCTTATCCACTGCCTTTGATACAATGGACCATACCATTTTGTTCTATTGGCTGCAATCAGTCACTTAAATGGTGCAAGTCCCTTCAGACCGGCCACAAGAAGCAAGACTTGGGTGATTTTTCATCCCATCGATGCCCAGTGATTTGAGGGGACCTCAAAGACTGAATCTCATCACCCCAGCACTTCATTATTTATGGAGAATTTCTTACAGGCCTCCAGAGGTCTTCCAACCTCCTCTTCGACTATGTCTATGAAACATAAATGTATCTGCGAGTAACAAGGAAGAAAGATGGGATCACTAATGTCTAAATGTAATGGAAACCTGGACGTGCAAAATCAGACTTCAACAGCTCTAAGACCGAAATCGTGGTTTCAGGCTTTCTTAAGAGCACTAACTCAACCTCCTCCTCTAACCTGAAGTCAAATTCATTGCATTGCAAATTAAACTGCTCAAAATGAAGCTACTTTAACCCCGTCACAACACCATCCCTCCCCTATAAGTCAGAGCACTTGTGAACTTTTGTTTAGAATATAGAGTATCTATCCCTCTACAATGACCTGTGAGCAAAACAAGTGAATATACTCCGAAACGTCTGGAAATTAATATTCTCAGATATACCTGAGTGGGATAAATGGATCTTTGGAAAGATACTGCAAGTTTTTGAAATAGCTTTTCTAAAGGCTCCACATAAATGTGAGAAAGTAATAAAGCGTGAATTGAGCCTTCAGTAGCTGTTACCAGTTAATAGAAAGAGTTCCCAATCTTCACACAAATCCAGTTGTGAAATATGATTTAAACTAATTGAGGATGCTTTCATCTATTTCCATTCTATTGTGAAATAGTAAGAGGAAAATTATATGGTTGATTGTGTTCAGTGCAGACAACGAGTATATAAATACTTCGGGTGGCATTAAAGCACACATAAAAATGTGTAACTTTATAAAGCATCGAGTAAATCTCGCCTTGCACTATTTTTTAGCAAACTACACACTTTTGTACAATAACATTCACTATTGTAACCTGACTTCTTTCACGTGTTTTGTACCAGCAACAAATTGTGAAATTTCAAAATTCAAATATACAACTGGGATGCCCAAAGCAGCACTAAATAAATATAAAATCATGACCACTGTGAGAAATGTCAGACTAATGAGGGAACACCCTGAAAATATTTTTTTCTAGTGCACAACAGCATCGATGATTAGAGATCCAGAGAAAGATTATCAACAAGTGTAGGAAAAGAGTAGAAACAGCGTCCTTAAAGGAGTTAGGAAAGTCAACAGAGCAGTGCGCTAGAGGGATTTATAACAGCACGCTCATATTCTAAAAGTTTAGAGGACCTGAAGAAGGGTACATTTCCTAACCACGTGAACTTTTTAAAACGCTGCTTCATGAATCGCTGGCAGTAATCAAGACATATTTACAAGCAAGAAATTAAATTATCTCACCAATTGCTTTCTTCAATGCCTCAAATGTGATCTCTTCAGCACTATTCACCTAAAAGAAAAAAATATAGCTGCTCAATAGATAAGGCGCTTAACATATTTATTAATCATCGTGTATTACAGAGGGAGGAAGGTTCTGACACAATGTTCTCAAACAGTACTAGGAAAGATTTAAAAACAGTGTAAGCATGCCATCGAAAACCTACACACGAAATGAGCAACTGGTGTGAAATAGCTTTCACTGGGTAATAGGTTGCATGAATTAGAGATCACGAAAGACAATGCAGTTGTGACAAATCTTTGTTGACTGACAATATTTTTCCAACTTGGAATATGCATCACCTTCACTGACTTACTTTACCACAAAGTTACAAAAACAGTATCCCGTAAGATATCAGTAGGATGTTACCGCGATTTTCTCTTTGTCCTGTATCTTTACTTTTGGCAAACGTCTGCATGGCCAGATTCCAAGAGAAAATCTGTATTGAGTGTGCCCTGAAGCGGAGACACTATATGGGTCTCTCCACCCTGGAGTCTGAAGGAGAATTCTCCTTTAGCACACCCCACCCATTGCCTAAGCCCTGGCTGGTAGCATCCTTAATCGTGGTTTGCTCATGCCCAAAGCTGGGGGAAGGTGGTGGGGGACAAGCTCCGGCACCCCCCTCCAACCCCCCACCCTCAGCACAGTACCCTGACCTGAGAGCGCCAGATTAAGACTGGAGGATGGCCCCTCCATGTGCCAGCAGGGGACTTCTGTACACCCCAGCCTGGAGTGGCGGAACGAAACTTGAGGGGCCTCACGTTTGGTTCCCCCACTCAAGGCTTGGGGTTTAAAGAAGTCTCTTTGTATGTGTTTGGGATGTTTCGAAAAATGCTGTGCATAACGTTTGCCACAAGTTATTGCGATCCTCATCAAAAGTATTTTATTTCAGTAAGAACCATAAAAGCATAGGACAAACAAAGCATTTAAATGTAAAAGATGCATAGTAGCATCAAGTTCAGCAGTGAAAGCATGCCAGCGCCAATCCATCAGAATGGAACCACTGTCATATAACCAATGTTATAGGACATTGGAGAGCCATAAAGCCGCAATTTTGCTCAAATATGTGTCTCCACAGAAATGCTCCAGCATCTCAAACATTGCACACGGCCAGTTCCTGCGATGGAATAAACTGGAAGCAATCATTTCACAAGGCCTCAACATTTGTGGTAGTATATATGCTTTTCAGGAACTGCATGGACTCATAAAACGTAAACTTTAAGCAAGTTTTTTAAAACATGACATTAATAATTAGGCAACCAATTTAAACAGTCGGAGTTGCTGCAAAGTGCAAGCATTAAATATAAAGTGCAAATATATGAGTAACAACACCACAAAACTTCAAGTATGTGCAAAAAGAAAGCCACAAGTAGACAAGGCCATAAAAAGCCCCTCAAACATCATGGAGAATCTTGTTACAATTGTTTCATTATGGTTGCCCTGAAGGCCCAACTGCCTACAGATATGGCTATCCACTGTTTCCTCAGACGACTGTAACTTTGACAAAAGAACCATATGTGGAAGAGCGTCTCGCCTGCATGTAAGCAGACAATGCTCGGAACAGGGAACCCTTCCACTTATTGTAAAAGGATTTCACAGGGAGGGTTCCAAATCAGAACAAAGTTTTGTGCTGGTTTATTACGATAATCGAATCATGTTTGCACAGTAAAAGCTCTGCATACACCAGTTCACCTGACCTGTAGCTATTTCCGAAGATCCACGTATGTAAAAATGACAATTACAACATGGAGGGTGATCATAGTACGCACTTAGGAGAACCCAATTCTTCTATGCTGGTCTTGGTTCCTAGAGCTGCCAGGAGGGAGTGGACAATGCTTCCTGCCACAGCAGCCTCTGGGAAGCTCGCATGCATGAAGGCAGTAACCACTGCATTGCATTCTGGGATCCTGCAAGCTGGATAAACAATTTTGGACCTAAACCTGCTAGAACATTGCTGCTAACGGGGCTTTACTAAACGTTGAGGTGAGTGCTGCCAATTTCCCACTGCCTTGTTATGTTCCATATAGGTACCTTGCTATAGGCTCAGGTAGCAACCGAACCTTTCACCTACATTCTCCCCTACCATTACACTACATAATGGTTCTTGGGGCTGACCTTTTACCTAGTTACGGTATTGCCTACAGGATGTGGGGTTTTCCCTGAAAACTAGCCTCATTAATTATGCATGACGATTCTTGGAAACTCGGCAGGACTACCATTTCCTGCATAATAACTATGTATAAGGGTCATTCCCTCCGTCATCCTAAGTTCGACATGACACAGCAAGGTAGAACCCCTGAGGGTACCACTTTGGTTATACAAACACCATATCTTGCCTAGGTAGGCAGAGGAGAAAAAGAACTTCCATGCTGACACACTGACGCAAGACACTGAGGTTCCTGCACACAGACACTCCAGCTCCCAGTGGTCTGACATCCCTTGCGGGGTGTCCATCTCGAGACCAAGATGGGGTCCCACATTCTCGCACTTCGGGTAATGGAGTTGACTTTATCCTACAGGGATTCTTGGCTTTACACCTACATACATGCTAGGTACACTTGGGTATATCTAGTTAGGGTTGCATCGTAGGAGTATGCATATTTACTGTAATGTATTTTCATACTTGCCTGTATTCATTGTTTTAGCACTATGGTAGAAATCTACCATCCTTTTACTCTGTTTGCGCTTATAATCATTTATATCGGTTTCTGTCTTATGGTTGTTTCAGCACAACTATTTTACACTACAATGACGCTGGTTGAAAAACGTACCCACCGTTTAGTCTGGGGATCTCTCGGAGACAAAGTGGGCATGAGTAACTCAGCGAAAAGTATCGCACTGTTTCCACGATCCCTGATGGGACAGAGATGTCATGTTCGATAGTTGCCAATAACTATTCTCCCCTTGTTAAGAGGGGTTTCTAGTGGAACTGTGAGCTAGCTGGTATACAGCCGAACATACTCGGTGGGCGTGTCTAGAATCAGTCTGGACACCAGACCCACAGTCTATGTTGTCTAAACGTGCAGATCCTATATAGGTTTATAGGAACTACACGACAGGCTAGAAGCAAGACTGACAGCAAAGCCTGTAGATCTGCTGGCCAACTCTGCAGTGTGACCTTGCTTACATGGGACCCCGAGCTGGCCCAATGGGATGAGAGACCCAGATAAAGGGCTTTGAAACCTTTTTTTTTTACCCCTCACCTGAGACAGGAGGAGGAGGATGCCAAAAACTCTAATGCAATAAGTGCAGGTAAGCTCAGTGGCAAGTCTGGCTGGCCAGAACCTATCACTGTTCAATGTTCCTGCTTCTGTTGCAGTTGTCGAACAACTTTTTGGCTTGCCAACCAGCTGGTTTAGAGTTATGAGAGGCTTATGTGGCATAAAATAATCCCTTGGTGACTTTGTGCTTCCATCCAGTTTTGTGGGTCAGACAGTGGTCTGATTTCTCCATCATGGCTAAAGGTTGGTCCAACAAGTATGAAGCTGTTCATTCAAAGCCTCTAAGACCCCTAGATAGCAAAATGAACAAGTTATTTACCTTTAGTGATGCTCTTTCTGGTGGATGCTCTATCTAATTATAGATTCCGCATCTTAGATCCAGAAAACATTTATCCATAGCAGTGCTTCGGTGTGTCTTACTAGGTGGCACAATATGGCCTCTGCGCTTGCTCCATACCACCTCAGAAGAGATGGACTGGTGCTGCATGCAAGCACCACACCCCTGCGTGATGACATATGTTTCTTGTCTGCACCCTCAGACACACAGTGTGAACAACTGTTGGCGCCAGTATGCTGCTGAACACTAAATTCGGCCCATTTTAGATGTTATAAAAGAAGACTGGCGGTGAGGAATCTGCGAATAAACAGAGTATCTCCTAGAAAGAGGAACATTTAAGGTAAACCATTGGTTCTTCTGATGGACACTTCTAACAACAGATTCATCACATTAGAATAGATACCGCAGGTGAAAGTGGAGAGGACTCAGACCCACAAATTTGTCTCAGCGGCTATCATAAATGGATTTAGCGGGAAGGCATCTGGTGGCAAGGATGACACCCACCACTTCAGGTGGAAGATCAAACGTAGTCAGTTGCCATTGCTCAGTCTCCACATGTTGGTGGAGACCATGCAGATTTGGTTGTAGGACTCTGCACTGCTGATGAGACTGGAGGTCCTTGTGAAGTGGTAGCCTGATTTGAGGACAGATGCTCATGCCCAGAAGGTGAGGGTAACACACTAGCCAAGCCCAATACAGAGGCACTAAGAAGAACTTGGCCTGGTTGGTCCTAAACATTTTCAGAACTGTGGGCAGGGGAGGAAGGGAAGGCTTACAAGAGTCACAAAACCTTAGACACTGCATATTCTCAACGGTGTCAAAATGATCTAACCAGGGTTCTGTCCACTATGAGAAGACACAGACACTACCTCGGAATGTACACTCCACTCATTAACTGCCAGTCACCGCCTGCTTCGTTAATTTACTCTTGCATTTAGGGACCCTGCCAGGTGGGTCAGAAAATGCCCTAATGGTTCAGCCACCTCCAGAGGCATAGAGCCCCCGACACAGGATCCAGAACTCATGGTGGTGGTGTTGTCCATGAGAACCTGTACCAGCCACCCCTTGATGGACAGCAGGAATGTCTTCAGAACTAGATGAATGACCCACAACGGAAGATTACTGATGTAACCCACTTTTTACCCACCATGGATAAGGATTTACTCCTGCCCTTGTCAGGAGTACATTTTTAACCTTTTCCAGTGCATTAAGAAACTGGAGAGGAGTTGGTGAATATGCTTAAACATGTAATTTGTGAGTGTGCACATACTCACAGTGTGTTCCATCCCACATACGTCCAGCTTCTCTAGGTAAACTTGTGGAAAAGTGGAAAGATGAGACCCTTGCAGTAGTCCATACACTTTACAATGTGGGTCTTAATTAAATCATAGTCATAGAGGCTATTATCAGGGCAAAAAAAATATTTGGCACCAAAAGTGTCACATGATTTTTTACAGGACAAGTAGAGTTCTGAACTATCCAGTATCTTGACCAAGTAGATATTTGATAAAATTCCACATCAGTGGAAATATAACTAATTGTATAACTGTGAGCATGAAGGTTTCCTGTTTTTGGGCACTTCAGTAGGCCCATGTTGGTTATGGTGTTGAACCAAAAGTAACGGGTACATACCTAAGTGGCTTATTGGGAACAGGTATAGCAGACATTTTCATTGGTTCATCAAGTTATTACAAAGCCAGTAGGCCTAACTTACTTATTGTGAAAAACATGTACTGAAGTCAATAGGTGATTAGGGTAGATCCTTATCACACTGTACTAAAGTCTAAAGACAGATATTTTGCTATATGGAATCTCAGATTGCTGGAGTATGCAAGAGTTTTTGATAATATTTATTAGGCCCTACCTAACAGATCCCAGTTAGGTAGTGCGTAATAAATATTGTTTTGACAATAGTAATATTGAACATATTTGGAATTTTACTGTTGTAAACCTAATGGTTGCCTAGTGGGAAAGCGTATGCTCAATACTGTAGTTCTGAGTTGGCTATGGTGCAATCCATTAAGAAAGGCAATAGTTGTGAATGGTTCATTGGGAAAAGTAATTTTAGATTCCATAAGTCATAAATATTTATTTTAAAAAAGTACGGCAAATGCAATAGGCCTGATTTGTTTGTTATGAATTATATACGTCAAAGTCAATAGGAATTTAAAACTGATTTGTTACTAAACTGTGAAATAAACTGGGTTGCAGACAAGTGCCTTATTACAGAACATCGTACAGATTATCTTTGTAGACAAGGATTTTGATGCAGACTAAAAAAAAAAAAGTAATATATATATATATTCACACACACACATTAACATATACATACATGGACAGAGGAGCCTAGCGCGCAACCAAGATGGCCGCGTAGGTGCGAGGCTCCCGAGGACCTCCGCGACCTCCTATCACTATCCTGAACATATCCTGTCCCAGATGAGGGGACTGTGTTGGTGAGCCCGAGCTGAGGTGGCGCCCGTTTTCCGCTTCCAAATCGGACCTCGGACACCGACTTTACCACCGATCGAGGTTTGCGGCCTTCTCCTAGCCGAACCCCGGATTTGCGTTGTGGGGCGATCCAGTGACGAAGTGAATAACAGCGGCGGGCAGGGCTTGGTGGCTCGCGGACCCGCACTTTCACTTTCGCTTTCGTACCCTCCTGGCTGTCTATGCGAGGTTGGGTCACGGGGCTTTGTGTGTTGGTGTGGCCTCTCTGGGGGACCCCGCCTGCCCGCCAGCTGTGATCCGCCCTGCAGATCTGGGGTGGCACCCCCCCGGAGCCCGTGGACCGGCTTGCCTGCCCTTCACGACGTGGCTGGTACGATCGGGAGACTGGGACCATGGCCACGAAACAAGATGGCGATCGGGCAAAGGTAAAATCGACCCGGCGTGGCGCAGCCCAACAGTCCAACAGCATGGATCGCTATACCCTCCAGAAGGGATCTCCTGAGGTGCCCCGCAAGTCCCCTGAGGGCCCTACTGATGCCCCCGATCTGCCCACGGATCTGACTCTGCGGGATGTCATGGGCGCCATCGCCGAGATGAAGGCCTCTGTGGGCCAGCGTTTTGACACACTGGCGCAGAAGATCGACTCGGTCCTCGTAGATGTTGGCCTGATAAGGGCCGATCTCTCCAAGACCAACGACCGAGTTGATTCTTTGGCCCACACCGCATCGGGCCTTACGACAGATGTAGCGGCCCTGCAAACGGAGGTGCGCCGAATTGCTCGGGCGAGTGCGCTAATGGATCGTCGCCTGGAGGACTCCGAGAGTCGGGCCCGGCGTAACAACATCCGTATCATCGGGGTGCCTGAGGGACGTGTGGAAGCGGCGGAGGACCTTTTCGTGGAAGACCTGATCGTCAACCATCTCCAGCCACGGGGGCTGAGTAAATTCTTTGCTGTGGAGAGAGCCCACAGGGTTCCCGGGGGAAGGCCTAAGGTCGGAGCCGCTCCGAGACCTCTCATCGCCCGGATTTTTAATTTTCGGGACAGAGACGCTATCCTGCAATCCTCCAGACTACAGGGACCGCTTAGACTTGATAATATGGATATTAATTTTTATCCTGATTTCACCCCTGCGGTCCAGAAACAGAAACTGAGCTTCCTTGGTGTCAAGCGCCGTCTTCGGGACCTAAACATCAAGTACGCCATGCTCTTCCCAGCTAAGCTGCGAGTGGAGGTGGAAGGTCGCACACACTTTTTTGATCGTCCCCAAGCGGCAGGGGACTGGCTGGATACTCTGTCTGGAGATCGGGATCGGGGTGGCGGGGGGGGAGCGGCCGGGGGAGAGGGCTCGCCGGATCAAGACTGAGGGACTAATATTAGGCCTCGCTCGGGACAAAAATGATGCCACTTTTTGACTATACGTCGGATTGCTTAATTTCCCCTCCTATGGAGGTTGTGTGGGGTCTCTTGGGGGTTCTCCCTCCTCCTCTGGGGGTCTAGTTAGTTTAACTATCTATGGGGCGACAGGCACACTGCACATTGGGGGGGCTGTCTGGGCTCATGCAGGGGTGCAGGGAGGGGGGAGTATTGTTGGGGTGGGTGGGTAGGGATGGGGCGTTGTTTGTTATTCTCACAAGGCAACCCTTTTTTTGTGTAGGCTCTACTGTGCTCTCGGGGGGACGAATGATGGTCTTTGTGTATGATGGGGGGTAGGGAATTGACCTTGTTGTCTTGGAACGTTAATGGACTGGGGGACAGGATCAAACGAGGTGTGGTCCTACAGTATCTGAAGCGACTCTCGCCTGATGTGGTCTTCCTGCAGGAGACACACCTTATTGGCAATTCCTTCTGCGCCATGAATCGGCGTGGCTATCGCCTTGTGGCCCACTCGGGCTTCACGTCAGGCTCGAGGGGTGTGGGTATCATGGTAAAGAACTCGCTCCCGTTAGAAATTGATGAGGTGCTCCATGATGACAGGGGACGTTACACTGTCTTGGTGGGGAGAATGGAGGGCAAAGTGGTTGTCTTTGTGTCAGTGTACGTCCCACCGGGGTTGCAGTCGACCACCTTTGCAGATCTGGGGCGCCTCCTCCTTGGCCTTCCGGGGGGGCTTCTGGTGGTGGGGGGGGATTTCAACGCGGTGGTTTCTGGAACTGTGGATCGTCACCCCCCTAGGGACCTCCCCCGGGCACAGGCGTGGCTATCCGGCCTCTTGGATACACTGGGATTGGTGGACTGCTGGCGCTTAAAACATCCCACACAGTTGCAATACACTTTCCACTCGGGGGCCCATGGTAGTCTCTCACGGCTTGATTATGTCCTTGTCTCGGCGGCCCATGTCGGGAGGGTGGGGGAAGTGCGCCATTTGGCACGGGGTATCTCGGACCACTCCCCGCTATTGTTGCATGTTGATGTCTTTCCGAGGGCTGAGAGCAGGGCGGTCCCAATCAACTCCTGGTACCTGCGCGACCCCACCATTCGCGCTGACTTGATTAAATCCCTCCAGCGCTATTTTGAGGAGAACGTGGGGTCAGTGCCTTCAGCTATCTCCCTGTGGGAGGCCTTCAAAACAGTACTTAGAGGGGAGGCCCTATCCCTTATTTCCCACGCCCGGAGGCGTGAGCGGGAAGAGGTGACCCGGGTGGAGGCTGAAATAGCGGAGCTGGAGGGTAATCTAGAAGATGGGGTGACGGACGCTGCACTACATGTCCTCCAGCTCAAGCAGGCGGCGTATAGGGCCCTCGTTACGGAGGCGGCCAGGGGCCTTAGTAGAGAGCAACAGGGGCGGCTGTATGATGTGGGTGATAAGGCTGGTAAACTGATAGCGTGGTTGGATAAAAAGGAAAGAGCGAATCGTGTGGTCCCACTGATTGAGAAAACGAATGGTGTGTGTGTAACTGAACCAGAAGAAATTGTCTCATGCTTCGCGGAGTATTTCCGCGAGGTGTATTCCCCGGTCTCTTCTTGCTCGGAAGAGGATTCCCGTGCCCTGCTCAGAGATATCGCACTGCCTTCCCTGTCCGGGGAGGACAGGGTGTTGCTGGACGCCGCTCCCACCTCCGACGAAATTGCCCTCGCCATACGCTCGGTCGCTTCTGGCAAGGCCATGGGCCCGAATGGTATCCCTATCGAGCTGTACAAGCTGCGACCGGATACATTGGCGCCTCACCTCCGCGCAATGTTCCTTGCGGCCCACTCAGTGGGCTCCCTCCCGCTTGACCAGCGTCTGGCTACAATCGTGGTGATCCACAAGGAAGGGAGACCTCGAGATCGGGTTACTTCTTATCGGCCTATCTCACTACTGAATGCGGAGCCTAAAATTCTCGCTAAGGTACTCGCCAATCGGCTGGTCGGTGTGGTGGGAGATCTGGTTCATCAGGACCAGTCTGGCTTCATTCCCCATCGCAATACAGCCCTTAATCTGCGGCGTTTGCATGGGGTGCTTGCGCGCGTCCCATTCATACGGGAACCGGCCATTCTGGCGTCCTTAGACGCCACCATGGCGTTTGATACGCTTGAGTGGCCATACATCTGGGCGATGCTTGCTAAGTTCGGGTTTGGCCCAGGATTCATCAGTTGGGTCAAATTGCTGTATGCGGGCCCATTGGCACAGGTGGTCGTTAACGGAAGAGTATCGGCCCCGTTCGAGCTGGGCCGGGGCACGCGGCAGGGCTGTCCCCTGTCGCCGCTTCTTTTTGCGCTTGCCTTGGAGCCCCTGGCGGAGTGGCTGCGGTGGGAGCCTTCCATCCGAGATCTCCGTTGGACCCCCGAGTATGAGGATCGCGTATCCCTATACGCTGATGACATCCTTCTGTACCTAGCCTCCCCACGCAAATCACTTATAGTCCTAGTTGATGTTTTACACTCGTTTGGTCGTAACTCCGGTCTCGTCATCAATTGGGCTAAATCGTGTGTGTATGTTCTCTCTGGGGAGGCTCCTATTCTCCCGCGGGGCTGTCCGATCCAGATCGCCCCGCAGGGATTTCGGTACCTGGGTGTCTTCATTACTCTGGACCCGGAGGCCCGGTATGAACGGAATCTGCTTCCCCCCCTCCAGCGTCTGCGGGTAGATGTCGCACGCTGGCGGCGCCTGCCGCTTTTGCCACTCGGCCGGGCAGCATTGTTCAAGATGATGTCTCTGCCGCGTTTTCTGTACGCTTTGCAGAACACTATGGACTTGGTCCCGGCGCGCTACTTCCGCGAGGTGGAGAGTCTGCAACGCCGCCTGTTCTGGGACGGGAGGCCGCGCATTGCTCTGGCTAAGCTGACGCTCCCATGGTTTGACGGGGGGATTGCCCTCCCGGATATTAAACGGTACTATTGGGCCTCCCAGCTCGCTGCCATTAACCATGGCCTCTACGGGCCCGCCTTAAACCCGGCTTTTGAAATGGACAAGATGCTCCTGCCAGGTGGCGACTACAATCGAGCGCTCTACTCTAGCGCGCCCGACGCTCGTCTGACGGGCCCCACGCGTGTCATGGTGCAAGTCTGGCACGCGGCCAATGCAGCTATGGGGTGGAAGGACCGTTTGACCCGGGCATCACCACTATACGCGTCTGAGCGGTTAGGTTCCCTGTGGACCTCTAAGGGCTTTGAGAAGTGGGACATGATAGGTATCAGTAAAGTGGGGGATCTTTGGACGAGGGAAGGATTTAAAACGTTCGATATGCTGCAGACGGAATTTCAGTTGCAGGGCAGTGAATACTTCCGGTATTTGCAGGTCCGTCATGCGCTGGGTTCCGTCTTCATGGATGTTGCCTCCATCCCGGAATATTCCCCCCTGGAAGATAGAGTGCTGGATGGGCATGTCCCGGACAGCACGATCTCACTTATATATAAAAAGCTGATAAATGACCGCTCGGGCCTGTTGACTGCCCTTCGTGCGGCTTGGGTTGCCGACGGGCTGGAGCTGGACGACGAGGACTGGACCTCCGCGGTGGCCTCCCCGAAGGAGGTGGCCATACCGGCTCGCCTTCGCTTCGTCCAGCTCAAGATACTCCACCGTGTCTACATGACGGGGCCAAAGCTTCTGCGTATGGGCTATGCCGGAGATGGGTTATGTAAGCGTGGGTGTGGTGCTTTGGGGACCTTTATGCATTTTTTGTGGGAGTGCCCGGAGGTAGAGGGGTTCTGGCGTGGTGTACATGAGGTGCTGCGTCTGGTTACGCATGTGGCGCTGTTGCCTGAAGCGAGACGATGCCTGTTGAATGTGTGGGAACCGACTGATTACTCAGCGCCGCAGACGTGGTGGGTGACTCTGGGATATATGGTAGCCAAGCGTGATATTGCTCAACTGTGGGGATCCCAGAGGCCCCCGACGGTCTCGGCCTGGAAAGAACACATGGACTGGTGCATGTTTCGTGAAAAAGTGGTGTATGTGGCGAGGGGTAAGCCTGGGACATGGGTGAAAGTATGGGGCCTCTGGAACGCCTACCGCGGGGGTATCTGTGCGCCGCCACTGCTGCCTGATCCCTCGCCAGCCCCATCCCCTTAGCCGACTCATTCCCCCGCTGCCGGGCATTGGGTTCCCCCAGTCCTCGCTTTGCTCTCTTCCCCCTCTTCACACTTCTGTGTATAGTTGGGATCCCCCCTCTTGGGGAGCACGTACTGCTATTTTTGATTGTGGGTTGCCTTGTGGGTGTGGTTTTAATTGTTGTTGTTTTAATTTAAAATGAAACCGCATAATGGGGCCTGGATGATGTGGTTTTTCGACATTGTTATCTATTGAGAAATGCTCCTCCTGTAATACCACGTGTTCCATGTATATATGTCGTGTGTTCCTACTCTTGCTAGCGGCCGGCCGGAAGGTTGTGGGCCCATACTTGTATACTTTTAAGACCTGTAATAAACGGTTTAAAAAAAAACCCAAAAAAAAACCATATACATACATGGAGGAGCTTTGGGTCAGCCCTCTTCGGACACTGGTTTATACGAGTGTGTCACTTACACTCTGCTAGCATACATGACAGCATACATCATGGGGTAACAGGTCATCCATTTCAGCCAAAGGATCTCTTGCTCAGTGAGTGACAGCAGTTCTCTGATCAGATGTGCTTGTTTGCAACAAAATGTATTGTAATTGTATTGTAATTGCATGTATAGAATGCTCACTACCCATGACGAGTTGTCGAAGCGCTTTTTCGGCGATTAGCCCACTACTCCGGAACCCAATTAGGATTAGTGTTGAATTAGTATAGTGAAATATGAAAGTAATTTGAGTGGTGGATAGGTTAGTCAGTTATTTGGATTGAGAAGGATAGCGGTGGGATAGAAGAGGGAAGAAAGGTTGGCATTTATATGGCGCTTGTTACCCCATATGGGGTGTTAAGCACTTTCTTTGTGAGTAGCACGCTACTCCGGAACCCATAAGGATTAGTGGTGAACTAGTATAGTAAAATATGAAATTCATTTGAGTGGTGGATATTAATCAGTTATTTGGATTGAGAAGGATAGTGGAGGGAAAAAAGGTTTGCATTTAATATAGCGCTTGTTACCCCTGTTGGGGTGTTGAAGTGCTTTTTTGGCGAGTAGCACAATACTCTGGAACCCATTAAAAAATTTGTGTTGAATTAGTATAGTGAAATATGAAAGTAATTTGAGTGGTGGATAGGTTAGTCAGTTTTTTGGATTGAGAAGGGTAGCAGAGGGATAGAAGAGGGAAAGAGCTTTGCATATATATAGCCCTTGTTACCCCTGATGGGGTGTTGAAGTGCTTTTTCGGCGAGTAGCACTCTACTGCGTAACCCATAAAGAATTAGTGGTGAATTAGTATGGTGAAATATGAAAGTAATTTGAGTGGTGGATATTAGTCAGTTATTTGGATTGAAAAGATAGCGAAGGGATAAAAGAGGGAAAAAGAGTTGCATTTATATAGTGCTTGCTACCGCTAATGAGATGCTGAGGCACTTTTTTCGGCAAGTAGCACCTTACTCGGAACCCATAAAGGATTAGTGGTGAATTAGTTTAGAGAAATATGAAATTTGATAAGTGGACATGTTTGTCTTATTTTAATTGAAAAGGATAGTGGAGGGATATAAGAGTGAAGGATATAAAGATTTTTATTTGAATCTTTTTAGGACGTCATAGCAGTAGTGGGAGGCTTGGGATGAGTAAAAAGGGATGTGGAGGGGAAGAGTCAGAGGGAAGAGCTTAGAAAGGCTGGTGCCTGGTGGAGCTGCAAGACAGCTATAGAGGAGATTGGTCCCTGGTTCACCCCCTCGGCCGTCACCTACCCAGCCGGACATTGGACACAGTTCTTTCCGTCTCTCCGCTGTGTCTCCTTCCTCCCCCTCCCTCCAAAGAAATACCGCAACATTGGTTTTTTTCCCCCTGTGATTTACTATGCTCTTGTAACGGATTTAATTTGTAACTTGTAACTTAATGATCCTCATGTAAAGCGCTCCGATACCTCCGAGTCTAGCCAGCGCTATATAAAACTCTTCAAATAAATAAATAAAGAAAATAAAAGGCTTGTTTTAGGGGATCAGTATAGTAAAAAAGGTGTCAGATGGTGCAAGGAGAAGTAGAGTCGGGAACAGTCTAGAAAGGGCTATTTTGGGGGTCAAAGTAGTGGTATGGGGTTTGAGATGAATGAGAGAGTGGATGTAGAGGCTATATTGATAGAGGTATAGGGTGAGAAATAGGGTAGTACATTGGAAAGAGTAGTAGAAAGAGGTCTGAGATGAGTCAGAGAGTTGAGGTAGAAGATATATTGAGAGAGGTATAGGGTGAGAAAAAGGGTAATGCATTGGATATGCTCAATTAGAAGAACGTAATAAATATATAGATCCATAAGTACATGGAAAGTTTATAGATGCATAATGGAAGTAAGTATATGGAGACTAAAGATATTGATAGAGGAATAGGGTGAGATATAGGGTAGTGCTTTTTTATGGTGAAAGTAATAAATACATAGCTCTAGGTGTATGGAAGGCATATAGATGCATAAAGGAAGTAAGTATAAGTAGATTGAAGATGCATTCGATAAACTCTAGTTTTCAAATGTTGTACTTAAAAATGTATTTATATATTCATTTTTTTTTGCATAGTTATTCGATATGTTTATACAACGCAATACACATATATAGGTACATATCAATAGCACAAATAAATAAATGCTTATATACAGAGGGATATGCTGTATATTTCTGTTTGTGTATGGTGCTTATGTGGGGAAGAGCCAATTCTTGAGTAGTTTTCTGAAGAGAAGGTGGTTTTCAGTGGATCTTATGTTGGTGGGTAAAGAGTTCCACATTTTGGCTGCTTGAACAGAGAAGGATGTGCCACCAATATTTTTTTCTTGTATCTTGGGATTTTGAGTTAAGGTGCCACTCTAGAGTGGAGATTTCTTTGTCGAGTGTGTTTGGTGATTTTATTCCTGATGAAGAGCGGTCCCATTCCATGTATTGCTTTGTGGGTGATACAAAGCAGCTTGAACATGGATCTTCTGGCAACCGGTAACCAATGCAGGGCTTTCAAGGCAGGGGAAATGTGGTCTCGCGGTTTGATATGTAAGAGTAGTCTGGCAGCCAAGTTCTGAATCCATTGTAGTCTTTTCATAGTCGTTAAAGTTGATCCATGGTAGAGGCTATTGGCGTAATCGAGCTTGGACAGAACAAGGGAGATGGTAGCTTGGACCTTGTTTGGAAATCCCAAATGGGGGAAGATTCGTCGCAGATTTTTTATAGTAAAAAAGCTTGATCTCGCTAGTTTGTCCACTTGGGCATTCACCACAGCTTGGAGTCCATGGTCATTCCGAGGTTTCTTACTTCCTTCGATAATTTAGGCGGTGTTCCCAGTTCATCAGGCCAGGCGGCAAGTGGGTCATAATATCTCCAATCGCCACATGAGTATTTCCGTTTTGGAAGCCTTAAATTTCTGTTTCAGTGCGTGAATGTGTGTGCATCAGTGTCAGGTCTGTTGGATTAGCCCTTTTGTTTTATATTTTCTTCTTCTAGAGGTCCTCCTTCAGAAGACTCTTTTCATTTCTTTACATCTTCTCTGTTTATTTTCAGAGGATGAATGGATGTAAGAGTGCAAAAATCTGGGACAGATTACATGCATGACGATTTTTGAGTGCTTTGTTGTAAGAGGCTCGCACAAAGAGCTTGAACATAAGATTTGAACAGAGTGTGGAAATTACCCCAATAAGGGCAGATATCAGAAACCCATCTGTCTGAAACAAGGCAATAGAGGAGAATGTGCAGAAACACATGATGGCTGGCTCTGACACCCATGCCACCATAAAAATCTTCAAGAAACAACACGAATCCTGGAGCAGTGGTAACAGAGGAAACATCTTGGTGCACAAATCTGACTGGCCCAGGCTCGAGAGGGAGTAGAGCCACCTACCTGTTGGCCATTCCTTGAAGGACTGGATACTTAAAACTATGGAGCCTAAGGGGCTTCAAAGCTCTTGTTGGTCGAAAGGACGCAGAAAATGCTGGACTCACCACTAAAATCCTGGTGCCCCACTGCAAGTTATACCAGCTCACACTTTGGACTATTGTGACAGGGATGCTATCCTCCTGTGGGCTAGATGGAGTGAGACTTTAATATGGGGGCCTGGTCATTCAGATCTAACCCCATAGTAGATGAGCCAGGTTTAGCATGACAGGAGTCCTATGAGGTAGTCAAGAGTAGACCCTGAGAAGTGGGTTTAACATATATGCTGTATTTTTTTGCCAAGGTGGAAGTAATACAAGATAACAAAACTGACTTCTTCAGCTCATCAGAAATTGTCTGTATTGGCCAGAGAGCTGGCAGGGGACACAATACAATCTGCGAGACCCCGATTAAAAGCGGATGCAACGGATCGCTTGAACCTCAAGGCTTCATCAGGTAAGCCCTCAACTGCAAATTGAGACCTAGCTACAACAAATGATTGTGAATTTTGATGGGAACCAAGAACTTTAAACTATATACTGATAAACCCAGGGACTAAAAACCGGAAATGGTAAATAAGAGCAGCTGGATCATCAACTTAAAAGTTAAGTGTAAGTAGATTAACAGGACCCAACAGTTGGCGACCACAAAACGCAGGGGTTTCAGGGCAAAGCACAGTTGGAGATCCTCCTCGACTCCAGCCCGACCTTCATGGTGTCCGCCTTTGTGGAGCGATGCAACGGGGAGGCATTGGTTGGCAACGTCCCAGAATGGCTACTAGATTTTGTTCCTATTTGTTCTAGGGTTATTAGTTGGTTTTGGAGTGGTGTACCAGCAAACAAGAAGATATTATGCAACTGAAACGCCTGAAAGCGAGGCTTCTGTACAGGCAGAGATAACTGAAATCAGCTACATAGATAAAGCATCTACATGTTGTTAATAACTGTTTACCGCAGATTCGGTGGGTGGGAGTTGGTCTAGGGATTGTCTGTACAGTAAGATATGAGAGGCGCAGATTTATGGCGTGATTGTGGAATGCGGATGAGGAGCTAGGATCAAACTAGGTGTGTGGGCTCTGAATACGAGGAAGCATTGAACACAGTAAGACTGACCTCAGAATGACTGCTAATATGATTTCTGTTAAGATGATAACATGGAATGAATGGGAGGTTAAAATTATATAAAATGCCACAGGATAGTATCCTTCATAAAAAGAGGTCTTACTGCTTTTGTATCCCTGAAGCATAACAGGAAGCCAATCAAATAGTCTTTGGACTCTACTCTTCAGTCCTGGGTTGAAGTGAGAATTGTTCCAGCCCTTACGGATTCTCTCCACAGGTTACAGTAGGTGCAGTCCTCTTTCTGGAGTCCTAAAGGTTCAGCAGCTGTAGTCCTCCTTCTGTTTCCACAGGTTCAGCAGTGTTTTGAAGAGCGTGCTGACGGTGCCAATTTAACGCCCGATGCCACTGTGTAGACGGGGAAACTCTAGGCAAATCCCTAACCAATGGGGTAAAAGTTACCAAGAATGCTACTACCCACTTCCTGTGTGTTTTGCTGTAAACTATCCAAAAGCTGTGTCACTCCCTACCTAAAACCAATATGGCAGAGCCTTTCTTTCCTTGTTCAGATCTCTGGGCCTTAGGTAAATGAGAAACGCCCCATGCAAACCAGTTCTGGAACAGAGTTTCCCCCCACTGGGATAGGGGTCACTCTGGCTACTTGGACAGAGGCTGTCCTAGGTGTGATACTCTCTAAAAGTGGTATCCTCAAAATAGACATTTAAAATACGACTTGACAATCAGATTGGATTTTAAATTCCTATGAATTTGAGTACTTGAATCATGGTTCTAGCTATTCTAAGCTGAAGGTATTCAATGTAAAGTATTATTAAACAGCCTAGAGCTTTTGCTGGTAGAGCCAGCTTTGCCACAGAGAAAAACAACTTTGGATATTTTTCACTGCCAGGACATGTAACACTTTGGGGTTCTACTTTTTAATTACCATGCACCCAGCCCTTTGGACATTTATGGCCTACCTTTTGGTGACATATAAGTAATAAAAAGGAAGGTTTAGGCATGGCAAAAAGTTTATTTTTCCAGGCCAAATTTGCAGTTTTAAAAGTGCACACACAGACTGCAGGGGCAGGCCTTTAGACATGCTTTGCGCACCAACTTTAGTGGTGGCACAATAGGTGCTGCAGTCCACTAGTGACATTTAACTTACTGTCCTTGGGTACACTTAGTACAATATACTAGGGACTTATATGCATGTCAAACATGTCGATCAAGGATTAGCCAATTCCACATAGGTGCAGAGCGCACACACTGGGTGCTGGACAGTAGCATCCCAGTGTTCAGAGTCCATACATCAGCAACAAATCCAGCAAAAAAGTGGGGGGACCATGCAAAAAGGGCATTTCCATATAGGAAGTGATAAAGAGGTGACTAAGGGCTCAGTTACTAGCAAGATAATTGGGGTAGGAGGACACCTCCGGAGAGAAATCACAGTACAAAAGAGCTATTAGATCAAGTGACACAAAAGCCAGAAGTCAACCAAGAACTGCCAAATAAAAAATGGTCGCTGTGGCACCTAAACAATAGTTTATTCATATTCCTTTATAGAGATGGTGACAACTCCAACATAAAAATAAAAAACAGATATATCTCCTATGGTGAGATCCAAAGAAGGAAAGCATTTTACCAGTGACCAATGATAATGGATGGATACATTCAACACACGGTGCTGTTAATGCCATCTTTCAAAAACACCTCCAAAAACTGTATACTGTGACACAGGTCTTTGATCGGGAGCAAGCAAAACATATTTAAGAAAGGTCAGCTTCCTGAGACTGTCCCCTTAGGAAATGGAAATAGAACTCACCAAAGAAGAGCTGAGAGAGGCGGTTGAGGAAGTGCAAAATGCTAAAACTCCTGGACTGCTCCTGGTTTTTTAGACTGACTCCTAGGTAACATACGGGAAAATTGCTGGAATTCGGTGAATAGGCACACCGGGTGGGCTGTGTGCCTGATAACTGCAGAAGTTTTGTCTGTAGTGATACCTAAGGTGGACAGAGACTCTGAAAATGTGGGGTTCCTACCGTCCATTATTAAGATTAATACAGATGTCAAAGTGAAGTAGTAGCTCAAAGAATAATTAAATGAGCTCTCCACTGAAGCATGCATATCAGTCGAGCCTCATCCTGTGGAGAACGAAACATACTCTAGCTTGTGCACGTGATACACAACTTCTGGAGAGTATGGAATTTAGTCTGCAGATAATGCGATGTATCAAAATACTGTACAGATAATCTATGGCAGGAGTAAAGATGGGGGCTGTGATCTGAGAGTAGTGGAAACTGGATTGAGGCAGGGGTTCCTTCTGTCACCCCTCTTGTTTGCTTGTCTTATGGAAATGTTGGCCAGGGTGAGAAAACAGGAATGAGGGTAGGAGCAATCAGAGAGGGAGATACAACACACGTAGTGTTATTATACACAGATGACATGCTCGTCTATATGAGGAGCCTGAAAAGGTGGCCACACACATGCTTTACACTTTGGATGACTACAAAAGGTTATCTGGGCTGCGAGGTAAATGGACCAAACCATGACTATTTCCAATGAGAATCATGACCCGGCAGTCCGATGAAATGTCTCCTGACCTGGGATGATTAAGCAAACTAAATACCCGGGGTAGCCGCACAGTGAGGAATCTGCAGTTAAAAGTAGCCATCAGAAATTCAAGATCCATAAATTATTGACCAATATACACAGAAGCAAGTCAACTGTGTAACCATGTAAAACCTGACCGGGAGATGAGATTTTTCCTCAAAGGTTCTAGTGGTCACAAATGTTAAATTTTTAGAACCCAATTATCCTATTGGAAATCAATCTTGAGGTACAACTGCTTTCATTTTCAACAATCTGGAACTTGACATTCTCTTTATGAAAGTTTTAATACTAGAAAGAACACTTCTAGATTCTTCAGTAAATACTTATTAAATATACTACTTTCAAGGTCTAAAGCTCTTTCTCTATAAATGACCAACATTTAAACTACTTAATGACAGACATTAATTGTCAACATTCACAATTCCCAAATGTCAAATCCCTTTAAAAGTAACTGAAAAACATATTGAAGCCAACCCTGCTCCACTGTCGTGGGTTCATAATAAATATTCATTCAGACTTTTCTGTTTTAACGATTTATCAAAGATCGGGTGTTGGAGCACTGTACACAAACACTGGTAATTGTCCTACAAGTGATGCTTTTCCAATTTAACACTTCGCCGTTTTCTAAATTCATATTTCGATTGACCATAAACTTAGGGATTACGCTGTTAATGATAGAATTTAAGCAACTGCAAGGCAAAGTATGGTATGTCTTTATTTTTATGCTGCTTGATGCTCGACATACACCTGAAAAAAGGCATCTAATTAGAGTTTACCTTATCCTCTGTGTTGCTCCCGGTCAACATATCCACTTGAATAGATATTGTGTCGACGATGCTCTTCCTTCTTGAAAGTTTATCTTCATCTATTAAACAAATACCAAAATAACTAACAGTACTAAGGAGGATTTGACAGAATTGTATACATCTATTACAATGCAAGTACAAATTGAGCTAAAGCTCACAGAATCAAGCATGCTGTCCACAGTGCGTTGAAGAATCGCAAAAGTCTTGGCACCCTTTGTCAAGCAAGTCCTGCTTCACACAAGAGAAGTGGGCTTCTATTACACAGATAATGTCACCTCGAGTGAATACCACTTCTATGACCTGTAGATCACTGATGAATGTATCTCCAAATAATCCTTAACGCTACTCCTTTGCCTTGTTTGGAAAAAATATGCTTTATGCTGTATGTAAAACAACAGGCTATATCAGATTTTTGGGCAAAACACTTCCAGAAACAAGATCCTTTCTTTCTTAGCTGTACCACATACAATGCTACATAGTGCACATGTGGGGTTTCATACAGTACTAATGAAAAGAAAAGTCAATAATATCTCAGGCACTGGAGCATGAGCACGGGAATAGCAAAAAGCAATGGACACCGAACCACATCACCAAGAAACGGCAGTCCACTTCACCAGGTTTATGTTCTCTCTATAGACACCGATGGCCGGAGGGCAATTCTTACAGGTATTCGGCAGAACCCAATGAGCAGGATTGTGTCTCTTATCAATGCCCTATAGCAGAGTGCAAGAGGAAGATTTCCTGGCAGCCACCACAATATCCAAAATCTCAGAGTAGCGACCAAGGTGGGTAAAGGTCAGTTAATCAGGAGCCAGAGGCTTCAGGGCCGGTAGGAAGTAGAGTAGGGCTCTCCCTCCTTCCATAAACAAGAGCTCATCATGTATAGGAGCCAGAAGGAGCAGGGTGTTTTGGAAGCAGGCTTGAAGCTGCTACAATGAGGCCACGAGAATCACAGTGATCTTTTGAACTTTTCACAGAATAAAAGGGGTCACCAGAAAGGCATATACTAATGTCCCTGTAAAGATCAATACAAAGTCTACAACACAGGTCAATCGGAGAATCTGGTAGGCTACAATGGTGTCAGTGGCTGGGCAGCCCCAGGCCTTGTATGTGAAAACATTTTGGGCAATTTTTCACACATGATGCGAGTGAGGTTGCATGCTAAGACTGTCTGTTCAACTGTTGAACGAGGTTGATGTAGGCACCAGCAAGAACATGGCCTGGCCGATGGCCCACTCTCACAGTTCAATAGTCAGCTGGCACATTCTTGTCTATGTGAATCATGACCACTTTGGTTCGGAGGACTGAAAGGAAAAGAGTAAGGGTCAGAAAGACCGCTTTTAGCTCCAGCAAGCTGATATGAAGAGACATATAACCCTGACCTATCACACAGGGGCATAATGCAGAGGGAGTCGTCAAGTGAGTCTCAACTTTCCCCAACTCTTATTAGTCAGTAGAATATCTGAATTAGGTCGGCGGTAGATAGAAGAAATGAGTTACTTACCTGCAACTGTAGTTCTACAGTATTGGAAGCTTTCATAGATTCACATGCTTGAATCCTCCCCGTCGTCATGATGAGAGTCCCTGGTACCTTTAACATAGTAGTACCATGGTAGGTATAGACTAGAAAAAGGCCTAGGAGTCTTACTTTAGCAACCTATTATAGGCATTATTAAAAGAGACCAAAGTTTTGTCTTAACCAATCAGCATGGATCACCCTATAGAACATTCCTGAGAGAAGCCCAGTACCTTAAATTTTTGAGCACGAATGCTAATATAAGTATACTGAGATGGGAAAGGTAAGGATCCCCAGGGGAGGAGGTTGGGTTGCATGTGAATCTATTAAAGCTTCCAATACTGGAGAACTACAGTTAGAGGTAAGTAACTCATTTCTTACTCCAGTATTGGGACTTTCATATATTCAAATGCTTGAATCAGAATAGCTGGCAGTTTAGTAGCACATTTACATTAGCACAGAATTCTCAACACATATAACAGCAACTCATAAGCGATATAAATAAATCACAACACCAAGCAATCAATAATTATAAATCAATATTAATAATAAGAAAAGTAATAATATTTAGTCTATATATCCATCCGTGCATAAAATAGGAACCCATAGATAACTTTGTAAATGTGCATACAGTAATAATTGTAGGAGGGTAGACAGGGATAGCTCACCTTATTGAAAAAGATGACAGAGCACTGGTTGGCTAACCACCGTATCATTGAGAACTGCTGAATCCAAGCAGTAATGTCGAGTAAATAGGTGTCTGTTCTACCACGTTGCTGCATGGCAAATTTCAGGAAGCGACACTCCCGCAAATAAAGCTGTAGAAGTAGATATAGCTCTCGTGGAATGAGCTCAGACTCGTGAAGACAAGGGTCTGCCTGCCTTCTGACGGCAAAATTAGATGGCATTTGAAATCCATCTAGAAATACTCTGCTTGGAGAGCGGGAACCCTTTCCTTGGAGCGCTATAAGCGACAAAAAGGTGAGACATTTTTGCGTAAAGCTTGCGTGTTTTACAGATAACTATTAAGCCATTATCTGACATCCAGTGAGTGAAGAGCTTTTTCTGCTGCTGTCGAAGGATTTGGGAAGAAAGTTTTAAGTACCAACTGCTCATTAACATGAAAGTTGGAAGGGACTTTGAGTATGAATTTTGGATTTGTTCGGGGAAATACTCCATCAGTCCTGAACTGCAGAAATGAGTCCTGTATAACGAAAGCCTGAATTTCGCGGACTCTTCTAGCTGAAGTTAAAGCAAGGAGTAGAGCCAGTTTTCTTGACAGGAATTTGATATCACCTTTATGTATTGGTTCAAAGGGATATTTCATTAACTGTGAAAGAACAGTGTTCAACAGTCACGATGAAGGTGGAAGCTTTACCGGAGAAAAAGTACGGAACAATCCTTTGAGCAACTCTAATTATTCTAGAAGACAACAAAGGTGGAGAAGAGATCTTTTAAAACAGGAAAGAACTGCCAAATGAACTTTTATAGAATTATTCACTAGACCCGACTGCGCAACATGTAAGATATGGTAGAACGTCCCCCAGAGAGGAGGACAGCAGATGTATATCAGCTTGTTGACACCAGATACAAAAACCTTTTCCACTTGAGGCATTAAGTTTTGTTTGTACTGTCAGCTCGGGCCTTGGCTAGCATCTCTCTGCACTACCTTGGTATGTTCAAATGTCGAAACTCATGGAACTCAGAGCCAATCCAACAAGTGAAGGTGCCTGGGTCCGGGTGTAGAATTTGTCCTTGGTTCATTGTCAGAAGATTGGGCAGAATTGGAAGCCGGATGTGTCGATCCTGGGATAGGAGAAGTAATTCTGTGTACTAGTTTTGACGTGGCCAGCCTGGAGCAATGAGAATTAGTTTGCAGGGTTCTGCCTTCCTCTTCCTTTGGACTCTTGGGAGGAGAGGAATTGGTGCAAAAGCGTAGGCAAAGATACAAGACCATGCAATTGAAAAGACCCTCCCCCCCTTTACCCTGGTTGGGGATGCCAACTTGCATAAAACCGGTATTTGTGGTTCTGGAGAGTTGCGAATAGATCCAAGTACGGTCTGCAGCAGCAAAGGAAGATCTTGTCTAGGTTCTGCTGGTGCAGTTCCCACTCGAGGCATGATGTTGTCAGCCTGCTGAGTGTGTCCACCATAGTGTTTTGTTGTCCCGGAACATGCTCCACTCTGAGGCAGATTTGCTGGGATTCTGTGGGTTACACCATGGAGCATTTAGTGTCCAACCTGACTCCTAGAAAGACAATCATTTGCAATGGGTTTTGTTTGGATTTTTGAGGGTTGAGAGTAAGATCCAGTCGTCGTAAGAGAGCTGTGCAGGCATTTGTGGATGCTAGCGCTGCTGCCTTGGAAGGTGCATTGATCAGCCAGTAGTCCAAATATATAAAAACTTTACGCTGGTGTTGTCTGATAAACACTGCAACCGGTGGAAGGCACTTAGTAAAAATACGGGGTGCGGACTTGAGACCAAAAGGGAGCACCCTGAACTGGCAGTGGCACCCGGCAACTATAAACCTTAGATATTTCCTGTGCTTTGGGTGAATAGGAATGTGGAAAAAGACATATTTGAGGTCTAGGGTGCAAAGAAACCATCTGAAACGATTGTTTTTTCAAGTAGATGTTGAGATTTCTGAGGTCTAAAATTGTTCACCACTGCCTTAACTTCTTTCTGATCGGGAAGAAACGGGAGTAGAAACCTTTGCCCCTCTGGGAGACAAGGACCTTTTGATTGCTCCTTAGGGAAGCATGACTTTGACCTCTTGTTGCCTTGAGAAGCTTCAGGAGGGAGGGTTAGGGTGGGATTGTAGGTGGTGGGGTAGGAGTGTGTCAGAATTGTACCAGGCGTAGAACCCACTGGTCTGTGGTAATACTTCGCCATTGATGGAGGAAGTGGGAAATGTTCTCTCCAAGGTAGAGGGTAGGAGGAGAATGAGAAGGAGGTGGTACCAGAGCTTATAAAATATCATTGGTGGTGGTTGGTATCCTTGCCAGCACGTGGCGTTTATCCTCTGTTCGATCTGACATAAGATGATTGAGGCGGTTGTCTTTGCTGGAACTGTAATACTGCGTACTCAAAGAATAGGAATGGTAACAGTACTGTTGATACCCCTCTGTATAGGAAGGTTGTCCTCATCCTTGGGATTCGCGAAAAGGAGTTTTCCGGAATTGCAAAGTCCCCAAACACTTTGTAGCATTGGTGTCTGCCTTGATGGTTTTGAGGGTTTCCTCTACATGACTTCCAAAGAGGGCCGCTCGGTCATAAGGTAGGTCCAAGATCTTATTTACTTACGGATGGAATTAGGTGGCTTTGAGCCACCTTTATCGTCTGCGAAATGCTGCGCCTGCCAACTGTCAAACCTGTGATGGCAACATCCATGGCAGAATCTATAATCTCACTAGATGCTCTTTCTCCATCATGTAAGATCTTTTTAGCCTCCTCTTTAGAATCCTTAGGAAGCTGATTGATATAGGGAGTAATGCCCGACCACATCTGGCAGTCATACCACCCGAAGATAGCCAGAGAATTTGCCACTCTCACTTTTAGCGCTGACATGGCCAAAAAACGCTTGCAAATGGAAACATGGCGCCTGCCATATTTGTCCGGAGGAACAGAAAGAGGTGCCAAAGGATTTTTCGAGCGACGTTGGGCAGTTTACATGACACCAAGTGTGCCCTCTGAGAAACACTGGTGCATCATCTGTAGTTTTGTATTTTTTTCAAGGCGTGGAAGTACCCCCGATATAGAAGCTGGGGTTTTTATTATCTTAATGCCTTCTTCCGAGATGTAGTCTATTATGGACATGGCCCTGACAGATTTACAGAACGGTTCCTTAAAATCATATACAAAACAGTCAGACTGCTTAGAAGGCATTGGTAAAGTGAATCTCTTTGCTGCACTTTCCAACAGATTATGGAATCCTCCTATATCCTCTGAAGGAGAATCTACTGGAAGAGGTGTTGGTGATGCAGGAAGAGACGTCATATAATTGTCCCATTTTGTGACAGTGTCACAAAGCTCCCCTTTTTCCCTCTCTTTGTCTGAAGAGATGGGATCTTTGAGTGGAATTGACGGGGGAGTATTCAGGACTGAAAGTACCCTTGGAGTAGCTGTTTGCACTGGTGATCCCACTGGTGGAGATGGAAATTTGGCAGCAGGCACTGAAGGTGGGAAGCATCAGCAGTAATCCTCTAACATGAACTGGAGATATGAGAGTAAAGCTGATGGCATCGTTACCATCTCTTGTTGATATTGCTGATGGCACGGCTCAGGCTGAGCATAATAAGTCCGGCCATAGTATTCCTTCTAATCTTTGTCATCATCAGACAGACTATAGGCATCCCTAAAAAGACCTTCCTCTTCGGAATCTTCTGCTTCTAGGAGATGAGTGGGCAGAAGATTAGATTTTTCTGGGGCAAGTATGTTCTGGGGCAATCACAATGATTTGTATTGTTTGTCTTGTTTTTCTGCAGGTGCATCGGTTTTCGTTGTCGGAAAACAGCTCATCAACGATGGAGATTCGGCTATCGACAGTAATTTAGGCGGCGACTGGCTTCCGCCAATTGTTGTGTCGTCAATAGAAGTGGACTTGACGACAACTTCTTTACCTCTGGCGATACTGTCATCTTCTTCGACGACCGTGTCTTCGTCGACGACGGAGTCTTCGTAGACCATGGCTTCTCTGTCAGCAATGATGTGCTTGGCAAGTGTGGCTCCCCCGTCGATGGCAGCTTCATCACAAATGTTTCGTAGACAGACTTAGACGGGGATGAGTGCCTCAACGGCAAAGAGTCCACTGGCTCTGATCACGACGACAGTGGAATGGTCGATGAAATCAGGGTCTGACTCGACGTGGAAAAAGATGTCAGCGATAAAGAGAGAGCAGAAAAGGATGTAGTTGTAGTCCCAGAAGTGTGGCCTTTTGAGGTCGACAGTGCTGACAAACCTTTTATCGCTGGCAGAGAGCTCAACAACGATCTGTCTGAAGGTTTTTTTAATGTCATTTTGACCTCTGGAGGTGGTGTTGCAGGTACAGATACAGTCTTAGACGGCTGTTCTTTTTTAAAAGACTCTTTTTGAGCTCTGAAGAGGCGTCATGAGAGGACTTTTTTGCACATTTACTATGAAGCTCTTTTGTTGAGTGTGAGGGATCCCTCTTCCTTTTGAGGGAAAGTTTTGAAGAAGTAGACTGCTTACTTTGAGTTCGACACAGGAAATTCCCTGGTTTTCATTTTTTTGGAGCCAAATGAGAAGACACCCTTCACGGTCCCTGAGAGTCTTATTAGAAAAAGTGCGACATATTTTGGAGTCTGTCGCTTTGTTTAATGGGTACAAGCAGTAAAAGCTTATTGTGAGCGTCTTCTATATACAATCTCTTATTTATGCAAGTAGCAAACTCCCTAAAGAGAGCCTTTTTAGCCATGTCTGACATAGCTTAATCAAACTTGGTGGCAAATAAACCAATTTAAAGGCTGGAAATATATATCTGTCCAAACGTATATGAAATGAAATTAAATGAAAAGGAGACTTATAGAGCGCAAAACATTCACCCAAAAGGTATCAAGGCGCTATCTCAACACAAAACAGATATCATGAATATATAAATATATACTTTCTGTCACAAGTTTTAGATGTGAAAAGCTGAGCAGAGCTCAGAGGAAACTCCCTAGCACAACGTGCGGTAGAAAATCTGAGGTACTGGGATTCTCTCAGGAGTATTCTAGAGGGTGATTCAAGCTGATTAGTTAAGACACAACTTTGGTCTCTTTTTTAATGACTATGAAACGTTGCTAAACTACGAGGCCTAGGCCTTTTTCTAGTGTATACCTCTGGTAGTACTATGTTAAAGGTACCTGGGACTTCCATCATGACGGCGGGAAAGGATTCAAGCATGTGACTCTATGAAAGTTCCAATACTGGAGTAAGGGTAAACTCACTAAAGAATTGGAAGCATAGGCATGTCGCCACCAGCACTGGAATGAGTCATGACGGACAGTCCTGGAGCTGACCTGAATGCAATCTTAGGGGGATCTACAAGAAGCAACAGTGGAGCCTGAAAATATGAACTACAGCACTAAAGATTCTTGCAGTCCCAGAAATCGCTGGAGCAGCCCAGGTAAACTGCATCATTCTCAAAGAGCCAGTCCATTGTCTACTGGTTGAATTCAACAAATATCTTTATGGTCCATAGTGTCTTCAATAAGTTAGCAATTTTTGGGGAGTCAAAGAAAACTTTGGATAGTTAATTTTGAACCCAAGATAAAAACAGCATTTAAGTTAGGGCGAGAATGGACAGTGATAGTTCTCTTAACAAAACTGATGGGGTAAATAACCAGGTGCAGGTACCAATGGACTTAATGAAGCATCATTGCATTAGGCTGGCTTTGTATATGGTGCTCATTTATGTAAGTGTAGCACCCTGCAATAATCCAGACAACCCTTATCGTGATTTGAGTGGTTTTAGGCAACCTCAGAAAGCTATGGTAGCTGTGGAGAGCAGCCTTCAGGCTTAGTCCAGAAGGAGTGTAAACCAGCTTGTTTCACCAGATCTTATTCTTATTTGTACAGGTTAAGTGTAAAAGAACCTATAAAAATAGGTATTTACTTCAAAGCATGCACTAACACAAAGAAGGAATAAATGAAGACATTCTCACTCCCTGATGCTGATGGGTATAGTCTCCTGGGCATATGACGTTCAATACTCAAAATCGGTGGCGTTTTACCTAATCAGCAAAAAACATGCCCTGTCTGCACTCTCTCAAACTTCAATACATTTAAACAGTTAATTAAATTGAGTCCAATTTTCATTTATTTATTCATTCTTTTTGAGTCTTGTCGTTTATTCAATGATAGTAATGTTAAAATGACAATTCAGCTTTACATTATTGACTTTAGGATCTTCTTCAGTCAACGCGCCCTATGCATTTCGGGCTCAGCCTTTCATCAGGGGCTTTTCCCCAAGGATTTAATGACGTACATTAATCTTAGGAGCTGAATACTACCTTGAAACATAAAGCATAATATATCTTGCAGGTGAGACCATATACTTACCGGTATATTAAATGAAAGAAGACATGCTTGAAAGAATGCCACGTGAGTGGTGTCCAGATAAATAAGATGCGCAGAGGGTGCCCTGTTTCTATTCTTCTCGATATAAGTGGCAGATACACATACGAAAAATAAATAAATTGTGCTTGGTGAGTTTTAAACCTCTTCTCAAAATGAGTCGCAAGTGCACGGAGGAAATGAAAGTACAACTAGTGTTATGTGAGTTATGTAGAAAAGTATGGGATGGAAATCAAGTTGTGATCTAACTATAGTAATAACAGCGTATTCGCTAAAACATCACGTCGACATGACAACGAGAAGTTGTCTGTTCAAAAATAACTGCTTGTCATCAAACTGTCACGTGTGTTGTATTACTCACAAAGCAGGATTCTTTCACCGCTCTGTTTGTAATTCTCAGGAAGTTTTTCTTTACCTTTTGTTCCAACCTTTTTCCACTTTCAACACTGATGTACACATGTATGTAGGTCACTTTAGGAAGAGGTTGGGATGATTCAGGGCTCCGTCCCAGGGGAGGGGCTGGACAGTGGGGAGGATACATGTCCTTTATGCAGTTTTGCGCCAGAGCGGGAGCCAACGGCTCACCGATCTGGTTTGAACTGGAGTATGCAAGGAGGGCACCAAATGTGCCCTTCAAGCAGTCTCAGTGGCGCTGGCAAGCGCCCCCACCCTACCCCAATACACTAAACCCTGTCTGGGAGGTGGTTGCACCTCCCTGTGAAGAATATCTATTGTTTTGCCTTCCCCTGCTCGAGCTTTGCTCAGCAGCAGGAGGGCAGAAACAAGTCTCTGGTAAGCAGCAGCCCCAGCTTGTTGTCCAGTTTAGAAAGACTGGTACCCGGGGCACTGAGGGCCTCCCAGAGGATCTTTACAGTGCATGGAATCATACCTTCCACACGGTTTACGGTATGGGGGTGCGATTCTAACGAACAAGTTACTTACCTTCGGTAACACATTATCTGGCAGAGACGATCTAGCTGCAGATTCCTTACCTTTGGATTTCCCAGGCGTCAGGCTGGATCCAGAAACTTTTGATGAACAAAACCCCTTGCGCGCTACGTCGGGTGGCCCCATTCGGCTCTGAGTGACGTCATCTACATTGTCAGCGTCTGTTATGCACCACCCAGGCGTGCAGACATCAGTACTTTTCATTTTTTCCACGCCAGAAGCACAGAGCCACGAAGTAACTGATATAGTTGTGTGCAAAGCTAGGGCCCTGAAAGGGAAAAACAACCCTAGTTCTACAATATATATGCAAAACGGGGAGGCATAGGTGGGGCTGTAAGGAATCTGCAGCTAGAGTCTCTACCAGATAATGCGATACCGAAGGTAAGTAACTTGTTCATCTGATAGAGACTTCTAGCTGCAGATTCCTTACCTTTGAATCAGATACCAGAGCCATACCATCCCAGCAGTGGGTTGCAGACTCGTATCCTAAACTAAGAAGTCTTGCGGCACTGAACGGGCAAAATGTCCGTCCCTGTGCACCTGACCATCAAGGCAGTGAAGTTTTGCGAACATGTGCAAAGAAGTCCACGTCACTGCCTGACAGATGTCTTGGACTGGGACACCCAGAGCCAAGGCCATAGTCGTAGCCTTTCCCCTGGTGGAATGGTCTCTTAAACCCCCAGGGGGCTGCTTCTTCGCCAAGGCATAACAGATCTTGATGCAAAACAACCAACCAAGAGATAGTCCTTTTCTGCACTGCCCTTCCTTCTTCGCTCCTACGTACCCCAAAAAGAGTTGGTCATCCACCTGGAACTCTTTTATGCGGTCAAAGTATAACAGCAATGCTCTTTTTGGGTCCAGCCGGTGGACATGCTCCTCTTCCTTAGAGGGATGCGGGGGAGCAAAGAAGGTGAGTAAAGTGATAGACTGACCCAGATGGAATGAGGTCACAACCTTTGGCAAAAAGGATGCCCTGGTGCGAAGCAATATCTTGTCCAGAAAGGACGTAAGATAAGGAGGCAAGCAAGATAAAGCCTGTAACTCACTCACCCTCGGGGCAGATGTAATCGCCACTAAGAAGGCTGTTTTGATGGTCAACAGCTAGAGGGGGACAATTGTACAAAAGCTCAAAGGGAGCACACATCAGATAGGTAAGGAACAAATTAAGGTCCCACTGCGGCATTACAAAGGGCGTGGGTGGAAATAAATGAGCGAGCCCTTTTAGAAATCTATTTACAATAGAAGACTTGAAGAGAGAGGGCTTGCCTGACAGCCCCAAAAAAGCAGACAGAGCAGAAAGGTAACCCTTGCGAGTTACCAAGGCAGAGCCCTGCTGTGCAAGGGTTATAATGAATAATAGTACAGTAGAAAGAGAAGAAGAAAGACGGTCAATAGACCTTTCTGTCCAGTATAATACACATTTCTGCCAATGGCAGGCATATGCCGTCTTAGTGGAGGGCCGCCTGGCCGCCAGAATAACGTTACAGACTTTGGGAGGAAGGTCAAACGCTATCAATTGTCACCACTCAATCTCCACTCATGGAGGCGCAGAGTTGACAGGTTCGGGTGAAGAACCCTCACCTGCTGCTGTGACAGAAGATCCTCCCGGAGGGGCAGCCTGATCGGAGGATCTATACTCATTATCAGAAGCTCTGGATACCAGACTCTCCTTGCCCAGACCGGAGCCACAAGAATGACTGGGGCCCAGTCGCTGCTGATCTTCTTCAGAAGCCTAGGCAGGAGTGGTATGGGTGGAAAGGCATACAACAGGCCTGAGCTTCATCGCGACGAAAAACGTCACCGAGCGACAGCCGGCCTTAGAAACTCCAACGTGCAGCATTGCTGACACTGCGCGTTCTCTTTGGAGGAGAACAAATCTAACCAAGGTTCTCCACACTGTTGAAAGAGACCTTGCGCCACCTATGACTGGAGATGCCACCAGAGATACGTTAGGCATCAACGGCTGACTTTTTCCACCCTGGCGTTCAGAGAACCTGCCAGGTGTTGAACCAGCAGGGTTATGCCTTGCTGTTCCAGCCATGTCCTGAGACGAAGAGCCTTTCGACAAAGTGTCCACAACCCCACCCTGCCCTGTTTGTTGCAGTACCACATGGCGGTGCTGTTGTCTGTGAACACCTGCACTAACTTTCCCATGACAGAAGGAAGAAATGTTTTTAATTCCAACCGAATTCCTCGGAGCTCCAACAAATTTATGTTGTCATGACTGCGAGATGTGGTTGGGAAGGGAGCGAGGTCTGCTGTTGATCCAATCGCAGTTCATTAACCACCACTGCAGATCTTTCGCAATTCCTTCTGAGATCTGAACCACGTTGGTGAGATTTCCCTGATCCTGTGCCCATTGGAACTTCAAATCCCACTGCAGAGCCTGCATATGCCACCTGGTGTGTCTTACAAACAGGATGCAGGAGGCCATGAGGAACAACAGCTTAAGAGTCAGTATCACCGAAATACAGGATAGAGGGTGAAATATCGGAATCATAGCCTGAATACCTGGACTTGCTGCTCGGGAGGATAAGCCTGCACTGTGTCCAGAACAGGTCCGATGAAAGGGAGCGTCTGAGAAGGGGTTAGGTGTTACTTTGGCATGTTTATAAAGAACCCCAGCAAATGCAGAATGTTCACCGTAGATAACAGTCTGGGGCGAGGACGTCTTCAACAGACAGTCGTCGAGGTGGAGGAAGACTGACACCCCTAACCTGCACAGATAAGCTGCGACCACCGCAATCATCTTGGTGAACATCGAGGGGCGCTGGTTAGGCCTAAGGGGAGAACGTTAAACTGAAAGTGCTTGTGGCCTACCTTGAGCCGCATGTAACACCAGTGGCCCGGCAGGATGGGAATGTGAAAATATGCGTCGTGAAGGTCCAACGCTACCATTCAGTCTTCCTGGTCTAGGGCAGACAAGACCTGAGCGAGAGTGAGCATTTTGAAGTCCTCTTTTTTGAGGAAGAGATTGATGGGCAGTAGCCCTTTGTTCTTCTTCGGGATAAGAAAGTAGCGGGAATAACAGCCTCTGCCTACTTCTGAAACTGGGACCCATTCTTTAGCTCCCTTGGCCAAGAGAGCTGTAGCTTCCTCTTGGAGCAACTTTAAATGAACCTCCGTCAGCCGTTCCTGACTTGGCAGAATAGGAAGAGGAAAATAAAAAAAAGTTAGGAGAATAGCCCTCCTGGACGATCTGTAAGACCCACTTGTCCGATGTTATGGATCTCCAGCAGGGGAGATGATGACGATTTCTCCCACCAACTGGAGTAGTGTGGACCTGCAGAATTAGCCTAGGATTGCTTGGAGGCTGCGGCTGCTGAGGGCAGTGTGGTTGACGACTTCTGGCCTCGATTCCGAGATCGGAATGCACCGCGTCCACGTCTTCGCTCAACTTGGGCAGTCTGTGCGTGATGGTGGCGAAAGCAAGACTGGCCACAGGGGGTGGAGGAGAGGTCCAAGGACCTTGACGTAGCTCGAGAGTTCTTGAACCTGGCAAGGGCCAAGTCTGCCTTTTTCCCAAAAAGGCAAGTTCCATCAAAGGGCATGTCCATCAAATTGGCTTGGACATCGCCCGAGAAGCTCGTTGTTCGAAGCCAGGCGTGGCGCCTCAAGGTCGTTGAAATGAATCTGCCCAGTGAATCGGATGTATCAAGGCCACAACGTATGGTAAATTTTGCTGCAACTCTCCCATCCTTGACAGCTTGAGAGAGCACAGCCTATGCCTCCTCTGGGACTTGTGGCAGCACTTGCGCAATCATCTCCCAAAGGGAAAGGGAGAAATGGCCCAATAAGCATGCAGTATTGACCGACCATAATACCAGGCTGGAGGAAGAAAATTTATTCACGAGTGAATCCAGCCTCTTGGATTCCCTATCCAGAGAGGCGAATGGGAATGTGCCTTGGGACATACAGGGCTGCACCACCAAACTCTCTGGGGTGGGATGTTGGCTGATGAACTTTGGGACGCCCGGAGCTGGGCGATGGAGGCGTACAATCGTCCTATTCGCAGGAGTCTCTGTGCTAGGTTTGGACCATGTTCCTAGAAGGACGTCTGTAAGTGCCTCATTAAAGGGCAATAGCGGTTCGGAAGTGGAACCCCCAGGTTGAAGCACCTCTGTCAGGAGAATAGTCCTGACCTGCACAGAGGACAGCTGCAGTCCAAGGACCTCAAATGCCCTCTTAACCACCATGCAAAAGAAACAATTGATGGACGGAATGCTGGACAATGAGAACATTCACCCCCAGTCACAAGGATCTGGGTTAAATCCATCATTCCTTTTCTCACCACACCTCCCCAGTTAGACCCAGCCATATGCAAATTAGTCTTGACCCTGTTCCTTGTGGGAACAGTCCAGCCCGAACTGCCAAGCCAGGTCCTCCCTGGACCGGAAACAAGCATCCTGGGACTGGTTTCAGGGCATCATCCTTCATCAGCCAGGCTAGCTTGAATCCAGTGGTGTAGTGAGCATGGGACCCACGTCTGGTCATATCCTTCCCACTTAGGCTGACATATGCTAAAGAAACAATTGATGGACGGAATGTTGGACAATGCAAACATTCACCCCAGTCACAAAAATCTGGGTTAAATTCATCATTCTTTTGCTCACCACACCACCCCAGTTGTGACCCAGCCATATGCAAATGAGTCCACCATGGCATAGCCACTGTTGGCAGATAGAGCATGCCAGTATCTGTTGAAGTATCCAGTCCACTGGCCTCCCAAAGTTCCTCATACCAGTCCAAATTCTCCACAGAGACTTCCTGGGTTTCAAGAGGGTCCCCAGATCCCTCCCAATCCTCTCCTGACCCTATCACATCCTCAAAGTGCTCAGGCGACAACATATAACCTCTGGCTTCTGTCAACGTCAGAATCGGAGTCGATCGACGTTGTTCCTCCTCCGCGTTGTCAGGGATGAGGATGGAGCTTTCACCACCTACAGGCATCAGTGATGTCATAGGCACCGACTTCCGATCCGGGGAAGGTCGCGATGGCACAACCGGCGTCGAACTGGATCCGGAACGGATCCCTAAAGCCCCACCGGCACCGTGGGCAGAGCTGCCGGTGTTGAACCTAAAGGGGCCCCTCTTGACCCCATGGTACCTGAAGGCTCACCAGCAATGTCGTTCCGCTCAAATACGCAGTGCATGGCCTCATAAAACTCTTTAATTTGAGCGGGGCCTCGTTAAACTCTTTAATTTGAGCGGGAGTCGCTCCAGTTTCCGGAAATGGGGGGAGACGTGAAGTGAGCCTAGTGTGTCGGTGCTGCTTACCTCTCTCAACGACGGATGCTAGTTGAGGTGGAGATGAAATCCGTTTAGACTTCTTCTTATGTCTCTTTTCCAAGTGTCCCAAGGACCTCGAATGGGAGGAAGAGGATTTAGGGCTCCTGGAGCGGTCCCGAAACCACCTCTTCTTCGATCGGAACCGTGATCTCCTCGGAGTCTCGCTGGATGGTGTCGACTGCTGGGCTGCGAGCAACTTCACCGCCCGTCCCTCAAGGTCTTTGGAGCCATAGCCAGACAGTATGACATACGCGATGGAGATCAGTAACAAACATCATGCGGGAACAAGTCCCGCATGACTTGAAACCTGTCGTCCTTGAAGACATCCCTCGCACACAAAGTGGGAAAAAATCTAAACTTTTGACAAAAGTCGAGAAAAAGTCTGCCAAAGAGGGGAAGAGGGGGTAATTCTTCCCGGATCGGTGCTTGACTGCCACAAAAAGAAAATAACTGACATCCGCACGCCTGGGTGGTACCTTTATAGGCACTGCACCATCATAACCGACGCCGTCACGTGGAGTTGAATGGAGCCACCACGCAAGGGGTATAGCTCAGCAAAAGTTTCCGGATCCAGCCTGACACCTGGGAAATTCAAAGGTAAGGAATCTGCAGCTAGAAGTCTCTATCAGATATGTTTTATATCAAACATGACAGGGTTCGCTACAGCCAGTTTAGAGATGGTCATCTTGTAATGACGAATTGCCACTCTATATGTCGTAATGGCTGATGTACTTACAACCCAGGAGAATGGACTCCAAAGGTTCTAGGTGTGCCCTGCTCATGCAGGGGCAGCCTCACACTTAGAACCGAATACCCTGCCTTCAGGACTGAAATGCTTGCCTTAGGGGTGACTTATAGTTTTAAATTGCAGTGACCTCAGATATAAGAAAACTTATAGTCATGCACTTCATGCTTGCGCTTGTTGAGCAGATGCTGTACAGGTCTGCACACTCAAGAGTTCAGCTGTGCTCTGGAGGTTCTGAGGACATACAGCCAGCAATTGTCTTAGGCCTCACCAGTGAGTGGGTGCATTAATCGATGTATGGGTGAGGTAGTAGGAATGTGAGTGGCTGTCTGAGTGGATGTGTGAGTGGCTGTATGAATGAGTGATTGGTTGTATGAGTACTGGTATGGGTCTGTAAATGGGTATGTGAGGTGTTGTGTGGCAGTGTGAGTGGGTGTATGAGAGGTTTTATGGGGGCGTGAGTGGGTGTCTGAGTGGTTTTATGGATGATGTCATCAGTAATGTAATTTGAGATCTCATCAAGTGTGTGATTGTTTACCACAAAAGAGCTGCTTCTAGTGGTAAACATTTAATATTGGAGGCTGCTAGCTCCTAGAACCCCATGCCTCTTGTTCCCTTCTCCACACACACAGTGGAGTTCTTTTGTGATTAAAAAAAAAAAAAGGTCAAATGTGATTGGCATTATGCTGGAGATGGGTTGTGTAAGCGTGGGTGTGGTGCTTTGGGGACCTTTATGCATATTTTGTGGGAGTGCCCGGAGGTAGAGGGGTTCTGGCGTGGTGTACATGAGGTGCTGCGACTGGTTACGCATGTGGCGCTGTTGCCTGAAGCGAGGAGATGCCTGTTGAATGTGTGGGAACCGACTGATTACTCGACGCCGCAGACGTGGTGGGTGACTCTGGGATATATGATAGCCAAGCGTGATATTGCTCAACTGTGGGGATCCCAGAGGCCCCCGACGGTCTCGGCCTGGAAAGAACACATGGACTGGTGCATGTTTCGAGAAAAGGTGGTGTATGTGGCGAGGGGTAAGCCTGGGACATGGGTGAAAGTATGGGGCCCCTGGAACGCCTACCGAGGGGGTATCTGCGCACCACCGCTGCTGCCTGATGCCTCGCCAGCCCCATCCCCTTAGCCGACTCATTCCCCCGCCGCCGGGCATTGGGTTCCCCCAGTCCTCGCTTTGTTCTCTTCCCCCTCTTCACACTTCTGTGTATAGTTGGGATCCCCCCTCTAGGGGAGCACGTGCTGCTATTTTTGATTGTGGGTTGCCTTGTGGGTGTGGTTTTAATTTTTTGTTGTTCTTGATTTAAAATGAAACCGCATAATGGGGCCTGGATGATGTGGCTTTTGACATTGTTACCTACTGAGAAATGCTCCTCCGTAATACCACGTGTTCCATAAATGTATGTCGTATGTTCCTACCATTGCTAGCGGCCGGCCGGAAGGTTGTGGGCCCATACTTGTATACTTTTAAGACCTGTAATAAACGGTTTCAAAAAAAAAAAATGTGATTGGCATTGCGGTGGCGTAAGTTATAGTTACCTCAGGTGACTTATAACTGATAAATTTCTATGGTTTTGAACAAGTGAAATCTGAGCCCAACTATAACATCCATGTGACCTTTATTATTTTCGGTGGATTTGTAAGGTTTTTTAGATTCTATTTTATAACTATAACATCCCTGTAACCTTTGGTTGTTTAAGTACATTTCTAAGGTTTTTTTAAATTTTAGTTCCGAATTGTAACCTGTAACCTTTTAGTGAGTGAGTGTGCGACTGAGGGCATGAGTGTCTCAGTGGGTGTGTGTGTGTGTCTTAATGTGTGTGAGTGGGTGCGCGAGCGTCTTGAGTGGGCCAGGGAGTGGCTGCATAAGTCTCTCAGTGGGTGCATGAGTGTCTAAGTGGGTCTGTGAGTGGGCGCGTGAGTGTCTGAATGGGTTTGTGAGTGCCACCATGTGTCTGTGAGTGAGTGAATTCCCTCAGTATTGGTGTCTTCATGCAGGTGTCATACCCGAGACACAGCATCTCTATGTACACAATGTGTGAGTGCGGGAGCAGGACATGAAGTGCATTGGCAGAGGTGTGTGTAGGGAACTGTGCTGAAATAAAATGAGTTTTTGTAGGGCAAGGTGAGGTGCTTTTGGAGAGCAGGTTGCGGGTCTAGAACTGTATTAGATGGCAGTACTCCTTAAGGGATGAGGTATGTTGGCAGAGAAGTGTTCTGAAATTGATACTGTCATAGTAGGAGTGCACATTTTGCGGTCTAGTAACAGAGAGCTATTCACAGTTTTTAATGCCCATGGAACAGTTTTGTGTTGCAAATCCTGACTGTGACGGATTGCACATTTTCATACCCGTAAGGTTCAATAGTTGGCCATTTCTTTGTGGAATGATGTTTCTTACAGATGATGTACTTTCAACTGGTCATAAAATGACAACTCACACAACCCTCCAGCCTATAGTCAATCCACCCAATGCTTGGTTCTACCTGATATTGTTTAACTTGATTTTTCTATTTGAATTTGCTATTCTTACCATGATAATACTGGAATATTTAATGTATGGCATTTCAGTAAATTTAAGTGATACCTTTCCTATCTTTGCACTGCTAACATTAAAAAAAACCTGTGGGAGGAGGTGCCAAAGAACATTGTCGCATTGGGCGACAAAAAAGCTACAGCTGGTCCTGGCATCCTGCCTCAGATTTCCTTCTCAGAGCACGAGATGGGCAAATTCCAGCAATTGTAAAACTCATCGGCTGTAACTGGCTTGTATTTAAAGATATAACATTTCACTTGCTGCTGGGATGGGCCAGTCTCAAGCTCTGTGATGGAAAGCTAAGGTAGTGTGCAATAAATAGTGCCTTATCATATGTTATGCTTGTTCATATTGTGCCATTTTAATCGAGATGAACTATAAAACTATATAGGCATACAGCTTTCCATTACTGACTATACATAGCAATTATAATGGCAATGACTCACAGTACAAGCGCTGGAGGGTATATAGACAATGTGTATTGTTCCAGTAAAAAGCATGTACAATGTTGAAATGAAGGAAAATAGAGTGATCAAGGCATTTTTATATTGGAGTCTCATTAGGTAGATGCTTCGTGCAATTCCAGACAAGAGTTAATGCCTCACCACTTTCACATTTCACCAGCCGTCACTGCATCTGCTACTAAAATGCATTAATTTAACCATGACATATAATGCTCTAAGAAGCATCAAGCTGACTCTTGGTTAGTAAAATTCTTGCCCTGCTATTTGCAGCTCTTTAGCAGGCTTAAAACATGTTATCAGAGCATGTATACACTACAGTAAAAGCCAGGGGCATTACACAGCAACAAGGCTCCAGTTTGGAAATGGTGGGTGCTCAGCAATCCCAGCAATGAGGAATATTCATTTGTGTGGTGTTTGAAAGTGCATAATTCATTAGGGTGGATGGTAGCCCGCTACAGGTAATAATGTCACTATTCTTGTTAGGTCCAGTAAAGATTTCAGTAATTTAAACCCAAGCTCAACCCCTAGTAGCTATGGCACAGAGAAGACAGGCTTAGCTTTAAAAAAATGCATAGCATTCAGAAGTACCCAAGTTAAAAAGTCAAAAACACAACATAATAAAAATCTCAATCGAATTTATAAAAAATAGAGCATTTTACTGAACAAAATGACATCAAAGCAACAGAAATTCAATAACGGGAACCGGAGCTATGAATTCCTAAAACTTTCAATAAAAATAGGGCCAAAAAGTGGTATGCACCAATCACAGTCATATGATTGCCCTTGACTGGTACCTATGCGCAAGCTAAGGTTGAGTGTGATGGAACGTGGGTCAGATACAGAGATCAGGTTTGCCCAATCAAAGGTTTTACCTTCTGACTTAGCCTCTGAAATGTCAGTCAAAAACCCTCAGTGGGGCAAGACAGAAGGCTGGGTTCTATAAGGTTGGATAGCCATGGGATGAAGTCCAGGTAAAGCTGTTGACAATTTGGTGGAAAACTCTGTGTGTAAGAAATTCAAAATTTGCACGCAAGGAAAATCCCTTGCCGCTGGATAGGGTTGATGCCTCCGCCCAGTGAAAATGTCTGCCTTTAGATTTCAAGCAATTTTTTTGGGAGCTCAGATTGCTCCAGCAGAGCAAAGCTTAAAGCTGATGCCAAACAGGGCTTCACAAGGCCGAATACTTTTTCTGTGACGTCCTGCTGAAATGGATTTGCTACTGCAGAAAAGCTCAGAGCAAGAGCAACCTGAATCTTTGGCCCAGCGGCAACGCACTTTCGTCGGGTTGATGCAAAAAGTCTTAAAACAGTATTTAAGTGCAAGGTTTAAAGGTTAGGCAGGAGTAGACCGACACCAGCCAAGACTTCCACAGCCCCAGGAACAGCACATGTGGGTCAGGACTTACTTCACATAAGCTTCCAGCAGGGCCGAGTGCTGGTGCAATTGGGCCATTTCAGGAAAGTGGGCTTCTTGGGGCTTTAGCGTCCCTGTAGCTTAACAGGTCAGCCAACGAACCTTGTAGTTCACTTATTTTTCCTGGGTACAAGTGGGATCAGGTCGAGCCTCTCAGGGTTGTCACCACAAGTCTCAACAGCAGGTTCAGTCCTTCTTCTGTTTTACACATGTCCAGCAGTGCATTGAAGAGACTGTCCTGGGGAGCCACATTTATGCCTTGCATTAGATTGTGGGTGACTCCTGGCCCGTCCATGACAATAGAGATAGGTTTCCAAGGGGGAACCTCAACCTCTTTTGCAGCAGTTCCTGTGTAACCTCCTACTAACAGTGCAGAGCTCCTGTTCCCATCCTAGATGTGTGGCCAGAAAAAGGAGCACATCCCCCCCTGTGGTCAGTCAAAACTGGTTCTGAGGACTGCTTCTCTCTCACTGGAATTGGGGTCTGGCTGGCTAGAAGGACAAAAGAGAGGGCAGGCCCAGGAGCTAGCTACATCTGCTTGTGACAGGGCAGGCCCATTTGAAGATAATTAAGTTTCTGGGCACTGCCCAGATGGTTATCCTTTCAATCAATTAGGTGCCTTGTAGAGCAATACTACTCACCCATAAAAGTCTCAAGGCGCTGGGGAGCGGACCTGCTGGTTCCTCGAAGGTGCTTAGGTTCAGTGCTTTGAGCAGAACAAAACACCTAACAAAGCACAAGCCCTTGGTCTCAGCTCTGGGAGACTATTTACAACTAATCAAGGAGCGTATCAGTCTCTGGGTGACAGAAGTTCAGGCAAATGGGCTTTAGGGTTTTAGGCAGGCTAAAGGTAAAATTCTAACTACTATTTGTGAAATATTTTTTATAAATACAACTTTATCAATGAATTGGACTCTCAATAAATATTTTAAAACGTCTAGGAATTAACTCTGTATCTGGTTTCTAGGTACAGATATCCTAATTAAAGTATCCCAGTGCTTTCCTATGGAATAGGCAACCATGGCACAGTGAAAATACCTTTGTAGGCATTTTCATTATAGGGATAAGCTTAACATTAAACTGTTACATGTCCTATGTTTAAATATCATGCACCCTGCCTTATTGGCATATTCATGGCCTAATTAGGGGTGACCTAATATTTGAAAGGAGGGTTTAGGCCTATCAAAAGGGGTTATTTTGGCAGGTTGAATTTTCAGTTTAAACCTGCACGGCCAGGTTAATAGAGGTAGGCCTGCAGTCACGTTTTGCATGGCCACTTTAGTGGTGGCACATTTAAGTTACAACCCTGGATACACTTTATACTATATACTAGGGACTTATATTTTACGTAGGTGTGCTAATCAGGAGTATAGCCAATTTCGACATGTCTCAGAGGTCAGAGTACATGCACTGGGACATGGTTAGCATTTTCACAGCTCACAGGGTTAAAAAAGACACCAGTAGCATCGGATGAAAAAAATGGGGGTGACTGTTCCAAAAAGAGGCATTTTCTTACACGTGGCATTAGCAGGCACACTTTAGATTGCATAACATTACAGTTCTTGTTTGATGAACCGTCTTAAGAGTCTTGATTTTTTTTTTTATTACATGAATTCACTTCCAGGAGTGCAGAAACTGGTGGCACACCAGAACCATCATCGGTTCATATTGCATGTACTAAAGCTTGGCCATGTCACCTACACATTTGTTATCACTGGGCTCGTAGTAGGCCCAGTTTCTTAGTGGAACAAAGTTTAGGGGCTGGGTGCCATGGAGTATATTTGGTTCAGGAGTTTGACATACCATAGTTTATGAGCATGAGTGAGACACTTACTGCACGTGTGACTGACCTGTTTACCTGTGCCTGGCTACTGCTTTCACAGTGCAAGACCTTTACAGTGCCTGGCCTGATGTCCCTCGGATGCTCCGCATGCCACTCATGCATGATGAGCACCAAAAAGCAGGATTTTACCTGCAGCACCATCTTCAATAAAAAGCAAATTAAATAAATTCTGAGCCGATCTGTCTTCCTCCATATTCTACTGCCTCACTCTTCTCTCTCGTTCTATCACCCATTGCTACCTTATGCCTTGTCCCATCCCCCTCATTCTGGCTCTCCCACCCTTTCTCTTATTCTCACACTACGTCTTGCTTGCCCACTCTGAGAATCTGTGCGAACTTCCCCCAAAGACATGAAGCTGCGGCACTCGAGTGTGATTAATGTGTGAATACATGCAGCATCTCATGCAGAAAGCTGTATCGCCCAAACTACGTGTGCATGTAACTGTTAGTTGTGTGGCATGCTAGCTGCCATTCACAGCAGCACTATATATATGTTTCACAAGAGAGTAGATATGCTTAGTGTGACACAGCCACTAGAACGGAGGAAGCAAATTCAAATGAGAGTTTAGAAAAGCAGGCTACCATGGAGTGATGAGAGAGCTGAACTGAGCAATGAAAGTGCTGTCCAAGGGTGTGCCAGGCATACTGCACCCGATTCAATGACTTTCTTTTTTTCTATTAAACCAGGGAACAGGTGGGGGATAATTTCCTTGCTTGCATTACCACCTGCTATACCCCTGCTACACAACTAGAATTGGGGTTTGAGGAAAACAGGATCGAGGAAGGATTAGAGAAGAGAGAGAGATTAACTCAGGATTGAGGAAAGCAAGCTTTGCAGGGATGACGAGGGAGGGAGTGGAGAAGAGAGAGTTATGTAGATTTGTAGAGCGCATTATCACCCGGGAGGGTATTCTGGCGCTGTGTGAGTCTAGCCACACTTAAAGCCTGGTGGGACTACTTGAAAAGCCAGGTCTACAGCTTCTTGCAGAGTTCAAGAAGTGAGGAGAAGGCTCTTATGTGTAGATCAGGAGCGATGTAGGAGAAGGCTCGATGGCTGGACATGGCTTGCCGTAGGCTAGGGATTTGTGCAAGTAGGAGTTTGGAAGGTTTGTGAAAGCAGAAGCAATTGTTGAGGTATGCTGGAACTTGGAAGTGTGGGTTAGGCGTCTGAATTATGCTCGTTTCTGAAAAAGGGAACCAGTGCAGTGCCTTCAGGTGTTGCATGATGAGAGTGTGGCGTGAGAGGTTGATAGTGTTTCCAGCCATTGAGTGTTCTGCTTCCTTCTGATGAGCTTTTTGTTGATCCCAGTATGGAGGGTGTTCCAATAGTCAAGCATGCTTGTGACAAGGGCATGCGTGACGGTTTTCCAGGAGCTGATTGGGAGCCAGACTAGGAACTGAAGAAGGCAGGCTGCACATCGAAGACGAGGGGAGGGTGGGCGGCGAGGATACAGAGAAGTGAACTGAACTGGGGAATGAGGAAGGCAGGCAGCATAGAGATAACAAAGGAGTGGAGAAGAGAACGTGAGCTGGACTGTGGATTGGAAAAGAGGGAGTGAGAAAGTGAGCTGGACTGTGCTGTCATGTGTTGCTGTCAGAGATGATGGTCATTTGGTGATATGGAGTGGAGCCTGGTTTCAAACCCACCTTCCTAGTGTCCAAATCACGTAATTCCTGTACATGCCTTCTTTTTAGTCACAGGAAAACCAAATATGCCGGAATCATTGAAGACTGTAAAATCTTAATTTCCGTAGCTGCATTATACACTCCTATGAAGACACTGGCTTTTGTGCTTCATTAATGATGTCTTTCACCGCCTAGCTTCATTAAGCAGCTGAAGAAAAAAAAAATACTTGAAACAGCACACATTTCCCTGAGGGACAGCGGAAAAAATCGAGAACGTTATGTACTGCAGGCGAAACTATCATAATTATCTATTTTGCAGAGAAGGTTAATTCATTCAAATGGGTGGCATCTTGGGAAATGCGTAATTTCCACAAGTCACGGATAACTAACAAAAGGTAAACAAAATTGCATTTGAAAAATACTCTATGAACGGTGTCGTCAAGCTTGTCCGACCTGCTCCTCGAGGGAAAAGTGACTGTTAAACGAATGGTACAATTGTAAGTAACAAAACAGGCCGTGCTCGGAAGAGCCCTTGAGACGGAGGGGACATTAAAACAATTTATGATGCTTAGTATGTGTAAGGTAAATGGCCACAGGATGGCAACACCACACTGCACCATCGATCTCAACTTTGCGGAATAAACTCATTTATGATAATGATAATATCTCAATGGAGTGAACATATTCACGATATTAGGCAATATAGTGCCTGATACAAGGAAAGGCCAAGTGAAAGATTTATACATAGAAAGAATCATACTGCTTACAATCGACATGTACAGTGTGGGCGGCTCTACATCGTTTCAGTCTATACGATTACTTATTTGAAACACATTGTTTTATTCAACTATCCGCAACAAAAACGACCGTACGCTGAATTCGTTGTTTAACTGCTTAACATGTTCGTATAAAGTCATGGAAAATGTCAACATTAAATTTAAAAAGTTATCAGTCCACTATCTTTCCAAGTTCAATTAATTAAAACTGATTTTATCACTTCGCTAAATAACCAACTTTTAGACTTAACCGGTACTCCTAAGGCTCCAGACAGTCCCACCCCAGTCTTTCACTAAAAGAGTAACCTCTATTTGAAACCTGAGAATACATGGTTTTCATGTTCCTAAACTCATCCTTCATTAGCTCTCAAAATGATATGAAATACTGTGCAATGCTTACACTCGAGAAAATAGCACCTATGTGTTTACATTTGCTAAATCACCACCCTCAGATAACGACGAATAGGAATCTCAGGACCTTTCAGATCTTTTTTAAGCCACATGGACATATATCAACAAAGTCAACTTGGAACTGGGCTCTCTCCTTCACCAATAGACCACCTGGTGAAAGTCCATCATGATTTCTCTGAAGAGCATGCCCTTCTGAAGCAGGCCGTGATGTAAACATCGGAAAAGGCCTAACCATGGCAGCAGGATATGCAGTTGTAGTCTAGTATCTAACTATTAAACCTACCCTTTTTTGCCTCACCAAAATGAAATGATGGGCAAATCGCCATTAGAGTCTGGTAAAGAACACAAGCCCTGCTCGAGGCTGAAGAGTAGGTCTTCAATGACTGCTTGCCACAAGGAGACCCTCATGTAAATCAGAGATACTTCTGTGGTCAAAGGTGATGGTAATTGAGGAGTTTTTATAATGTTAAAATTGTTGCTGGTCTTCAGCACCACTGAACATCATCCTCCTTCGAAGCATTTGGATCAGTGTAACGCCCCCCTTGATCCCTTGGCTTCCATACGTTTTACAGACTTATCTGAACAAATATAGATGGATGACTATCCTCCACCTACCAAAAGAAATCAAATCCCCTGGGATATCCTCTAGAGGTCCACATTGTTGCACCTCAATGTAAATACTCAACTAAATCGGCTTTATCAAACCAATGCACGCCTCTGGAGCTCAGCTAAATCTCAAAATAAAAAGGAGCAGCCTTAGCCGGACAGTCCACACTAGTAAAGAGTTTTAAAAATTTCTGTTACCATTCTATCTTTTTGTCTCTATAGCTAAATTTCGCCCTACGAAAGTAAATCAAATGTACCAGGCCTGAAAGCAGATGGTGCACTCTGTCACTTTAAATAGATTTAGTGTGAGTTCGAGCAAGAGGAAGCTAGAACAAGCATTTGCAATGCAATAGGTCTCGCATTTCCATGAGTTTAAGCTATTGGCATTGTAAATGACTGCCTTTTATTTATGTTTTAAAAACGAATAAAAACATGTAAGATTGTTATGTGCAATGTCAATAGCTCAAACTCGCTTAAATGCGAGACCTAGTGCATTGCAAATGCTTGTTTTAAGCAATATTCAAAGAGCAGTCAGACAGTCAAGCATTATGAAATGCAGCTAACCTCTTAAATACTAGGTCGACTTAAACCATTTATAACAGAGACTTTGCCAAACGGTGACACAGATGACAAAGACAACAAGGTGAACACAAGAGAAACAGAGCTAGAAGGGGAAATATACACATGCACAGAAAGCGAAATAATACAGCGAAACAGAGACGCACAGGTGTCAAAGAAAACAAAATGGTGAAACATGACACAGAGAGAAGGAAGAGGAAAAGCAGAGAGACAAAAGGGAAAATACAGGTAAACAGAAAACACGGGTGAAAAAGAACATGAAATATTAAAAAAGGAGAGAAAGAGTGAGAACGAAGGGGAAAGACAGGGTGGAACAAACAGGAAAAACACAGCGAAACAAAAAAACGCAGGGGGCAGAGATAAAGAAGGATAAGTACGCGTTTAAAGTAAGGGAGAGGTACAAAGTGAGATAGAAATAAATAAATACACGCAGCGAAACAGAAACACACAGGTGGCAGTAATAACAACGAGAAAGAAGATAAACACGAACATGAAACACTTAACAAAAACTCACAGTGATACAGCCGGAAATACAAATATAGAAAACACACAGCAAAATCGACACACGTGACAGAAATAAGCATAAGAACGAGGATGCTATCCATTTTTATCACAAAAGTAGAGGCGGGAGAAGGAAAAGGAGAGACATCGAGCTAGATTGAGAAAGAAAAAACGCAGCAAAAAGACACAGACGTAACAGACAGCAACGAGAAGGCGGAGGAACACAAAAGGGAGGACAAAACACACTGAAAGGAGAAATACACTCAGCGAGACAGCCAAATACTAAATCGGAGAGCCGAGCAGAAACACACTGGTGATAGGTTCCCAACAAACGGAAAGGGGTGTACAGAGAAAAAACATAGAAAGAAGACAGACAGTGCAAGTGTGTTAGCTAAACTCATCTAAACCGAAAGAATGAGGAAAAGGGAATACTGGTGCGGCAGAGACCACAGCAATACAGAGGAAAGACAGAGGAGGTGGGGAGAAAACCAGGGAAACAGAGACGCACAGGTGACAGACATGAACATTGGTAAATGGGGGGAGTTCGGGACAAACAAGCTTCTGGGGCTAAATAATAACAAGCAAGCAGAGAGAAAAGGAGCAGTGAAATAAGGGAAAAAGGAGGCACACTTAACTTTGGGTTTTGGCAACGCGGCCGCGACGAAAGTGAAAGTGATCGCAATCGCGATTACGATCGCATGCAACGGAGGGCGCGCGTGCACGTTCACGTGCACTGTAGCTTTAGGCCACGGCAGCACTTTGAAAAAGCCTCTTTACAAAATGTCTCGGCCAGATCAGCGCAAGCGCTGAATCAGGCGAGACCTAAAAAAGATATATTCGAAGAAAAAGCAACCCTGGGCCCTTCGCAAATGGTTTAGGGAAGAAAGGCACTATGTATTTTACTGCAAAGCAAATGTTAGGCCCTTGAGAAAACCAGATACAGCTTTTTCTCCCTAAGACATCAATTTAACCTTCTTCTTTCTATTTCTATCATGTGTGCAAATAGAAAGATAGGTAACTGACTGTTAGAAATTGGGTTACTGGTTGACTGAGGCGCAACCACAATCCTAGTCAGGGTTAGGAACAAGCAAACCCTAAATTAACCTGTTCTCACCCTCTGGTAGCTTGGCACAGAGCAGTCATGCTTAACTTGAAGGCAATATTTAAAGAACACGTGCAACACTTCAAACAGTAAAACTGTGAAAACAACAAACAAAAAGATCCCACACTAGGTTTATAAAAATAGAGTAATGTTTTAATAAATAAAACAAGTCCAAAACAACACAAACCTAATAAGGGAAACCGGAGATATTACATTTAAAGGTTTTGAGGTAAAATAGCGCAAAAAAGCAGAACGTGCTAACAAGGGATATCTGGTCGCCCCGGACCGGAACAAAGTTACAAGTCCAGGCTGACAGGATGCAGTGCGGGCTGGTTACAGACACCCAGTTAGGCCCACTGGTTAAAGTACCTTAAATCCTGGTAGTGGAGCATTGTGTGAATCCAAGGCGGAGATTCAAATGCTAGTGAATCATTTATTATGTATAAGCAACTGTCTCCCAAAATGTTTTGATGTCATGGGTAGTAACTTGCAACATTAAGTTATTCCACAGCGGAATTAGCATGTGTCTCTTCTTGTTCCTAATTATAGCCTTATTTTTCCCATTAGACCCGTCAGCCTTATGTTGTTCTTTCCCTAAATCATTTACTCTACTCCTTCATTTATTTTTGCTGATCTCAATTTTGTTGGCTTTAGGACTCTGTACTTTACCACTGCTAACTAGTGCTAAAGTGTGTGCGCTCACTCACTAAATACGGTAACAACATTGGCTTATACCCAAATGGCACATTTAATTTACTTGTAAGCCCCTATTAAAGTAGTACTAATTGTAGACAGGGGCTGTAAATTAAATACTAGTAAAGGGCCTTCTGCACTAATTGTACCACCCACTTAAGTAACCTTTTTAAACATGTCTTAGGCCTGCCACTGCAGACTGTGTGTACAGTTTTAATCTGCCATTTTATCCCGGCAAAATAAACCTTTTTCCAGGCCTACTTAACTCTTATTTTTTAATATTTATAAGTCACCGATAGTGTAGGCCCTACATAGCCAGAGGGCAGGGTGTATTGTATTCAAATGGTTGGACATGTACTTTCAAGTTCTACATGTCCTGGTAGTGAAAAACACAAATTTGTTTTTCACTAGTGCAAGGCCCACCTCTACCATAGGATATCATTGAGTTGCTATATTACATTTAATAAGTGATCACTTTCAACAGGGAGTAGATGGAATTTTGAGTTTGGTGTCGACAGCATTATCATTTAAAACCCTCTTTAATGGTAAAGTTGGATTTTAAGTCACAACTATGAAAATACACTTTTAGAAAGTTGACATTTTCCTGTCCTTACAATTTGGTGCCTGCAGCCTGTATACTGGGTCACATGACTAGGTGTAGCTGGCAGTTGGTCTTTGTGAATTCCTCCCAGATAGTGAGACAAAGAGGGGATTGGTGTTTGCAGGATAGGCCATCTCTGATTTCATGGGGTGTGGAGCTGCAACCTACCACACTTGCACATCACAAACGCTCTGCTTGAGCACATACACACAGGGTTTCACTAGCGTCAATTGGGCCCGACACAAGCTGGGTGGGGAGGTAGGAAATTCCAAAAAGCTCTGCAAGGTGGAACCCTCTAGAAACGTCTCCTGTTTCAAAGCTGGCACCAAGCATAAATATTGGTCCCTCAGGCTCAACTCTTCAGTATATCTCTGGACCTGCGGACGACTCGGAAGGACTGGTTATGCACCTTGAACTCAGGACCACCAGAACGATTCTAAGGGCTAGTTGTTGGCCTCCTGATTAGAGTTTCAGGGACAAAAAAGGCTCCAACCACCTTGAACACAGCACCTATAGTCTGCCTCCTGCGAGTATTGCTCCACCATGTGGTGCCACCCCAGTCCTGGACCCTTGGAAGTAGGCATGAAGGTACTCTGCCAGCCCAGGTGTGGTCTCTTGGGCAAAACTGATTTACCGCAGCACATCTCCTCACAGCCCTGCATCGGAATTGCTGCCATGTAACATATCCCTGGCGCAAGACCTCAGATCAGAGCCTGCAGCTCTCGGAACACTGCATCGTAAGCCCTTGTTGGCGGCATCCTCGACGATGGCACAGAACCCCCATCAACGGCTTCGTCAGAGCCGGCATTGCACGATTCATCCTCGGCACAGGATTTTGCTACGCTCCGCAATTACGATTTAAGATACTTTAAGCAATCTTTTAGTCTCATCTCTTACTTTGTTGAAATTCTTCAAGGCCATTTTATCTAGGTCCTGCGTCACATGTATCCATAGGTATTTAATTTCCTGTTTTACAAAAGGACTAAGGTATTGCATATTCCACTCCATTAGTTCATTTTTTTTCACTATTTACCAAATAACTGGATACTTCCCCAAATTCTGTTATTGTTTTCATTATCTCCGGGAGTGAGGTATATAGTATCAAATTGTTTGCGTAGAGGCCCACCTTTTTTCACCAACCTCTACCTTTGAATAGTAAAATGTTTACATTCAATCTTATTTTGCTCGCCAAGGGTTCCATGCACAAATTAAACAATAGCGGCGACAATGGGGCACCCCTGGTGAGACCCTCTTTCGATTTAAATCTTCTCTGTTAAATTCCCATTCACCAAAATTCTTGCCGATGGGTTTTTATATATGGCCGATATTGCCTTTGCAAAGTTTTCTCCCTAAGTATAAGAAAGACCAACTAACCCTATCAAAAGCTTTTGACGCGTCTAGGATGAGTATCGTCAAGGAGGTTTTATCTTCTATTGCTAGATCTATTACTCCGATTAACTCATGTGTCAAGTTGTGTAGTTGTCTCCCTCTAATGAAACCTTTTAGATCAGGGTGAATTAAATACCCTACATATTTCTCCACTCGTTTAGCCAAAATTTGAAGGTAAATCTTGTAATCACTGTTTAAAAGGTATATCGTCTGTATGACGTACATACCTTTGGATTTGTAATGGATTTTAGAATAATACGGATTGTGGCTTCCTCCCAGGAGTGCTTTCCCTTCAACAAAAGCCTGATTTATCATCTCTCTGTACCAAGGGGCCAATTCTTCTTTTAAAACCTCACACACTTCATTCGGCAAGCTTTCTGGGCCAGCAGCCTTGCCTTTTTCAGCTTGTACATACCCAACCTCACTTCATCCCCCACTTCCAATCCTAGGAAGATTAAACCTACTCAAAATGTCAATATTACCAAAGTTCACATTTATATTCGATGCAATTCCTTTAGAGTTTAATCAAAAAGTGATTTAGAAATTACAAGGAGAACTAAGTAGCTTCATCTGGGCAAACTAAGGAGTTAAGGATTGCTTGGAAAAAGATACGTAGGAAGAAGATATATGGAGGAATAGCAAGTCCAGACCTTCTTTTTACTATCGGGCCATTCAGTTTAAGACCTTTATGCCCCTCCTGTCAGAGAGAAAAAACTTCTCTCCTCTCATCAAAGCTCAAACAAAAGACCAGGCAAAGCAAGAAGACTTTTTTTGGTTTAAATTTGGCCATCCAAAATTCGTTAAAAAAAGTCAGATTGAAGATGCTGAAAGCCGCTTGCAGATCTTGGCATCAAATAAGGAGAATGCTGGGGATACCGTATTATAGTGCCCTGGCCCCAATTTGGGATTCCCCGGGTACTCCGATTTGTTTGCAGGACAAACTAGCATCCCCTTTGAGATCGGCTGGAATAAATAAGTGGGGGCAAATTATGCAGGGCAGATCAGTATGAGTAGGCCAGCTGCAGGTCACCTTTCAAGGTTCAAATACTACCAACTAACAAGATGGGCAAGAGAACTGGGGAAGGTGGAGAATGAAGGGAGCTCAGACTATGAGATAAAACACTTGCTGAAACCTCGGCACCCCAAGAAACTAGCACATTGGTGCTGGGAACTAATAGAGGCTGGAGAAGAACACTACTCTGAAAGAGGAGAAATCTGGAAGAGGGACATGCCAGATGTACAGACGGAAGAGTTATGGCAATTATCTATGTCTACCTTTTGGTCTACAGTAAAATCCGCCCCTCCCCTTAGGAGAAATCATCTTTTCACAGTGCCTAGGGCCTACTGGACTCTTAAGAGATTATCTAAACTGGGGAGACAAGAGGAAAGAAAGTGCCCAAAATGCGGGGAGAAAAAGGAGGATGATGTCCACATGTTGTGGCTGTGTCCCCTTCTGGAGACCTTCTGGCAAGGAGTGGGTAAGAAAGCCAACAAAATTATAGACAACATCAAGGTAAGCCTTTCAATGGTTATATTTTGAGTTATAGAGGGAGGCAGTAAAGTGGTGAAGCAATAAAAAAAGCATAAATCCTTGTTGTTTGTATTTCTACTCTTGGCAAGGAGAGAGATCTGCCTAAAGTGGGTTAGAATTAGAAACATTGAAGGGAAGTTTTGTAAGGGTTAAAAAAAGCAACATTTTGGAAGTTATGGGACAACCAGGGCGTCTCAGTACTAGATGGATAAGGGATTTAAGGGGACAGAAATACAAATCTGAGTAAATCTGGTCCATTGATTAAAAACATCAACAAACTAAATCTTTGGGGCAGCAATTGGGATATAAGGGCCCAAAGAGAGAACATCCCAATGTTTCATCCAAGATAAAAGGTTAATGAAGGGATGGTGAATTGGCACTGTTGGAAGTGGGGGTCCTTTTCCCTCACCACCGCCACCAAATGCTGGAGACGGGAGTCCCTGTCCCACACCGCTGTTTCCAGGTGCAAGGTCCGGACCCCTCATTTCAACATTAGGCTAAGTAAGGACACCATCTGAGATAGCCCTGCTCACCCCCTTAGTAGCTTGGCACGAGCAGCCAGGCTTATCTCCAAGGCACAAGTGTACAGTATGTGCAACCACACTCACAGCAACCCAATGATGTCACCACAAATAGACCACACAAGTTTTTATAAAACAAGTATAATCTTTACAAAAGAAGATATACGATATGACTACACAATACAAGACCAACATATAATAATGGATAGTATTCGTTCCGGTGGATTAGCAGGTTCTAATCCCAACCACCGCTTCCAACCAACAGTTAATCTTACTTCTAACCATTTCTAAAAGGTTAGGCAAGTCGTATTGCTAGAATCACACATGTTGCAAAAGAAAAGAAATACTGCAATGCGTAACAATATACTCCTGTACTGTACAATAGAGAAATAATTCCATAAGTAGCGCCAAAGTCATGTACTTTGCAATAGAAGGAACAATGCAATGTGTATCACCACCAACATGCCTTGTGCAAGGAAGATGCAAAGCAATGCGTCACGCTACAATCATGTACGGTGCGATGAAGAAATAATGCAATGCGCCACGTTATAATCATGTACTGTGGGATGAAGAATTAATGCAATGTGCCACGTTACAATCATGTACTCTGCAAGGGAAAAATAATGCAGTGCGTAGCACACCCAGCACGTAGTTCGTCAGGCACAAATGAGGTCAGGCGTCATATGACAGTTCGATAGTTCGTTAGCAGAAATAATTCAAAAAGTAATACTAGGTGCTCCGTTAACAGTTGACCCCAACATGGATCAATGATGACACAAAAGTACCGCTTCTCACTCCGGCTCCAGTACTGTCCCTCCTTGGGCCAGCACAGGCCTCGATCTGAGCTGAAGCAACAGGCTCCCGCAGCTGACAGAAGCGAGAGGGCGAGAGAGATGACCAGGCGCTCTTCACCAACGCCTTGGCTGCAACACGACACGCACCCTGCACGTCCAAGTCTCTTCTCTTCTCCCGGTGCACACAACGACCAGGCGCTCCTCACCAACACCCTGGTTGCATCACGACACGCACCCTGCGCGTCAGAGTGTCTGTTTACTCCTGTGTGCCCACGATCACAAGGCTCTACTTCCAAGGGTCTCAAGCTGCAAAAGCACGCGCACAGCATGTTGCTTGGGACTTCTCCGGAAACTTTTATGTTCCTGTGTTTCCAAACAGGGATCCAGCTCACCTCGGGCCCTTGGGGTTCTGAACACAGCACAAAGCACAGTCCTGTTCAAGAAGAGGGGGGGGGGGACACCACCCACTGCAATGTCACTTAAGTCTCTTCTTTAGTAAAAGCTACAAAATGCAGGCCAGCCCCAGATCACAAAGCAAGGGTCAGTCCTATCCAGCAGTCTCTTCAGCAACTTCTTCCTTGGCAGACGTTCTTCTTGATCACGAAAGAGGCCAAAGCCTTTGCAGACTCGACCTGTCCATTTCGCTATTCAAAACTACACCACATTCTAGGGGTTTCAGTTCTCTTAGGTTTACCCCTTCATGTCTTTGAAGTTCTTTGTGCTCAGGGGTCCCTCACCCCTGCCTAAATCAGTTCTGGGTGTCTCCCTCCCAGTGTCACCTTTTTCCCTTTGATACTGGGGGTCTGGATCCTTAATCACTCAGCTGGAGATGGGTCAATTGGTTTATAGCACCAGCCCAGGCCTTTTCACCTCCCGAGCTTCTCCTCCCCCCTACTCTGCAGATGCAGGGCAGCCTGGTGCCATCTCAACCACTCCCTGGGTCAAGACCTCTCCCAGCTCCTCTCACCTCACAGATCCAGACAGTCAATCCACATTCGGCAGACACACACAGAAATGCTTAGCACAAAACTCAGCCACTTTCTAAAAGAGTGCTTTCTGAACACACAGTGACAAAACCACTTTCATAGAAAGATGTGTTATGACACTGTGAGTTCATACATACTAAACTTCACCTCTCCATTTTAAACTTACAGGAAAATAGGCTAACAAACAACACCCAGCCTCCCCCACTCTGTCCTATGGGCAGGATAGCCTTTCAGCAGTGAAAAACGAAATGGAGTGTTTTTCACTCTCAGGACATAACACACACCTTTGTATATGTCCTGCCTTTTACCTACACTACACCCTGCCCAGGGGTTACCCGGGACCTACCATAGGGGTACCTCTGGTGTATGCAAAAGGGAAAGTAAGGCCTGACAAGTGGTTGCACTTATCAGGACAACATGCTAACTTAGCACACTGCGCGCAGGCCCTACACTGCAGGCCTGAGTTCCCTTCTCCGCGCGCCTTTGCATTACTAGCCCTGGCACACACAGTGCATATCACTAGGGACTTTACTAGTAAGGCAAATATACCAATCATGGACAACCAATTACCATTACACTTTAGGGAACTCATGTACTTTGACACTGATCAGCAGTGACAAAGTACCCAAAGCATCTAAATTGGCTACTCTGTCAGGAAAACGGTCTAGGGGGAAAGCAAAAAGTTTAGGGAACTTTAGCCAAGAAGGCCAAGTCCTACAGGCACCATGGTCGTCTTCGTTAACTAGTACAGCATAGCCAGGGCCCCAAAAAATCATCAGAGGATCCGACAACAGCTGGCAAAGCTGGCAACCCAAATAACCAAAAAGCTTCCGGATGTGAAATGAGGACTTTAAAAACAAATTTAAAAAAAGGTTTAAAGGTACTTTGTTCAGCTGGCCTATATTTGTCCCTGTTTCGGCCCCACGCTCCAATGCTGTTAAACTGAACTTGTGACTTTGTCGCCGCATGGCGTGACCAGATAACCACAGTAGGCCCTTTGTGCTTCTAAGCGCTGTTTTCACTTAAATCTTTAAAATTGCATACCTAAATTGTACTAAATGGATTCTGTGGTTTAGGTCTCAGATAATGTATTCACTTTTTCTTAATTGGTGTTGGATTTTTCTTGTGTTGCGTTTTCACTTTATTACTGTTTGAAGTGTCCATATTTACTTTGCCTATTGCCTCTAAGTTTAGCCTGGCCGTTTTGTGCCAAGTCAACACAGAGAGCACAGGTTCATTTGGGTGTTGCATGTGTCCCCCCCCCCCCCCCTTCCCCCTCCAAACAAGAACTATGGTTACTACTTGAGTAGGGTTCCACCCCCTGAACCAGCATTCCAATTTCCTACAGTTCCCCTTTGCTTCTGTAAGATCTTTTCCATATCTGGCTCTATCACTTTTTGACAACTGGGCTATTTTTAAGTTAGAAACATTACAATCTTAAGCATACATTGGCTTACATCTTAATTTAGCTAGGTATTTTGGTATAGGGCATTGTGATTTCAGCCTTTATCATTTATTCTATATTATCCTTGATATTGTACAATCATAGATATTACATGTCTCTTTAGCTTCTAGAATAGGTAGTGCACATTAGGACATTGTATAAAAATATGGAACTGTGTCTGCTCCAATAGCCTTCCCCAAGCAGTGTTCATGGAACACAATCAGTACAGGAATATAAAACGGACTGTGCTCAGAAGAGGGACTACACCTAAACTGACAGGTAGCACACACTTACACTGTTACAATGAAAGCACTCTGGAGAGGAAACACTGTAAAGCTCAGTAGGATATACACAAGCACTGGTACAGAGGCACAACACTGCAAAGAGACTGGGATTGTAGGGGACCTCTAGGATTTGCACTGACACTGGGACAGGAGAATAATTATTACTCCAAGACAGAATTATTATTGGAAAAATCTGAGATGCTAGGAGGAACGTTGCAATATAACATCACACACCTTCGTAGCATTCACCAATGAAATAGCCCACAATGAAAATCGAAATCTTCATATCAAAACCCCCAAGGGCACCTACAGACCTCCAAAATGCCAGCGCTTAGCTATACATAAAACACATAACAATAATTAGCACAACTGGAGTGATTGTAATGAACCTATGTTAATATTTTTGAACCATGCTGCGAAATGCACCCTAAAACGGCAAAATAATAACATTTAATAATAGTATATCCAAGGGATCTAGAACTACAGGAGTTAGAAGAACCACAACAAAACAGCTCCATTGTGGTAAAGCTAGAGAGGAGAGGGGTGGGTTAAACTATACACAGAACGTGATATCAGCTGTTTGCGCTTCTGGTCTATTCCTAACTATGTTACCTAAGAACAAACAGCTGGAAGTAGGGAGGAGTGTGCATCCACCTACGATACACGTCTACATAAGGCAGCTACAGCAGAGGCTGTGGTTTACCTTTAAACTTGTGTCTGTCTTTGCGAGGTTTTTTGCCTGATGGGAAAAGTGCTATGTTCATAGGAATAAAAACAGAGTGAACAATGGTTAAATGAGAATAAGAGAGAACAAGGTGGGTAACACACAGAATACAGATAAAAATGGATTGCTGGAAATATAAAAGCATATTTTTTAAACATTCGGTTTTAATTAGTCACTCAAGTGTTTTGGTATGTTCCTATTTTGCATCTAAATCCAGTCCATCAGGTAAGTGACACACACGTATCAGGGAAAGAACAAGAGTTTATTAAAGCCATGGTCACATGATAAGCTTTACACTTTAGTGGTTAATCAGTGCATACATTTTGTTATATTCAATTTACTGTGTGTACCATTAAATAAGACCTAACAAAAGGCCAGCTAGAATCCAAGAACCAGTGGATCAAGCTGTCGTATTTCTCATGTTATATTGCTCATAAGCATGCAGAGGTAAATCCCAATCAGTAAGTAATGCGGATACTGCAAGTAACAACAATTAGTAACTTCGACCACATGGCCTTACAGGCCATTAGAAGGACATAAACTTGGAACATATGTGGTCTTGAACCAAATTAGTGCAAGCCCATGCCTTTAATTTCATGCTAGTTATTAACTCCTTATTGTAAAGTCCCCCACCATATAATTCCCTGATGTTGTATCCTACTCACCAAAACTCTGTTTTTCTATTTACTCATTATCTCTTTCTCCTATAGTCATCATCCCCTCCTTAATACCCAAATCCATGGTGCTACCCCAATACCACAAATAATGATGTACTGCTTCTACTATCACCCACCAGGCCACACGTCCTTTACGTCTCACGCTTAAAGGAAAGATTCCCGTTGCAATGCTTTGACCTCCAAATAACCGTTTACTGCCCTTACACTTCGCTACTGTCACCATGGACATCAATTGGAGCCAGCTTGGGACACCAGCTGCTACTTGAGCTTCTCCCTATGGTACATAAAGCACTGCTTGGAGAACCCTAGTCTCTGGGCTAAGATAGCAGCGCTAGAAAAAGAAGGCAAACAAAGCTCTAAGAGACAAGTTTACCTTCTTTAGTTTCCACTTCTTGCCCTTTCTCTAGCCCCTCAGAAGAACATAGGCGGATGACGGGCGAATTTGGGTAAGTGTCAACCCAGTAACGTACCTGAAGAGTCAAATGGTGTGTGACATCACTTACAAAAACCTTGGTCGCCAGGCACCAACAGAACTGATTCAGAGTTCCTGGAGGGGTGGGGGGGGGGGTGGGGGGCATGTTCTTTAATCAATGAATGCATGTGTGAGAAGATAGCATGCTGCTACACAATAATACACCACTCTGCATGCACCAGTCTGTTGATAACAGAGTACTGGAGAGGCTGCCATATAACTTTCTACTTTCAGTAAACAGAAGGCAGGCGATCCCCTGTAGCATTAGTCGAGGCTCTTTGAAGTCATAAGCTGCCTGCAACGAGTGATTACAGGCGAGGTCTGGCTTTTAGTTGTAGGGACCAGTCCTTACGAGAGTCCTGACCTTATATATGGAAAAGGACTTAAAGGACTATCTACAGGTACTAAAAATAATCAATGCGCAAGATTTCATTGTAAAAAATCTGGTGATTTATTTTATATTCTCAAAAGAGCAGAACTTGGAAAATTTCTACTCAGTCAAAGAAGTCGTCTGCATTTACGAAATGTTCAACATTAAAAAGAAATTAAGGGTGTCACCAGCAAGGGGGCAATATATAGCCTCTGCCAGCAACCAATATGGCTCCACTGACACAATTAGTAAGAGGTAAATTATCACAATGTATGTGTAGGTGACAGGAACTCCTTGCATCACCAACTCCAGAAATTGCCATCCAAATGTTAATGGCAAGATTACAATGCAACAACGTTTGTAAAGTCTACATTTTTTCTCAAATGCAGTATTAACATGGACAGTTATCAATTAGGTCTGCTATGAAAAAAACAGCCAGTAGGGCATTGGGGTGGGAGAAATGCATAATTTGCCACATCAGACACCCCGCCATTCTTGGGACCATATGTACACAGAGAAAGATGAACAAAGGCAATCAAAGATAACCCTGTCTCACATCTGGACATTTCAAAGCTTGACTCCTGCAGTGACTGCTAGTGATGCAATACAAAGCTTAGCAGTTTAAATCGAAAGACTAAGAGAACACACACGTAATACAGTGAGACTAGCAATGCCTTAGTAAATGTCACGTTGTAATGTAAGATTAGAGACTTATATGATCAATCAAAGTTAATCTAGACAGCTGTAGTGGGCCAGTGTCTAACTCCTGAACGTCTTAGTGGAATACATTTATGGAAAAGAGCTAGGTTGATAAAGGGCAGTCAGCTAGCAATAGAAATTGGTCTCATTAAAATAAGTTACTGTCACATTTGACCATTTTGAGAACAACGTTTTGCTTGTGCAAGAAATGAGGACTTAATGAACCGAGTGAAGTGCAAAATCCTCAGAAAGACTTCTGTTTCTCAAAGTCATGTTGTGTGACAGCACAGGGATTCCTCTGAAGAACTGCAGAATCAGTCAGAAGATTCAGTGTCATCAGCATGTCGACGACGATCCCTGTCCACTTTTACGTTTGGAATTAGAAAATGAATGTATTTTCTCACTCTGCATTCTCAGTGCCATGCTTGTGATGATTTTTTGCACTTCAAATCTGAATTGAAATTCCTCCCTGAATTTCTGTCTGAACAATTTCTGTGGAGCAATTCACATTCTTGTTTTCCTAATCAAAAGCAAATGTCACATTCCTAACCACCCAAAGAATTTTAAGGTGGGTTACTTGGCAAATTATCATTTTGCACAATGGAGGATTTAATATCAACAAATAAAACCACAATTGTTCACTTCTGTGTCTGAAGACCATTTAGTTCATTGAAGCAATTTTGTATAGTGAGCAAATATCCTTACACTTATAAAACGACAATATTACTTTCATAGCAAGAGTGATTCTGGCCTTCTACTGGGCAAAGGTAATCCTGAGCATGACTTGCAGACTCTGCTACCTTTTTTGCTTCTTCTTTGTTGTATTCCTGCTTCAGGAAGTTGATTCCAAAGTTAGCTTAGACCACTGGCTCTGGTTCGATATAGAAATTAACTAGAAAACATGGCTGACAGACTTGCTCACCGTGCATTCCTTCCAGTGCATAACAAATTAATATTAATACAGCAATAAAAACATACCTAACTAGAAAACATCTACCAGTACAAACTAAGGCTTAAGATGCATCCAACTGAGGCTTTCCAGTTTCTCACACACGTAAGCTTTGGGAAACTTCTCAAATTAACCATCACATAATGCATGAAATTACAAAATGACAAATGTTGACATTCAGTTATAGACTAGATGCAAAATGAATGTTGCTACGAAGGATTTTTATGTTTCCCCCACTCTTCCACTAATCCCGAAACAGATAACACATACAGGCTATCCAAGGTGGAAATAAGATTAATTAGCCTGACACAAAGGAAATCTAGCACCCCAACCTGTGTTTACTTGTGTTTCCACAGACGTGTGTCATGTCTGCAGGGTCCAAATTTACATAGGTAGCGCAGAAGACATTCCACAGAAGTAAAAGTAGGTAGCCAGACAATGCAGCTAGTAGAAAGGCATCACTGTTGGCACGCATCGTCCCTAGGTTTGGGTGCCAAACCATGTTTTTGGGCACTCAATGGGAAATTTCAGCTGCTAGATACTGCTTGAAATTGCGTGCTTACCCTGATGTGACTTATACTGAGTCTACCCAAGTGGACCACAATTTAATTCCACCAAACACTGAAAGGAACCTTGGAAAGTAGCATATAAAATGGAGGAATTACATATTAGACCTTCCAAAGTTTCAAGATCCCTATCACTACAACTTCAACTTCTTCCAGACAATGACTGTCTGGTAACTAATGAATCACACCAAGTCTACTGTCCTCCCATCATGACTCCTTTCATTCTTCCTGGACCTTTGGGAACCAAGATTCCTCTTTTTCAGGTAAGAAAGTGCATAAAGTAGAAAAATTAAATAAGGCAAAATTCATGCTGTTAGCAAAAAGTGTGCTGTTTTAAGGTTAAATAATTTCCTGCAAACTCCAATGAGGAAACTTGCAAGAGAAATTAATACATTGACATAAGTCCCTAGGGCGACATTAAATGATCCTTTTACCTCAAATGCTGCCAGTGAATCACTAACATCAGCTAGCAAGACCAGTGACTGGACCATAAACTTCAAAGATTTGATGAGTATTTGCCTCTTTCCTTCTAAACAAAGATTCACAAATACTGAAGGAGAACAAAGGATATTCAACTAAATATATTGATGTGGTAGTGAATATGTTTTTATCTCTTAATTTGATTACTATGATGTTTGTTCAGTTGAGTTGATGGACCAAGAGTAGTCCAGCAGCCAATAAAGCAGGGTTCTCCTTAATGAACAGAAAAACAGGAAGCTATGTGTCTGCAGGAAGTAAGGTAATATATGCTGGAAGAGATAACAGAACGTTTACTCTCAAAAATCGAAATCAACCCTTCCATTTTAATTTAGATGGGACAAACAAGATCTATGGCGCGAGTTAAACAAGCAAATAGTAATATCTCTGCAGCTCCAGATGAAGGTTATTAATAAAGAATGCTGACTGATAATTGCCATCTCCAGCGGAACATTAGAGTGTCGGGCTACTTGTCATACAAAGATACCTTGCAACACAGGATAATTCCTCCACTCATTATCCAGGGTTACAAGCTGAAGCCTTCCCACCTTACACCTATCACCCCCAAAAGATGTGCACACAGAGAAGCAACGAGAACATTAAGGAAGCAGAGAGCCCAGTCAACTTGGATGGTTAAACTCCCACCTGAATGCAAGTATACTGTAAAATAAAAGGATTTTACAATCTAGTTATTTTCCCTTTTATTGAGAAGGGAACAAGCGGAGTCCATTAACAGACACATGATTATATTAGTAAAACTTACAGATCTCGACCTAAGAATAACTCCATTCCAATGACTTGACGTTATCAAATTCCAAAGAGAACAAGAGTATTGACATTAAATGAGCTCATTGGGCAATATGTACTAGTTAGATATGCTGAAATGTATTTTATCATTTTTGGACTCCTTCCTGCCCATGCTAATTGATATTACAAGTAATATGTAACATGAGAAGTCAAAGTATATATCTAACCTGCTGGATTTAGGATGGATCCGTAATTAAAAGAGGCAGGCCACCTAGGGACTGATTCAGAAAGGTAAATATGCTCATGTAGATTTATAAATTTGTAGATTTATTAGACCGAGTCATAAGGCTTCACTTTTTTTTGTTGCTATTCTACTCATAGGTGTAGACATAGCCAACTCCAACCCCTAAAATGAGGGGTGGAGACTCCCAAAACAGAATCTAGGATTTTAAAGTTGCAGGTGGTAATTTTTACCAGTTAGTGGAGGTTACCACTGAGGTGCTAATCTCCCTCTAGGCAAGTATAACAAAAATAATTACAGTTTAGCCTTATTCAGAAAAGATCATTTTTAATGTAAAATATGCAGATAAATTAATGTAAAATATTTATGAATCTAGAAATTTAATAACGTGTCAAAGCAAATTAACTCGTCAAATTAAATGTGTATTTAATAATAAAATAATTTAAATACATTAATTTAAACATTTTAATTTGAAAACAATTAAAATATAAAGTGCTTATCCTCATTAAAAAAAAGAAACTATTAATATTAGGTACGCTTGGTTAAAAGCTTTATATTTAATAGTTACATTTATTCCACATTAGGTTTAAAGACTTAAAATGAATTTCTGAATGAAGGGTGCATTGAACTTCGAAATGCCATTGTTATAATCCTGGTATCCAGAAGACCTGGGTGCTAACTGTTTTTAGATTCAAACTTTTGCAAACATCTTCAATAGAGCACTAACTTCATGGTTTGTGTTTGCCAAAAGTAGTACTGTGACATTGTTAATATTTTAAAATCTTGTACATTCCAGAGTTTCAGAGCCTTTTAAGAGGTCCTGGTTACTACTCAATCTTAAATTGGGAACAAAGCATTTTCTAAACAATGTCATGAGCTTGTTTGGTCATAATGTTTACCTTGCTGAAGGCACGTTTCTTGCAACTCTCTGCTGATTAAATTCACTGGTTGGTCAACGCTCACTCATCTGAAATGAAGTGTCTCAAACACAGTGTTTATTGATTTTCTGAGTGCATTAAACCTCTTATTAGACTTGATGACTTTAGTACTACTGAGGCTTTCTCAAACTCATAAATCCAGTTTACAACAGTAGATAATCTATATTACATTGCGGTGCTCAAATAAGCAACAATCTGATATTTTAAAACTTAGCATTTCAATGTCAAAAATAGATTACATAATCCTTATTTGAGCAAGAATAGCTGACTTTCCCAGACTGAAAAGTTCAAGTAGTACTGGGTGGGCAGCGGCAGGTTAGGTAGGATGGTAACAAAGATGATTACATTGGGAGTATCGGTCAGCTGCCTAAAATATACAATGGCCTGTTGTACTCGGGGCCTCACCACAAATAAGAGTGCCTCAGACATGGAAATTCATTAAGGACAAGCTGACAGTTGGCCCAGCTGTCCTGTAATTCAGTTTAGTGAGTACAGCACTAACTGAACTTCAAGCGCAGAAAAGTCTGTCTTCATCTGAGTCCTTTTTACACTGTGAACACAAAGGAGTGACTTTTTGAATATCAGGCTGCCTTGTAGCCTACAATCTACCTGAATACTTAACTGTTTAGCGGAGACATTATGCCATGCTCAGACCCATGAAGGTGGTATCTGCAGACTTTGGGCCCATAAAAATGACCAAAAGCTGTCTGGCTTTCAGACCCCTCTCAGTCGCCCCCGTCATCCGATTCCTGATAAACAGGAGGAATGATCGGAGCCGGACGGTAGATGAAATGGTCATCCATCGACGTCGGGTGCGGCGCCGGACGGCGCCGTACCGGCTTCGGGTCCGGACCGGGGCTGAACCAGGGAACGGCGTCGTCTGGAGACGGCGCCGGAGGTGGAACCGGTGTCGGCGCCGGCGCCGGCGGAGGAGGCGCCGTGAGGTCGACCGGCGCCGACCGAGATCCAGGCCTGGATCCCTCGGGGACCTGCGGCGTCGGGGCCGGAGCCGTCGACGGCACCGGAGCCGCCGGCAGGCGAGGTCGCCCAGTCGAACTTGCGGGGCCCGAAGGCACGCCTACAGGCGTCGACGGTGGAGCCAGGCCCCTCATGGCCGAGAGGAAGGTACTGACCTCCCCCGGATTCGCGTCAGTCCCAGGGACCGGCGGGTATGGGGACGGACGCGGCTCCTGCGGCCTCAACGGAGCCGTGGGGGTGGGACCACCCTGACCCTCAGCCGAGTCGCGCGACCGGCGAGGGGAGTCCGAAGAGCGATGTCGTCTCTTGGACTTCTTGGAGTGCTTCGACTTACCCGAAGACCCCGACGAGCGATGACGATGACTGCGGCTCCGCGATCGGTCCTTGGATCTCCTCCTGGACCGGGACCGAGAGCGACGCGGAGCCGAGTGCCGAAGCTCGAGAAGCTTACGGGACCGCTCCCGCCTAGCTTTCGACGTCAAGGCCTGGCAATCGAGGCACGACTCCGCGTCATGGTCGGGCCCCAGGCAATACAGGCACCGGCGATAGTGATCCGTCACCGACATCAGGCGATGACAGGCGTCACAGGCTTTGAAACCAGGCATCCTACCGACACCAGAGTCGAGTCGATAGACCAAAAGAAGTCAAAAAAGTTAGTCAAAAAATGACTAGGAGTAAGCTCTTCCCGGATCGGCGCTTACTGGCGCGGAAAAAAGAAGAACTGACGTCAGCGCGCGAGGGCGGCGTCCAAGTACTCCGACGACGTCATTCCGGCGCACGACGCTGACGACGGACACAGAGCCGCAGACGACGCCTACCGACGTGCAAGGGGTATTGCTACAAAAATCTTTCCGGATCCAGCCTGACGCCTGGGGATATTCTAAGGTGAGGAATCTAACTAACGTGTTTCTTTCAGATACAACTTTCATTCTGTTTAACGAAGGATCTAGACAGCAGCTGATATTAAGTTTTAGAGGGTTATGTATTTCTAAACAGGTACTTTTCTTACTATTTGCTTTATTGTGATAACTGCTTGTAGCACAGATCAGATACATTTATGCTTATTGGAAATTTCAGAAAAACAGTTGAATGTGAATAGTCAGCAAAGCTTTAAATTCTAGCTTAATAAACCAGAAGTAGACACCTTTCCAGATCTGAGGGGGTTCTATTTAGTTGTATTTTATATAGGACTCAACAACGGGATGCCCTGTATCTTTTTCTCTACACATTGGATTTGGGGAAGGACCACCAGAATTCCAGCTAAGGAGACTAGTGTGGTGTTCACCAGGGACTGAAACAAGATCTTACAGAGGTACTCTATTTGATCCTCTTTCAATTATATGTCTACATCTGACCGAGCATTGTTGCCATATGGATTCCGGAGGGTATCCAAACTAAAAAAAGTCAAAATATATAAGAACAGGAACATTCACAGTTCGAACCAGTGACATCTAACAGTGCTTTGGAGAATATTATCTTATTGGAATTTGTTACAAAGGCCTCCAACAATGTCTAAAATTATGTTAAATGGAGCAGTGTGCTTTCTGGGCTCCCCCTCTAGAGTTGTGGGCGTGCCTGAAATGGGAGAGGCCTGGGGTTTATGGGCTGAACAATGGGTTTCTGAGACCAGGTAAGCCCGAGGATGCAGAGGCTGGGGCCTGTTAATGTGTTCACCATTTCCCAGGGCCAAAAGCGAACACAATTGTAGGGGAACAAGAACCCAGTTGATCTCCTATATTTAGGGGATGACCATTAGCAATTTTCTCTTGTAGAAACTATCTAACGATGGTGAGGAGTCCTAGGCCAGAATCTATCATTATTTTCAGTCTGTTCATTTGGCAGGCTCATCTAACCAAGAAAGAGTAGTTTTATAGTTTTTACAGTTCAGTACATGCATGAGCAGTATTGTGCAGTGGATGCTACTTAAGTCTCTTAAGCTTAACTCCAACAAAACGGAGGTGCTAATGTTTGGTAACAACAATACCTCCTGGAGTACTGCCTTTTGGCCATCAAACTTTGGTTCGCCACCAATTCCAGTCTAGATGGCAAGGAGTCTGGGTGTCATTTTTGACGACAGATTAACCTTCATAGAACATTCAAATCAGGTGACCTCCTCCTGTTTCTTTATGGTGAAAATATTAAAAAAGATTTTACCATTTTTACAAATAGAGCACAGGAAAGCAGTAATTAATACCTTGTTAATAACAAAAATTGATTACTGCAAAGGACTATTTGTAGGATGCCAAGTATGTCTTCTCGATAAACTTCAGACTCTGCAAAACGCCGCAGCAAGAGCTCTGTTGAACCTAACAAAATTCTGTTCAGTATCCAATTCCATTAGGGAACTTTACTGGCTCCCAATCAGGGAGCATATTCAATTCAAAGCGCTTTGTTGGGTTCACAAGGAACTACATCAAAATGGTCCATTTTTCTTGCAGGAAATTGTTAACTGGTATACCCCGCAGTGTTACCATACGATCTAGAACTGCTAACAAAGTACAAGTACCTCGAATAAGAAAAGCCCACTGGAGTGGGAGAAGCTTTACCTAAACTGCAGCATAATGTTGGAATTTACTGCCAGAACATCTAAGAGCTCAACCAACCCTCTTGAAATTTAGGAAGGATTTACAAACCTGCGTTTTTTCTTTGACAAACGGGCCTGTACTCCTTAAAAGTCTGGATTGCTTCTGTGATTATTGACAATGCTTAGAGTTCTTGCCAACAGCGCCAAGACGCCTATTTTGGTATAAGCAAGCTTTACAAATTCTTTAACATTAACATCACTAATGTGACCTACTAATGGCACGTCACACTTACATGCCTCAATTAGATCAGTGGAGAGGGCCAAGCACCAACCTAATATTACTCAGTTTGAGCTGCCCAGTAACAATTTGGTAGACCACACACAGACTTATATGAGCATAAGCTGTAGACTTCTCAATGAAGAACAGATCCTCTTTCAAAACAAACCCCTATTTCTCAGCTTGCAATCTCACTGACCGCTAGTCCAGCAGCAGTTCACCACTCACTAGACTATTAGGAAAGCACATTGGAGCCAATAGGATCTATCCCATAAATTACACTTTTTTTGCATGGGTATGCCTGTACTTGCCACCTACATGAAGAAAAATGGCAGTGGTAATGCCCTCATCAGCAACTGCCATCAGCACTTTTACCAGATGCCAGTACAGGTTGAATAATCAAAGAAACACAAAATGTTGTCATACTTTCTTGTCCCCTCACACAATCCCAGAGTAGGTTTGTGATTCACATGCCGCACAATCAGTTTGTAGCCACAAAGTATATTTGTGCAGCTGGGAGGTTACCAAACACTGTGAAATAACCAAGAAACCTTCTATAATCAAGATAGTCATAATGGTAATAACAAGGGGCCGCAACTGTAGGTAACTCCTGAAGGGGCAGAACAATATGGTTTTGGAAAACTCAACATGATAATGAACAGATTGAGCCAGCCTGCAGCTATTCCAGTTAAGTATCTATGCATCTATTCAGAGCTGACCCTCCTTATTGCTTGTATGTCTAAATTCCAATCTGGGGGAGCGGGAGGAAAAAGACAGCAAAGGGGTAGCTAAGGCCAGAACATCATCAACTTAGGCCAACAGAGTTATGATGATTTGTAAGCAAGAATAAGTACTATGCTTGTGAAGAAAATAATCTATACATATCATAAAACGTTGCAGAACAACGTGTGTAAAGATAGAAGAACTTATGTGACAAAGCAGGATTAATTGGAGAAAGCAGATTGTGTTAGTGTTAAGAAATCTGAGACAGCTTACCTGTTACTTGGGGTACATATGGCACTGACAACCTCTCCACACTGTATCCACTGCCACCTAATGATTCCGCAATCACGTTGGTCAGGAAAAACAAAATTTTCTCATGCTTCTCCAAAGATTTTGGAAGACTGTTGAGACAATATAGTGAATTAGAAAGAAAAAAACACGGATGAAAATTAAAATACATTATATACACCATGTAAAAAACTAGTGTTAATAACCAGTTTCTGTGACAGGAATAAATCAACTTGCTTGCTATAGGCCTACACAGCTTTGGAAATAATGAAATTATTATATGCAATCGTTTTTTACCCACAGCTGTTCTACACATTGTTTTGAGGGTGGCTAACAATCATGTGACGTTTAGAATGTAAGCCTGCACTGAACAGATTAAATAATAGGGACCCCACTAAGCATTCCTGCCTTAGTCCAATCCTAGTTTTAATTATACTAATACCAGCTGTACCCACATGTACTTGAACACAAGTACCAGCATAAAGTAAACAAAACAGACAAATAGCAGGATTAATTCCTCACGGTCCATGAGGCCTGAACATCAACATAATTGAATTCCACTTTCAAATCAACACAAGGACAGCATAGGTGACAGCCCTGAGATAACTGGACATAGTGGTGAAGTACATATAAAACCCCAACTTGTCCTACAGTTCTTACAGAACAAGGTATGATTTGTTTCAAAGTGTAAGGTAAATAGCAACAAAAGTCGCTTTATCAAGACTGATGATGTTCAATACAGTAGGATAGCTTATTGTTATTAGGAGATCTAATAGATGGTGTAGAGATCTGTTCTCTTTGCAAGATCCTGGAAATATGTCATTAAAGGTTGGAGTATCAAGAGGATTGCTATTCCCTCTAAAACATTATGACTGATAAAGTTGTTTGAACCCCTAGCGTCATTATTTATGAGCAAGGATACAGGCAAGAAGCAATCAACTAAATTCATTGAATATATTTTAAAACGTAGGACATTATTTAGGTTTTGGTAAAAAACAGGAGAAACAATATAAAATTGCAGTCTCCTCCCCACCCCCAAACATACAGCACCCCCAGCCTATTTGGAGGTGATACAACTGTGGGTTATCAACGGCGACCTCACCAGGTTCTGTTAATGGTAACCCCTGATCCAATGATTCATCCACCACAGGATCACCAGCTCATAGTGAAGGTTTTCCAACCCTTCTGAGGGCAAGGCATCCACCACTGATTTCCCATGCCAATATTAGGCCTAGTGGACACAGACAATGGAACTGTAGAATAGCCAGACATGTAGGAAGAAAACTATTTTCTTAACCAAAGAAAACCATTTTCTTAAACAAAGAAGTTTGGCAATCAAACGGTTTAAACATGCCATATGTTCAGCAAAATCGTAGATGGGGGAATCTCTACTTAGGGCGGACAGTCCTCTACAACTGCAGTTGTCGTGCAGTGCCCTCCGAGATCTGGACGTAATCGGACAGATTCCCCTGATGCTGCGCCCACTGGAACTTCAGGTCCCACTGCAGAGCCCGCATATGCCACCTGACATGATCGACCAGCAGGATGCAGGAGGCCATGAGGCCCAGCACCCTCAGGGTCATTCGGACTGAAACCCGGGATAGAGGCTGAAAGATCAGAATCATAGCCCGTATATCCCGGACTCGCTGTTCTGGAGGATAGACCCGAAACTGCATCGTGTCCAGAACCGCTCCGATGAAGTGGAGCTTCTCTGAGGGAATCAGGTGTGACTAAGGCACATTGATGGAGAACCCCAGCGAAAGCAGGAGGTCCGCCGAAGTCTGGAGGTGGGAAACGACTGTCTGGGGCGAGCCCGCCTTCAACAGCCAGTCGTCGAGATAGGGGAAGACTTAAACCCCTGATCTGTGCAGATGAGCTGCGACCACCACCATCCCTTTCGTGAACACCCGAGGGGCGTTGGTAAGGCCAAAGGGGAGCATGGTAAATTGAAAATGCTCGTGGCCTACCGCGAACCGTAGGTAACGCCGATGGGCCGGCAGGACGGGAATGTGGAAATAAGCATCCTGCGAATCCAACGCTACCATCCAGTCTTCCGGGTCAAGGGTAGACAAGACCTGAGCAAGCGTCAACATCTTGAACTTCTCCTTCCGGAGGAAGCGATTGACGTTCCTGAGGTCCAAGATGGGACGCAAGCCCTTGTCCTTCTAGGGGACCAGAAAGTATTGGGAGTAACAACCACGACCTACTTCTGGGACAAGAACGTGTTCGATGGTTCCCTTGGCCTGCTGGAGAAGGGCCAGATGATCCTCCAACATGCGGTGCTATTGCGGTGGCATGGCTGGAGTGGTAGTCTCGAAGGGGAGGGAGTAGCCCCTTCGGACTATTTGCAAAACCCACCTGTCTGACGGGATGTTGCGCCAGTGGGAGAGGTGATGGCGAATCCTGCCACCCAACTGGCGTTTGATGGGCCTGAAAAGACGGACTAGGTGGGTTTGGAGGCTGCTGCAGAGGGAGGTTGGTGGACTGGCACGCCTGCTGGCCCCCCGAACCACAACGGTTATTCCTACGTCCCTGGCCGCGCGAAGGATGGATAACTTGCTGCGGCCTGTGGCTCTGGGCAGGACATAATGGGGCACCCCTTCCGTAGCCACGAAAGGGGCGAAAAGCAGAATGCGCAGGACGGGAGGAGAGACCCAAGGACTTGGCCGTAGCCCGTGAGTCCTTGAAATGCTCTAACGCGTTGTCTGCTTTGTCGCCAAAAAGACGACGGCCATCATAGGGCATGTCCATCAAGGTGTTCTGGACATCCCCTGAAAAGCCAGACCTCATCCAGGCGTAGCGACGAAGCGCTACGGATGATGAAATGGTTATGCCCAGAGAGTCGGCGGTGTCCAGTCCACAACGTATCGTAAACTTCGCTGCATCCCTCCCGGCTGCAACAGACTGGGAGAGCACTGCCCGGGCCTCCTCCGGACACTGAGGCAGCTCCTGCACCACCGTATCCCACATCGTGTGGGAATAATGGCCTAAGAGACATGCGGTGTTTACGGACCGCAGTCCTAAGTTGGCAAAAGAGAAAATTTTCTTGCAAAGGTGGTACTGCTTCTTGGATTCCCTTTCCGGTGGTGCGGTAGGGAAGGCGCTTTTGGAAGTGGAGGCTTGGACCACCAAGCTCTCCAGGGTGGGGTGTTGGGAGAGGAAAGTGAGGTAGCGCGGAGCCGGACGGTGGCATTGGGCAATCATCCTGTCCACGGGGGCCCCCGTGTTGGGCCTGGACCACGTGCCCAAAAGGATGTCGGTGAGGGCCTCATTAAACGGCAGCAGGGGCTCCGAAGAGCTCGCAGCCGGTTGAAGCACCTCTGTCAGGAGGTTAGTCCTGACTGTCACAGTAGGAAGCTCGAGGTTGAGAGCCTCGGCCGCCCTACGCAACACCACTGCGTATGACCCTCCCTCCTATGTAGCCCGGTAGGAGCAGACAACATGCCAAGGTCAGGGGAGGTGTCCAAACCACTGGCATCTCCCTGTTGCTCTCTTCAGTCCTGTTCACTGTCTAACTGGTCAGTTAAAGGACCACCTGACACCTCCCAGTCCTCTTCCTCATCCTCTAGGTGCCATTGTGGTTGAAAAGGGACCCCAGGAGTGAACAGGGGCACAAAAGCCCCCTCGGCGCCGGTTCCGTCCGGCTCAGTGTCCACGTCGGGATGGAGGCTGGGGTCGATGCCGGCCGGGGACTGACCGGCGTCGAGCGCAGTAGTGGTGCTGTTGGAAGCGGCGCCAGTGGAGGCATTACCAGGTCAACCAGCGCCGATCCGGGTCCAGGCCTGGATCCAAGTGGGGCCTGCGGTGCCGTGGCTGGAGCCGCCGGCAGCGAAGACCTAGGCCCCCCAACAGAGTCAGCGGGGCCCGAAGGCATACCAATGGGGTCGGTCCGCCCAAAGATGGCATGCATCGCCTCGTAGAACGTACGAAGCTGGGCAGGAGTCGCTCTGGGTCCCGGAAAGGGAGGGAAACTCGGAGTTGACTCTTTGGGCTCCGCACGTGAAGCCACGGGAGGGGCACCATCCGCGTGCCTCGTCGGATCGGCCAACCAACGAGGATAAGTCGAAGAGCGACAATGCTTCTTCGACTTCTTTTTATGCTTCGACTTACCCAACCCCCAGTGCGAATACTTCGAAGACTTGGAACTGGAATGATGGTGGCTCCGCGACCGGTCCCTCGACCTCCATCTCGACCAGGACCTCGAACGGCGCAGAGCCGACTGCCGATGTTCAAGCAGCTTTCGGGACCGCTCCTGCAAAGCCTTCGGCGCCATCGACCGGCAGTCGGAGCACAACTTGGGGTCGTGGTCGAGCTCCACGCAAAAAAGACACAAGCGGTGCAGATCCGTCACTGACATCATGTGATGACAGGATCTGTAGGCCGTGAAACCGGCCATCCCTTGTGCACCTTTTGGAGTCAAAGACTCGAAAAAAGACGTCAACAAAAGTCGAGAAAAAGTTAGTCAAAAATTGACCGAGGTACCGCTCTTCCCGATATGCGCTGGCTGGCGCAGAAAAAGAAAGAACTGATGTCAGCGTGCGAGGGCGGCATCTAAGTAGCTGCCGCAACATCATCCCGGCGACCACGACGCAGACGACGGACGCGGAGCCGACAGACGCCACCTTCGGACACGCAGAGGTACTGCTGACGAAAAAACTTTCCAGATCCAGTCTGACGCCTGGGGGTAATTCGAAGGTAAGGAATCTATAACTAACGTGTTTCTTTCTGATGACTTTGACAGCAACGATGACTTGTGGGAACTGCACTGAGAGTGAGAATGAGTCTGCACCATCAACTTTGAGCAGGACTTTTGAGACTTCTTTCGGTGTTCAATTACATACAACTTGGCTTCACGTTCTTGGAACTCCTTCAGATTTAGAAGGGCAAATTCCTTGCACAACTTGGCATTGTGGCCTGAACCCAAACACCAGAGACCTGTCTTGTGAGCATCTGTCTCAGACATCTGTTTGTGACAGTCTGTACAAGTTTTGATCCATTTAGTTTAAGGAGGGGATATTGTCCCTTGCTCAGTGGAAAATTGAATTTTCTTCTTTTTAGTAAAACTTTTTATTAACACACATCAGCTCACCAAGTACATTACACAGAACGCAGTAAGTCACACAACACGGGTACAGTAGGTACATTCAGGCAATACAAAATGTTCCTTGGAAGGTCTAGGGCGATCTTCACTATCGGTAGTGAGGGGTGGTTGACAGATGTCCCCATGATAGGAATTCCATCTGCCCCACACTCGGGTCCAATTCTTAGGGCAACCCCGGGCTACGTATACTGTCTTTTCCCTGAACATTGAACAGTCCAGATCCTTCTCCCAATCATCCACCACAGGAGGTTGAGATGCCCCCACCACTGCGCAATGTTACTCTTAGCGAGCATAAGCCCCAAGGTGACCCATTGTATTAAGCAGTCATTCAGATCTGTCGGCTCCCAAATATTGAACAGACATCTACGCGCTTCGAGGCCAAGATGCGTTGACAGTACTGCATTAATGATGTCTTGCACTTCACGCCAGTAGGGTTGTATAGGGGCACATTCCCAAATTATGTGCATTAAAGTACCCACCCGGCCACATCCCCGTCTGCAATCCTCCCCGTCCACTCTCCCCATCCGTACCAACTGGGGTCCTGTCACATAACTCCTGTGGAGTATTTTTAGTTGGACTAGTTGGAGGCACGCTGGTATCGCCACGACTCTAGGCAAGGAAACGGCCTCTTGCCATTCCTCGTCATCCATCTCAATTCCATCTCTGGACCATTTCTCGCGAAGCACTTGGAGAGGATCTGGCATATTATTTATCAGTTTTTTGTACATCAGTGAGATAGTGGCAAAATTGAAATGTTGAGAAAAACTAGTACACTGACCAGAAATATTTTGCTTGTTAAGGCTATAGTTTTCTTTTTTCTAGAAAAACAAGGGGAAAGTCATGCTTACCTATTTTCTTAACCTTAAACACTACTCCAAGAAAAAAATTAGATTGACACTTTTCACTGATACCAACCATCTTCTGTCAGTTTAATAGTGTCAGGAGAAGAAGGGGCCCGTCTACATCAGCATTTTTAGCACATATAAAAGAAGCAAGCAAGAGTTAACGCTGAGATTCCCCACAAAGCATATAAAATATATAATTACAGATTGTAAAAATGTTTTTCAAACTACCTGAAATCTTTCAACTTGCACTCAAACAGACTACGATTTTAATTACATCCTTCAGAAGGATCAAGTCTTGCTATCATTTACTACACAAAAACAGGCATTCTCAAGATGTACTAGCACACAGGATTCAGTCCTGTTTTGATGTTAGGACTGCGATTTTAATAGCATCACTAGACGCTCAAATTAACCTCAATCTTCTCCTTGCCCAAATGCTTCCTGGCGTGTCTTCCTTTTCAGGAGCTCATGTGGGCTGACAACATCCTTGCGACTGGTATAAGCAGAGTCTATCTGTATACTCATCTCTTTGGCTAAACAACAAAAAGAAATAAATGGGAACAACAAGAGAGCGAGGAAAAGAAAAACTTGTCCTCTTCCCCAAACAATTTGACAAACCAAAGTGGACAAGTTTTATGATTCAGAGCAAACTTTTTTTGCTATCATTGTTGTAATAAACGTGAAAGGAGAGAGAGCACAACTGCTGTGAAAGAAACCCCTCACCCACCTACCTAGTAGGTGGCATGCTTCATCATCGGGGCCCAACTGGATTGTCTAGCACAATCCAGTTGTGCTACAACGCCTGAGATACAGCGGAGCAGGGTTTTGAGCAGAAAGTGGCGTGCTATGTGTGATGTGTATAAGAGTTAAAAAAGTCTCTGGGAATTGCCCTATGGAAAAACTTTAATTATAAGGGTCCCAGGACTAATGTAAAAAAGTTTGGCGGGATATGTAATTAGGAAGATTATTTTCCTGGTATCCCTTGTAACTAAGGTCAACTAGTTTCAGCCTTCTCGATGGTTCTAGAGGCTTTCGTCAGGACCAGCAAAAAAATTGTGAATGGCCATATACACAAGGTATAGGCCACGTGTAAATATCAGCACACACCCTAAAGTGTGCTGTGAGTGTAGTGATACGGTACTCACAGTAACTCCGTTTGAGATTACCTGAAAATGAAGAATTCATTTAGATATGGAGAACAGTTGTGAATCATGCATATACACTAGATGCATGCTCCTTTCAACTAAAGGCTAGTGATCTGAAGCCAAATGACTTTGTGAGTGTGCATGAACACTATAAAGGCTTGCGTGGCTACAATGTGTCCCAGAGGATCCGTGAGTGAGTAGATATCGTAATATTGGGGCACATGGTGCGCATACTCTTTATCCATTGTGTGCGTGCCTGTGGCGCAGTCATATACATATTGTTCATATTAGGTGTGACTATACAAGTCATGAAGAAACAGGGGGCCAATATGCTAAGTGGCCAAGTGCGCGTGCAATATGGTGATTATTTGTTGATATGGTGGCGTATATTAACATGGTGTCCACTGTGTGTGGAGTTCAACAAACAGACACAGATAAATAAAAATGACAGACAAACAACAGCTAAATGACAAACAACATGAAACGCGGTCTCACTTGAATAGAGAGGTTGTTATGCCTCTAGGATTAGATCGCCGTATGTTTCTCCGCTTGACCTTAATGGAAACAAATGGCGGGGAGAATTGTTTGTAAACGCCTACCGGTAATGAGCATTACCGTAATAATTTAAATTAAAGCGGCGTAGCTTTCTGGGTCTAAACGGGACCAAAGGTCGCTCAATATTAACCCGTCCTAGTCATTGTACTCACAGTTGTAAGGGAGGACAGGTCCGTAGTACCTAGAACGGCGCTCGGGTCCGCTTGTTCAGCGCCGATACAGAAATGGGGAGTGGTTAAAGAAGCCGGCAAACAGGAAGTTGTGTGTTGCGGCTGAGAAAGACTAGAACGCCGCGAGTGGTGCAGACGTAGCCTATGTGTGTTAGAAAGGGAAGAAATTACTTGATGTCACGTGTTGTGAGTTTATTGTAAAAACAACACGAAATTCAGAAATATGTATATCCGTCCCACTGTGGTGCAGCTAAACAGTATTGGTAAATATATGGCTACATGCGGACTATAATAACAGGCATGTGTCTGTGTGATTGCATACAAGGCGATCTATGCCTGTATGTTAAAGGGAGATTAGAGAAGGGATAATAGCTGCCTCTTAAAGCTGTGTATGGAGTTCTAAGTGTAGCGGTACTGTGTACTGTGTGCAGATCAGATGGTAGCTATGGTGAATAACCGTAGGAGTCTGCACAGTTTCAGAAATGGGTGCACAAGACTGCGCAAGATATATGTTGCAGGCTAGAGAGTGATCGAATGCAGTAAATATTTGCTGTCATCAATACCGATGTATACTATTCCAGGGTACATTATCATTAAGTCCTGAGATGTGGGTTGAAAGTCTATATACCCAGCGTTGTTCTTTTTCGAACAGACGTTCCTGGATGTCGGTAGGATTGGGATCAAGTTGTTCAATTATGACCCACGACATGTCATTGGTGGTATGCCCCTTGGCTAGATAGTGTTCTGTAAGTTTTGTCGTGCTGCGTTTGCAGCGGATGTTACTGCGATGCTCGCAGATTCTGGTTTTGACCTTTCTGGTGGTCATCCCGACATATCGTAATTTGCATGGGCATGTGATGAGGTAGATGACATTTGCCGAATTGCAGTTGGTATGTTTCATAATTGTCCAGATTTTATCTTGTTCAAGATGTAGTGTTTTCGTGGATTGGGTAAGATGGCAGATGCTGCAGTTGCCACATGGGTAGTGGCCTGTCACTTCTGGTAGTCCCCATGCATTCAGTACTGTGCTAGGAGTGGTCAGAGTCTTTTTTGGTCTGGTCGGCACTAGACTGTCTCTGAGGTTATGTGACCTTTTGTAGGAAAATAAAGGTTTTTCCCATTGTAGCTTGCCTGAAGTTACAATTTTCCAGTTGGTTTGTATCAGTTTGGCTACTTGATTAGAGATGGAATTAAAGGTAGTTACACATGTAAGTGGTATGGTAGTTGACAAGTTCATCTTGGGTTCCAGTAGCCCTTCACGATTTTGGTTACGGGCTCTTTTTTGTGCTTTGTGGATAACTTTGTTGGGGTATCCACGGTTTTGGAGTTTTGTAGTTAGTTCATCTGATTGTTTTTTAAAATCTTTAAGTTCGCTACAGTTTCGGCGCAGTCTGAGGTATTGACCAAATGGCAAATTGTCCCTTAGAGGCCTGGGGTGGAAACTCTGGAAATGTAACAGAGAATTTTTCGCTGTTGGTTTAAAGTGGGTTTTGGTTATCAGTATTCCATTTCGTGCTTCAATCTCCAAATCTAGAAAGATAATTTTGGTATTGCTTATGGTGTGAGTGAATCGTAGGTTTGGGTCAAGTGTGTTAATCCAATTCAGGAATTCATTCAGTCTTTGGTTGTTACTTGTCCTTATTAAGAATACATCATCGATGTATCTTTTGTAGAAGGTGATATCCTGATTGTATGTTGATTGAGGGTTGAGGATATGTAAATCTTCGAAATTGGACACGTATAGCCCCGCTACACTGGGAGCGAAGGTGCTCCCCATAGATGTTCCGTACTGTTGGAGGAAGAGGGTGCCTTCATATTCGAAAAAATTGTCTCTGAGGGCTATTTCCGCACATTCCATTATAAATGATTTTGGGGTGTTATACTCCCAGATTGTTTTGTCAAGGGAGGTGCGGATGACCTCTAGGGTATCATCTTGGGGTAGGCTGGTATAGAGGCTTTCTATGTCTAGACTTACAAGGATGGATGTAATAGGATTAAACTCTAGGTTGTTAATTTGGTTCAGTAAGTCTTTAGTGTCTTTTAAGTAAGCAGGAGTCGACTGAACAATAGGCTGTAGATAGAAATCGCAGAAGCGGGACAGGGGTTCAAGCAGAGAACCTATTCCAGAGACGATGGGTCTGCCCGGAGGTGGTGTTTTATTTTTATGTATTTTTGGAATGGTGTAGAAGTATGGAATGGTTTTGCCACCTGAGGTAAGGAATGATGCTTCTTGTTTGCTGATGTGGCCATTAGATTCTGCTTCGTGAACCATGATGTCAATTTTGGTCTTGACTCTGTTTGTGGGATCTTCATCCAGTATTTTATAGTTTTTTGGATCATCTAGGAGGCGTGTGCATTCTAGATGATAAGCATTACGGTTTTGAATGACTATACCTCCACCTTTATCAGCTGGTTTAATGATGATGTCTCTGTTGTTTTTAAGACTTCGGATGGCATTGAACTGTTGAGTTGTAGTGTTGTTGAATACTTTATTCTCATGAGTATTCTCAATGCCTTTGTATATCGCTTGTTCGAATGCGATGAGTTCCGCTGGTGTTGTGTGGGGAGGAGGAATGAAATTTGATTTCAATTTGAGGGTGGTATCGCCTTTTTCTTCTTGTTGTGACTCCTTATTAGGTGAGTTTTCAAAGAAAGCTTTGAGTTTAAGTTTCCGAAAAAATTCTGATAATTCACAATGTAATTTGAATTTATCAAGTCTCGCTGTAGGTGAAAATCCAAGGCCTCTATTTAGGACCTGTTCCTCTGCTGTTGTGAGAATATGGTTTGATAGATTGGTTATTAGGCTCTGCTTGTGCTCGGCTGAGGTTCCTTTGTCCTGCTGCGTGTGTTGGCACTCGGGTTCTGGTTGTCTTCCCAGTGTACTTGGCCTCCTCGTGGGCGTCTTCCGCGTCCCCTCTGGCCTGATCCTAAAAAAGGAAACCGTTGGTTGGGGTTGCCAAATTGGGGATGGGGTTGTTGGAATTGTGGGTTCCAGCCATAGAACATAGGTTGAGTCATAGGCGGGAAAGGAGCCGGATAGTTGGGTACCATTCCTGGGTGCATGTTGGGCCATGGTTGTTGCCAATGTGTATTTCTTCCTCTCCCTCTTCCTCGTTGTCTGTTTGTATAGTAACCTTTTTCTGATCCTGAGCTCTCATTACTGCCACCGCTGTGTATTGAGGATCCCTCTTCTGAAGATATGGAGTGGTTAGATCTCGTAGGGGTTTTGTAGTCTGCATCTGAATATGGATATGTTTTGACATATGAGAATTTTTTTAGGTCTTTTTGAAATTGTTGAATCTTGGATTGTGTAAGTTCTTCTTTGTAGTCTGCTATTTCTTTATTGACCTCCTCTAGTCTTTTCTTATATGAGGTTAGTGTGGTTTTTCTAGATGATGCAGCATTCCGCAGAGACTGGGCACAAATTGCATGGCATTGCACAAGAGACTGGATCATTCTGATAATTCAAACAGCAAAAAGACTTTCAGATGCCATCCTGATAGAGATCCAGGCAACTGAACAACACTTCAAAACCACACTAACCTCATATAAGAAAAGACTAGAGGAGGTCAATAAAGAAATAGCAGACTACAAAGAAGAACTTACACAATCCAAGATTCAACAATTTCAAAAAGACCTAAAAAAATTCTCATATGTCAAAACATATCCATATTCAGATGCAGACTACAAAACCCCTACGAGATCTAACCACTCCATATCTTCAGAAGAGGGATCCTCAATACACAGCGGTGGCAGTAATGAGAGCTCAGGATCAGAAAAAGGTTACTATACAAACAGACAACGAGGAAGAGGGAGAGGAAGAAATACACATTGGCAACAACCATGGCCCAACATGCACCCAGGAATGGTACCCAACTATCCGGCTCCTTTCCCGCCTATGACTCAACCTATGTTCTATGGCTGGAACCCACAATTCCAACAACCCCATCCCCAATTTGGCAACCCCAACCAACGGTTTCCTTTTTTAGGATCAGGCCAGAGGGGACGCGGAAGACGCCCACGAGGAGGCCAAGTACACTGGGAAGACAACCAGAACCCGAGTGCCAACACACGCAGCAGGACAAAGGAACCTCAGCCGAGCACAAGCAGAGCCTAATAACCAATCTATCAAACCATATTCTCACAACAGCAGAGGAACAGGTCCTAAATAGAGGCCTTGGATTTTCACCTACAGCGAGACTTGATAAATTCAAATTACATTGTGAATTATCAGAATTTTTTCGGAAACTTAAACTCAAAGCTTTCTTTGAAAACTCACCTAATAAGGAGTCACAACAAGAAGAAAAAGGCGATACCACCCTCAAATTGAAATCAAATTTCATTCCTCCTCCCCACACAACACCAGCGGAACTCATCGCATTCGAACAAGCGATATACAAAGGCATTGAGAATACTCATGAGAATAAAGTATTCAACAACACTACAACTCAACAGTTCAATGCCATCCGAAGTCTTAAAAACAACAGAGACATCATCATTAAACCAGCTGATAAAGGTGGAGGTATAGTCATTCAAAACCGTAATGCTTATCATCTAGAATGCACACGCCTCCTAGATGATCCAAAAAACTATAAAATACTGGACGAAGATCCCACAAACAGAGTCAAGACCAAAATTGACATCATGGTTCACGAAGCAGAATCTAATGGCCACATCAGCAAACAAGAAGCATCATTCCTTACCTCAGGTGGCAAAACCATTCCATACTTCTACACCATTCCAAAAATACATAAAAATAAAACACCACCTCCGGGCAGACCCATCGTCTCTGGAATAGGTTCTCTGCTTGAACCCCTGTCCCGCTTCTGCGATTTCTATCTACAGCCTATTGTTCAGTCGACTCCTGCTTACTTAAAAGACACTAAAGACTTACTGAACCAAATTAACAACCTAGAGTTTAATCCTATTACATCCATCCTTGTAAGTCTAGACATAGAAAGCCTCTATACCAGCCTACCCCAAGATGATACCCTAGAGGTCATCCGCACCTCCCTTGACAAAACAATCTGTGAGTATAACACCCCAAAATCATTTATAATGGAATGTGCGGAAATAGCCCTCAGAGACAATTTTTTCGAATATGAAGGCACCCTCTTCCTCCAACAGTACGGAACATCTATGGGGAGCACCTTCGCTCCCAGTGTAGCGGGGCTATACGTGTCCAATTTCGAAGATTTACATATCCTCAACCCTCAATCAACATACAATCAGGATATCACCTTCTACAAAAGATACATCGATGATGTATTCTTAATATGGACAAGTAACAACCAAAGACTGAATGAATTCCTGAATTGGATTAACACACTTGACCCAAACCTACGATTCACTCACACCATAAGCAATACCAAAATTACCTTTCTAGATTTGGAGATTGAAGCACGAAATGGAATACTGATAACCAAAACCCACTTTAAACCAACAGCGAAAAATTCTCTGTTACATTTCCAGAGTTTCCACCCCAGGCCTCTAAGGGACAATTTGCCATTTGGTCAATACCTCAGACTGCGCCGAAACTGTAGCGAACTTAAAGATTTTAAAAAACAATCAGATGAACTAACTACAAAACTCCAAAACCGTGGATACCCCAACAAAGTTATTCACAAAGCACAAAAAAGAGCCCGTAACCAAAATCGTGAAGGGCTACTGGAACCCAAGTTGAACTTGTCAACTACCATACCACTTACATGTGTAACTACCTTTAATTCCATCTCTAATCAAGTAGCCAAACTGATACAAACCAACTGGAAAATTGTAACTTCAGGCAAGCTACAATGGGAAAAACCTTTATTTTCCTACAAAAGGTCACATAACCTCAGAGACAGTCTAGTGCCGACCAGACCAAAAAAGACTCTGACCACTCCTAGCACAGTACTGAATGCATGGGGACTACCAGAAGTGACAGGCCACTACCCATGTGGCAACTGCAGCATCTGCCATCTTACCCAATCCACGAAAACACTACATCTTGAACAAGATAAAATCTGGACAATTATGAAACATACCAACTGCAATTCGGCAAATGTCATCTACCTCATCACATGCCCATGCAAATTACGATATGTCGGGATGACCACCAGAAAGGTCAAAACCAGAATCTGCGAGCATCGCAGTAACATCCGCTGCAAACGCAGCACGACAAAACTTACAGAACACTATCTAGCCAAGGGGCATACCACCAATGACATGTCGTGGGTCATAATTGAACAACTTGATCCCAATCCTACCGACATCCAGGAACGTCTGTTCGAAAAAGAACAACGCTGGGTATATAGACTTTCAACCCACATCTCAGGACTTAATGATAATGTACCCTGGAATAGTATACATCGGTATTGATGACAGCAAATATTTACTGCATTCGATCACTCTCTAGCCTGCAACATATATCTTGCGCAGTCTTGTGCACCCATTTCTGAAACTGTGCAGACTCCTACGGTTATTCACTATAGCTACCATCTGATCTGCACACAGTACACAGTACCGCTACACTTAGAACTCCATACGCAGCTTTAAGAGGCAGCTATTATCCCTTCTCTAATCTCCCTTTAACATACAGGCATAGATCGCCTTGTATGCAATCACACAGACACATGCCTGTTATTATAGTCCGCATGTAGCCATATATTTACCAATACTGTTTAGCTGCACCACAGTGGGACGGATATACATATTTCTGAATTTCGTGTTGTTTTTACAATAAACTCACAACACGTGACATCAAGTAATTTCTTCCCTTTCTAACACACATAGGCTACGTCTGCACCACTCGCGGCGTTCTAGTCTTTCTCAGCCGCAACACACAACTTCCTGTTTGCCGGCTTCTTTAACCACTCCCCATTTCTGTATCGGCGCTGAACAAGCGGACCCGAGCGCCGTTCTAGGTACTACGGACCTGTCCTCCCTTACAACTGTGAGTACAATGACTAGGACGGGTTAATATTGAGCGACCTTTGGTCCCGTTTAGACCCAGAAAGCTACGCCGCTTTAATTTAATTTATTACGGTAATGCTCATTACCGGTAGGCGTTTACAAACAATTCTCCCCGCCATTTCGTTTCCATTAAGGTCAAGCGGAGAAACATACGGCGATCTAATCCTAGAGGCATAACAACCTCTCTATTCAAGTGAGACCGCGTTTCATGTTGTTTGTCATTTAGCTGTTGTTTGTCTGTCATTTTTATTTATCTGTGTCTGTTTGTTGAACTCCACACACAGTGGACACCATGTTAATATACGCCACCATATCAACAAATAATCACCATATTGCACGCGCACTTGGCCACTTAGCATATTGGCCCCCTGTTTCTTCATGACTTGTATAGTCACACCTAATATGAACAATATGTATATGACTGCGCCACAGGCACGCACACAATGGATAAAGAATATGCGCTCCATGTGCCCCAATATTACGATATCTACTCACTCACGGATCCTCTGGGACACATTGTAGCCACGCAAGCCTTTATAGTGTTCATGCACACTCACAAAGTCATTTGGCTTCAGATCACTAGCCTTTAGTTGAAAGGAGCATGCATCTAGTGTATATGCATGATTCACAACTGTTCTCCATATCTAAATTAATTCTTCATTTTCAGGTAATCTCAAACGGAGTTACTGTGAGTACCGTATCACTACACTCACAGCACACTTTAGGGTGTGTGCTGATATTTACACGTGGCCTATACCTTGTGTATATGGCCATTCACAATTTTTTTGCTGGTCCTGACGAAAGCCTCTAGAACCATCGAGAAGGCTGAAACTAGTTGACCTTAGTTACAAGGGATACCAGGAAAATAATCTTCCTAATTACATATCCCGCCAAACTTTTTTACATTAGTCCTGGGACCCTTATAATTAAAGTTTTTCCATAGGGCAATTCCCAGAGACTTTTTTTAACTCTTATACACATCACACATAGCACGCCACTTTCTGCTCAAAACCCTGCTCCGCTGTATCTCAGGCGTTGTAGCACAACTGGATTGTGCTAGACAATCTAGTTGGGCCCCGATGATGAAGCATGCCACCTACTAGGTAGGTGGGTGAGGGGTTTCTTTCACAGCAGTTGTGCTCTCTCTCCTTTCACGTTTATTACAACAATGATAGCAAAAAAAGTTTGCTCTGAATCATAAAACTTGTCCACTTTGGTTTGTTAAACAACAAAAAGGACATACAAGCAGCCTTTGGTCATCCTGGCAGCGCCGTCTCCTCTTTCTAGCAATTCGTCGGCCCCTGGTCTTCTTCAGGCAACCAGCACACAAGCAACAGTACTATGACGACCAGCACATCAGCTAGACCACTGAACTTAGCCACGCTGGGTGTAGCCTCTTGTCTATCTTGAACTGTCACTAGTGATGTCACTAATGAAAAGCACTGCACTGCGGTTTTCAATACTGGAACACTCTGGTGGATCACTGAAAAGAGCATAGTTTCCTAGTGCATGAAAATCATGCACAACATGTTTTATATTTCTAAAATTAGATGTGAGAGCTGTTAAATCAGTTCTTAATGTACAGCTGTACATTTATCATTTGTGACAGTAATATAGTACGTGTCAAAATCAAGCCTGTCTTAATCAGCAGACTGCTATGTTTACCTTCAAAGTCCATTACACTCCCATTTAGCATGTCATGAATCCTTATAATTGGATAACTAATTAAACCCTCTAAATATGTATCCAGCGTTACAGTTCCTATAAATAACTCATTCGTCGCCAAACTTAGCACAAGTAGAGGGCCCATGCCCATGAAAATACATTAACAATTTTAACTATGGCAACTACACCACCAACATACCTGGATTTGTCTCGGAAAATTATTTCAGGCAAGAAATAAGGTGCTTCCACATTTCTTGTTTCTATTACCTGAAGACGTAAAAGAATGAGAACATTAAGACAAATACAGGTCGCTTTATGCAGGGGAGACACATCTATGCAAGAAAACGATAAGATTGTAGTCACGTAATAATGTGAAAGAATATTACAAAACAGATCAGGGAATCCTTTATTCTGGGCCAACAGAGTACCCTAATGGAATCCACTTAGAGCCTCATCATCAGGGCACAAAAATATTTTAACTCTAAGTATGTTTGCATTTCACAACACCGCAGTTTTAACTGTTCATACAAATTGTTGTCGCAATCAGTACACTGTTATTTGGAAAGACATTTTAAGGGACTTAGAATAGTGGATAGTTGCTGCATGGCCTAGACCAGCAATGAAGGGCAGAACCCTTCCTCAACTTCTCCATACAGGGACGGCTTTAGAGCTGGGGGCGCCCGGTGTGACAATCTTTTCTGAACCCACGATGACCTCCTCCTCGAACTCCTGAGTGCCTGTCATCTCTCAAACACATTTCATTTATTTTAAAGCGCCGGTAAAGGTAGGCTTCACTAATCCACTCAGCTATCCACATAAAATACAGATCTGTTTTTTGCAGCAGGCATAACCCCCTGTGCTACCTTAGACAAGTCAAAACTGCAAATAGACAAAACTGTGATCTCTCTATCTAGCAGTAACATTAATCAAAAGAGTTATTGTGACATTTTTGTTGCAGCCTGAAATAAGGAGTAGCAAGAAACTATGCAGCAGGTGATTTTAAATCGTATGTTATTGCTAAACACAGTACCTCCCCCCGAGGTTAGTGACGCCTCTCAAAGGTGCCCAGTGCGGCCTCATCAGTAGCACCGATTTAAAGCCGGTCCTGTCCCCTTACACTTCTTCCGCAAGCCTCTATTGGGAATCGTGCTGAAGTGAAGAGTCCATCTTTCTGGAGGTGTTACTGCACCTTTTGGACTTCCATGACTGGCTGAATCCACGTTCACCAACTTCCATAAGGATTTGGATTTTTTGTTTCTTAAGCACAATCAACGTCCTCATTTTCACAAGAGAGGTTCCTCCTTCTTTATACCTAACCATATGTTTGTGTTCCCGTCTTGCCTTTATATGCGACTGAGAGGCGAAGGGAGTTGGCACTTGGTCAAACACAAATAAACAGAGTAACTCATTTGGCAACACAATAAAGACGAGGAATCAGTAATTCAAGTCAAGAAAGATTTATTACAAGTTAGCAGTCAGGTTAATGTAAATTATTCTCAATACCATTCTGTAAATGGATAGCCAAACCTCCTAAAGAAGTTCTGGCGCAACAGTATGAAACAAAAAGTTCAGTCACAGCAATACAAAGAATTAACAGTAGAATCTGATGCTCAGAAAAGAGTCTTCTACCTCCTCTTTTAAACATGAGGAAGTCAATTATTTTAAAGTCTAAAACTAATGAGGGTGGTTCAATCTAAAAAGGATCACAAAAAGTCAGAAAAATGGGGAAAGAAAAAAAATACAGGAAGGTTGTGGGTAGGTCTCAGCATTTCAGAGGCCTGATCAAACTTTTTTTAAGGATAGGGAAACAAGTGTTAGTCTTAGTCACACTCATCAAGGAAATCAGAACAGTAAGCATAGAGGTCTGTACCTCTCAAAGTTCAAAGGACAAATGGCCAACATCAACCTGTGAGAAAACTAGTTACTGCCACAAGAACCATCCCATTGATCACTCCACCAGGGGCTCCACTGTCCTTACCATTCTCACATTGTGAGCTGCAACATTACCAGATTCTATCAGACCAAACCTGGGAACAACTTCGTCCATGGCTACCTGTAACTCCTCGCAACATCACTTTTTTAGCTCACTTAGCCACCCCAGTTCAGACACAGCTATATGCAAATTAGTCTTGACCCTGTGCCTCATGGGAACAGCCCAGACCAAACTGCTAAGCCATGTCTTCACTGGACTGGAAACAAGCATCCTGGGACGGGTTTCGGGGTCAGGCTAGCTTTAAGCCAGTGTCTGAAAAGGTTTGGCACTCTGTCCATCATTCCTTGTGTTTGCTTTGTTCGCTCTAAGTTGGCAGGATTGGCTCAGACGTGGGTCCCTTGCACTTTGCCACTGAATTCAAGATAGCCTGGCTGATGAGGGCTGTGAGCCTGAAACCGGTCCCAGGATACTTGTTTCTGGTCCAGGGAAGACATGGCTTGACAGTACGATCTGGACTGTTCCCATGACGCACAGGGTCAAGACTGATTTGCATATAGCTGTGTCTGAACTGGGGTGGCACAGTGAGCTAAAGGACGATGATGGATTCAACCCAGATCTATGACTGGGGTGACTGTCTGAAAAGTTTCGGCTTCAAGAGATTAATGGAGCCAGGGACTAGAAATGCTAAAACTCTCCATAAATGTCTCTATTGAAGTGAGCACCTACAACTCTTAACAATGCTTCTTGTGCTAAGTAAAGTGACTAGACTCTTCACAAAGGTGTATCAGAGGGACATCCTTTTCTACCAAGCAGACACTGATAAATGTTATAGTGACATCAGCAATTTCAGGGTCACCCCTTCAAAATCTACTAATCAATGTTGAGAGAATCTAACCTATCAGGAACGTCTGGCTAATTCTTTAATTATGCCTTTTGTTGAAACAAGTTTCCAATGTTGTGACCTAATAAAAAGATGAAAATAATGTAGTCTATAGCTCTTTTCTCTGTGGTTAGTGAATACATCCAGTAATCTATCTCCAAGACCTCTTATGGTTTTTGTTCATAAAATGATACAATTATTTGCCAGAGGATTACAATAATAAAGTATACTTTATATATGGCCTTATGCCAGTTTTAAGTTTTTGAAGTCATGTACACAGGTGTTACAAGTTATTGGTACCGTATTTATCAGCATTGTTAGGATGACCATCCCAGGTGGACCTGCTGAAATGTAAACTTGTAACCTGTATAGAGTTCAGTAGCTATTGCTTAACTCATTGAGCTATTTCGCTGCAACATTGGATCAAGTGGTCAGACTGATTTCGTGTCAAGATTCCATTGAGGCTTCCTTTGAGCAAAACGTGCCACGGTATCAGGGACGGGGGCGATTGGGTGAAGGACTAATTACATTTTTCTTGAAGAGAGATCCTGTCCACAGAAACCACTGGGGCAGTCTAGGCTGGAGTGATTGAACTTGGTGGGAAAGGCAGACTACAGTCTTGTGCGTGGTAGACTGCACAAAAACGATACAACTTCCATACAAAGATGTTGCTACCGATTTCCTGTGCCTCCACAAAAAAAAAATGGAAATGTTTCAGGAAAAACAATTGGAACATGTGAAAAAATGCTACAAAAATAGGCATAAGTAGTTTGAGAAATGGTACTGTCTTTTGTCCCCTCCAAACAATGTTGAGACCCATTTTAGATCTTCATGGTCTCAACGTGGAAAACATATATTCAAAATGGTATCAGCAATGCTAACAGGAGTGGATGGTGCCTAGTTTCATAACCCAGTACTAAAACTAAATGACCAATTAAAATCTTACTGCACCACCATGAAGTCACTTCCAAGATATCAAATGGTTCCCACTGCAAGTATCCATTTGAATTCAAGGGACTCTGCCTTGGGAAGAAATGTTTAATTTACCTAGGGCCTGGCAAACAAGACGAAAACAAGAATCCTTATTTGAAGCTGTGCTCTGCTAATTGAACTTTATGTCCAAAAAGTACACTTGATCTCAAACTTACGGTGGACATTCTAGCAGAATCCAAGTAGAACTGGAGGCAAGGTTTATAGGCAAAGTCCTTAATTTTACAATGCCCTATTCTGAATTCTTATTTGGTATTTCAAGGCTGCTCTGTGTGTAGGGGAAGGGAGTAGGAAATCTGCCCTTTCTACATAATCACCCCAAATGTTTTCACCTTTTTCTGGACCCTATTTTTGCTGGACCTAAAACTCTGCTCACTGTTACCTGTAGTAAACATAACTAAAGTGCCTGTGCTTCCCTTAAAATCTGGTTAAATTGACTTACCGCTAATTGACTTATACATGGGACATATAGGCACAATAAACATGGTATAGAAAATTAACCTAGGGCCTGGAAACTAAATGCCACCTGTGGACTGCAGAACCTATTGTGCCATACATAGAGTGGACCTAGAAAACATGGCTGGCACACATGCAGCTGACTGCAGCATCTTAAACACCTGTCTTCACACCTGTCAAAAGAACCTTTTTTAAACATAGGAAACCTTGCTTTTAAATATTAGTAGGTCACCCGTACATCTGGCTGCCCATAAGGTATGGTGCCTGATATTTAAAAGTGTAACATTTGAAATTAAAATAGGCATGTTCCTGCAGTGACTAGGTCCCAAAAGATATTTTTGCTGGCAGGGATGAAGCTGAATCCCAGAAAATGTTAAAAGTGCTGAATTTTTTACAGGAAAAAGCTACCATTTTTATTCAAAGACTATTTCTCATAATTATTAAAATTGAAATTCATTTGTGAACTTTAATATTTAAAAGTAACTTTTAGATCGCGCGGCTCGAGCAGCTCGCCTAGTGCAGCTGGAGGCCCGTGCGGCACTGATGGAGGCGGCCCAGGCCGCTGCTGAAACTCCTGACTCCTCTCGGCAACTTGCTCTAATACGAGAGGAAATTAGTCAGGTTTCCTTGGATTCAGCCAAAATGCTTTGGCGTTCATCGGTGGCGCGCAATTTGTATGGCTGGGGTGCTAAAAACGGCACATTGCTCCATAACTTAATTTCGTACCACAAGGCGGACTGCGTCATCCCGGAAGTCTACGATGCAGCCGGCCGTCACCATTCCAGCTTGAGGGCCATTGCTCAGACCTTTGCAGGGTACTACGCCAAGCTGTATGCTGCCAGGCCTCCTGCGGACTCTCTGGCGGCAGTGCTGTCGGAGACCGGGACCCGGCTGCCCCGCCGAGACCCTAGATCTTCCCCTTTCCCCGGAGGAGATCCATGGGGCCATTTCAATCCTACACTCAGGCAGGACGCCTGGGCCAGATGGGTACCCGCAAGAATATTACGCAACCTACCGAGACCTTCTGGTCCCCCACTTGATGGCGCTGTTCCAGCACGTGGTGGACACGGGATCTTTTACCCCCCGAAACAGACGTGGCCACCATAGTGGTTCTCCCGAAGACACAACCGCCCTCCCTTGCCTGTGCGGACTATCGCCCCATTTCCCTCATCAATACTGAGGTGAAACTCTTTGCTACCATCCTGGCTCAGCGGGTCCGCCCCCATTTACACACCCTGGTCCACCCGGATCAGAGTGGGTTTATGCCAGCCCGAGGCACTCTGCACTGCATACGTTGCCTCCATTTCGCTGCGCACTGCCACCTCCTCCCCCCGTACCTGGCCTTGCTTCTCCTTGATTTCGAGAAAGCGTTTGACACAGTTGCTTGGGGATATTTGGAGGACGTGTTGGAGTTGATGGGGTTCGGCCTTCCGTTCCGGCGCCTCGTCCGAGTCCTTTACTCCAGTCCCGTGGCGAGGGTCCTGATCAACGGGGTGCTCTCGGAGAAATTCCCCATCCAGAGGGGCACTCGCCAGGGATGCCCACTCTCGCCGCTCTTGATTACGCTGGCGATGGAGCCCTTGGCATCCCTTGTACGCCAAGACTCTGGTATCTGTGGGTGGGCTTGGGACCCTTATCGGGTCGACAAGATCGCTCTCTAGATGGACGATGCTCTCCTTTTACTGGCAGAGCCAGAGAGTTCTGGCCCGCGTTGTCTGGCAGTCCTCTCCGCATTTGAGCGGGTCTCGGGCCTGCGGCTCAATCCGGCGAAATCCACCCTGGTGCCTCTCCACCCATCGCGGGACTGCTTTGATTGGCAGACGAACATCCCTCTGCGCAGGCTGTCCTTCAAATATTTGGGTGTATGGATCGCCCTCCTCCCGGAACTCGAATGGGCCTTAAACATTATGCCCCTGATTAACAAGACAAAAGCGGACCTTCGGAAGTGGCAGTCCCTTCCGCTCACTCCCTTGGGTAGGAGTGCCCTCGTTAAAATGATGGAACTTCCCCGGTTCTTGTATACTTTACAAAATGTCTCCCTTCATCTTCCGGGAAGCTGGTTCAGTGAAATTGACGGTATCCTTACCCGGGGTCTCTGGGGGGGTGGGAGACCACGTATGTCCCTGGTGCATTGCCGTATACCTTCCTATGATGGGGGCATGGGAGTCACCAATCTCCACCTGTACTATCTGGCCACGAGACTCATAGTGAACCATGATTGGTTCGTGGGCAGCTGGTCTGACCCGGCGTACCGGGTGGAACTTCGCTCGATGGAGTTCCCTCAACTCCAGGCTTATTTATATGGAGCTCCTATACCCCAGGATCTCCCCCCAGTCACCAGGACAGTTTTCCTAGCTTGGCGCACGGCGTTGCGCCACGCGAAGTGGGACCGGAAACTCACTAGACAGACGCCTCTGTGGTGTGGTACGTGGCTGCGGGAGACCTCGTCTCTTTTGGACTTTAAGCGATGGGACAGCATTGGGCTCTCGCTTCTCAGCGACCTCTGGGTGGGGGACCAGATCAGATTCTTTGAGGACTTGCAGCAGCGCTTCTCCCTCCACCCCTCCCAAGTATACAAATACTTGCAACTTAGACATGCGCTTTGCGTACACATTCCGTCTCCCATCTCTCTCCCGGAATTCAGCCCTCTAGAAGCCCAGGTGATGATGGGGAATTTGGGTAGAGGTGGGGTGTCTTGGATCTACCGCTCATTGGTGAATAACAGTCCCGCTTCATTAGACTCCCTGCGGGGCTGCTGGGAGGGGTGGTTGGGCCCCTTGGAGGACGCGGACTGGAGGGACGCCCTTATGGCTCCTAAAATGCTGACGACCTCCTCTAAGCTGAGGTTAGTCCAACTCTATTACTTGCACGTGGCGTACCTCACCCCTGCGCGTCTCTACAGTGCCCGCCTGCGGTCCTTCCCCAACTGCGCACGATGCGATCATGCTTCTGCAGACTTCTACCACATGGTCTGGCTATGTCCGGTCCTGGCGGCGTTTTGGGCTGAGGTGGATTTGGAACTTACACTGACCCTGGGGTGGGAGGTCCCACATGACCCGGTGCGCTTGCTCCTGGGGGTGTTTGACGGCCTAGACTGTTCCCGGGCAGCAAAACGCTTTCTCGGAACGGCGGTGGGGAAGCGGGACATTATGGCACTCTGGTCCCAGGCCAAGCCTCCTAGTGTCAGGCGGTGGAAACGGGGGGTGGACTGATGTGGGACCCAAGCGGAAGCCCTCTTTAAAGCCCGTGGTTGTCCTGAACTTTTCCAGAAGGTGTGTGGCAAATGGTTCAACCTAGTTCCCTAAGAAGGTTGCGGATGTGTAGGCTTCATGTCCCTTACGGGCATTACTTTACCCTGCTGTATGCCTTATGCTCCTTTGTCCCTAGTTGTGTGGCTGTCGACTCTCGTCTTAATGTATTTGCTACCAATGTACTGTTTTGGTGTGAGTTTAACTCAATAAAATTGATTATCAAAAAAAAAAAGTAACTTTTAGAAAGTTACCTTTTCCCATCCAAAAGCTCTTGGAGGCTTATCTTCATTAGCTCTCTAGCAGCTGCCCAGTCAGTGCGTGGCCCTAATGAGGTGAAAACTGCTGCCTGAGCAGGAACAATGGCCCGGGTATAGGGAGGTGTTTTTGTCCCCTTGCTGAAAGACCAGTGAAGTTGGATCTAAGAATTCCATTAACTGGTAATTGACCTGACCTTTCACAAGAAAATGTAAGCTGAGACCTGTGGAAGGCAACCCTTTACCCCCCCCAGCCATGCTGGCACCAAAGTTCTGTGGAACATGAGCTACACAAGTGATCACAGATGAGGGGACGGCATATTTCCCTGGCCAATTTTTGGGGTGGGCACACACGCTCCATACAAGGGAGGAAGGGTTTCTCCATCTTGCATTTTAGGAGTAAGGTGCACTGTGAGACTGTTGGCTGTGGGGTAAACAGGAACTGCTGAAAAAAGGGGCACGGTCGCCTCCGAAAACCTTTTCCCCATTGGTTAGGTAGTGTCCAGGAGTCCATTCTCTGGATAAAAGCAACCATAATTGTGTGACCCCCAAGGAACTCTCCTCAGAAAACTTTCTGAACCTGCAGAAGATCAGAAGAGGACTTGACCGGATGCCTGTGTCCTGATAAGAGCCCTGAAGGCTGGACCTGCGTCCTCTTGCACACAGGACAAAGAAGTGGACTCAAAGGGTCAGCTGACTAATCTCCTGTGTGACTACAGACGCGCAACAAGCTGCAAGAGGCCTTTTTCCCCAAAGTCACCACTCAACCAGTAACAACTATATTTAGACTTGATCTTGCTGGAGGCCTCTGCCAGAGCGAGTACTGGTCACTAAGGATTAGTTACTTACCTGTAATCCTAGTTCTCTTCCAGGGGTATCCTCATCAAAGTCATAAGCATTAGAATATTCCCGCGCATGGGCGGGAATATTCTAATGCTTATGACTATTGATGAGGATCCCCTGGAAGAGAAGTGCTATTCCTGAGGTCCTGGTAACCTTAAAAGTAACCCTGAGAAGCTGCTGTGGTCAAAAATGGTTGTCATTGTTGATAATAGACATTACACGGTAACAGTTGGCAAGACGACCGTGATGTGATATGCTGAAAACTGTTTTTCTTTTGTACGAACCTGCCATTATGCTGTATGATGTCATGTCTCTGTTATTTAGAAAAGGTTAATAAAGTTTTAAATAAAAGAAAAAGCCCCGAGAAGCTGCTCCAGAAACCCTGAAAACTTGAGACTTTCATGACCTCTGGTGCAGTCAAGGGGCGGTCTCTGTAACGGTGTGCCATTTTGATGCTCATTCCTAGGATACTGCTTCAGGCTTGCCCTGTAGAAGAATTTTGAGAACCATAAAAAAGACTTAGTCAGAAGGTAACATTTTTGACCAGGACAACCCTGCTTGGCGTATCAGACTTGCGCTCCTTCAGGGTCAGTCTGAAATCCCAACAAGGCCCAGGTCTACCACTACCATGGACTATCATTGGTGCTTAATACTTTTGGCGCTATTGTTACCTAAAACTTTAAAAGTTAAGATTGCTGGTTCCCCTTATTGGCGTTTTTGTTGTTTTGGTGTCATTTTGTTTGTTACATTTTACTCTATTGTTTTAATTAGGTTTGGGATTTTTATTATTTGGAGTTGTGACTGTCAGTGCTGTGGTACTGTATAAGTACTTCACACATTGTCCTAAGCTAAGCCGGTCTGCTCTGTACCAAAGCTACCAGAAGTTGTGTTGAGGTTAATTTAGCAACTTTGGAGCTCATTCTGACAAGTTAATATTTCTTGAGGTGGGCAACCACCCACCCGAAAAAATTATCAATTTACTTACAAAGGGTTTTTTCTACTCAAGTTTTTAACCTATGAGACAACCTTCCAGAGCTCTTATGTGCAGTAGAGCAGCCAATGTGGTTGAAGAAAGAAGTAAAAATGCAGTTAAGCAACACCTGTATGCCTTGGCTGCAGAGTTCCAAGAGAGATTTCCAAGAGATTTTAGTGGGCTATAAAAGTACTGATAATGCTAATCATGTTGATTCTGTACAAAAGGGAGCAGATGGTCATTCATTTAGAAGATACTACCGGCCACAACAAAAGAAAGTTTAAGGGCTGACTATAAAAAGCTGCATCGTTGATGGCAGTCAATGCCCTGAAACATTAATGGAACAAGGCTGAAATCCGTATACTGAGAGAACTTGCACAAGTTTGACGGTCAAATTGGCAGTTTAAACTCTGCTGCGCCAGACTACAATGGTAGGCCTAAGGTCGAGTTTGTTGCATCACTGCAGTTGGTGGCGCAATGTGGGCTTCTGGCACAGTGGTGACATTTAACTCACAGGCTCTAGTGACTTGAAGTTATCATGTTTCAAGGGGGAGCACTGGCACTTGGCCTCTGGTTAGCAGGGGTAAAGAGTACACTCTTCTAAAGCCAACAAACAGAGTGAAAACAAAATCTAAGGGAATATCACACAAAAGATGGTTATTTCAAACAATAACAAACATAAGTAAAATCAAACACATTTTGAACCAACTTTGCCAGTGAAGAGCATGGAACTATTTTAAGCAGCTGTGAACAATGTGCACAGGACCTGTGCCGTCACTAAAAGGGAAGGGAGCCAATGGGAGAAGCAGGATGGCCCATTGCACCATTCAACATGCTGCAAGGGGGCAGAAGCTAAATGTGAATGACGATTTAACAGACCAATGGATGAAGCTCACTGACCAAAAGCCCCTCTTTTTATGTATGTTCTTTGGGAAGTGGGGGAACAATAGTCTGTTTAGACACTAAAGCGGTTTCAAAGACCAGATCTCAAAAGCAATGTTAGAGGCCATCATTCTCGTTTTTCTGGATTAACAAACCACACTGTATTGGAGTTCACCCAAATCCCTGCCAGTGATGTACACTACTACAAATGATATGAAACTCAGCTGCCTGCACGATGTTAGGGTTACACTGGCACCTTGGATGTCTATTTTGTAGCAGACCTCTGATGCAGCGTAAAAGCTGATCTTGCCTTGCACAACATCTAAACCTATCTCAACAATGAAAACATAAATGTGCACTTTGCACACGTCTAGAAAAAGAACACAAACTGAGAAAAGTTGATGTACCAGCACTGTAAAAGTGTGTTTGACTAGGAAGAAACACTACAATTAATCAAACAGTGAATTTAAGATGTTTAGGTAACTGATTATCTTATATTTTTAACAGATGTTATGAAAAACTAATGATAAGAGTAGCATTTCTATTGATTTCCTTGCAAAGTGTCAAACTCGACATTGGTGCAAATCGTATACGCAGAGTTACATGTCTGAAACTTAAAATATAAGTGCCTAACATAATAAAGATCAGTTACTAATCATAACTATTTTATTTAAATGATCTTTAGAAATAGTTTACATGTTGCTACTTTTTGAAATTGTGGTAGTCGGCCACAGTTGAAGTTGAACATTTCTGTGTAACCATCACTGACAACCTTATAAAATGCTTATATATAATGTGTGATCGATCTTACTATACTTGAATATAACTACGTTTTGTTTTATTCAATAAGAAATGCTAACTAAAATACGTTTAAGATGTCTTTTCTCCTTTGCCTGCATTATTTCACACCCTTGTGCAATGGACTTTGTTACGTTCTTAAATGTTGCTTATTAGTTCTTGTTCATCCAACATTTCTTTGGAAACCTAAACTTTTCTTACACCCCTTGGTGCATGAATGGTGGAAGCCTAAACTTTGGACTATACCCATGAATAGCAACAAAGTAAATAAGCTCTTTGTTGACTAACCTGTGAGGATGGAATTGACAGTCGTCAAGATGTGCATGAGAAAACATGCTGAAGTATCAATTCGCACCTGAAAGACGGAAGGATGGTCACATGACAATCAGATCATTGTGGACTGACCATTGATGTCATAATGGCAAATATGAACTGTAGAGCAGCATTATGCAGGAGGAGGGAAGCTTATGCCCGAATTCTGGTGACCCCCGTTTCTCTTTTCTTGCCTCCAGTCTGCCTGCCTGACTTATCTTTTATGCCCCTTGCCTTTTGCCCCTTGCTGATGAACTTTCCTGTTGGACAATATGGAGACGTTTGGTGAGAAACCAGACTTGAACTTTCCTGATTTGTGCTCCATTCCCATGGACTTTTTCCCCCTAGTGAACTTTAACTTGATCCCCTTGCCTATGTAAAGAGAACCTTTGTGAATCCATCTCATGCTTTTGTTGGTGGTAGAAATTATTGATTCAACCATCCTCTTAATAGATTCTTAAATTTAGGGATAGATTTACTTGACTATATGTGTGGCTTTATATTCTGAACTGTTAGATTCATGACTGAGCTTCTTAAAATGTTACTTATATGCACAATTTTGGATCTTTTATAACAAAATTATACAAGGTTGTCTGAGTCTTATTGGGTCTAATGTTCTTTTCGCAAAAACTGTGCATATTTTAAATGTATAACAAAGAGAGTCATACATTATTCTTAGAACATCAGGTTCTTTTGCTCTTGTTCTGTGTAGCCACAGCATAGCTTTTGTTTTGTATGAATATTGTTAGACTAAACTTCTTTAGGAGGTTCAGTCTACCAATTGTAATACTCTATCGTTACAGCACCGTTTTGAGAGTAATACACTTGAACCTGATCACCAATTAGTGAGTTGGCTACCAATTAATGGTCCCCATTGGGTAGCTTACAGTTGGACATTCTGATTTCTCACTCCTCAGTACTACAGAGAAAAGGTCCATCTGAGGACATTCAATTCTGAGGAGAAGTATTGAACAGAGTAGAAATCCTACCCATATGGGCCCAGTAGGAGTGTTAAGGTTACATTTGAAAGTCTAGGTCTTCTGCTGCAACACCTCCAATGGCTTCCTTTGAGTAAACATATATTTGTAAAAGCCTGTTCAGCATGCTTTTGACCAGCAAGGACCAGCATAAATTCAAATCGAAGTAAGACTAGACACCACCAAGAGGCAGCCCGAGCATGTACTCAAGCACTGCTGAATAATTCCTATTTTACTAAGGTGAAACTTGGAGGCTGTTCTTTCTTTCTTTGTGCCTTCAAGGAATGGCATGCTCTACCACTCCATTTAGAGCACTGGAATGTGAGCTCCACTGGCTCAGGGCCTATAATGGCTGATGTAAGCCTGCTGCTCCAACATTCCAATGTTTGTCTTTCTGATTCTCACTTTTTCTTTGAGAACATTCTACCCTCCGTGGGAGCAATGTCTTAATAGACTAGGGCTATACCGGTTGTTAAAGGCCCCCTCCCTCTTTATAGGCCCCCGCCAGCGGCTCAAGCCTATAACTTGTGTTCAGGGACTTCAACAACTGGTGCAGCCCTTGGGAGCGAGCCATAAGGCTATATTCAAGGCCGTAGCGGATTCAGTTTACCTTCAGGAAATCATTACAGTCCTGGCTTTTTACTCCGAAATTGATGTCCATTTGTCACTCACTTTTTCCTTCTGTGATATTTCAAGCGCCAGGACATCATTGGGGCACCTGTTGCCCTTTATGCAATCATTACCATACCATAGCACATGGAGCAAGCGCGGTGGTGCCATAAGAAATGCTGAAAGTGCTACACAAGCGTCAATAACATGCATAACAATCATTTCTCCAAGTTTTGTAGGCTCTGTTTCACCGTCCGTTTGAAGCTTTTGGAGGTCTGTGGTGCAGGGGAGTGTTTGTGGGTGTGTCCTGATGACATAACTGTAAACCCCCTCTCCTCTTCTATCAGACAAAGACAGTACAATGTGGAGGAAAGTCCGCAATTGCGATTTCATCAGCACAACGGTGCATAAAAAGCTGTGTTTCTACATTTCACAAGAGACAATTAATATAATAAGCAATTAATATAATAAATAAGGGTTCATTACTTAACAAAACTCGACCACTATCTTTGTACCCTTTGGAGTGCGGAGCGAATAAAAAAAGTATCAATAAACCACAAAAGTATACTGTTCTCTTAGAGTCCAAATGAATGTAGAAAGCAGGTGCTCTGCTCTAGGACATAAGAAGGCAATTCATCTTTCCTTGTTACCGATCACCTAGTTTTCGCATCACATTGCAGGTGGATTACATACTAGCGAGCAGGGCTGGAGGTCTAGTCATCGATATCAATAGCAGTTAAATAGACAGTACTTGCGTGGCTCACTGTTCAGTACCTTGCTGACATGCTGGCAGAACGCTGGAACCGATATCATCTGACTTAAGAAGTTGAGGTAGGCTGCAACCAGGGCCATGATGCCACAACGATGGAACATTGGCAAGGAATCCTCATTAATGATGGCCAGGTCCTTGGAACAAAGAAAAACAAAACATGGGTCACAATGGTCAGGATTTTTACCACTGGTTTACCACAACTGCTGTATGTACTAGTGAGAAAGATCACCCCTCTCAAACAGGGTCGATGAAGCAGCTTTCATCTGGGCAGTCAAGGAAAACGAGTCTAACAAAATACTACATGTGCAGCTGCACTGGAAATGATGTACAGTTTGGAGATATACTAATCGACCTGAATAAAATGAGTGTTACAGATAACCACACTGAAAAGCACTATACATTAAGTAAAAAGCTGTACATGAAAGGAATGTTACAAAGAAGTATATACAGGGACCACTGGAATTATGCGCTACGGAAGGGCCAAAGCACGTGGCTGGGATAAATAAATGATGTGGCAAGAAACGGCAAATGATGCAACATAATGAGGTACATTTTGTGATAGTATTACTTCATTATTTTGTTATTTTTACACTTGTTAAAACTGTCTGGGCATGTTACACTTCATTAGTACAAGTTTACCACCCATATATTGCAATAAGCAAGATAAATGTGACCAGTTTGTGTATCGTTGCGTAATTTTTGATTTGAACGAAGTGAGCAACAAACAATTTTTTTTGTTAAAATCTACACATTACATAGCAGATGATGGATAATGTGGCAAATGCAGTAAATCTACAACTATTCGAAAAAATGCCACAGCTGAACAATCGCATAATTCCAGTGGCCACTGGTATATACACTTGTCAAACTACTGCGCCAGAGGTAGCCAGAACAAGGTCAGTAAATTGTGCTAGGAAATCAAACACTCGTGGTTTTAAAATATACAACCTTCTGGTCATCAAGTTCAAACAGAAGTAAAAAAAAAAATAAAATAAAAAAAAAAAATGACCAAACGTCCAATAAATACACAGATGTGGAATGTTGCGAAGGCCAACTAGGCCACCACGTCATCCTCTCTGCCTTTGCTGATGTAACACTGAAGCTCCTACTCATGTGGTTACCAGTGGTGGCTCCTCTGCTAAGGTGGAGGAGCGTCGCCTCACTGCTATGTCAGCAGTGCCAAAAAAGAAAATGATAATAACAAGACGTTATTATCATTTTATTTTTCTATGCGGCATGTGTTGCACAGCCCTGTGGAGAACATGCCCAGGTGCTGCCTGAGCGTCCAAAGAAGGTGCTCAGACCAATCAAGACAGTGCTCCTGCAGCGTCGTGATTGGCTGGGAGAGTCTGGAAGCCTGAGTGCTTCTGGTGCTTCCAGCACACCTTCCTTCCAGGACAGAAGAGAGACATGCAGCGGTGGGAGAGGCGGCGTGGCGGAAAAGGTAAGTTTATTATTTTTTTCATCCATCTGTCCTCAACCTTCCCGTCACCCCTTCCGAGGCAGCTGCCACTGGTGGGTACTCACACAGAGGTGTAAATATTGGCCCCAAAAAACACCCTTTCCAGCGGTTCAGGACAGGTGCATCAAAACCCATTCACGTTCCGGTACGGTTGACACAAAAATCACAGCAACACAAACTGATATATCATTCATTTTTAGTGCAGCAACAAAAACCTTTGTACTTTGGACTGTTGTACTGAGAGCCAGAGATTTATTTCTACTTTTGTTCCTTTCAGAAGGAAAGCAGGGCTAGCTTTAGCACTGGTGGCGTCCGGTGCAAAAATCTTTTTGGCGCCCCTTTAATGGCCTCCTTCTCCACGGGTTCCCTTACTACCCCTCATCTAACAGTGCCCTGCCCTATTTGTTTTATAGCGCTACTCACACCAGTGTAGAGTGTCAAAGCACTTTACATTGTACATACATTAAAATGAGACAATGACTCATACGTGTGTAAATTAGTCTATAGAAAATGTCGGATAAGACAATGATAATTACAAGGTGCAGGAAGCACATGTCATCCATATTTTTATAAGGCATATTTTAAGAGTGTTTGTTCTGGAGAAGCACAAACTCTGTATTTAAAACGTACCTGAGTGGTTGGGGTTCACTTTACTACTAAGAACGTATTTTTGCCACACAAACTCTTTTTAGCAACATTAGAACATTGAAAGACTAGGAATAAAACATGACATTCTAACTATAATATGCAGTTTGCATGCAGCTCTTTGAAGACAGTTCATTGGTAATTGTCCTATATTTGGTTTGTAAATTATGAACTGCAAGAAACAAAAGGATCTCTGTGACGAAAGCAGTAACCCACTGAGCTATCCTCTCCCTCCAGCAGGAACATTAATCATCAGTTATCTTGACATTTTTATTGCTGCCTGAAAACTGTCGCCACATAAGAAACTCTGCAGCGGGTGCTTTAAACCCATGTTATTTGTAAAACAAGCGCCCCCACGAGGTCAGCGCCAGGTGCTGCCCCACCGGTCGCACTGCATTAAGCCAGCCCTGGCCTGCAGTATCCCCAAGTGCAAGTTGAGGCTTTGCGAACAAATTCCTTTGGATAATTTTAACTAAGGGTCTCAGGTGGAATCATTTTTATAGCGCTTAACGCATGAGACGTTTGATGTAGTAATTCCAGCTAGGAATGAGCTAGAGACTTCTGGTCCTCTGTGCTGATCTTTTTTGGAGTAGGTTATTAATCTTATGTGTGCTAAAGTAATTTTCTTAAGGAAAGCGGTATCTGGATGATTATTCATCTGTAGTGAAGTGTCCTACAGTAGACTGAGTGCCAAAACCTATTCCCTCTCTTTAAGTAAGCCCTGCCTCATTGCCACTGAAAGGTCATTGCTAAAGATGGGCACTTGATCACTTCAATAAGCGCCCGAATAGTACTGAGGACCTAGAGTATCAACCGGAAGCAGCTCGCATTGTTACAACCGGAAGTCAGACTAACCTATAAGGCAATACGGCAGTGCCAGGTGGAACAGTCTGTCTGGTGTGGGCCTATTTTATGGCTGTGAGTGGCCTGGTGTAAACATCTTGAACGCAGAAGCAAACAGCATTGCAGGCTGTGGATGCGAATATCAGTATACTTACATCAATCACACTTTGTGGGTAGAAGAGCAGAGATGTGCCAATATTTTCATCTTTTTGTTAAGGAAGGATCATCATGAATTTTACTTTTGCATTTCTCAATTATTTCCTTCCGTATTGCATGCACCAAGCACAAATGCCTGTTTTCCTCAGAAACCACCTAGACAGCAGGTCTTAAAAATTCCAAAGTTATTCGATTTACAAATGAGGTACACTTGCGAGTTCACACGTGTGGGACACTTTTATTTTGGTGCACAAGCCTATTTTCTGCCCAAGTCCAACCCTGGAACTCAGTTACAATCGACTACTCTGGACCCCAGGAAACCGTTTCACATGCTATAGCCAGGGTGTTTGAATTTATTTCAACACTTTCGGCTATGTGAAACTTTCATGTGACAGATAAATCGTTAAAAATGTGAGCAACGTATGGTCTTTAGAATTTTGAGGGAGAAGAATGAAGGGGAAAAGAACAAGCATTGAAAATGCAATAGGTCTCGCCTTTGATTAAGTTAAAGCCATTTGCTTTGCTAATGGTATTGTATTCTAGCTTTGCATTATTTAGTGTATATTTGTGATTTGTTGTAGTTTTATGTAGTTAGAATTGCTTTGTTAGCTGTGTAGTAGTTTAAAGAATAGCGTTAGTAGGAAAAGAGCAGTGTTTCAGATTTGGGAGGTGAATGAATAGAAAAATAGTATGTGTTAATTTCATATAGTGAGGATTACAATAGCATGAGGCAGACGAAAGGGGCGAGGGGAGAGAAAATATATGCACATATCACAAATATACACTAAATAATGCAAAGCTAGAATACAATACCATTAGCAAAGCAAATGGCTTTAACTTAATCAAAGGAGAGACCGATTGCATTTTCAATGCTTGTTTTCTGGTCTCAATAAGAAGTGAGTTCCAAATTTGGGGGGCCATTCCGGAGTAGCGATTGTAGGGGTTTTTTTTTGTTTTTTTTATTTGAAGGGCATCAGTAGACGGGAGCCTGTGCTTCTTAATGATCTGATCTCATCTGATGGAACAAGCTGGTATCTAGGTCCATAATGTGTTTGCGGATTGAGTGCCTACAGATGCACTGGAGTTAGGGTTATCACAAATAGTTAAGGATGAGGATACAAGTTGTGTTAATGATATAAGGAAGAAGAGATCACTTGACCACATGCAAACATCACAAGTGGTGTAAATACAATGGCTACGACAGACTGGCTGTCCCACTGAAAACTAAGCGATGCAAGAAAGGATGTAACAACACCCCGACATGATAAAATATTAATTATACTCCCCAGTACATAAACTCCACAACAGAAATTACATGTTCCTGGTTCAAATAGAAATGGTTTATGATGTGGATTTTACGAAATACCTTTGCAAGACAATATCGGAACATAAACTTTAGTTAATGTAGTTCTAAGGTAAGCCACTTCTGCTTATTCCCTCTTGGCGGTTGAAAGTGGCGCGGTTTCATGATGTGGCTTTTTGTGGTGTAATTGTTGGATCTATAGACCATAATTTCAAAGTAAATAGGGTTCCATGTATTAGAGGCACACAAAGGTAAGCCTTACAAATGGAAACAAGGGATGAATGCATAAAAACAACTAAAGCTATTAAGAGATTTTCTCCAGACAGAACTGTCAAATTTACAGAAAGATGTAAATTAACTTGAAACAAACTGAGCTCGACCAGACGTTTGAAGACAAATTGAATAAAACTCAATAATGCTACTCCATATACCTATAGCGAAATATGTTTTGACAATAAAAATGATACCAATAAGATGAATTCGGAGATTGGCAAAGCAGGAATGCTACTAGTATCCTAGCTAGTCTCGAAAATAACTACACGTGAAGTAACTGCTCTTAGAAACCCAGAGGAAGACACACTCCACTCACAAATGGCTATTCAGGTCTTTAATGGTTACAAAGCCCTGTATACTACTCCCCTATTCCTCCACATGTTCAAATGACAAGAGTACTTGGCTACTGCAAACTTAATACAACATCACAAACCAAATTACTATACCAACCAGTTCCAGTCTAAGCGATACGGGAAACCATATGCAAATTTTGAAAGAAATATATCACTTGGCTCAGACGTACGCCCTTTAGAGTGGCACAATAAGCGTGCAAACAACTTTTCCCAAGACTATGGTCACTCTTTTACCAGATAAATAAAACTGGAACGCTACCCATCCACTAGAGAAGCAGCAAAAGTCATCCTCTAGGCCTCGCCTGTTAATGAATTTCGACTCTAAAATTCTGGGCAATGTCATATTGAATGAGCTTATGCTGCTAATGTCCGCTCTGGTCCACCCAGATCAGAGCTGGTTCATATCAAATGAGTGGCTCTCCCTAGAAATAATTTTAAAAAAAACAAATATTTGAATGAAGCACCTTCTCTTATTCTCCTGTGAAATGCCCACCAATGGTGTCTGATTGCAGGCTGGATGCTCCTGGAAGGGGCCAAATAGCCAACCTTACATTGCAATGCATAGGTCACTGCTACTCAGACAGGATCACCAACCTCATAAAACATGCTTGTCTTGTTGTTTATTTGCATCCGAGTCTTCGTGCCAGGGACATTGGGAGAAAAGCCTGCAAAGCTCATCTTATGGGCTTGCACTACAAAATGTTTGTGAGGTATAAAGGACTAGGAGCAGAGACCCATAACTGACAGACCCACCAGATGAGCACCCAAGCTGTCAGAAACATCAACGATTACATAGTGAAGAGCAGATTCAAAAAGGTCATTCTCCAGATCCAGCAACCAAATAAGACGTTTAAGCACAAAAGGGAAAACAGGACAGTGCTTTCTAATGACTTGAAATCTGGGCACATTGAGACTGAACACATTATTTAAGGAAACCTGTGCAGATAAGCGATCAGGGAGGTAGAAGATGACATTAACCCCTGCAAAGGCCAACTTTAAGGCAAGCAGACAAATCTCCACCAAGATCCCTAAAATCTTCTTCTGAATTCACAAACTCTTCTCTATAGTGGAGTAGAACAATCTTTTCCATACCCACACCGGATCCAGAAAAAACTGCGGTAGAATAGAAGAAGATAACTCTTAGGGATGGGAGACTGGAATCCATTGTCTGTCTAGACAACATTAAAGGTGTCCTCTTCTGAAGATGCAAATTGCAGTGAGTCCATATAAGAATAGATGTGAATGTGCCCTCTCAAGGATTAGCAAGCACCACTGCCAGGTATTTTGTGAACAATACATGAACCAAAGGTATCTGCATTGTGCTGATCTAATCATACAATGGAAGGAAGCATCTTGCAGGTCTGCCTAGCCCCATAAAGTGTTCTCAGCTGAGAAATTAGGAGATGAACTACAGTTCTCATCTTGGAACTTTTCTAAAGAAAGAAATGTGTTTAGGTGCCTTACCTCTAAAATGGACTCCTTTTTCTCCCATCATCTCTCTCAAGTATAGATGCAGATCAGGTAGATACTAGGTAAAATATTTTCTGGAGCAAGATTTCCAGAGGAAATGACAAAAAGTGCCAGCAGGCCAAAACTTCCAAACCAAAAAATAAATCTATATATCTCTCTCTCTATCCCTATCTCGATATATATATATATATATATATATATATATATATACACAAATATATACATATATATATATATTCACTGAAAAAACCATAGGTTTCACACACGTTATAGTTAGGAATTAGCATTTAAAAAACCTTGCAAATTCACTTAAAAAACCATAGGTTTCACACATGTTATAGTTAGCTGGACATTTCACTCGTGACTATAACTCACGCGACCGCAATCCTCTGCTGATGATGTCAGATATTACATCACTGATGACATATGTGTCTTTCTGAAAAATAAATATTTGTAATATATGTATAGCTAAAGATTATAATGGAAGAAGACATGGGTAAATAAGTGTCTAAATACAGTGATGTAATATCTGACGTCATCAGCAGAGGATTGCGGTCGCGTGAGTTATAGTTGCCTGCACTAACTATAACGGGGGAATTTCAATGGTTTTTCATGAGTGAAATGTCCAGCTAACTATAACATGTGTGAAACCTATGGTTTTTTAAGTGAATTTTATATATATATATATATATATATATATATATATATTCACTGAAAAAACCATAGGTTTCACACATGTTATAGTTAGCTGGAAATTTTACTGATAAAAAACCAATGAAATTCCCCCGTTATAGTTACTGTAAGCAACTATAACTCACGCGACCGTAATCCTCTGCTGATGCTAATACTGTATTTAGACACTTATTTGCCCATGTCTTCTTCCATTAAATTTTAGCTATACATATATTACAAATTTTTTTTTTTCATAAAGACACATATGTCATCAGCAGAGGATTACGGTCGCGTGAGTTATAGTTGCTTACAGTAACTATAACGGGGGAATTTCATTGGTTTTTTATCAGTAAAATTTCCAGCTAACTATAACATGTGTGAAACCTATGGTTTTTTCAGTGAATTAGCAAGGTTTTTTAAATGCTAATTCCTAACTATAACGTGTGTGAAACCTATGTTTTTTTCAGTGAATTTGTACGGTTTTTTAAATGCTAAGTTACTTTACGCCATTCGTGGCGTGCGCGCCCACTTAACGCAGTTCGTTCCGTGCGCGCACGGTGCGCTTCGCGCACCGTGCGCGCACAGTGAGCACGCGGTGCGCTTCGCGCACCGCGCGCCCAGTATACGCAGTTAGTGCCGTACACGCAAGGTGGGCACGCAGTGCGCTACGCGCACCGCGTGCCCACGTAACGCACCGTGCGCACATGGAGGACATATTATGCGCTTCCTAGGTAATCTGTTAAATTTAATTTGTAAGTGATGACAATAATATGCCATGCACAGAGAGTGTTTTTTTTTTTTTTATTAAAATTTTTAGCGTAAGCGCACCGTACGCGTACGGTAAGCGTAATCGGCGAAATTTTCAAAAAATAAAAATTTACCGTTTTTGGCCTTGGGGGATCTTTGAGGACTCAACTAACATGGCTATGTGCATGGGCGCTGTCTAAACAGCCCCTTTATATGTTTTTTGCCTTTGTTTACAGCCCCCCCCTCAGAGTGCGAGAGAGAAAATGGCGGCCGCCGCTTCCTGGTTTCGACCGATTCGAATGTTTACTTAGATGTAACAGCCAATCAGAATCGCGCTCGCGCACGCCACCGTACGCGTACGGTAAGCGCACCGTAGGCGCACCGTAAGCTGCCACAGATATATATATTGATTTAAAGGCTATTTTCTCAGAATCTACTGAACAGATTTACACCAAACCTACAAAAGGCACTTCCTTGACCTGGGGACTACCTCTCTGCCAAATTTCTAGTAATTCTGTTCAGCCGTTCGGGCTGTAGCCCTGTCTAAAGGTCCTATGGAAAAATGCATGGGAAAAACGCGTTTTGGGACCCCCCTTTTATCTCAGCCCCCGCTTGACGAATCCCCCCGAGACTTTCAGGGTAGGAGCGGAGCGTAGCGCCCCACCTATTTTGAGAAATTTGCGAGGATTCGTCGACCGGCGCCAAAGTTATTCAAAATAGAATGTTGCGGATTTCCTATGGAAACAGGGTCCTAACTATAACTACCTACTGGCGACCGCCAGTAGGTAATATATATATATATATATATATATATATATATATATATATATATATATATATAGTCGAGTGGGCGCTTCATCTGCGTGAGCAACTTTTCGTTTGGATATATATATATATATATATATATATATATATATAAATACACACATATATATATATATATATATATATATATACATACACACATATATATATAAATACACACATATATATATATATATATATATATATATATATCAAATGCTGTTGCTTCTACTGGACCCGCAGACCCATGGAAGGTGGTGCGTGGACAAAGCACACGAGAAATTAAATGCCACAATCTTTTCTGAGGAAACACGTTCCCAGGACACAGAGAGATAATTCAATTCAATACTCAAGACTTAATGAGCTTCACATAACTCGTCTCGGCTGTTGCGCAGCCTTGGTCACAGGCAGGACAGCCGAAACACGTTATGTGAAGCTCATTAAATCTGCTAAATGAATTATCTCCGTGTGTCCTGAGTGTGTTTACTTGGAAAAGATTGTGATCTAGATATAGATATCCACATTCACCACTGTGTAGTTCTACATTACAAAGTTAAGTCACAATTCCCATAGGAAATGCATATTTCTAGTTTTGCTTGTAATTTTCCTACTGTTCAAACTAATCTTCACAAAACTCTTCCACCCTCCCCCCTAAAAAAATGTTTATTTCTTTTCCCATATTTTTGTGATTTGGTGGATTACCGTTCAGTCATTTGAAGAAATCAGAGCTAAAGTTATAGTAAAATCTGGACAGTTGGTCTTGCACGTGTTCCGCTGAAGTGCAAATTTACAAAATGAACTACCTCCCTCCCATGGCACTGGCTTTCATCGCAAGACAATGCATCCAGTCCAAAATGTCATGGCCAGGTGGCAGGCAATATAGACATCTTGAATGTCCATCTTCACATGGCATCTTTCTTTTCTTCATACTTGCTACTCTACTTTAGAGACAATACGACCTCTCAGAGAATTTAAAATAAAAACATAACTAATACACCTTATCACAGAAAGTGAATGACAATTAGGAAAAAAAACTCCCATGTTAAGTAAAACAAAAAAAAAATACTTTTTAAAAGCGGAAGCATTAGAAAGGCAAAAAAGAAAAATCAGGATGTGCAATGGTGCTTTTAGAGATTACTCTGGATAAAAAAATAAAATTAAAATACAGTCAAATTGCCTGCCTCTGTTGATCTCCCATTCCATGCATTCCCTGGAGTTAGCTCTACTCACTGCAGAAAAGCTTTGAATGTTTTGTGCACTTTTTATAGTGTGCTTTGCGCTTGTGCCTTTCAGTTTAGTTTGGTTTCTGCATTTCCTTCTAAAAGTAAATTAATGTATGGCCAGTGTTTTGAAGGTTTCCACAGAGTAAACTGGGGGCAGGAAATATTCTAGGATTATTAACGAAAAAATCCTTTTATGAAAGAACTACTTTTGGTCTCAACAAGTAAACATCATAGCAGTCCCTTGCATAAAAGGGATCTACTATGCGTGCTGAATGTGCTTCTTGAGAAACAACACAATGCAGCCTCTCACCGTGAAGTCAGACAACAGCTAATTTGGGATGACCAACTGTGCATGAAAAATGTGAACGAGACAACAGACCAGTGGATGAAAGCCCCTTTAAGTAAGTATATCGGATGAATAATTTTACTAACAATCAAAAGGTCTAGTTTGCTGCCGAACATATCGCCATGCTTCACCTAAATAACAGACTTGGCCAGAAGACCAAGATGGGGGTATTAAGTGGCAGAATCGGACCCTTTATATTTCGATGTGGGATGTCGTCCCTAAAGGTAAACAATACGACATTAAGACTGCCATTAGACTCGGACAACAATTTCAGATCCCAACTGCTTGAGAATTTGAAAGCAGCAATGCATGACCAGCTGCCCTCTTATACAGACCAATTGTTAGAAGGAAATGGCGCCAATGGCACCACTAGAAACTAAAGTTTCAAGGCAGGAGGCTGACTTGCATGCCAACATCAGCCATCCAACTCCAAGGTACGTGCAACCACTTAGAACAGGCACTGGGCAAGATCACACTCTGCTCAAGGAAGCCACCTACATTGAGGGCTTGTATAAATATCTAAATGTAAGGGGTCAAGAACCAGCTCTCGGAAATCAATGCAAAAAGGTTGATGTCTTAAATGGCCAGCAGATCCTGCAGACGTCAAAGCTGTACGTTCTTCTCTGCCCATTGTGAATGACAACTAGCCTAAGAATTGTAAAATCCCTTTAAAAATTACACACAAACTACAAGTACTGCAGATTAGCTTTTACCACTGGAAAAAAAACATTACAACAACCTCCAAGTGTCACGACTCCTACTTGGATTAGTCAAATAAGGGCAACAATAATCTTTGCATACAAACCACGAAACACCTACCAGTAGCAGGGTGTTCGCTGTACTTACTTTGCTAGGTTAATTCTAGTGAGAAAACGTTGAAACATAGTATGAAAACGAGGAACAAAGAACAGGGTTGACGGAGTTATAGAAACGTTACAACCTCTGCAAATGATGGCAATCTTCACAGCTAGTGGGTAGAAATAGCCTAAAGTAGGAGAAGCACCTAAGAGACTGCATTCCCAGTGGAAAACACAATACGAGGTACAGTAGCTAGCAGCGAAGTTCTTCTGACGAATGCCTTTCAAAGGTATTATATCTACTCAAGTCCCAGCCTTCTGCCCACCACACCAACCAAGCAACCATAATAAAACACCAAACACGTTGGTGCTTCCGATACATCCGAATCATCAAAACGGCTAGCAATTCAAAATCCGAAGAGGTTCGTTTTACCCGACCTACTGTCTAGACATGCCTGACAATCAATGGGTAGATGAGACTTTTCTTCGCCACCCCTTCAAAGCATATACAGACCTAGACGCATAAAAACATCAGTTTAACGCATTCGTGCGTTCAACAAGGGAGTGCTTCTCTAGCATGCTGTAGATTAACAAGCACATTCGGCAACAAAGGAAAAGTTACGGCCTGAAATGTACGTTTATTTTAGGGTGCAGTTGTGAACCCATTCTATTTTACACAATAACACAGACTGACGTGAAACATTCTATTATCTATTTAAATACACACACCCCAAATTGAATTTCAAGACTGACTTTCCTCGGAAAAAACACATATTTAAAAACTGTTGTAAACAGCTGAAAAGTCAATCCATAGTACAGACCGGGGGGGGGGGTTTGTAAAATGTTTATTTTCCATACTAAACATTTAAAGTAAGTCAAGAATTGCATGAATGCGGTTCTCAGATGCTACTTCCAGTGCGCACACAGTAACACGTGTAACGCGTGTAACACTCTGTATTTGCTCAACACCTCTGAATTATTAGCCAGAAATAAACATTTATATAGCCTTGCTAGTCTTTCAAACGGAAGTAGACAAAAGGGAAGGCGCTGTCATAAAAACAAATCCATCCACACAAGTTTTTGTTAAAAGGTATACCAGACTTACAAGGATAACAAGATAAAAGTTCACAATCTAGTTACAATTTTACGAAATGTTTACAACCGCAATCAAAATCAATCCTCAATCTAACTCCAATAAAAACGCACGATAAAACCGCTCATCCATCTGCCTCAATGCACGTTCATATACCACCACAAAGATGCAGCATCGGATACCACACTAACTCGATTTATTCTCCACCAGTCTATCACGTGAATCTTTATCAAAACGTCACACGAGGCTGTGATCCTAAACAGTTTATCGGCAAACCATTCGACTGAAGGCATAATTGAACAAGCGCTCGCCAGGCAGCCGTGGTTTATTTTTGCATCGCGCTTTCACTTTAAAGTGAAAGCTAGATGCAAAATTAAACGGAGCTTGTCTTTATGGGGCAATGTGTTTCAAACACATGGCCCCATAAAGATAAGAAACCTTTTGCGACCCACGGAAAGCAGGTGAGCCCGTCCCCGTGGGCCGTCTGAAAAAGCCGAAGGGAGGCAACATGGAAAGCTCTTTTCCAATGGCTGGCCACCGTCGTGACGCCAGCCAATGGAAAAGAGGGTGGGTGGGGGTTAAAGCCCTTTCTCAAAAACATTAAATCTCGCGGAGCGAGCTGCGCAGCCACGCCAGGCGAGACCTAAAAAGCCTAAAGTGAAATAAAAATAGTACATCATTAACAAAACTACTCTATACATTTCATGAAACAGTTTGTTCAAGCTCTACAAAGGAGTCAGTCAGAAATAAGATCAAGGTTGCAATCGCATCAGGCGCCAAAGTTCCGGCCTTCAAGATGGCTGCAATCCTGTAAGGCTCTGAAGGGCAGCAGCCAGCATCCACCAAAATTAGTCCTCAATGAGTGGAAAAATAAGGCTCAAACATATGAATTAAATTCAGCAGAGATTAGAGTCCTGCAGTGGGCAGGAGGTTGCTGTGCTGGCAGTGGAAGTGGCAGAGGTTCAGCAATAACCCCGAGAGGAAACTTGCATGCAAAATGGCGGTCGGACTTTGGCCATGTGTAGATCCTGTTGGGGATGGCTGTCAACATGCATAAAAAAATCAAAGGCACAGGTTGGAGAGGCACGGGTGAGGAGCGTCACTGAATTGGTGAGTTAGGGGGTGAGACCTGTGTTTAGAGGCGCAGCCGGTGCTAATGTGCCAAGAGAGGCCCTTCAATTTGAACGTCGGAGTTTGCTTGGGTGGACTGGACTAAACTGAGCAGGGGCTGAGGGGCCAGCGCGTTAAACAGTGCCAAGGCCTGGGAATGGAGGTGTGTTCCTAAAGGGGTAATAGGGCCGGAAGTGGAACCCCAGCCCCTCCAAGGGGACCAAAACAAGGGGATGGGGGGCAATGAAAAGGCGGCAGAACTGCTTAATAAACAACAAATATATGGCAGGCATCCTGTGGTCGACCTGCTGACTAGCTTTAAGTGTGCAAGTCGGGAGCCCTACACTTACACTCTTGGTTAGCAAAGAACAAAGGGAAGTCCGATGACAAGCAGGCCTAACTCCAAACTGAGTCAGAATTTGCTGGCAAAATGGAATGCAGTGAAGGCGAGTGCGAAATGGCTGGCTGCTCTAGGCAGCAAACACTGGAGACAGATAAGGACGTTAAGGTTCTACTGATGGTCATGCAACAAAGCCTCCTGTATATCAATAACAAAATATACATCTACAGCCCTAGACTCGAAATGATGCCAACTAAAGTTGACAGATAGGAAGCGATGCTAGAAGCAGCAGAACAACTCACATGGTATGCAGAAGATGATCTAATCATAAAACATGAAAAATTGCTTAACATGAGAAAGGTGATTTCGCTTAAAAATGGTGAAGAAGGAAGTTCCAGAAGCAAGATCTAGATAAAATAACTTGCATATCTTTAAAATTCCAGTTTCAACTAACACCAGCAAACTAAAACATTACACAATCTCAGCTCTGACTGCACTGTTTGATCCACACAAATTTCCAAGACTGATGGTGGTGGAAAGAGCTAATCACTCACTGGATCCCAGGCCACCCCTGGAAGCGCCTGCCCAGCTAATTATCACTAGACTGTTAAACTTTCGAAACAGAAACAAAGCACATCTGGCTCACGAAAAAAATCTTAATTACGGTAGTTATTCAACTGCATTTTACAGACTTTACAGTGAGGTGGAGGGGTGGTGAGAAGCTCATCGTGAGGCAAGGCAAAAACGAAGGCGTACTGCACATTGTGTAAACCCACCACGCTTCAACAAGGAAAACATCATATCGTTCTGAACCCAAGGCAGGCCTCAACATATCTGAAAAAACTGAAGAATTTCTAAGGCTGTAAAGAACGAGTGGACAGAAACAAAGCATCTTCATCACAACTTAATGACATTGATTAATTTGGTGAAAAAATATTCTCATAATAAATCTTATATGTTCACTTTGTAGTTTTGTATGAGTTTCACTGGATAATTAAGACCAGGATCTATAGCGGCATCCACTGGACTTCCATAATGTTCATCACAGACGTCAACGCAGGCTGCACCAAAGGAGCTCAAAGGAATCAAACTGCTCAAGCCCCCTCGCTCCTAGATGGGGGAAGTAGTTCATCTCAGACACCGAACTCACAGTTCAGGCTGAGAAATAAGGCTAGACTCGCCACTTCCGACAGTAAAGGAGGAGGACAAGGGGCAACACAATTGGCCACGCCAGGGATAATACTCAATTATCAAGTTACATGTACGTTAATTGCTTTACATATTTCCTTCAATGTGGAGTAAAGTACAGATTCAAAATGGGGAAGAGGGAGGGTATCACAATTCACTGGGAAGTTGGGGGAGCCACTGCGGGCGATGAGTGGGAGTTATTCATATGTGCGGTTAATGGTTTGTTACGTTTTCAAAAATGGTACAGAATTACAGATTGGAAAAAGTCACATTTAGGTTTTACAATCACACAAAGATCTCCAAATTAAGAGGTACATGGTCTGAACATGTGATAATATAGGGGGAATCGAATATTCCTTATTGACATGGAATGTCTGGTGATTTAACACCCAGAAACAGGTATACCGTGATATAGCCATGCTCCAGAAGACACACCTTGCTAAATCATTGGAGTTAGCTCTAGTGAAGAAATGGGCAGACCATTACTTTATACTGCCAGATTCCTATGGTAGAGGAGTGCCCCGATGCGATTACAACCTGATCTTGTTTCAGACTAACTGCTATGTAGAGCTTGAACAAACTGTTTTATGAAATGTATAAAGTAGTTTAGTTAATGGTGTACCATTCCTTTTGTTTCACTTTATACTTTCTCCTTTTATTATTCTCCCTCAAAACTCTAAAGGTCATACGTATTTTTATTTTTTTGAAACAATTTTTTAGGGCTTTACAGCGCATGCAATAACGCTCCAGAGAGCTAGTTTAGTAGCAGTTGGTAATGTATCTACAGTAATGCACTTACAAAACTGAATCCCTATTAAAGTAACTTTCCTTCCCTCCTTATGAGTCAATCCCGCATCATCAGTGTAGTAATCTTGGGTGGTATGTCTGTGATTCTGAAGGTCATAAGTTGCTCACATTTGTAATGACTTGTATTATATTTCACATGAATGGTTCAAATAGCAGAAAATGTTGAAATAAAATCAAACACCCTCGATTCAGCATGCGAAACCTATTTCAGGGGGCCCAGAGTAGTCGATTGTAACTGAATTCCAGAGTCAGGGGCAGAAAATAGGCCTGGGTATCAAATACAAAATGGCCCAGACTTACGAATTGATAAGTTAAAAAAGTGTCTGAATCCAAGCATTATCTCCTAATGGAATGCAATGGGAAAGGAACCTTAGTATAGTTTTGGACGCACAGGTTTGTAATTAAATAAGACTAGAGAATATCTTGGTAGATATATAGTGGGGGGGATCACAGGGAAAGAAGAAGGCGCTTTTCATTCATCATTGCATAACATAACAGACTAGATTACTGGCTGATGATGCAAGATGTTCGTTCCTGGGTGAAAAAATTCAACATTTGCCTAGAACATTGTCTGATCATACTCCAGTGGACATAAGACTAGACATCCCAATGGCACACACAGACCCTATGCAGTGGATATTACTGGTGGGCGCCATAAGGAATAGAAGATTTACAGAAGAGCTCCACTGACAAATTAAGGAATACTTTGATGATCACACTGGTTTAAGTCATGAGCATGAGCACAGTACGAGAGGCATTTAAAGTGGTGATCTGTGGTAAGTGCATTGCAAAGTCGGACTACAAGACCACTTGGCAAGAGTTGAGCTAGAGGTGAAACTATTGGAGCTATCCCACTCGGTGCAGTGACTCAAAGGCACAGACTAAACTTATTTTCAACATTTCTGAACATAATGAGGTGACAAACAAAGAAATCAGATCTCTGGGGATGACACCAGCATTTAGGGATGAACGAGTGTGTCCGACCAGGCAAAATGCAAGCAGAAAATATCTATGGATAGCCAATGAAGCAGTCTGTATTAAAAACTCAGCTGATAATCAGAGTACGAGGCTAATGAAATACTGTTAGTATTCTTTGACTATTATACTGGGCTATATGCCTCTCAATATCAAAGCTCTCAGACACAGATTCCTAAATACTCAGAAGACGCAGCCATACCCTGGATAAATGGTATGCATGGAGTATATCTTGATCAGCCCTTTTCACTTGAGAAGATTAAGCAGGTGATAAAAGGACCACCAACTGATAACTCCTAAGGCCTAGACAGTCTGCCAGATGAATTTTATAAGGAATTTGCAGATCAAATAGCTTCACATCTGCACACTGTAGTTGAAGAAGAATATGCTGAATCAGTCTTTCCACCAACTATGAAATAAGCGCTCACAGTAACCTCATTGAAGCCGGGTAAACTACCTTATAGATGTGACTCATACAGACCACTATCACTTAAGAATTGCAACACTAACATCTTTTCCAAAGTCCTGACAAACAGATTGCAACTAATGCTCTTGAATCCAATAAGGCCAGACCAGTTGGGTTTTGTACCGGGTCACACAACTGTGCATAACCTGTGCATACTATTCATTTTGCAGCACCTACTGGACCAGCAGCTGGATACGTCTGGAGTCTTTCACGACCATGTCATTTAACTATTTTGAATAAGCACTCACATCGGTGGATGTAATCGTCGTTTATTCACAATGCGTACAAACCCACAACAGAAGCGTTTCGGCTACGCCTCCATCAACGTTGCCTGGCGCACCGGAAGCGGCATTTAAAATTTCACCACTTACTTGAAAAAGACGATGGTCATAGAGATATCCTATTACAAAGCTTCTGCCATCTTAACATATGAGACCCCTCACAACAAAGTTTCAAATGTTGGCGCAGTGACCTCAGTTCATGCAAGGATATGTTTCTTGTTAATATGACAACATTTTATAGTAGTAGTTCTATGGGTTTAGTGTCCACTTTCTCAATGATTTTTTTATCAGAACACCATGTGGATAACGAAGTTCATAAACGTTAGATTTCATGCCACTCTTCCAACCGCACTGGAATCGCTGTTCGGATTCCTTTCCGACTGACCTATTTTGATGGGGTCTGTCAGAAAGGAATCCGAACGGGATACCCAAATGGCCTCAGAGAGACAGGCTGCCATTCGGAAATTCTCAATCAATGTCTCAGGCGGCTCTTTCCGGCCGAGGGATTACGATGTAATATTCCCGCAGGCTTTCTGTGCCAGCCATCCCAACATAGAAAGGCTGTGGGAATCCGACTTTGGGAGCCTCCAGGAGGGCCCCCATGGGTGCAAGGCCTCTGGATGGGTGCAAAGCCCCTATTGATCCCTGCACATGGGGTGCAGGGATGAACAGCACCTCTTCACTTTACACTGAGAGCATGCATTCCAGGCGGGATGCATGCTCCCAGTGAAAAGAATAAGAATGCGACGAACAGTGTTTGGTCGCGTCCTAATTCCTGGACTGGAACCGATGACAGGAGGTTGTTTGGTTCCAGTTCCCAAATTATGTTGGACGGACTCCGATCCGTCCGACATCGTAATCGGCCCCTAAGTGTTAGTAGCAATTTGCTTGATGCACCTAAATGAAAATACAGGTGTTTTTCTGCAATCACTAAATATTGAAACTAGAGTAGAACAATGTCCTTTTATTTCCATTCTCTTTTGGAAAAAACGTTGTTTGTAAAGACTTTCCAGAAAGGAATATGCTACTTACCAGTATGCATCTGTTCTTGGCATGTAGAGCTGCAGAGTTGTACACTTAGCATAGATCGCCATCTGGTGTTGGGCCCGGATGTTTGCAGTTTGTTTTTCTTCTTGGACAGTCTTTGGAAGTCACGAGTTTGGTGACTCCTCCTTCGGTCCGTACTGCGCATGGGCTTCGGCTCCATCCTCAGATTGTTTTTCGCCAACAGGGAAATGATGGAGCGTAGTAATAACAGTGAGAAACCCATGTGTTGTATCTAAATAAGATGTACTGGAACGGATACAGGTAGCCGGGGAGGCGGGTGGGCGTGTACAACTCTGCAGCTCTACATGCCAAGAACAGATGCATACTGGTAAGTAGCATATTCCGTTCGAGGCATATGAGCTGCAGATTGTACACTTAGCATAGATTATATAGCAGTACCCAACCCTAGCGGCGACCACCGGTATCCGTTGCAGCTGTTTGAAAAAGTGTCTTTAGTACAGCCTGGCCCACCCTAGCTTGCTGCTTGGAATGCACATCTACACAGTAGTGTTTTGTGAAGGTGTGCGGTGTAGACCATGTGGCTGCCTTGCAGATGTCATCTAAGGGTATATTCCCTAGAAAAGCCATAGAAGCCCCTAACTTTCTTGTAGAGTGGGCTTTAGGGGGAACAGATAATGTTCTCTTTGCCTTTTGATAGCAAATTTGTATGCATTTTACAATCCACCTAGCTATCCCTGATTTTGAAATGGGGTTGCCTTTATGTGGTGGAGAGAAGGAAACAAACAATTGTTTAGTCTTCCTGAAGGGTTGCGTTCTTTGTATGTAGTATAGTAACGCCCTTTTTACATCGAGTGTGTGTAAGGCCCTTTCTGCAACAGATTGGGGTTGCGAAAAGAAGACAGGTAATTCCACTGATTGATTGAGGTGGAAGGGGGAAATGACTTTGGGCAGAAACTTCGGATTTGTGCGAAGTATGACCTTGCTGTGATGCATTTGTATGTAGGGTTCCTGTATGGTGAACGCCTGTATTTCACCAACCCTTCTAAGGGAAGTGATAGCTACAAGGAAAGCTGTTTTCCAGGTGAGAAACTGTAGCTCACATTTGTGCATTGGTTCGAAGGGCGGACCCATTAGACGTGTAAGAACCAAATTTAGATTCCATACAGGGGAAGGTGGTGCCCTGGGAGGAATTACTCGTTTAAGGCCTTCCATGAAGGCTTTAATAGCGGGCACTCTGAAGAGTGATAAATGCTGCCTGTTTTGTAGATAGGCAGCGATCGCTGCTAGGTGTAGGCGTATGGATGAATATGCCAGGTTACACCTGTAAAGATGGAGCAGATAGCATATTATGTGCTGTATGGATGCATCTAGAGGGTTGATTGTATTGTTACGGCAGTAAATTACGAATCTTTTCCACTTTGCGGCATAGCATGCTCTAGTGGTAGGGAGTCTGGCTTCCATGATGATGTTCATGCAATCAGGGGGAAGGTTAAGGTATCCGAATTCTAGGATTTCAGGAGCCAGATCGCCAGGTTGAGCTGAGCTGGGTCCGGGTGCCTGATTTCTCCATGGTTCTGGGTTAGGAGGCATGGGGATAGATGCAATTTTTGATGTGGTACCACTGACAGTTGTAGTAGCGTGGTGTACCACGGCTGCCTGGCCCACGTCGGAGCTACCAGAATGAGTGTGAGGGAGTGCTGTTGTAGCTTCCTGACCACTAATGGAATTAGTGGGAGAGGTGGAAAGGCGTATGCAAATCTGCCTGACCAGTTCATCCATATCGCATTGCCCTTGGACAATGGGTGTGGGTATCTGGCGGCGAAGCTTGGGCATTTTTTGTTTTCGTGGGTGGCGAAGAGGTCTATCTGAGGATGCCCCCACTGTTGGAAGAATGGGTGAAGAACTTGTGGATGCAGTTCCCATTCGTGTAGTTGTTGTGTTTGTCTGCTGAGCAGATCTGCCATGGTGTTTTGTACGCCTGGAACGTGCTGTGCCAGGAGAAAGATGTTTTGGGGAATTGCCCATCTCCATATGCTCTGGGCTAAGCGGGAGAGCTGGGGAGAGTGTGTCCCCCCCTGTTTTTGTATATAATACATCGCAGTCATATTGTCTGTGCGAATGAGGACTGCTTTGCCGGAAATCTGTTTTTGGAAAGATTTTAGGGCTAGAAAGATCGCCAAGAGCTCCAGGTGGTTGATGTGGAGCGATTTTTGCTGTGGCGTCCATAGACCTTGCATGGTGAGGTGTAGGAGGTGCGCTTCCCCAGCCGGAGAGCGATGCGTCCGCTGTTAGAATCACCTGAGGAACCGGGTCCAGGAACGGCCGCCCTTTGGAAAGGTTTGTGGTGTTCCACCACTGCAGAGAGTGATGTGTGCGGCCGTCCACCAACACCAGATCCGTCAGCTGACCCTGGGCCTGGTTCCACTGTTGTGCTAGGCACTCTTGAAGTGGACGCATGTGGAGTCTTGCATGGGGCACTATGAAGATGCAAGACGCCATCATTCCTATGAGCTTCATAAACACTCTTGCTGGAAGAGAGTGTTGAGGAAGGAATGTTTTGCGTAAGGCTTGAATGCTTGTGATTCTGGCTGAGTTTGGATAGGCAATACCCTTGGAGGTGTCTATAGTGGCCCCGAGATATTGCTTTGTGTGAGATGGTATGAGGTGGGACTTTTGGTAGTTCACCGTGAAGCCTAGCTGGTGGAGCAGTTGGATGGTGCTGTTTGTATGCTGCACACATTGGTCGTAGGACGCGGCTTTTATCAGCCAGTCGTCCAGGTAAGGGAAGACGTGAATGTGTTGACGTCTGAGGTGTGCTGCTACTACTGCTAGGCATTTGGTAAACACCCGCGGTGCGGTGGTGACCCCGAAGGGGAGAACCGTGAATTGGTAATGTTGCCCGTCCACCACGAACCTGAGGTATTTCCTGTGAGAGGGGTGTATTGGAATGTGAAAGTATGCGTCTTTCAGATCCAAGGTTGTGAGAAAGTCTCCCTGGCAGAGGAGTGGGAGGACTTGCTGTAGGGTGACCATGTGAAAATGGTCTGAGTGTATGTAGGCATTTAGAGGCCGGAGGTCGAGAATGGGTCTGAGGGTCCCGTCTTTCTTTGGTATTAAGAAATATAGGGAGTAGACCCCTAGATTTTGTTGATTGACGGGGACCTGCTCTATAGCGTGTTTTTGGAGGAGTGAGAGTACCTCTTGTTTGAGCAGTGTGGAATGTTCTTGAGACATTGGACGGTGCCTTGGTGGGATATTGGGTGGGGTAGATGTTAGTTCGAGACAGTACCCTGACCGAATGATTTGGGTTACCCATTTGTCCGATGTTATGGACTCCCATCTCCCATACGTGGATAAAGTTTTGTAGTCTGCCCCCGACCGGAGTGGAATGGTCTGGGGGGAGCGGAGGGGAGTCATTGTGCGGGGGGGGTGGCAGAACGGGTGTTGTTGGTTTTGCCCCTGCCCTTATTGTTGTTACCCCTGTAACCACCTCTCTGATTGCCCTTTGAAAAGGTATTTTGAGGAGGGGACTTGTAGGAGGAAGAGGCGTTATCGGTGGAGGAGCCTCTGCCTGTGCCACGAAAGGACGAGCGTCGAAAGGAACGTTTGGAGGCTTGTGTTTGGAGTGCCCCCATAGACTTTGCTGTGTCTGTGTCTTTCTTCATCTTTTCGAGCGCTTCGTCTACCTTTGGCCCAAAGAGTGTTTCCTGGTCAAAGGGGTGATTGAGTATGGATGCCTGGACTTCAGGCTTGAAACCTGAGATCCTGAGCCAGGCGTGGCGACGAAGCAGGACACTGGTATTTATGGCCCTAGAAGCAGTGTCGGCTGCATCGAGGGCACACTTAATGGAGGTGTTTGTAATTAGTTTACCCTCCTGTATCAGGTCATGAGCCTTGTGCTTGTATTTTTCTGGAAGGTGCTGCATAAGAGCCTCTAGTTCGTCATAGTGTGCTCTATCATATCGCGCAAGCAGTGCTTGTGTGTTTGCAATGCGCCACATGTTTGCAGCTTGGGAGGCGGTGCGTTTACCAGACGCGTCCAGAAGTTTAGATTCTTTGTCTGGCGGTGGGGCATCTCCTGAGGATTGGGAGTTAGCCCGCTTTCTAGCTGTGGAGACAACTAGGGAATCTAGGGGAGCAGGGCCCTTGATGTAAGCAGGGTCTGTGGGTGCCGCCTTATACTTTTTCTCTATTCTAGGGTTCAGTACTCTGGCTCTGACAGGGTCTTTGAACACCTCTGTAGCGTGCTTGGTGACACCCTTAAGCATGGGTAAAATGGAAGTGGATTTGTCTTGTATATCAAATGTATCCAGTAGGAAGTCATCTTCTACTGGTTCGCTGTGCATGTCCACCCCATGGTAGTGTGCTGCTCTCTGCACTAAATGGTGAAACCCTAAGGAGTCCTCTGGAGGAGACGGTCTTGATGGGTATAAGTCGTCCTGAGGTACATTGGGTATATCAGGGTTATTGTAATCCTCCCATGGATCTGGGGTCCCTGGTGGAGTGGGATCCATTGGGGCGTCCGTCGGGTAATTGTCCGGATCCCCATCATCCGGATCTGGGGATGGGGTCGGATCGTAGTGAGGTACAGGTGGCGGAGACCTGTGAGGTGGAGGTGGTGGAGGCGGTGGAGGGGGTAGGGGAGGCGGTAGTGGGGAGGGCACTCTGAGGGGAGAAGTAGCAGAGTCCTTCCTTTTGGGTGGAGGAGGAGGAGCCGGAGCATCAAGGCGTCTTTTCTTGGTAGTTAAAGTCAAAAGCCCAGTCTTAGGATCTTTGGACAAAGTCTTTTGTAAAGGGTCTGGTGTAAACAGAGCCAATGGTGTCGAGTCGTCTGTCGGCACCGGTGATTTCGGAACCGGGGGTTTCGATGGTCTGTGTGCGCCATGCTTTTTTGAGGTCTCCGGGTGTTTCGGCGTCGAATGATGTTTTGGCGCCGGAGCATCGGTGCCGACAGATTTGTGTTTGTGTTTGGTCGGCACCGAGTGTCCAGGCTTCGGCACCGGTGGTTTCGGAGTCGAGCTGGATTTTGCAGTCTTCGGTGCCGGATGCTGTTTTTCGGCACCGGGTGTCGGCTGGCTCGATCCCGAGCTGCCATGAGACTTTGGGAGCTTCGACACCGGGCCCGAAGGTGGGGTGATCGAAGTTTTGGTTTTGGTTTTGCCCAGGCCGGCAGGCGAGGGAGTAACCTGAGTCTCTTTGGTTTTCGGCGTGGGGGTAGGAGGGGGCATATTACTCACGGCCCGCTGCGCTGGTGTAATGTCCTCCACGTCGGAGTCGTCGGCCTCGGAAGCGCTGACGACGTCTTCCTCCTGTTCGGTGTGTGTTTGCCCCGAAGCTTCGGCGTCGTCTCCGAAGATGTCCGGTGGAGCTGCGGAGGATGAGTGCGCCATGGTGCGTCGAGCTCTTCGATCTCGGATGGTCTTCTTCGATCGAAAAGACTTGCAGGCGGGGCAGTCTCTAGCCTCGTGTTCCGGAGAGAGGCAAAGGTTACACACCTGATGGAGGTCGGTGTGGGGAAATTTAGACCCACATTTTGGGCACTTTTTGAACGGAGTCCTTTCCATCGGCCGGGACCGGAGTCGCGGAGGGCCCGAAGGCCGGTGTCGATGAACGGGATGGAGAAAGTGCCGCTTCGAGAGATGAAGATGATGAAGGAACTCGAAGAATCGAGGATTTTCCGTCGAGGCTGGAACCGTAGAAGTTCGAAGCCGGAGCACGAAGTATCACATCCGAGCCCGATGGCGGAAAAAAACAATCTGAGGATGGAGCCGAAGCCCATGCGCAGTACGGACCGAAGGAGGAGTCACCAAACTCGTGACTTCCAAAGACTGTCCAAGAAGAAAAACAAACTGCAAACATCCGGGCCCAACACCAGATGGCGATCTATGCTAAGTGTACAATCTGCAGCTCATATGCCTCGAACAGTTAATTTTGAATACAGAGGCATTAGGTTTGAAGCCATCGATGTCCACCGTCCACGCAGTTAGGAGGAAACCCGGTTATTCCGCTGAAAAAAACTGTAAAATGAATAATGTTTATAAGATGAAGAACAAAGACCTCATTAGCTCCAGCAAGTGACTCTCTAAGAATGCACAAATCAAGTGCTTCCTGCCCCTCTCCCTGTGGGATAGAAGTGTACAGGGTTGTAACATCCAAAGTGAGCAGTAGCACTTCAACATTGAGTGGGATCGGATGAAGTTTTTCAAAAAGTTAGTAGGATCCATAACATAAATATTCATTCTTTTAAGTAAAGAATACAAAGGTGTCAAAATAAACACTGATTGGTTGCAAAAGAGAGTTTATGCTTGACATGAGGATCAATCAAACTTGTATGTAGTTTAGCATCATCTACACATGTATTGCCTTCAAACCTGCTTTCTCTGCCCGTTATTGCCACACTACGATGACACAGCATGTTTAAGCACTGTTCGGATGGAAAAGTCCTCTATATGATAAAGACTTGTACCCCTGCCCTGAGTGCCCAATTGTACTGTATCTGGATCCTTAATACTGATTTCTTGTCGTAGGCAAACACGGATCATGCATCTGCTCCATGACCTAGCCCTGTCTCACGGATTGTGGTCTTGTTGTACTGGGAGGGGCATCAAAAACGCTACCCTTATTGTGGTGGAAGGCTACCGCCTTCACCAGGAGTTAGCCAGCACAAGTGTGCTGGTGGCAGCATACCATGTAGTGATCATTAGTAGTTTACAGGACCTTTTAAACTTGTGTCACAGGAGTGAGGCCTACAGGCTCACTCACCTTTTTAAAAGTTCTTAACTCAACCCTTGGCCTATATCAGGTAGATGTGGAGTGCTGCGTAGCACAAGACTAGTGACTGTGCTGGCTGTACAAGTGGTTGGGAAAGGTACAGAACAGGGATAAGGCAGTACTGTGTAGTACATGTGAGATTAGTGCATATACTGAATGTATGTATGGAATACATTACATGAGAGATGTAGTGCTATGCAGTACATGAGTAATAAAAGCACGTGCTGAATGTATGTGTGAGTGCATGAAGTACAATACAAGAAGAGTGAAGTGATGTGCAGTGCTCATGACGATTGTTTGTGCTAGCAGTCTGTATTTTGTTAACAGCACACCCTAGTTAAATAGAGAAAAGCTTCAGTACTGAACAGTGAGCGCAGACTGAGTGTGTGCTGAATGCACATGTACATGTAATGGTACTATGTAGAGGTACTAGCGCTGGACAGTAAGTGTGCTGTGAATGTACACTAAGTAAGTGTGCCTGGAATGATACATTATATGGAGGAACCTGGGTTGCACTTTGGTAACCACAGACCTGCCTGGTGAAGACATAAGGAGGAGAGGAAACCACCCAGACAGATTTGTGTACTGCTGCATTCCTGTGAGTTGGGTGGGACACACACTCGAGGGAAAAGGAAGTGACGTCCTTTACACTTCAAAAGGCTGCTCTTTGATTCAGTGATAAATCAGAAGTAAGGGGCCTGGACACATGGGGCTTATAAGGGAATCATAAAGAGTAGGGCTGAGGGTCTGGGATTAACCTTTTGATGCACATGTCACTGTGGCTGACATCCAGGTGTGATCTCTGATCACTCCATGAATTGTGTTGTGGGACAATGAGCTTCAGAGTTTTGTCTGAGGAAAGAAGAAAAGGAGAAGTGTCCTCTTTAAAAGAAGCAGAACCCCAACATAGAAATTCAAAGACTCTAAATCACATTTTACTGTCTGAAACAAACTATAATTAGGGTAAGTGGACAGGCGGTGTAAGAAGGGGAAGCTCTGCAAGAGTTCTGCCTGTGATCAGGATTGTGTGGAAATGCATACAAGTCTCCCTCTGAATGAGGAGATATCACTCAGGAAACCAAGAACACCTCCCATAGAGCCTGGAGTACCAGAGCCAGCCTGCCAAGACCGGTTTACCCTGTGACAAAGAGGAAGGCGTTGTAGGGAGCACGATCCAGAGGGGAACCCTACAGTGAGGACTCCCTGTGCAAGGTGTGAGGATTCAGCTGTGTACCAATCGGGCCGTAGCCAATGTGCTGGGTTGTTTTCAGCAGCCCATTATGACAGGAGTGGGCCGCCGTAGATTGAGCCATGTCTTGAATGCCGTGCAGGTCTTAAGAAGCCCATACTGCAGGGCTGCGGTGACCCCCAATGCTAGAGCGGGCCACCGGTAAAGTTACTACTTTGAGGAATGGTAAGATTTGCGACCGTCTGGTCAGGGGCACTTGTGCTGGAAGAGCCAGCACCCGTATTACCACAGCAACACAGTATGCCACGAGGTGCTGATGGTACCAAAGTTGCCCAAGGATTCAGAACACTGCCAGAAGGATAGACTGAGGCTACAACTGACAGGTTGGACCCGCACTCACCACTGATGACTGCCAGAGATGCCATGGATGACATTGCAACCTCGCTGGCTTCAGTTGAGAGATGAAGAAAAGGCTCCCTCACCTCCCCCCTAGCTGGGTAAAGCAAACTTATTGTGCCTTAGTGAGCTGGGAGGTGCTCAGGCAACTTAAAGCGATTGATGTAAACAGCTTATTATTCATCACAGGTGAGAAACCGATGCATTACGAATGCTTGTTGCTTTCAAATTATTTCTCAAAATGTCATGATGCGGACATTTTCTCCAGATTCCACACTGTGTACTGAGTTTCTTCAACGTTTGTTTATTAAGATTTGTTGGTGGAGGAGAAGCAACGTCAAAAGGCGAAAGGATAGGAACACTACAGTGATCATAATTCAGGCAGGAGAATTGTGGCCTCTGAGTGGGGGGAAGATGGGTAAAAAAGGCAAGAGTGTGGTGAAGGAGGAGGATGCAGATTGGTGGTAGGAGTGGTAAACAGACAATTCCAAGTATTGGCTCCCTCCGGCGGATCAAGGGAGTGATGAGAAATCAGGTGGTCATATATTCGAGTGTCATAAAGTTTTCCAAGTACTTCATGTTTTTATCTTTTCCGCAATGGACTGATCTACACAAAGAACTCTGACATTCAGGGCCTTGCATGCACTATGCAGAAATACTAAAACAAATAAATGACTAGAAAGCCTCGGGTCATAAGAGACACATCAAATGAGTAAGAACGTGTACCAGAAAATGATAGCAAAAAGAAGGGAGCAAATGGCAAAATCATTTCTAGGTAGTAAAGAACTAGTCTGGTGTCTCTAATAATAATAACAGAAAACAAAATCATAGACAGAAAAATTAACCAGAGCAAACATCTCACAATTGGGCCTTGCCTCCCATAGTAAGGAGTTTGGTGATAAACAGAGGTATCTACAGTCTCCTTTTATAAAGCAGCACTGTGGCAGCTCTCCTCGTCGACCGTGTTAATTAAATGAGGATCAGTACCGATCCCTGATCCACATATGACTGAAATAAATACATCCCTCACATATTCTTCATCCGTTTTCTGAAACTTTCCATATATTCTCCCAGCACTGAGCAACTCCCTCGAGATTGTGGTGTAAGTAGTTTTATTCTTTTATTTTCAATTCTTAATTTTCATGTACAGCATACAATGTCCTTGCCAACAAGTATTTTGTCGCTGAAATATTGCAGCGGACTACTTCAGGACTAAAATCGTAGATAATACATTATATAAGTGAGAAGTACTAGAAATAATATATATATCTCATCACCATGGGTAAGGGACCCCACATTTTCACCACATGTTCAAAACGTTAGCCTGCAAAGTGTATGATCATCCATAGGTAAAGAGAGAACCAGTTCCCCTTAATTGTTCTTGAGCTCATTAGTGTAAAACTGCTACCAGTGATTAGCACATAATATCCTGTGCCTGTGTGTCTCACAAGTCCCCTTATATCAAAGTTAAATGTGAGTATTACCCAAGTGTTGTCATACAGTATCACAATGGGTTCACCTTGTCCAGTGGTGCTACAGTCTGTACACCATCCTATTCGTCATTAAAATATTCCTAAAACTAAAATTCAATCATCAGAATCTAAATATTTGTTATCTTACATCCATGTGAGAGCTGCATTTCAAAATATCTCTTACCAAACACGGATCTACTCTCAGGTATAGGGTCTGTATAAATCCAGTTCAATCAATATACCAAGTATGTACAAGTGAGTCTATACATAGGTAAGTATCTGTAAATAGAGAAATGTGTATGTTTAAAAATTTTTACTTTAACCCACATTTACATCAACTTCTTAAAACAAATATATGCTAGCATGGTCTATAATATTAGTTATCTATAGCAAACAAAACTCCAGTCTCTCTCCAAATAATCACAAAATATAGCAATATCCAACATAAGAAATTCGGCAATCTAGACGGTGTATGTACGCTCACAATATTCTGGCATCTTCTACCATATAGATGCTGACTGCATACACTCGAGATGCTGCCCAAATACGCATGTATTTCATATCAGTCCATAGCCGTATTACCCATTTCTTAATGCCGTCAAAGGCCAATAACTACGTTTTGTGGTGATTCCTACATTGCAGCCGTGTATTATAGGGCAGTTCACCATTGTGTAGCACATACGCGAGTGACTACTACGTTCCTTAGATACTTCTCTAGCCAAAGGCCAAAATCTCCCAACACATTCTCTTACCTCGGGGAGAGTACTCCAATCACGTTTTTGGCTCGTCTTTATTATCGGCGTTCCGAGTCTGCGCCATCTTGGAATTTCTTTATATACTAAACATAATTACGTGAAAAGGCATGGTGACGAATATCCTGTGCCAAACCACTGGCAACCCGTATCTAAACTGGTGGCCATCTTGTAGTGATCGGCTGGGTCACCCTTTAATGTATAGAATAAGCTTGTAACTCATTGTCTCTACAATCAAAATTATATAGTGGCTAAAGGAAACCTCATGCATACCATACTACGCGGTGTGAAACATTTTGTTGGTCGATATACCATATGTATTCTATGAATACAGGGGGCGTGGCTTAGGAGCCATCGACGGCGGACGTGTGAGCTGAGAGCTCTGCGCCAGCTGAGCCAATTCTCCTGCATATCGTGGTGAAAGCCGGTGCCTGGGGGCGCATTGCTGGAGGCCCAGCCTGCTGGAGGTGCCCGGGACTGTACTCTCGCTCCTTTGAGGTCCGGGGTTGAAAGGGGAGCGAAGCTGAAACAGCACGTGGAAGACCGCAGCAGAGTCAAGATGGCGGCCTGAGGCAGTATCAGAGCAGAGAAGGTAGAGGAGAGATACGGTCGGAGCTTTGGGGAGGAGGAGGCTAATTGGCAGCAGACTCCGGAGCTCCCAGCGACAACGGCAATCCGTGGCCCCGCTGGGGGCCATTGATGAGCGGGAGAAGTGGTGTGTAATCGTCCAAGCCAGGACCTTCACGAGACGCGCTGCAGGAGCATACGGCGACCGGGAGTCAGCAGGTCAGAACGTGCTGGAGGGCGTTGGGCTGCAGTCCGTATCCAACGATTTGGGGAGTGCAGCGGAGGCACCTGAAGACTTACCAGCAAGGCAAAAAGTGCTGTGGCAGCTTTCTCCCTCGGGAAATACTGCGACTCGAGGCGAAGGCACTGCGTGTGGACTAAAGGCCGGCTGCGTGGCACAACAAAGCTGCCCGACGGGGGCAGGTATCCTGCTTGGGCTCTCTGGGTGCCGGTGAGGGCTCCAGACGGGTCTGGGGCCCTAAGAGACTCATCGGGAAGACCCAGGACTGTGCAAGGGTGCCGAGTGGGGCGTGTGACGCGATCCACCCCATGGAGAATTGCGGCAGAGCCAGAAAGAAACAAAGAAGGCCTGCCCTGTCTGGAGCCCCATGCTGTGACTTGACCCAACAAGCTTTACAACAAACAAATGATGGACGGAATGCTGACAATGCATACATTCTCCCCCAGTCAAGAGATCTGGGTTAAATCCATCGTTCTTTTGCCCACTACACCACCCCAGTTTAGACATGGCCATATGCAAATCAGTCTTGACCCTGTGCCTCATGGGAACAGTCCAGCCCGAACTGCCAAGCCATGTCTTCCCTGGACCGGAATCAAGCATCCTAGGACCGGTTTCTGGCTATCAGCCGTCATCAACCAGGATAGCTTGACTCCAGTGGCGTAGTGAGCACGGGTCCCACGTCTGGGAATACCCATCCCACTTAGGGCGAAAAGCGTTACAACAAACAAATGATGGACGGAATGCTGGCTTGGCAGTTCGGGCTGGACTGTTCCCATGGGGCACAGGGTCAAGACTGATTTGCATATGGCTGGGTTCAAACTGGAATGGCATGGTGAGCAAAAAAACGATGGATTTAGGCCCAGATCTCTGTACTGGGGTGAATGTATGACATTGTTCTGCATTCTGTCCATCAATTGTTGTTTTTGCATTTGTCACCCCGAGTGGGAAGGGTATGCTCAGACGTGAGTCCCTTGCTCTCCATGCCACTGGAATCAAGCTATCCTGGCTGACGAGGGCTGAAAGCCCGAAACCGGTCCTAGGATGCTTGTTTCCAGTCCAGGGAGGACCTGGCTTGGTAGTTCGGGCTGGACTGTTCCCATGGGGCACAGGGTCAAGACTGATTTGCATATGGCTGGGTTCAAACTGGAATGGCATGGTGAGCAAAAAAACGATGGATTTAGGCCCAGATCTCTGTACTGGGGTGAATGTATGACATTGTTCTGCATTCTGTCCATCAATTGTTGTTTTTGCATTTGACCCAACAAGCTGGCACTGGGTGGCTGCAGAGCAGGCCGTGCCAGTAGGCACTGTGTTGCGGAGGAAATTAGGCAGGAGCTATTGGATATGGAGTCCAGAATAGGCAGCCGGACAATGTTCAGGGGCAGGGAACTGACTCTGCTGAGCGTTTACAAAAGTCTCACACTAGCTATAGCGACGCGCTTAGAGGTTGCGGAGCCACAGTTATAGGGAATACCTAGACAGAATGCAGAAAGAAGAGGGGAGGGCTGGCCGGCTATTGGCTTGGTTGATCAAACCTGAAGGTAGAGGAGCACCGATTATGCTGGTCCAAACAGATGCCGGGGAGTCGGTCCATTACCCTGAGGCCATCAATGCCCTGTTCCGTATCTTTTATGAGGAGTTATACACCAACCCTGGGCCGGTCTCCAGTTCGGATATCCGGGACTTCCTGGAAAGTTTGCCATTAAAGGTGCTGGACAAACAAGTGCAGGATGACCTGGGAGGACCTATGACCCTGCATGAGGTCAGGGCTGCTATTGCAGCCATGGCAAAGGGGAAGACACCGGGGCCTGTTGGCATCCTGGCAGAGTTTTTCGTAACTTATCAGGACTTATTGGCACAAATACTAGTGACTCTATATGCTGAATCCCTGCACTGTGGGGTCCTTCCCGAGTTGACGCGTTGGTGATACCCCTCCCAAGACTAAAGAGATGAACGCTCCAGTAACAGACTATAGACCTCTCTCTATGCTCAACCTGGATTATAAAATCCTCAGTAAAATATTGGCGCTGAGATTGCTCTCGCATATGCACGACGTCACCCATGCAGACCAGAACGGATTCATCCCCTCCCGTAATACCTCCTATAACCTGCGTAGGTTGTACTATGTTCTGTTCCATGAAGAGACAAGATCCATGCCCTCGGCAGCGGCCCTGTCAGTCGACTTAGAAAAGGCCTTCGATATAGTAAGATGGGAGTAACTTTTTGAGACTATGTTACGGTTAGGCCATCGGGAGGGCTGGGAGAAGTGGGTTCGACTGTTGTATACGTCGCCGAAAGCGCAGGTCAGAACCAGGAAATCTGTGTCCTCTCAATACCTGATACAACAGGGTACTCGGCAGGGGTGCCCACTCTTATTTGCCCTGGCAATCGAACTACTGGCGGAGCTGATCCGGCAGGGTGGAGCGGGGATAGGACTTGCATTAGAAGGTGCGGATGCATATGATTTCATTGTATGCTAACGACCTGCTGGTCTACCTGGGAGAGGCTGTACCTGTCACCTCAACGGCACCTATACTACTGGAACGATTTGAGGCATTGTCGGGCTTACGGGTGAATAAGAAGAAGACCTACCTGTTCCCTCTATTGGGACCGGAACCTCGGCCGGGGATACTGCCGATCGACATTAATTGGGCTCCCCATTCTATCAAATATTTGGGAATACATGTTTTCCATTCTCTGGAAGACCTACAGGAAGGGAATCTGGATAGGGTGCTACGGTCGCTCGGGACCTGTGTACACTTCTGGCGCTCACTGCAATTGCCAATCATGGCTCGAAGCTCCCTCCTTAAGATGGTCCTGCTGCCAAGACTGTTGTATTTTTTTGTTAATTTACTGACCCTGATGCCCCCGAGGGTGGTTCAGACCATTGAATGCCTTGGTGAGGGATTTGATATGGGGGATGACACACGAAGGGTCTCCCTGCGGACGTTGCAGCGCCCAATGGCGGAAGGAGGCCTGGGTGTGCCGGACTTCGAACTGTATATGTTGGCTGCCCAGCTACAGTGTCTAGCACAATGGGTGGAGGGAGTGAATGAAGCGGGAAAATGGCTGATGGAACCTAATGGTAAGCCGGACGCATTGTTGGCTAAATTACTGAGAGCGGCAGTTATTTTCCCATATAAGTCGGTATTGCAGCGTACAGCCATAGACACCTGGCAACACTGTGTCCGTAGGCTGGGTGGGACCCCGTGGTACTCCCCCCGCACTGCCTCTGGTTGGGCTTGATCATGGAGAGCCGGTGAAAGTGTTCACGGCGGAACAGATGGGGTCATGGACAGAGGTGAGCTTAGATACGGTGGGTGATTGTTACCAAGATGGCTCCATAGTCTTGTGTACGGACTTTATGGATAACTATGGCATTTCTCCCGGTCAGTTCCTGCAGTACGAAGCTTTGGTTCGTACTTTTGATTGGCTTTGGGGTGTAAGTAGGGATGAACCAGCGACTCACCCAGTGCTGCATGCACGGACCACTTTGGGCATTGCGGGTCACCAAGTGAAGTGGCATCGGGAGGGCCTGGTTGCCGCGTCCGTTATCCCTATGGGGGCTCTCCGTGGTAAATGGGAAAGGGCGCTAGGCAGGGAGTTCACTGATAGGAAAATGGGGGAAAATAATGAGGTACCACAAGAAAATATCGAGGAACAACAGACTTCAATATACGTAGTTTAACTACCTCCATATGGTTTATATGATGCCTCACAGACTCAATGGTACAGATGGTGGCACGCTGAGGAAGTGCCCGAGGTGTGCTTATGTAGATGCTGGGTTTAGACACATGGCCTAGAGTTGTGGAGTCGTGAAGGGGTACTGGGCAGAAATCCTGGATAAGATTAAGAAGGCACTGGGGAGGGAGCTGGCGCTGACTTTGGAAGTCTGTTTGTTAGGGCTCCTCCCGCGCCCTCCCAAACAAAAGGTGGGGAATCGATTTATAGACCTGGCCCTGGGCCTAGCTAAGAGACGGATAGCGCTGGTGTGGAAATGCTCCACTGGGCCAGTTGGAACAGGGAAGTTATCAGTTGGGCAGGAGCGGAGGGCAGTGCCCTGAGTTGGGAGGAAGCGAGGGGCATCCAGACACGTCTGATAGCAGACTTATAGAAAGAAGTGCTGGCGAACTAAAACCCAGAGCGGGAACAAGCAACTGCGGGGGAGTCTGGGAGTGACAGAGTTATTTGCATGTTCCCACACAGACGGCCTTGGACCCACAAGGAGGGAGCCTGCAAGGTCTATCCGCCACAATAAGGTGAACCGGTAGCCCTAGTGAGGGGAAAGACAGACGGTGCAGGAGAGAGTGGGGTTGGTGGATGGGGAGACAGCAACCTCCCCATCCCCCACACCCCTGGGAGGACCCACGCACTGTGCAGAACATATCATGTAATTGATAGGATTAACGAGTGCATCGTTAGCATCGGAGGGTACACTGCCCCCCTATGCATGCCGTATTTTACAAATTTTCCTTTTTTTTCGTTTCCTTTTTTCTTTTTCTTCTTTAATGGTTGAACTGTTTATAGTTATTGGTGTAAGAGTAACATTGATGAGGACATTACCTGAATCCTGGGCAGTAGCTAGAACCGCCCGCCGAGAAAATGCTGGGAAGAGCGGTAGACGGGGACTATGAAAAGCGCTAATATAATCAGGCTGGGGGCCGGTGGGCACGTAAAGAGTGGTGGTCAGTAAGCGTACGTGCAAGATATATGATGACATGCAATACCCCTGGGAGGAAATTTATGCACCCCGGTCGAAGCAATAAAAGGGAATTGTACTGAAAAATGATGCAACTATTGCTTGTGTAATTGTAATAAACTTACAAAATGTCAATACAAATATGTTTTAAAAAATGTATTTTATTAATACATAGCAGTGTGTGTGATCCGTATGCAGGTGAGAGTTTGAAAATAAACAAAAGTCTGCAACTTAATATTAGATTCCAAATTTAATTCAATGTATACCTAGCTTCATATTCATAGTGACATAATGCAATGTTGGTTAATAATGGTTGCATAACAATTTCAGATCAAAATCAAAACAATTAGTAACTAAAATTCTGCATCATAGTGCATCCCATCTCCCATCTTATTCTCCAAGGAAGTAATACAGTTCAAGGTCCATATTAATACCCTCGTCTGCCTATCATCTCCTCTTTAATCTCGTGGTATCATTTCTAGGCCATGAAATTGAAAACCTCCGTTTAACCTGTTGTGTGCATGTCAAAGTATGTAGGGCAAAAGGGTATTTTGGGTCCCCTTGTTTCACTGCTCTGAAATGTTCCTTCACTCTTTCTTTAATCATTTCGACCATGCTGCCCACATACATCTTATTGCATTTACAAATCATGACATACTCTACAAACCGTGTAGTACAATTTATACTTTTCTTTTGCTTTTCATACTTTGACATGCACTCAACAAGATAACACAGGGGTTTTCAATTTCATGGCCTAGAAATGATACCACGAGATTAAACAGGAGGTAATAGAGAATTACATTTAAGATGGAAAGAGGTACTTTGGATTCTACGTTTGAAAGCTGTAGAAGAGTGTATCAATATAGACAATGAACTGTATTACTTACTTGGAGAATGAGATGGGATGTACTATGATGCTGAATTTGACTTACTAATTGGTTTGATTTTGATCTGAAGTTGTTATAAAACCATTATTACCAACATAGCATAATGTCACTATAAATGTGAAGCCAGGTATACATGCGATGAAATCTGTAATCTAATACTAAGTTTAGACATCTGGATATATGCTTGTTTGGAACTTATTGTTTGGACTAAACAACCACAGTAATTTTGATAATTTGGAGAAGGGAACCTACAATAACTAGAAGATGAATATAGTGCATGTACTAAATGAAATACCTTTTACATTTCTTACTATGTATGTAACCACTTAGCTTACAATTAACATAACAATGTAGAATAAAGTGTTAATGTATTGAACATCGTTATATGAAGACATGCCAGTGCTGCACCCCTTTGTTTTGGGGGACTTTTGCCTATTTTCAAACTCACCAGCTTACGGATCACAAAAACACACACCATTATGTATTAATAGAATACATATTGTATCTGGACCCACGGAATGTTTCACACCGCATATTATGGTATAAATGAAAGTTTCTTAAGTCACTCTATTACTTCTATTGTAGCAACAATGAGCTGCAAGCTTATTCTATACTGAAAGGGTGACCTAGCCGATCACTACAAGAAGGCTGCCAATTTAGATATGGGTTGCTAGTGGTTTGGAACAGGAAATTCGTCACAGCATTTTTTCATGCAATTTTTTTTTAGTATATAAAGAAATTTCAAGATGGCGCTGACTCAGAATGCTGCTAATCAATAACGCGTCTCCTCGTAGTAAGAAAAAGGGTCGGGAGATTTTGGACGTTGGCTAAAGAAGTATGTGAGAAACATAGTAGTCCCCCGTGAGGTTTACTCAAGTATGTGCTGCATGATGGTGAATTGAACTATAACACATGGCTGTGATGTAGGAATCACCGCAAAACTTTGTTGTTAGCCTTTGGCGGCATTAGGAAATAGGTAATACAGCTATGGACTGATATGAGATACATGCATATTTGGGCAACATCTCAAGCTTATGCAGTCAAAAGAGCTGCTGAGTAGCACACAGCAAATAGAAGGTAGAAAATACCAGAATTTCGTGAGCATACATAGACCGTCTAGATTGCCAAATCTCATATGTTGGTTAATGTTACATTGTGTGACTTTATTTGGAGAGAAAACAGAATTTTGTTTGATGTGGATAACTAATATTAAAGACCATGCTAGCATATATTTGTTTTAATAAAGTGTTGCTAATGTAGGTTTATTTAAAGTAATTGTTTTACAACATACACATTTCTCTTTTTACAGAAACTTACCTATATATAAACTCACTTGCACATACTGGTTATATTGATTGGACTGGATTTATATGGAATGTATACCTGAGATCGGTTTCGTGTTGGGTAAGAGATATTTCAAAATGTATCTCTCACACAAATATAGAAGATAACAAATATTCGGAATCTGATGAATGTATTTTGGTTTTAGGAATATTTTTATGGGGATTAGGATGGTATATACACTTTAGCACCACTGGAATCAGTGAGTCATGTGTGATACTGTGTCACAACACTTGGGTGATACAAACAGTTAATGTTGATATAGGGAGACTTGTGAGACACACAAGCACATGATAGTATGTGCTAACCACTGGTGGCAGTTTTACACCAATGAGCTCCAGAACAATTAAGGGCAACTGATACTCCCTTTACCAATGGATGATCATACACTTTATAGCAGAACTAGGGACTACCTAGGCATAGTCACCCCATCATCCCACTCTAGGGACACCAGGGCCATAGGGCGGAAAAAGTCCTGCCCATAGGTTGGAGTCACTCTACACACATGGCGGTGTACTAATCTGGGAAGACTAGCTCCCATGGCCAGAAGCAAATAAATGATGTTAGACTAGATAAATGTTAGATTATACTTCCATGTGTTTTTACATGGTTTCGTCAAGATTATATGGATGAAGTTGACACAAAATATTTGTAAAACTGCTTTGTGGTACACTGCTTGTAACTATAATCAATTTTTCTTTTTAATAGAGCGGGGCCTCCTGTCCTGAGCTGTCGCCAGGTGAGGTATCCACCTGTGTAATAACAGGTAAGGTATATTTTTTCATTTATTTTTCAGTGCTAATGGCATTTGTTACAATCTTGGAATAATATTAAGCAATTTGTTCCATGATTTAGAGCACTAAGTATAGTACAATTATTCATTCTTCTCCTTTTTGTCATGGATTAGTTTTATCGCCATGTTTTTCTCTTTCACAGGTGATGACAACAAATCCTGTAGATCTTTGCAAAACATAGAATATCACAAGTGATTGTATGTTGTACCGTTCCAATTTTACTACTTTATAGTATTTTTTTTCTGCGTATTTGCAGTAGCAATAGTCATCTAGGTCCTGAAGAAGGCCGCGATTAAAGACTGATCATCATGACCGAAACATGTAGACCCTCTGTATAGACCTGTGAGCTCGATAATTTGTTCAGATCACACTTGCACTGATTTTTAATATTAACTCCAGGAGATAATTATTAAAATGTCCTTTTTCTCCTAGTAGCCAATTTTAACTTCACTTTTTCACAACAATTTTTGCACTTCAATTCGCCTCACATCTATACAGATTTTAGTAGATCCAACAATCTGATCTACCAAAACATCCCTGAGCTCCTACCTCACAGTGAGGTGGTTGTAGCCCTTGGTTGCACTAGGATTTGGAACCAAGACGAGATCACAGATGATGAAGCATGCCACCTCGATGGGTGATGGGATTCCGTCCTCTTAAATAGGACTCCTTCCATGTTTTAGTAGGAGCAATTTACTTGTACTTTTAGTGCTCTAGATCTCCTTTTGGAGAGTCTGTTAGACTCGCAGACTTTGTTGTTTGAAATAGAGACTAGCTCTTCGACAACTATGGTCCTGCTAGCCTGGTATCCATTAGAGCAGTGACTGGGACCCCATTCACTCCATTCTGTTGGAAGTGACGACTCCTACCCTCAGGGATCACCAGCTCACCCTTTGAGTCAATTTCCCAGCTGAGAGAGATCATGGCATGGTCTATGACCTGCCCCTGGGGACTACTTTCCTCTAAGGTCACATTGGCCACCCCTGTAGGGTTCCCACCAGAGGGTGGCTTCTTTAGACAGACAGAGTCCCCCTGCTTATGTACCAATTGAGAACAACCAAAGCAGTGGGGTTGGAAATGAGGTACCTGGGGCCACCGTCCATCATAACCTCCCGGCCTCTTCTCAGAAGGGACATGGGAACCCTTTACTTCCCCCTTAGCCTGGAACCCGTCAGGGTCTCTCTGGACCTCCCCCTCACTCTGTTGGGAGGCACCTGAACCACCCTTCTTGGGGCCACCTCCAGATACCTTTCTGGACACTCTGTTAGTGACCCAGATGTCCGCCTCCTCAGCAAGCTTCCTGGGGTCAGAAAGCTTACTATCCACAAGGTGTTAGTACAGCTCTGTGAAACAAATATCTAGCATGTACTCCTCTAAAATTAAATAGAACAGTCCATAGGAAACATCACCCTTGCTGCCCCTCACCCAGCCCTTCAGTGCCTTGCCAGCATAGTCTTTGCAATCAACCCAGCTCTGTGTGGATAGCTTGTGGCTGGCCCTAAATCGTTGTCTTTACTTTTCAGAGGTCAGCCAAAACGTACTGGGCAAGATGGCCTTCATCGCAGTGTGGCATGTCTGGGCCCCACCTCTAGTGTAAAAAGTGTCCCTCCTCACTGTGAGCATATACCACCATAGACTACCACTCCCAAATGCCTCTGAGACCTTGTGCAATCTTAGAGCGACTTCATAGGCTGCACTTGTCCACATCAGTCCCACCACATAATTGGGCACCAAATCCTTTGGTATTCTGAATGCTGACTCATGGGAAGACACTGCAGGTATGCTGCCACCATTACTGTTGCTGGACCATACTTCTAGGGCTCTTGCATTCAGCTGAGGCTTACCTCATGGGAGCGCTTCCTCATCTCCATAGCTAACCTCCTCTCAGCTAGAGCCTGCTCTTTCTCAAGCTTAGTTAGCTCCAACTTCAACTATCTTTCCTCCTTTCTGTCTGCCTGCTCATCTGGGGACAGGTTCCTTGAGGAGACACTGCTCCCTGCCCTGGGAACCACCACTGCTTCCAGCATTTTGCTGCCCCCACCTTATAGGCAGTTCTAGAGCCACCTTAAGCTCCAAAATCAGCACATCCTCTTCCTCAGGAATTTCCCACTCCTCAACAGGGTCATCACCCCCTGCAACCTGGGTTTCCGCCCAGGCCTTTATGGCTTTCTTTTTTTAACCGATTTTATTGATGGTTTTCTCAAGGACAAACAGTTATCTGGCCAATGATTTTCTTATGGCTTTCTGCAGCTCCACCTTCCTGGTGTAGACCCTTATAGAAACCTAAAATTCCTTGCAAAAGATCTTCATCTGAGCCACAGTATAAGACTCTAACTGGGCCAAATTAAACTCCACAACTTCAGGTGCAGGTACTACTTCTCCAGAATGAGACATAATTTAGCAGAGAAACCCCAAAGGTTAATTAGGGACAACTGAACAAAAATTCAAATTGGTATTAGTATAGAGTTGTAGTAAACAATGTGTTACTATATGATATTGCACAAAATGTCCTGTCCTCCTCACTGATCACCAATGTTAGAAATGGGATTCCTGGTTGGCTGAGGTATAAACTCAGGCCAGGCAGGAATCGCCACTCTAGTCAAGGGAAGTTAAGTGCACACTAAAAGATAGCCTGTGCTGATCCTCTGGTAGCTGGGCACAGAGCAGTCTGGCGTATCTATGGAGGCAATGTGTAAAGTATTTGTGCAACACACACACACACACAGAAACACAATGAATACACCACAAAAAATACTCCAAACAGGGAAAAAGATTCACCAAAACGATGAGGATGGCAAAAAAGGTTTGGGGTGACCCTTCAGAGAGGGCCATTTTCCAACAGATAACATCTCCGATCTGATCACCATCTTTTGGCACTGAAGAAGGAGTCTCTAAGGCAACTGGCTCTTGACGAGGCATGTCAGTGTTGGCTGGTGTCAACAAATGGGATCTACGAATGGGGATATGAATCAGGGAAACTCCTTTACTGGCTGGCGATGAAAGACGCCGCCTCCCGGACTGTCCTGTCAATCACGACCATAGGCTGAAATGAAGCCATGGCATCCCCTAACATAGCAGAGGCTTTGTGGCATACTATGAGAGATTGTATGAACCACGCAGGCGACCCCAGAGGGAAATCTAGTCCCCACTGGTGACTGTCATCCCAATGCTGAGAAGGAATGATCTTGACGGGGCTGATCTAGTCCTATCTCTTTCGACAGAAGAAATTACACTAGTACTGAGCTCAGGGAAATCCCCTGGCCCAGATGGCTTTCCCATGAACTACTATTGTTATTTCCAAACATTCCTACCCCTCCACCCCCATCTTCTTCAGCTGTACCAAGAAGCCATTGACAAAACATACTTCCAACCTGAACTTGACATGGCCACCGTAGTGGTGTTGCTGAAACAAGACCGAACATCAGACCAGTGCTTGCCTTACCGTCCTATATCTCTTATTAACTCTGAAATAAAAAATTGCACTATGATCCTCCTGCAGTTGATTCTCTCTGGTCACTGCAGGCTAATGCCCAACAGGAGCACCAAGTACGGTCTCAGATGATTATATGTAACCCTGAACCGAATCTCTCTGCTTGGAGACCAGACCGCTCTCCTACTCATAGACTTTGATAAAGCCTTTGACTCTGTGAGTTGGGAATTTTTATTGAGGAGGTGATGGCAAAAGTAGGGTTGGGCCCTAAATTCTGATCGCATGTCAAAGTATTGTACTCACATCCCTAAGCCTGCATCAACGGCACCCTCTTCGCGATAGGCCAAGGCACGTGCCAAGGCTGTCCTTTATTCCCTCTCCTATTTGCCCTGCCACAGAACCCCTGATGGCATGGATATGCTGCCATGCGCAGATATGGGGATTTGACTGGGGCAGAGAAAGAGGACTGAATAGCCCTATATGTGGACGATGTCCCCTTCATCTCCCACCTTTCCCTCATTATCCCACAATTGCTCCAAATACTTACTCTGTATGGCAAAGCATCGGGTAGGTCTATCAACTGGCCCAAGTCAGTTCAGGTCCCCTGAAAGTACAGGGGCAGACAACGATTCTGTTGCTTCTGCTCACAACACACAGACTCAGCTTTGTGTTATCAAGGAATTCAGGTAGCGACTGAACCAAACCTAACTTGGAACCTCAAGTTGAAGCTCCTCATGACCTGGGTCATGACAGACATGAACAGGTGGGCTGGGCTCCCTCTAAAGGTTCTTGGCCGTGTAGCCCTTTTCAAAATCATGCTGCTCTTGAGAATGCTACACAGTTTACAAAACGACCCACTGCTGATACCACCCCCCTCTGAAGTGCTGGAGAGACTGGAGGTTTCATCCCATGAGGCGGCCCTCCTGGTAGTACTAGATATAGTGTGCAATACAATGGGAGACAGGGCCTTGGTGGGTATGGGAACCATGCTGTGCAAAAGAGACATTTAAAAGCAATGGAACTCCACCTCCTCTCCTCCCTTGGTCCTATTGGAACAGGTGATGGGCTGGTGTGCTGTGCAAGAAGAAGTGCTCAATATAACCAGTGGATGTCCCAAGAAAGCTCAGGAAGATTTAGGGGAAATGCTTGCAGTGTAAGGGAATATTCTAAAACAAAATCATAGTAATGTCTGTCATGTAGTGTATTTGTCTAATTGTTATTATCCATATGTGTATGGCTATGCAATATTGTGGCAATTGCTATAAAAAAATAAAATTCAGTTTATGGAAATGTGCCATGCTCTGATGCACACCAGTAGAAAATCTGGATTTAGCAAATGGATTATAATAATACCCAGGTGTATGTACACAGACATGAATTCCACTATCATAATAAAGTAGGATGTTAATCATGAAACATACCTGCAAGGCAATTGAGAGCCGAATAAGGTCGATAACCACTTCTTCATTTGCCAGTTCAATGGTCAAAAGGGCCAGTGTAGTATACAACAGCTCGAAGTTCTTGTGGACATTGTCATCTTCTTTACAGCCCAGGTAAATATGCCTGTACAGCTGTGGACCATGCTGAAAAAAGCATTAGTAAATTAGTATACTTCAAGGAGGACACAACAGTCATTTGTGATCAAATGGAAGTTATGTAAATATTAGGTAGACTGGATGACCTAAATACTCCTACAATATGAGACTTGAAATTCATCTTTGAGACTTCAGCACTGCACCAATACACTCCTCCGTATCTGAGTACAAACCTAGATGACTGGATAGACAGAAATTAGAAAGAATCCCAAAATGCGAGTAACAAAGAAGTATTGTTACCAGTGGATGTCTATCAAGATTCTGTTTTGACCTCTCTTCTCCATGTGGTCCGCTTTAACATTACATGCTGAATTATTTTTATGCATTTCTTTTCCTATAAATTCACAATCTTCTTTTCTATCCTCTTGGTCACTGCTTCATTGCAGCACATTTGAACACTTTCATCCACTAATGGACTTGATGCCCACAGATGGCTAATGCTTATCCAAGTCATTATTCATATAATTTTTTTTTTTTTTTTCACTGCAACCAAACCAGTACGTCTCACATCTTTTCCCCTCCCAATGTGATCCTCTCAATCACCTTAAAATAAAAACTTGGGTATCAGTAAATATAAATATTGACCCCATCACCTTGAGCTCCCTCACCATCCACTACTCAAAGCACAACTGAAGAAACCTGCTGCATCTAACACTGTTTTACTACAAGACAATGGCACAGAAAGCCCATCTACATTAGCAACCTACCCCCCTCCCCGAGTCTGCCTTATTACTCTTTCAAACTCCTTGAGCTAGTCTCCAACTTTGCCATCTGTGCCCTATTTAAATGTCCCCAAATTACTATTTACTGTCCATACACACATCATACCTTGAGGTGTAGAAAAGTCCCCTCTATATACCTGCCCCCCCCGCTCAGTCAACAAACCTACTGCACTTCACAACACCCAGAATACCACCATCTTCGCACCCCACAATTTAAATATTTGTGTACATGAGCTTAATTCGATTTTTTGTTTTTTCTAAGAAATAGTATCAGTTTATTTTAACACTTCAAGCTGCAATACTTCGAAATTGACATGTCTTAAATCAAAATGAATTAAGTGAAGTGCTTCTGTAAAAAAAGATCCGCCAACACATCTAAAATCAAACACATTTCCACCTGTAACTGTACATAAATGTAATCACGTGTTAGCATTATACCCTTAATTCATATGCCCTAATCCTTAACACTAGTCTCCTAGCCCATATACCCTAGACCCTAATGTGTAACCTTATCCCCAAACCCTTAAACCCCCTACCAAATAGGATTAACCACTATAACCCTCAATTCTATAGCATTAACTCAATAATCTTATTTTGTAAACTGTATGCCTCACCCTTAACCCTGTAAAGAAAACCTTTAATCTTAGCCCCCCCAATCCCTAACCCCCGTCACTCATTTGATATATTTTGGAAACGAACATAATGGGAAGCGATACTTTACCAATTTTATTATTTTTAGAACTAATAATGGAGTAGTACAATTTCTACAAGCACTGATTTTGAAGTTTTGAAGCAATATTGAGTATCCTCCTCCTCGATTTCAGATCTGCCTCAACCCAGCCTCTACCTAATATATTTCCCAAAACGATCTTCTCCAATTCAAGGATTACACCCTTCATGCTCAATGTAAATATATAACTTTTTGTCCGTCTCACTATACAAATACTATGTATCATATTTGATGTAACCTCTACACATTACTTCTAATCCATGTATCAACCAAATAAATACAAATTAAATGAGGCATAAGGGACCTTTAAACAGAGTGGAGAACAAAAATACAGTCTTTTAAGAAAGGCTGAGTCTATTAAAAAGCAATAGTTATTGGATTTATCTATTACAGAATTTACAATTTTTATTATTTCATCAATTCTCAACCAGCCAAATATATCCGGTCAAGAAGTACGAGTTACTTACCTTCGGTAATGATGTATCTGGTAGAGACCATTCTAGCCGCAGATTCCTTCATGTAGAATTATCCCCAGGCGTGAGACTGGATCTGGAAACTTTTTTGCCACAGCATCCCTGCGCGCCGGGGGCAGGGCGACATCACGCGAATTCGCCCAGGCGTCGTCCGAGGTCACATAAGACCCGCTCCGGCGCGCCTACGCCAGTTTTCTTCGGAGAACTTTTCCGCATCACAACGCGGAACCACCAGAAAAAAAACTGTTGAAGCATGGGAACAGCGAGCGAAGAGCAGAAAAATTGGAAAGGAATGGTGACTAACACCACCACCAGAGTAGTGCCAACACCACAGAACCCAAGGGCAGGGAAAGAAGAACAAGCAGAAACCTGCGCAGTCACCCCGCCAGCACATAGACAACCTCCCATCCCTGTGCCCCGGAGGCAAAGTACATACGTAAAAGTCATGGCACACGTAGTAAACCCCCGCCCCCCCCCCCCCCCCATCCAGGAATGGGACCAGTCCCAAGACAGACAGGGACTACAAACCTCCAAGTCACCCCAACCTAGAGGGCAACCACCCACAAGGGACAAGGCCAGAGGACCCTTAATCAGAGGATAGCAATGGAAGGAAGAGAGGGGAGGGAGGACAGGGATAGAAAGCAATCCCCCCCAAACCTGGAGTAGCCAGAGCAGCAGGGCACCGGAGCACCAGAACCCCATCCTCCAAAGGACCAGAGGAGGAATGAACCGCCCCCAGACGGAGCCACCTGTCAAGAACAAGGAAGGCACTCAAAGGAGACACAACCCCCCACCAGGAGGCGACTACCGAAGACAAACCAAGGGTCCTCGCAGAATAGCGGAGGAAGGGCAGGCCGTAAAGGATCATTCCAGACCTCAAGACAGGAGCAGGGAGAGGAGGAGATGCCCAGGCACACCACTATGAGTGGCCACGCACAGGACCTCAGGAAGCAAAAGCAACCTACCTGAACGCCATGGAGAACAGGCACCCAAAGGTGACCAGAAGCCTCACAGCTACCACTACCCCACATAGGGTACGTTAAGTCCCAAGATATGGGATCCCTCTTTGGAAGAACTTCTGCAGCAGAAGAAAAACAAAAGAGCCACAGGGAAAAAACACCCCCGCTGACGGCGTGATAAGCAGCCCAAGCAAAGCAGAAGGCCCAATTTCAGGGCCAAGTCTGCGCAACAACTTCTGCAGAACCCACACAATCAACACAAGGGCCGTCCAGCAACCAACAATGTCAAAGTCCCAAGGAAGGATGTTAACGGCCAGAAAACACACTCCACAGCCAGAACAACCGGCCTAAGAAAGCCCAGAATCGAACCAACTCAGAAGTCACTGAGGAGGGGACGGAGGAGAAGGAGGAGGAAGGAGCCCCGCCAAGAGCATTTGGATGGCGGAGTCGGCCGGGGCATGGAACAACAGGCTCCCATCAAACAGAAGGTCGATGAGTCGCTCCAGAATATTCTCAGGGAATACTCCATCCCAAAGCCAAGCATGGCGACGGAGAGCGACTGAGGAAGCCATGGCCTGGTCCAGCACCTCTGAGATGTCCAGAGCGGAGCGAACAATAAACGCTGCAAGCTCCCGGCCATCCAATGCATGATGGCGTAAGTCCACCTGACCAGACTCCTGGGACGCTGCAGAGCCCAGAGACTCAGCCGAGTCCCACAAACAGGAGGAGGCCCTAGCCAGCACACACAAGGTGTTAATGACCCGCAGGACCGCGCTGGTCGAGGCGAACATGTTGTGCCCCCAAGAGACCAGCCAGCGGGCCTCTCGGAACGGCGGAGTCAACAGTGGAGGCAGGGAGGGAAAAGCAGTCCGCAAAAGGGGGCTGGCGGCTGAGAGGGTTAAGGGAAAGACACGCCGGGTCACGCGGTGCCGGTGCAGAAGATGCTGAGGCACCGAGTTCCGTGAGGCAGGACGCCTCCAAGCCCCCGTCAAGGAAGAAAGGAGCGAACCATCGAAGGGAAGTAAGACTTCCCTCCCACCAGAGCCCTGGTGGAGGACCTCCAATAGATGGTCCGCCGGAAAGTGAGCCACCGGGTCACCCATGCACAGGAAGCCCACAGCTGTGGACACCGCGTGAGCGAAGGCTGCACCCGCCACCGTAGGGCCCCGCGGTGGTGAAAGCAGCTCCTCTGTGGGCGACGGCAGCAAACTAAGGCGGCCGTCCCCAAGGCCAAGCGGGACGGGCAAGGGCCAGACCTGGAAGTCAGAAGGAGCCGAAGAATGAGGAACCTGCCGCTCTTCCTACGAACACCTCTGCCTCAGGAAGGGCGGGGAGCCGCCCTTCGATGCTGGTGAGAAAGACACCACACGGCGACCAGTCTCCGGGGAGGACGACACCAATATACAGCCTGCCTCCGGAGAGGAAGGAGTGTCCGAAGACGAATCCGCGGTACGACTCCTGCGCGGAGCCATAGAGTCCGCTGCCTGAGGCAGGACGTCGGCACCATCCGGTGTCACCAGACAAGGTGCCTCCAAGTCACCCCGCACCGGAGACCGGAGCGGAGACCGGAGTAGAGCTGGAGCCGCACGGGCTCTGGGGCAGCACCAGAATGATGCCGACACGACCCCCGCCGAGGAAGCCCCCTGCGTGGGGGAACGAGACGGGCCTGGGGAGTGGCACGAAGACCTCCGCCAGCCGCGACCCAGAATGAGGCGAAGATCGCTCGGCAACCCATGTGGCGGCGCCAGGGACGATTCAACCTCTGACTCGCCCTCCGACGAGGCAGCCGCCTGTGGGGAGGGACGAGAGGAGCCCGGAGAGGGACGAGGGGACCTCCCACGGCCTCGACCCGGAGCGGGAAGAGGAGGGTTCACCGACCCCTGTGGCTCTGCACATTCCAGCTGCTGCCTGCGCCATAGCGGCGTCACCTCAGCCTTAGACAGGACTACCTTGTCAAAGGACCGAGAGGGGCTCGGGGATGCGACCCGAGCCCCGGCGACCTGCCGCGACACCACAGGGACCCCCGCAGGAGTTTGCGGCGTGGCCTGAAGGAGGTGCCCCAGAGGAGCAGCACCCCAACAGCACCACATCCTCCAAGCCTGGATCCTAATCAGTCGGCGCCGGAGCCACCGCCGGCACCGGCACCGCGGTAGGCCCTGCGCAGGGCGAGGAATCCGCCGATGCCCCAGGAGGGGAAGGAGGAGGAGACGTCAGCGAGGCCTGCAAAGCCGCCGCGTATGTCTCCATTTGGACTCTGGACGCCCCAACACCGGGAAACGGTGGATAGGATGACACGCGGGGCTGCATCACCCGCGGAGAGTCCACGCCCCCGGTAGGCCAGAAACCAGCCCCTGGGGACAAACTGCGACACTTACCCACCGGGGAGCGACGCTCACGTGACATCGGAGAAGGGCGAGGACGACGACGACGGCCGTATCTGAAGCCGTCCGCCGAAGCAGACCGAGGGGAGGACGTCGACCTGGAGAGAAGCGCCGAGAGAAGTTTCATTCGGTGCTCCCGCCGCGACTTCGGCTTCAACTGTTGGCACGCCGCACAATCTGTGGTGCCGTGACCCTCCCCCAAACACCACATACAAATGAGGTGAGGGTCCGTCGCCGACATAAGACGCCCACAAAACGTGCAAGTTTTGAAGCCCGAAGGCATTCGCACACTGTTCCACCAAAAGGAAATGGAAGAAAAAGGGCCCCTATACAGGCCCGTAGCAAGGATCGGATCCGCGTTGCACGTGGAAAAGGAAAAAACAGACGTGGGCGGGTCTTATGTGACCTCGCTGACGTCACATACGCGGACGACGCCTGGGCGGAGTCGCGTGATGTCACCCCACCTCCCGGCGCGCAGGGATGCTGTGGCAAAAACGTTTCCGGATCCAGTCTCACGCCTGGGGATAATTCTACGTGAAGGAATCTGCGGCTAGTAGTCTTGATCAGATATGAGGATACCCAACATAACGTAAAGTACAATAGTGTCTCAGGGCAACATTAATAAAGTAAAAAACTATACGACAGCAAATCAATGTCTTGCTTTGTGTTTGATTTAAGTCTTTTGTCTTCATACCATATTCTTGATATACTGCATCCACCCCTTCTAAGTGGACTGTTTGTAAAGTTCATGGTGGTGGAACTTCTCTGTTCTCTTTAACAGCATTATGGCACAATAACAACAACCCATGCTCAGCATCTGGTTGCAACAATGTCATATTTCTTTCTACTTTACCTGCAATATGTTACATTTAAATAACTTTAGTTGAGATACATATTCCGGAAGTATGATATTGGGTGGGTGAGGAACGTGCCGTTATTTGTGCTTAATAAACAAAAATGACACTTTGTTCACTACTGCAACGTTTATCTGGAAGGATGAAGCGTTACGAATATGGACTCTTAGAAATTGCTGTTACAATAAATAATATTTTTAAGCAAGAGAAGGCAATTTAAGCACTTTTAAGGATCATGTAAATGTACTGCCATTACTTGGGGGCCTAAGTGATTAAGTATCTTTGTTTTTTTAGAACTGGGTTTATTACATTCTTTTTACAGTTAAGAACTGTGATGTTTTGTAGTGTAAAGGCTTTTTGTAGCTCGACAATAACTTTGATGATGTATCTTGAAGCAATGCTATTTGTGCCAGGATGTTGAAGATTGTTCTTGATGGGTCTCCTATTCAACTTGCCATCCCGCATTAGCTGACCTTTATGGGACTAGCCAGAAAGGTGCTTGTTAGGTAGCAGACATGTTAAAAGACTGCAAACCAAAAGGTTACCTTCCTGTAGTTTTCTTCCTTACATTCAGAAACACAAAATATTTTCAATAATGATCAGAACTTTCCTGTCGGGGGTCAAATTAATCTGCAGCTGCTGTGGTATATTTGCTTGTTTCTTTTACTGTATACCCCAAAAAAGCTGTTATAAAAAAGTAATAATAATGGTGAGGACTCAGAAAAAAAGTTTAGAGAAAAGTAGGCTAGCATAAACCCCTAAATAACTGAAAATTAAAACTGGATGTATAGTATGTCAGGGAGAAGCACTGTTGACCAAACGTTTTCCACTTTCCTTTTTCAAGAATAGAACAATTTAAGCTGTTTCATTAGGGACTCAAGTTTACATATGTGGAAAAGCCACGTTATTTCTGGGCAGCCAAGAAGCTACAGAACCAAGAATGAAGCACACCAGTTGGTCCATGAGTTCATTATGACAGACTATTGAAGGATGTAGAAGCTAAAAACCTGATTCGATTTCATTATCTGCATTGGGAAGGAAAGCAAGACTATCATGAGATCTTCAATCATTGCTAAACAATCAATATAATAGCAAGCTCATTCCTTCCCAACGATGGGGGAAGTTATAAGGAACAGAAACAAGAGAAACAGACAAAGATGACCTGTACATAAAAAAGTGTATATTTGTAGAACAGACTAAGGTATTTGGCAACCAGCATTTAAGTTGTGATTTAGAAACAAGAGGATAGCTCTAACTTAATTCGGTTTCTTTTCAAATTGCACCAGTGGAGAATGAAGCCCTGGCTTTCAATGGTTGTGGATTGCAGGAAAGTAATACCTCAACCATCTGTTTGTTGACCTTTTAGTGAAAACACGTAGCGACAGATCAATTTACTACCAACTCTTCAGATGCTGCCTATCCTTTGGCAGAACTTGAAATAAGTGAGGGTTTGCCTTATTTCAAGTTTTATCGCCCAAGCCTCCAAGGGGTACATTGGGTTTTCCCACTCCTTTTGATATAATTTCCTTTGGCAGAGGCATCTTGGTTCATTAATACCATCTAGGATGTTGTAGTGCATTTTTCATTAAGCCATTAAGGGATTGCTTTTCCAGAGTGAAAGAGACAAGTAAAAGAGAAAACAATGCTTTGTAAGGTGTAGACACTGACACAATGCAGACAACCAATGACAAATACCTCAAGATATAAATCTAGGAAGGCGTCTCCTTGCAGAATCTCATTCCATTAGTACCAACAACCTCAAACACACACAAATAGAGGTGGTTAAGAAGTATTTCACTGATCCTGGATTTGATAAAGAAAATAATAACACTTGAAAAATCTGTTTTACTTCTTCAAAATTAGCCTACTGGCATATGCAAAGGTTTGCTACAAACCTAATTTCCTGTACACAAGAAACATCAACCATCATTGAGCTAGGATTGTAGGAAAACTGGAAGTTATCTGTTCCACTCCAGAAGAACTAAACTCCACTTCAGGTGACCCAAAGATATCTCTGTACCAGATCAACCACCAGCAAAATGCCAAAACACACTGCATGGTATAATTGTGCTCAACTGGTTGTTTATTGCTCAGCGTAGGTAGTCCGTTCGGGTTGCAAATGTCTTTGCACATTGTGTAGCTTAGACACAATTTTCTGTATATCTATATTTAACTTAGCTTCTTTGGAGTGACTGGTACATAGATTAATGAGAAGATGTGGATGTGCTGGTATGGTGACAACACACAGCCAGCTATATCACTTGGAGAGTGCTGGGCATGCAACGGTTGGGCCTAATGAGTAGTGCATACATTGCAGTACTGTGAAATAGAAACCTGCAAGACTCATTCTATTAAACAACAGAGAACACTGGAGTCAGTCAAATAGCAGTTGTTTTACTTCATATCTCAACACCACATGATTTTACGCCAGACTAAGAGTTAAAGACCATCTACCCGCGGAGTGCTACACTGCAATGTTGCTTCATTCCTAGCCTCTTCAATAGTGTTAACACCATTTAACTCAGGGTCCTGCGAGTGCAGCAGTCATGACTGAACATTTCAATGGATTTTAATAGTGATGTAGCCAGGTATCTACCATCATAGCTTTATTGATTGGGCAGACTCTCTTATGCGAGAATGGCCACCAGAAAACATTGGAGAGACAGCTGGAGACATATGGCCATATTTAGAAATAGGCAGGGCAGGGCATCTGAAAAAAAGTGGCTGATGTCCTGTATGCCATATTTAAAATGCCATTGGCATCAATGCACACGAAACACAGGATGTTCCGCATCCGCCAAAATCTAAATATGATCCAGAGCATCCACAGCTCAGTCTATGCCCAACTTCACTGGGGCAGAATTTGCTTCATTACCTAGAGTTGAAAGAAAATTGTTGTATTACAGACACAGTCCCAGGTTCATATCTGAGGCTTGATACTTGCTCTGAGAGAAAAAACTTCTGCTAAATCAGTCTTAGTGAGGAGCTCTTTCCAAATTAAGGTGGTCGAAACTGAATAATCTTATTTTACTAGTGTTACGCTGCAGAGTATTGTTAGTAATTCTTATTTTAACTGCAGGGTAACAATGCACTGCTATATATTATTGAAGTGCAGTGTTATCCACATCTAGATATATCTGTAGTCAGTGGTGAAGGAACAGCAGGGCAGCGAAAAACGAGTCAACCGTGTATCTGAGAGAGATCACACAGATATTAAGCCAACTGGAGGAAAAAGAGAAAACCATGCAGAAACCTCTATCTAACCACCTCCATGACTAATCTAAAGGTACCTAGCCTTGTAGCTTGAAGTCTTACTCGTAGGAAGGAACCTCACCTATGGCAGCATGCGGTTATGGGCCACTTTCCAGAAAGCATCATAAAAGTCAAAGAAGGGTAGTAAACAGGCCTTATCCTTACTGACCAAGTCCAAGATATCACCACATTTCTTTGCTTCCATCCCAAGTCCTGGATGAAAGCTTAAATTAACTGGTTGCACTAAATGGAACGATACCAGATGTGAATGCAATTGGACAACCATCTTTTTCCTGACATTAGCTAGGAAGAGAGTAATCAAATAACAATTACACAGTATGCAAGGATACACATGGTTTCTTCAATAGTGCTTTCGCCAAGTACATTTTCAGCTAATATGGTACAAAAAAGCTGATCACATAATTATTGCCAGTATCTGTCGAGAACAGCTCACTAGGAAGGTACCCACTAAGAAGGTACCAACCAGGGTTGCCCAGACAAGAATGAGGACAAAAGTAGATTCAGAGAAATTCTGAGGACCTAGCTTTAAACCTAACAAGCATATCAAAGCCAATCAGTTCCTCTTGGAGCACGGACAGGTGACAAGGTAAGAGGAGGCAGGGAGGAGAGGACATTGGTAAAACTGCTGACCAGTAAGCACAATGAGGTGGGTTGTATATCACAATACAGTTCTCAGAAATACTGTCACTGCATCAGATGCAGATTGTTATTATGGACTCAAAGGTGGCAATAGTTATTGTAAACAATATTTCGAACTCAATATTTATGTCAAATGTTATTCTGACAGCAAGATTTTGGTACCATACAGCAGGTTGTAAGAATATGCAGAAGCTGCTGTGGGTGACTCGGAAAACAGGGAAGGGCACAGCAATGGCAGAGGCGAGACAAAAGAATACAGATGGTTAGGGAGCAGCTGGAAAACAGCAGCCCAAGAAAATGACAAAGTTGTTGTAGGCCAGAGATGACAAGGGTAAGAATAAGTGAGAAGGTGGGGTGGGGCTGGAGCAAAGGGACACAACAGGGGAATGGAGGGAGAGTTTGTTGAGAGCAAAACGGAGTTGGCACACAATGGAAAGAGGAAGAGCTGAAAGACAGTAATGAGATGTAGGCACACAAGGGGAAAAAGGAAAGGCCAACATTTAAGTGTAAAAAGTCAAATGCCAAATGATGTAATGCAAAAGGAAAAATATTTCCATAAAGTCAAAAATTGATAGATTCAACTCGACTAATAAAAGCAAGGTGAAACAAAATTATTCCTCTGGGAGGGACAAATAGAGAGGCAAACCATTGAATCAGGAGCATAGAGCTGATACAGATGAGTAAACCATCAAATCATGAAACAGGGTCCACCCCAAAGTCCAAATTGAGTATACCTTAAAGCATTGGCAACAATAGGTCAACCGCCCAAACAGGTAAAGCAGTCTTTAGTAAGTCCTAAAAAGCATTGGCAGACTATTATTTCTTGATTTTTTTTATAAAACCTTAGCCATCAGCAACTTGAATCAGGCAATGTACAAAACAAAGTCATTTGTATCTTGTTTATTTGGAGTACTTCCACTACTAGCTCATATCAAGTGCAGGGTGCATTGAACATTAACTTTAATTCATGGTAGGATTATGGCATAGATAACGGAATAGTCAAACCAGGTGTCTGTCCTCTGCTCCCCACAACTAGCAATGATGAAAATCATTTTGGATTGTTCAGTGGTGAAAACTAGGCTTGGACATAAAACGGTGGTGACAATGGTTCAAGTGCTTTATGAAATAATTAAGAGAGCTTTGTAGCATACACAGCATTGTAGCACAATGGGGTCAATTTCATTGCGACAAGATCTAAAAATCATTGATCAAATGGGAAAAGAACGAGGAGGACCAGTTTGTCTAGATTCATGTTTGTTGTGATAACTCTGTCCAGTAGCATGATAGTTTCTTAGAAACTGGCCCAGTAGTAACACAGTAGCATCCATTGGATCAGGTGTGATTAGGGCCTACTCAACCTGTCAGGACTACCAGGTGACTGGTGACATGGGTCTATGGAAACACACAAAAAAATATACAAATCAGAAATGGATGACATCACTAATTGAACAAAGGTTATGCCTGTCAAGCAACACAGGAGAGTTTTGATTCCATTATTCTCAGGTGGATAGGGAAACAGTACAGTAAATTAAACACCTTATAAAACCATGTCGGCAATTTTAATATGTAAGCAGAGTTTCAATATTATAGGTCAAGAGATCGATGGGATTACCCAGACATTCTGTGATTTCTCCCCCTGGCCCTTCTGATTGACACTAAGTCTTACTGTGCAACTTCCCCGTGATTCAATAACAATGATGATGATGGTGAAGACCAGAGAAAAAAGGCAAAGGCACATTAATTATACTTTAATCCAGGAAACAAATACCAAGTAAAATTATACAAAGAACCGGAGTCTGGCCGCCAAAGAAAATGAAGTCCATACAGAAAATGAATGCATTGCAGCAGCAATATATAAAGCAACTAAACAGTCAAGAGAGGAAATACTCTTTAATCCCAGCAAAAAACAGGCCGTGAGTAGGATAGAGAACTCCTAGTGTAGGATGATTACCATGTTTAACAACCAACATAATGACTTACTTTGCATTTTACAAAAACATTGGCACATCATCCGCAATGATCTAATTCTAGAACAGTGTGTTCAAAGAAGGCCTCATCACTTTTAGAAGGCCACGCTCTTTGAAACAAGCACTGGTAAGCAATATGCTACCAGCTGGCAGAGTACCCAAAACGTGGTTAGCTAGGAAGGACAGGTTTATAAAATGCAATAAGTTGGCAGGGTATGCTCAGACGTGAGTCCCTTGCTCACTTTGCCACTGGATTCAAGCAAGCCTGGCTGAAATGCCAGAAACCGGTCCTAGGAAGCTTGTTTCCGGTCCAGGGAAGGCATGGCTTGGCAGTTCGGGCTGGACTGTTCCCATGAGGCACAGGGTCAGACTGATTTGCATATGGCCATGTCTGAACTGGGGTGGCAGAGTGGGCTAAAGAACGGTGATGGATCAAACCCAGATCTGTTGACTGGGTGTGAGTGTTTGATTGGTTCTGATGCTCCGTCCATCACCACCCCCTTTTGTACCGCTTTATAAAATGCAAGGCCTGCACCTTCGGTAAGATTACCAGCAGTTCCCAGCCAGGGTTAACTGAGCAAGAACAGAAAATAAAAGGGCAATTTTCATGCAAAACAGAGTTTGCTGTCTACGTGCTCCAGTGCCCGTGTGGCCTGAGGTACGTAGGCAGCACAATTCTTCAAGTGCATAAGCGGGTGCTACAACATCTGCGAGCTATAAAAAATGCGGCCCAATCATGCCCGCCATTTTAAGCAATGCCACAACAAGGATGTGAGTGGACTTACATACTTTGTTATAGATGCTGTACCAGTCAACATCAGAGGGGGTGATCGGCAGAAAACCCTACAGAGACTTGAATCAAGTTACATTATCAAACTTAATACCAAAACCCCCATGGGTTTAAATATGGAAGAGGACCTTTACACATACATATGAACTATCCTTGAGATCCTGTTATTTTTAACCATTTTTTAACCGTATTCACTTGCACATTAAGTATTAGGGTGGAGAAGACAACTTAGAATGTTACAGTATCTTGCATAATACTAAATATCTATGTGAGCTAGCATGCCCACTGGGGCTTGATAGGTAGAGAAATTAATGAGGTTTGCGCACAGGCGCTGTTCTCTAATGCAATGTATAATTTGCAGTGCTGAAACTTGCATAAGGGATGACAGTTAGAGATGAATTTGGACAAATCATGGCCCACTAGGGCGGGACAGGTTCTAAATGCAGGCATGTCATAAATGTATTAAAACATGAATGATTGGTTTAAATTTGCGAAGGAGGAGTCAATGCAGTGAGAAGTTTCACTGTTGGCATTAGCCGCTCCACCAAGGCGTTGTTAACTGTATATGCAGTTAACACGCAAGTCCAAAACAATTTGAATGTGTTTATAATATCTCTAACGGTTTCTGATATTGCAGGCATATTTATTCAATAATGGTTTTATGAATTTCAACCTCATTTGATTAAGCGATAATAGATTGGTGAAATGTAACGATCTAAAAAACTACGAGTACGTCTTCACTCTTCATGGTTGTAGTTTTGCACATGACACGGAATATATGCACGGTTAAAATGGCGAAAAAACTTTATTGAAGAGGTTAGTGAGCAAGCCTGCTGGGCAGGCGAAACGCGTCTGACTCTTTTCAGCTGACAATAAAGAAATTATCCAAACGACACGGCGTCGACATTCCGTTTTTGGAAAGTGAGCATATCGTCAGACCGGGCTTCGGAGGTCTATTAACGCCGACACGCCTTTCGTTCAGGAGGTGGTGGGTCACCGAAGCAAATGAGAAACCTATATGTTTAAATGCATGTAATATATTCGGCTGTAGGCATGTAACTTATATAAAGTGGGACTATTGGCTTTGTTAGATTTATCATTAAAGAATTATACAGTAAGTAAATCCAGCATTGTGTTAAAATGTAACTTTTTCAAAGACTATCATAAATGAACATTTGAATGCTAGAATTGAAGTCATTGCGAAAATGTATACGTCTTTTGCTAACAAGAATTAAATTCATACCTGAACGAAAAAGAAGAAAACCCGTGTTCAGGCTCACATCTCATACATACAATTGTACACCGCAAGATATAAGAAAACACTCTTGAGTGAATGAAAGGGTTTGGAATGCAAGAAAGCGGTCTGTAGGGACAAAACAGGAAAGGCACAACTAACTAAGACATTCAGGAGTAAAAGGCCTTTGGGTCTATAGAGAGGGTGCTAGATTGGAGTTCCTGGGAAGGAAATGCAGTGGGCAAGGCTAAAGTTAAGAGCTAAAACCTCATTACACGATGATGGCACCTGTGTTGCTTCCAGAGGGTAAACTAATGGAGAGAGACAGTGGGAGAAATTGGGTTGTTGGTTGACTGGGGTGTGAGCCCCAGTCAAGAAGCAACCACAATCCTTGTCAGCGGGTAACACCACCAAATTAACTTGTGCTCAACCCCCTGGTAGCTTGGTACAGAGCAGTCAGGATTAACTTAGATGCAATGAGTAAACTATTTGTTAAACACTTCAAACAGTAAAACTGTGAAAACACAACACAAAGAGAATCGCACACAAAGTTAGAAAAATAAAGTAATTTTTTTGTTTTAAAGTAGCATCTTCATTTAATGCTAAAAAACGGTCTATCATCATCTTCCTTACATCAAACATTTTCTTGTAAATTTGATGTAATAAAACACAAATATTAGTTGAGACAGCCAAGTTTACATTAGCATGGCTTAACAAATAGCCATGGGTACCGGAACACCAATTTAAAATAGAGTAAAATGTCATAAATAAAACAAGAGGAAAACGTTAAAGATACAATCAGTAGAACTGGAGTTTTGAATTTTTAAAGAATAAAGTGAAAAATAGCGTCTAGAAGCATAAAGCGCCAACGTGCCTATCAGTTCGCTGGACTGGGTCAAAGTCAAAAGTTCAGGGCGACGCGATGGAGCGCAGGTCAGCTACCGCCCCATATAAGTCCAGCTGATGTTTTACTTTCTCAGGTTTTGTGCCAAAAGTCCCTTTTGTGTTGAAGAGGGTTTGGAGAAGCATGAAGAGGGTTGGGGGAGGCTGTCGGAGTGGTGCAAAGACCAGGCCCGGCAGGAGGGAGACTTGCGTTGAGAGTCTCATGCAAACTGTCAATGCTGCAGTGCGAAGAGATGGGCTGATGGCACTTCACACTGTTCTTCTGTGCCAGGAGCATAGTCTCGTTACAAATGGGCCTGTTCGTAGTCTTAAGTAGCCCAAAAGCTTGATTTCAGCACCTTTGCGCTACACCAAGGGTCCTGGACCTGAAAGGCACCACTTGGGGTTCAGCAACTTGCTGCAGCTGGATCGAGGAGCTGTTTGGGGAGCCTTTTATGCCCCTGAGGCTCAGATCAGGAGGCCAACAGACTAGCTCTTAGAGTCACTCTGGGGTCTTGTGTTCAAGATAAGGTTGCAGGTCCAGTTCTTCCTCCTCTGGCAAGACAGCAGCAGGCAGGTGGCCAGTAAAACAGGGCAGTAGCTACTTAAGAGTAGCAGTCCAGTAGAGTGGCAGTCCGTTCAGCAGCACAACAGTCCTTCTTAACTGCAGTGAATGAACAGGTCCAGAAGTGTACTGAAGAGTTGGTGTCTAAGGGCTAGTATTTATACATAATTGTGCCTTTGAAGTTGGGAGAAGCGTCTAGAGGCAAGCCTTTGAAGTACAGAGATACCTTGATTTCATGGCCCTGGCTCCAGACTAACTACAGGGGGTAGCCCTTTGAGCAGAGACAGGATACAGCCTATTCAAGTGTAAGTGGGGCTGGACCAAGCTCCTCCAACCTATCCTGCCAGTGATGGCCCAGCCAGACCCACCTAAGCAACCTGTGTGGCTGTCTAGGAGAAATACGCAAAGCCCAAATTCCAACTACACCCAGTTAGGTTGCCCAGAGACAGGCTGCAGGCACAAAATGGCTAAGGAAAGAAAATTAGAACTTTCTAAAAGTGGCATTTTCAGAATTGGAATTTAAAATCGGACTTCGCCATAAGTTAGGATTTTAAATTGTTATTCTAGAGACACTGTACATGAAGGGGTTACCTTTTCCCATCTGGAAATTACGCTAATAAAAATTATAAAATTAGTAACTCCAATGTTATCCCAGGAGAGGTGTAGGCCTTGCAGTAGTCAAAAACGAATTTAAGAGTTTTTCACTACCAGGACATGTAAAACTTAAAAGAACATGTCCTACTTTTTAAATACATTGCACACTGCTCTCTGAGCTGTCCAGGGCCTAGCCTCGGGGTGACCTATTTGCATTAAAAATGGAAGGTTTGAGCCTGGCAAAAGGATTATTTTGCCTTTTCAAAATAACAGCTTAAAACTGCACACACAGGCTGCATTGGCAGGCCTGAGACATGTTTAAGTACTACTTTTAGAGGGTGACATGATCAGTGCTGCAGGCCTACTAATAGTATTTAATTTACTGGCCGTGGGCACATGTAGTGCTACATTACTAGATGAGATTCAAAAACGTTTTTCCCACTTCGAAGTATGGAACAAGGTATAAATACTGGACCCTATTGAGTAGCTCCTGGGCCTGTGGAGGGCCTCAGAAGTATTGCCTTGTATTCCAGATGACCACGCTGCTGCTTGAGGCTTTGTACCTCAGAGGACTGCCATGTGCCCTCTTGGTATCAGAGAATTTCCTGCTGCTTGAAGCCTGCCTTGTACCCTCAGAAGACTGCACTGCTGCTTGAGGCCACCCTTGCGGCTTTATCCCAAGACTCCCAGAGTGACTAAGGGTTAATTGTCAGACCTCCTGTTCTGAGCTATAGGGATACAACAAGTTCCAATAACCTTGAACCCTGCACCTCGACCCTGCCTTATGGAAGTCCTGCCCTCCAATGGCGCCCCACCAGTCCTGGACCCTTGTAAGTGGTGGTAAAGGTAACCTTGTAAGTGGTGCTAAAGGTGACCAAACAGCCAAAACTTGGGACAGAAGATTTTCCACCAAAACGTGGCCTGAGAACCGACAGGAAACCAGGATCGCCGATCACTGGTCGGCCTGCGTTTGTGGTAGCTCCCACTATGTTTTTCTCCGCAGCAGCAAATCCTGTTCACCAGAGCCTCTCAGAAAGGGTATCTGGCCTTGTTGGCTACAGCCTGCAGCTTTGTCCTGCTGGAGATTTTTGACTTTCAACAAAACGCCCATGCCTTGTCCTGCTGAAATGTGCTTTCTCAGGAGCTTTTCTTCAGAATTTCTTTTAAGTCGAAAGCTGAGCCGAGACTATGCCCAATCCACCTCATGTATCAAACTGACATCTGCGGTTGGGGCTTTGATCTTTTAGGCACTATTTTTCACTAAAGATTTTATAAATTAAAGCTCCGGTTCGACTGATTGGATTTTATTTGTTTTGATGTCATTTTGTTTATTAAAATGTTCTCTATTTTTCTAAATTAGTTTGTGATTTTTCTTGTATTGGCAGTAGTAGTTTAGCTTTATTCGACATGATAAATATCATAAAAGCGGTACAATTTTAGATTAAAAAGGAGACATATTTACACAATTTTTTTTAATTTTTTTTTTTTTAAACGATTAAATCATGACCTAGTACAGCTTGTGCAATGCAATTTCCAGTGCAAATTTTATAAAAACCATAAAAAATATAAAGCTATAATAATGGCTAAAAAACCTATATAAAAGAGAGGCCCGGAATTAATACCCAAATTGGCTAGTCTCTAATCACAGTTCATCCCTGGGCTAGTAGGGCAATTTGGCTTCCTTACCAAAATCTTACTTCTTATTAGCCAAGCACGGCCCAAGAATTTGGCCACCCCGCATATCAAAGTAAGTGAAGATACATCTGTACATAGGATGCGGAGTGCATTTCGGTGGCTCATTGGACCTAGGAGTTGGCAAACCGGCTTTAGCCACCTAGATCTAGCAGACCTGTACGCCGGACAGGCGAACAAGAGATGAGCAATAGACTCGTTATGATAAGCGCAACCCGGGCAGGGTGAAGGAGTCAAGTTTGACCCTTTCCAACTTGCAATTAGACTGTTAGTAGGGAGTGTCCCGAATCTCAGCTTCATATATAAAGCCCTATCTCTAGGGGTCTGGATAAAATCCAGGTAAGGTTCCAATTTACAAGTGATTTTATGCTGAAAAAACTCCTCAGTCAATTTCCCTAATCTAGGATTTTGGATGGCCTGTGACTGCACCCATTCCCAATAAGTTCTTTTTAGAACCTGCTTTGTTGGTGGGGTCTGGGTGCACCAAGCCTCTTTGAGGCCAATGGCAGTTAGGAGTTTCTGAAGATCCAATAGCCATTTAATCTTGCTCCCTGTGTCGGCTAGTAGTAATTCGTCAAGAGCTGCCGCATAGTTGGACAATTCGGCAGTCCTTCGGATGCGAGCCCAAAAAGAGAAGGGGGCGCAGGCGTACTATGTCTTGAATAGAATGCCTACCCAGGTCAAAAAATAAAGGCTTCAGAGGCGTTGAAATAGGTAGAGAGGTTATATCTCTCATAAACTTGTTTTCGGATATGGCGAGTTGGTCAACATTCTGAAAACCCCAGAGCTCAGATCCATACAAGGCTGAGGAAAGCGCTTTGCCTTCATAGACAGCAAGCACAGGAGCCACTGGCCTGGACCAAGATAGGCGTTGTTCTCTCAAGATAGCACCGGAGGCCCTCTTATGGTTTAAAAGCATCTTGGCTAAGTGGGGACCCCACCTCATGTCCTTGGAGATGCGAATCCCCAAATAGTCGAATCCCTCCACAATGTCCAGGGGGACCGCGTCCAGGGTGAAATTGTTTTTGAAACATTTGGACGGGTTGATACTCATGATCTTAGTTTTAGTGGTGTTAATTGTCAACCCATGTAATTCACAAAAGATGCCAAACCTATTCAGGAGCCTCTGGAGTCCCCCCGGTGATTTCGAGATCAAGAGAGTATCGTCTGCGAACAGGAGGGTCGGGGTCTTCTCCCCAGCCAAGGAAGTAGCGTCTGCCGGTTCCTGTCGCAGGAAATCAACCACCCCGTTGATGTATAAAGAGAACAGGGTGGGTGCCAGCACACAACCCTGGCGGACCCCCCTGCTCACCGCGATACTCTCGGTCAATTGCCCCTGGGACCCCCATCTTATTTTGGCATAATTTCCATTATGCAGGCGCTGTATAATATCAAGAACCAGGGGGGGGGGGGGATGCCTAAATGTTGTAAAATGAACCAGAGTTTCCCCCGCGGTACCAGATCAAAGGCGGTCTTCAAATCTATAAAGGCCAGGTAGAGACTGCCTTTCCCCAGGAGTACTGTCTTCCAATAGATCGTGAAAAATCTAAACACCTGGTCAATTGTTCCCACTTTGTTCCTAAAGCCCGCTTGGAAATGTGACAAAATGCCGTTATCTTCCATCCAAGTACCAATCCTGGCCAGGAGGACCCTGCCAACCACTTTCTGTGACACATCGATTAAACTAATCGGTCGATAGTTGGCAGGGTCTTCCCTATTCCCCTTTTTAAAAAATGGGGGCCACTTTAGCTCCTTTCCAAGAATCTGGCAGAGGTAACCCCCTCGCTATTAAATTCAGCATCAATAGGATAAAAACAGCCCATGTTTCAGGATCGTGCAGGAGCAAATCTCCTGGGAGACCGTCTGGGCCCGCTGCCTTGCCCGGGGCTATGCTATTTATTGCTGTCACCACCTCAGCTAATTCAAAGTACTCTGAATATTGAGTGGAGGCACTAGTGGTGGAGAGGCATTCAGTAGCTGGGGGAGGGAGATAGATATCAGCAGCAGAATACAACTTAGCAAAATGATCCATCCATTGCTTAGCGGTGACATAATTAGAAATAGGGAGCAGGATACTACTGGCCCTTTTGTTAATAAGGTCCCAAAAACCTTTTGGATCTTTCTCTTTGGATGCTTGTTTAATATCTTGCCAATGGTTCTCGTCCCAAATTTTCTTGGCTTCCCTCTGGGCCGCAGAGTATTCCTTTCTTGCTTTGGAGACTGCCATAGGATCTTTATTCTTAATTTCCTGTGAAAGGGCCGCCCTTTTCTCCTTACATTTTGCAGAATACCAGGGGTTACCAGCCTTTGCCAGGGTACATCTAGACTAGAGCCTGCTTTGCCTGCAACAGTAAAAAAGGCACTCAGTTTGGCAATGAAATCTTGGTAGGTCAGATAAAGTTTAGATTGGACCTGCGCTGATTTAGAAAGATTCATTAATTTGTTAATCTCGGCATCTAGAATGCCCTTAATGCTTTCCATTTTGTATTCCTGGTTGGCAACTTTTAGCCATTTAAGGCGTCTGCAACAATTAGTGGGGATTACTTCTCTAGTAGTCAAAAACGGGCGAGAACTAACCTCTGCACCAGGTGCCTGCCAAACGTTATTTAGTACTAGACATAGGGGGTTATGGTCACTATCTGAGGAAGGTTTTACTACCATGTCTATCAGATCTCGCCATAACCTAACATCCAAAAGGATGTAATCAATCCTAGACGGGGAGCTGATCCTGTTGAAAGTATAAGCCCCATGTGGGTCGGAGGTTGATCTCCCATTTGCCGCTCTGAGATTAAATTCCTGCGTGAGTGCATTGATTTGGATAACCCTCTGGGACCACTTCCTAATAGGGGGTAACTCAGGGGCGGGAATATCCCAATTTGCGTCTACTTCGTCGGTGCCAAGAAAGTCCTCCTTGCCAAGCGGTTCAAATGTGCAATTTAAGTCGCCCCCTACAATGATGTAGGAAGTAGGGGGAATGCCCGATAGCATGCCCTCCAGAGATGAAATAGTTGCAGAACCCCGGGCACCCTTTGAGAGCCCCTAACATAGATATTAAAAAGATCCAGTGAGGGTCTGTTAGGAGCTCCGCAAACTGTTAAATGTAAAATATCATGTGAGATACAATTGTGGGAAATAATTGTCCAGTTCAGGGAAGTACTAACCCATATAAGGAGACCCCCAGATGGGCGTCCCCTGCTTGAACCAATGGCCGGACAAAAATAAGTAGAGTATCCGGACTTGTATAGAGGATTTAAACTCCAGGTTTCCTGGAAAAGGCAGATCTCATATTTTCCCACTAGGGCATTCCATTCCGGGAGTAGTAACTTCTTCTCTAGTCCCGCAATATTCCAGGAGAGAAAATTGAGTTTGATCTTGTTAGATGTATCTGCTGGCCCTACATCTCCTAGAATGTCATAAGGTGTCAAGTTTCTATGGATTGCCATGCTCTCACAAATATCTCGAAAAGAGGGAGCAGCTGGGACAATATGATCACTGGGGCGGGTAAGTGAGGGAACCACGCTATGACCATTACTTATAACCTGTGACGGTCAATCCACCCTGTCCAGGTCTGACTCCCCCCTAGGGCTCACTGGGGTCAGATGGGTTTTCACCCCCAATGGCGCCCAGAGAGGTGTGCTCCTGATTTGTATAGATGAGTGCTCTGGGGAGGAAGTGCGGAATTCCAGGGCCACTAAATTCTCGGCCAGAGAGGTATCTACTAGTTCCAGCTCGATGCAGTCGAGCCGGGAATTGTGGTCCGATAACCTCCTTACCTTGGTGATATCCTCCCTAATGATGGATCTGCAGCCCCTAACATGGCGCAACCAGTGTGTAACCTTGTTGCGGAGTGATTCGCCGCCTTCGTACCCCTGATTGGGGGGGGGGGGGTTTGGGGACTTTTACCATATATACTGTTTTCCTATTATTTGGCACCCTGTCTGTGTGGTTTGGTCCATGGGGCCGAATGTTAATGGTCGGGACATGCTGCACAATAGGTAAGAGGTCTTGTGGAGCCCTCGAAATAACCCCCCTAGAATTTCCAATGTTACGGTGGGGCCTACAAAGGCTTAGTTTTTCCACATGATTTAACTTGGGATTAGGAGGAGAAGGCATGGGAGGCGGAGCGAATGCACAATTAGACAGTCCTCGGGGTCCCCTAGCGAGTGCCATATCAGCAGAAACAATCTGGGGGCTGACAATTGGGATAGCCGCAGGAGCGAAAGTAGCTTTAAACTGGAGAGGTGGGGAGGGCAGGGAGAGACTTAGCTTAGCATTTAAAGTCTCAATAATCTTTCCAAGTGAGACTATCTCATTTTGAAGGATTTCAACTTTCTCCAAAAGGCCCACAAGAGATGCTTTGCAAGTGCAGGGAATCAAAGGGGCCGCGGCCTCAGCGGAATCACACCTACTCCCAGAAGGGCTATCCGCTGCGGAGTCCAGCACTAAGAATCTATTGGAACATGGGATAGATTGCAAGAACTCATCACCCATTTTCTTGGAGACGGGGCCCCTCGACTCAGGGGGATTGGGCCGGGGTGCAGGGGAGTCTAAATCAGATGTGAACCTCGTGTCGTCCATTAGTGAGCTGTGGGAGATAGGATTAGGGCGTGTGATATTTTTTTTTTTATTTTTAAACATGGTCGGAATGACCTTGGGGGGATTGTCACCCAGCCCCACCTCATCGCCCGCAGCAATCACCGTGATGTTACCTCCTAGTATTTCCTCGCAGTCGGTGACAATGCTCTCAATTCTGTCTAAGACACAGTTGCTGGCTGCATGATTGGCTATTTTGGTCTTTTTACCCTTTTTACTCCCCACAATGCCCCCACCCTCCATTGCCTTCCTCTTACCCATTCAGTAACAATGACTATGTTTAAAAGAAAATAAAGGAAGATGAAAAAAAGAAAATATGAACTACAAAGATAAAAAAGAAAAACATGTAAACTAGGGTAATCAGCGGCTTAGATATACAATTGGCAATAATGTAGTCCGCCCCTTGGGGTAATCGCAGACCTGGTGGTGGCAACGAAGCAATGTACCTTAGAGATCTTGCCTTCAGGGTTAGAGGGGGAGCCCTGTCCTGTCTCCTCCTATCAATGACGGGCAAGGACGGGCCCGTCCTTGGCCCGGGCTTTGCCCGGGCGCGGCCCGCGCACGTCCCGCGCTGCGGGTCTTCAGATGGACTTAAATCCCTCCCCGGCGCTGCCTGATGATGTGGGAGGCATGCGCCCGGGGCGAAGGATGCTGGGAAATGAAGTCCGGGATGGCCGTTCCCCTCACGGCAGCGGAGAAAGTACAAGGAACGCAAGGTAGGGGGAAACTTCCCCCGGTGAACGCCGTTCCCCTCACGGCGGGTCAAGAGCTTGCAATATCACCAGGTGCTTCAGGCGCGCGTCCCGTGCTGCGGGTCTTCAGATGGACTTAAATCTCTTTCCGGCGCTGCCTGATGACGTGGGAGGCACGCGCCCGGGGCGAGGGATGCTGGGAAATGAAGTCCGGGATGGCCGTTCCCCTCACGGCAGCGGAGAAAGTACAAGGAACGCAAGGTAGGGAGAAACTTCCCCCGGTGAACGCCGTTCCCCTCACGGCGGGTCAAGAGCTTGCAATATCACCAGGTGCTTCACTGCGCACGTTCTTGTGTTGTATTTCACTTTATTACTGGTTGTATACTTTATATATACCTAACAAATTGTATAACATTCCCCTCGGTGGTGGCCAAGACGAGCCTGGGCCCACTGCTCAGGCTGTACAGATCTACCCTTGAGGAGAGCTTGCTGATTAGCAGAATTGGCCAAGTTGATGCTTCTAAAATATATTGCTCCCTCAAAAAATTACCCAGACACATTTGGGCCTCTGCAGCAGAAATGGAAGGCCTGCGTGGGGGAACTAGACAACGCAGACTGGAGAGAGGCACGTATGGTCCCCAAAGGGATTGCAATATCATCCAGACTGTGACTCATTCAACTAAACTGCCTTCACACAATGTACCTCAGCCCTTGCCGCCTCTGGCAGGATGGAATACTTCCCACGCCCAAATGCTTCCTATGCACCCATCCAGATGCTGACTTCTTTCACATGGTCTGGCAGTGCCCTGACATTGAACCATACTAGTGGCGCACTGCCAGAATGCTTACGCAGTTGTTGGGGAGCCATACTGGACTCGCACCTAGAGTGGTTCTATTGGGGATTCTGGAAGACATAGGCGGGAATAGGGGACAGCTGGTGTTGATGGGTGTCGCATTGGTCCTAGCCAAGAAAGATAATGCATTAAATGGAGTTCCCCAGTCCACCTACATTTTTAGAGTGGCAGAAGACAATGCAGGCATGCTCCAAATTGGAGGGGACCATTTAAAGGCATAGGGCTGTCCACAGAAGAATGCCCAGGTGTGGGGCAAATGGTGGGATTAATATGGACTGAATAACTCCACAGGAGCCATGGGGCCAGTTGCTGCAATACTGGGGAGGTGACGGGGATGAGGGGTGTGTGTAATAATGTGCTTGTTGGAAATGCAAATAAAAATGTGTTTATTAAAAAACAAATTGCTTTGTAAGGTAAGCCTGACTACTTTTGTGTCAAACTACCAGAGGATTAGGCACAGATTAATGTAGTGAATTTTGTGCTTCACATTGACAGGGATTGTGGTTGTTGCTTGAGAAGGGTCTTCACTCTCCTCACTCAAAAACCCATTTACCTACAATGCCCAACCAGGAAATGAATTCTTAAATAAAGTTTCACTGTTCAATCCTGCACTCCTTTGCATCTGCATCAAATACAATATACGCCAGTCAGTTGATCCCTAACAGAGCAATCCATCCATGCATTGTTTTTACACTACGATCAGAAGCTGGATATTGGACTGTTTAGAAGAATTATTGTAAAACAGCTAAGAGGAAGACCTGGCTGCACAAATCTTTTAAATAATCTATTGGTGTAGTCTTTCATGTTTTAATTAACCTTACAAAATTACATTCCCCTTGTTTGGTGCTAAAAGTATAATAAAGAAAAAACTGTAGTAAAATGAAGTAGCTCACAAATTCTGCAAAATGTCAATTGTTCTGAAGCATAGTGTGCTAATCTATGCCTAATATACTAGGGGGGTCTAGCTGAAGCTGTTAGCAATTAAACTTCAAAGGGGAATAATTTTTAGCACAGCCCCAGGATTTATGTAAAAATCACTAACTGGTCCCAGGCAGACCGAAGAACCTTCTCAATACCTTTGTTCTAAACTGTGACCCAGCACAAGTTTTAAAATGTGGGCAAACCATTTGTTGAACTACTTATTAAAACAATTCAATATTATTTAGCTTATATTCATTAATATGGCTTTGGACTATCAGTTTGGACGTCAGTGGCAACTTTCTAATAGCAGATCAGGAAAGCAAATAATCTCACCTTTTTCATGAAGCTTACATCTTGCTTAGTAATTTTCTCTCTCTTTATTTTAAGATCAGAAACATCTGGAATGATCCTGTAAAAACAACCAAAAACAAAATTATAAAATAATTGGTTTTGGAAATTGAAGCCCAACAATCTGTAGAAGATTTAGCCATCAGCCTATTAATCAATCATGCTTCATCTCACAATGCTGGTCTTCTGATTCAACAGCATCATAAAGACCTAAGAAATAATAGTTGTAAAATGGCCATGTGCACTAGCAAACTGTATTCTGTCTCACTAATTGCATTTGCTGGCAGCTAGACCCAGCTACAGACACACACACAGTGTCACCAGAGCAGCAAATCTGAAACACAATATGAATAGGTGATCATGTATAGGAGAACACTCTTGGAAAAAGCAAGACATTTATAGCAGCTGGTACAGAATGCGGAGTGGATTCAAGTACACAGTGCAGTTGTAGAATAGGCAACATATTCAAACAGATTATCTTTTAATATGCTGATTTCTTAGCGTAAAAACTCTCTACTAAGAAAAGGAATATTAACAGTATAATTTATGGCTATTCCCTAGATTTATTCCTCCTCTCTTTCTACAAGTACTGCCTATTCCCAGTATAGCAGACAGGTATTACTACTCTAATCAAACCCACTTCAAATATTCTGCATCACTTTTCCTGCTTACCATCCAAAATCAGTAGGTAGGCATAGGTCTTGGATCTATGGCACTACAACTCATAAAGTAATAGAAAAATGGATGCAGTAAAAATCCTTCAGAATAATGTCTATGAAGAATAAATTATTGTACACAAAATAAAGACTCTGATGTCTTGTCTGCTGTTTAGAAGTCTTTGATTTATTCTCATCGTAGGAGAACAACTGTGGATGTAGATTTCCATCTGTTTTAGCATAGATTGGTGAAACAAAACTAAAATTATAGTACAATGATGACTAAGGTATGATTGTCTCTTTTCCCAACATTAAGATCATCATAAATAATGTAAGACATACCTCTTTTAGTTTACTAAACGTAAACGTGAAGACCATCCAATTAAACAAACTTAGCAGACAAGTGAAAAGAAAAAGAACAAACTGAAGATCCGAGGTCAGTCGAGGTTTGAAGGCTGCAGCGCCTGCGTGAGACGGCTGCAGCTGAACCCAGTGGGCGGAGCTACTTACCATTGCTTACACAGAGGAATAAGCACTCTGGTATGGCTGCTCCCTAATGGTTGAAACGAAAGGCAGACAAGTTTCATAATGCATGAGCAGTCAGAGCGTCATCTCATTCATGAAAAGTTTACAGAGGATGCAACACCTGCAATAATGGAACATTCGAAACCAGGATCCAGCTCACCAAAAGCAGTGCGGTGAAACGCAGAGACCTGGTAGTAGAGAGACCTTATTTCATGGTCCCAGTCGGGAAGCTGGGAGTGTTGGGTGACGGAGGTCTTAAAAGTGACTGTCTCCTTCTGCAGTCTTTCACTACACATATGTGCATGACTATTGCCTGGTGGGAAAGGAAAATGCTACTTACCAGTATGCATCTGTTCTTGACATGTACAGCTGCAGATCCACACACTATGCATACATCGCCATCTGGTGTTGGGCCCGGATGTTTGCACTTGTTTTTGTCCTGGAAAAGTTTTGGGAAGTCAAGAGATAGGTGACTCCTCCTTTGGATGATAGTGCGCATGGGCATCGGCTCCATCTTCAGATTGTTTTTTGCCAGCAGGGAAATGATAGAGTTTTGTGAGAAACAGATAAGATAACCATGTATGCTATATCTAAATAAGATAATACTGGAACAGATAAAGGTAGCCCGGGAGGTGGGTGGGCGTGTGTGGATCTGCAGCTCTACATGCCAAGAACAGATGCATACTGGTAAGTAGCATTTTCCATTCGAGGCATATGAGCTGCAGATCACACACTACGCATATTGTATAGCAGTCCCCCTCCTTAGCGGCGGCCACCAGTATCTGTTGCAGTAGTCTGAGATAGGGTTTTAAGTACAGCTTGGCCCACACTAGCTTGTTGTTTTGATTGCACATCTACACAATAGTGTTTTGTGAACGTGTGCGGTGTAGACCATGTAGCTGCTCTGCAGATGTCATCTAATGGAATGTTCCCTAAAAATGCCATAGAAGCCCCTATTTTTGTTGTAGAGTGGGCTCTAGGAGGAACAGTTAAAGTACGCTTTGCTTTGTGGTAGCAAATTAGTATGCATTTAACAATCCATCTGGCTATCCCGGACTTTGATATTGGAATGCCTTTGTGTGGTGGTGAGAAAGAAACGAAAAGTTGTTTAGTCTTTCGAAAAGGTTGTGTTCTCTCAATGTAATAGAGCAATGTAGAACTCTTTCTGCGACTGTGTGTGGTTGCGAGAATATGGGCAACTCCACAGATTGAGGTGGAAGGGAGAAATTACTTTAGGGAGGAATTTAGGATTAGTTTGGAGAACAACCTTATTGTGATGGATTTGTAAGAAAGGTTCCTGAATAGTTAGTGCCTGTAGCTCACTAACTCTTCTTAGAGAAGTTATGGCCACTAGGAATGCAACCTTCCATGTTAAGAATTGTAGCTCACATTTATGTAGAGGTTCAAAGGGAGGGTCCATTAGTCTTGTGAGAACAATTTTTAAATTCCACACAGGTGACGGTGGAACTCTGGGAGGAATTCTCCTTTTGAGTCCTTCCATAAAGGCTTTGATGGCAGGTACCCTGAATAGTGATAAATGTTGTCTATTTTGTAGATATGCTGCTATGGCAGCAAGGTGTAGCCTAATAGACGTATAGGCTAGTTGCACCTTTGTAGGTGTAGTAGGTAGCTTATAAGGTGTTGGATAGACACACCTAGGGGATTGATGTTATTGTTATGACAATATATCACAAATTGTTTCCACTTGGCTACGTAACAGGATCTAGTGGTAGGGCATCTAGCTTCCTTAATGAGGTTCATACAGTCAGGAGGAAGGTTAAGGTAACCGAATTCTAAGATTTCAGCAGCCAGATAGCAAGGTTGAGCTGAGCTGGGTCCGGGTGTCTGATCTCTCCACGGTTCTGGGTTAAGAGGCGTGGTGAGAGGTGTAATCTTTGGTGCAGAACTACGGACAGTTTCAGCAATGTGGTGTACCACGGTTGTCTGGCTCAAGTTGGAGTAACTAAAATGAGTCAGTGAGTGTTGCCGTAGTTTGCGCACCACCAGTGGTATGAGTGGGAGAGGCGGAAAGGCGTACGCAAATCTGCTTGACCAGTTCATCCATATCGCATTGTCTTTGGCCAATGGGTGTGGGTATCTGGCGGCGAAGCTTGGGCGTTTTCGTGGGTGGCGAAGACATCTATCTGTGGTTGCCCCCACATTTGAAAGAATGGTTGAAGAACTTGTGGATTAAGTTTTCACTCGTGGATCTGTTGCGTTTGACGACTTAACAGATAAGCTATGGTGTTTTGGACTCCTGGAACATGTTGGGCTAGGAGAAATAATTTCTGAGGTATAGCCCATCTCCAATGTTCTGTGCTAGCTGAGAGAGCTGCAGAGAGTGTGTCCTGCCTTGTTTCTGTATGTAGTCCACGGCAGTCATGTTGTCCGTGCGGACTAGGACAGTCTTGCCTGATATTTGTTTTTGGAATGCTTTTAAGGCTAGGAATATGGCCAGTAATTCCAGGTGGTTGATGTGGAATAACTTTTGTTGAGGTGTACACCTGCCCTGCATGGTGTGATGTGATATAATAGATGAGCTCCCCCAGCCGGAGAGGAACTGGCTCTAGGAACGGTCGCCCTTTGGAAAGATTTTTGGTGTTCCACCACTGCAGAGAGTGATGAGTGCGACCGTCTACCAACACCAGATCTGTTAGCTGACCTTGAGCCTGGTTCCATTGGCGTGCTAAGCACTCTTGTATGGGACGCATCTGGAGTCTTGCGTGAGGCACTATGAATATGCAAGAGGCCATCATCCCTATGAGCTGCATTCGAGCTGGAAGAGAGTGTTGCGGCTGAAAATTGGTGAGGAGAGCGAGAATGCTTGCTATCCTGGCTGGACTGGGATAGGCTACAGCTTTTGAGGCGTCTATTGTGGCGCCGAGGTACTGTTGCGTGTGAGAGGGTTGCAGATGTGACTTGGTGTGGTTTATTGTGAACCTCATGTCGTGGAGTAATTGGATAGTCGCGTGAGTGTGATGAACACACTGGTTGTACGAGCTGGCTTTTATGAGCCAGTCGTCAAGGTATGGGAAGACATGAACGTGTTGTCGTCTTAGATGGGCTGCGGCTACCGCTAGGCACTTTGTGAATACCCGTGGTGCTGTTGTGTCTCCGAAAGGGAGTACTTTGAATTGATAGTGCTGCCCGTCCACTACACACCTGAGATATTTTCTGTGAGCTGCGTGAATGGGACTATGGAAATAGGCATCCTTGAGATCTAAGGTAGCTAGGAAGTCGCCCTGTGAAAGTAGACGGAGGACCTGCTGAAGTGTGACCATATGGAAATGGTCTGATTGTATGTATAAGTGTAGTGGCCTGAGGTCTAGAATAGGTCTCAGAGAGCTGTCTTTCTTTGGTATGAGAAAATACAGGGAGTAAACTCCCGTGTTTTGTTGATGCAGGGGAACTAGTTCTATTGTACTTTTTTGTAGTAAGGAAATTACCTCTTGTTTCAGGAGTGACAAATGTTCTGCTGACATTGGACGCTGTTTGGGTGGAATGTTTGGGGGGTAGAGGTAAGTTCGAGACAGTAACCTAATTACACTATTTGTCGCACCCACCTGTCTATGATGATGTTGGTCCAGACAGGAAGGAACTGTTGTAGTCTTCCCCTGACCGGAGTGGAATGGTCCGGGGGAAGCGGAGGGAAGTCATTGGGCAGGGGTGGAGGCAGAGCAGGTGTTGTTAGACTTGCCTCTGCCCTTGTTATTGTTGCCTCTGTATCCTCCTCTCTGATAACCTCTGGTGAAGGTGGATTGGGTGGGAGCCTTGTAAGAGGTGGATTGGTTATCCAACGAGTAGCCCCTGGAGTTGCTCTTGTAGGATGAGCGACGAAAAGAACGTCTGGGAGCTTGCAATTGCAAGGCTCCCATTGATTTGGCGGTGTCTGTGCCCTTTTTCATCTTTTCAAGGGATGCATCAACATTAGGGCCAAAAAGGTGTTGTTGGTCGAATGGTTGGTTGAGGATAGAGCTTTGCACCTCAGGTTTAAAACCGGAAATGCGTAGCCACGCGTGCCTGCGGAGAAGGACACTTGTGTTTACTGCTCTGGATACTGTATCTGCCACATCGAGAGCGCACCGGATGGAGGTGTTGGTGATAATTTTACCCTCCTGTATGAAGTCGTTGGCCTTATTTTTGTATTTGTCCGGGAGGTGTTGTAGTAGGGACTTCAACTCATCATAGTGAGCCCTATTGTATCTGCCTAACAGGGCCTGAGTGTTTGCGATGCGCCAAATGTTAGCTGCCTGTGACGCTGTTCTTTTGCCAGAGGCGTCCAGGAGTTTAGACTCTTTGTCGGGCGGAGCTGCATCACCTGATGTTTGCGAGTTAGCCCTCTTTCTAGCATTTGAGACCACCATGGAGTCTAATGGAACAGGGCCCTTAATGTAAGCTGGGTCTGCAGGGGCAGTTTTGCATTTTTTCTCAATTCTAGGATTGATGACTCTAGCCATAACAGGGTCCTTAAATACCTCTCTAGCGTGTTTAATAACCCATTTGAGCATGGGTAAAGTGGGTGATGTCAAAAGTGTCCATTAAAAAAATCCTCTTCGACCGGTTCTGTATGTAGGTCGACCCCTTGGTACTGGGCAGCTCAGTTTACCAGCCGATTAAAACCCATGGCGTGGAAAAACTTCTGGTGGGGAAGGCCTAGAGGGGTAGATGTCATCTTGCGGGACATTAGGGACATCAGGCCTATTATAGTCATCCCAGGAGTCAGGGGAAGCTGGTGGACTGGGGTCCTCTAGTGGCAGGTCGTCCGCACCGTACCCTGTCTCATCATATGTGTCGTCATAGTCTACTAGTGTAGGGGATGGCGTAGGAGAACGAGGTGGTGGGGGAGGTAGAGGAGGTGGAGGTGGAGAAGGGACTCTAAGAGGTGATGTGGCTATGTCCCTCTTTTTAGGTGGTGGAGCTGGTGCAGGCATGTCCAGTGGTCTTTTCCTGGAACTCAGTCAATTGACCAGTTTTAGGGTCTTTAATTAGAGTTTTTTGTTGAGGGTCTGGTCGAAAAAGCTCTTCTGGAGAAGGTTGGGTGTTCGGTGTCGACTGTGTCGGTATCGAGGGCTTTTTCGGCGCAGGCTTCGGAGCGGTTTTGGGCTTGGAGCCGTGTGGTTTACCAGTCTCTGTGTGCTTCTTCGGTGTCAATGGTTTTTTCGGCTCCGAAGAGTGCGAGTCCGAACTTTTGGGGAGTGGCTTCTTCGTCGGCTCCGAGTGTTTTTTCGGTGCCGGTGCGTCACTGCTTGGTGTCTTCGGTGCAGAGGGCTTCGGGGTGGAACAAGCGGTCAGCACGGAGGATGGGTGCGACTTCTTTTTCGGTGCCGATGACTGGGCTTCGGCACCAGTGGCAGGCAGACTCGAGCCCGAGTCGCCGGAAGGCTTGGTAGGCTTCTTTTTCGAGCCCGAGGGCAGGGCATGGGAGCAATGTGTTGGTGTGCACCTTTGCCCAAATGTGAAGGTGTGACCAAAGCCTTTGTTTTTGTAGGGAGTGGGTCGGAGTCGACGTCTACTTATGACCCGTTGTGCCGGAGTCACTTCTTTGACGTCGGAGTCATCGGCTTCGGAGGCGCTGATGAGGCCTTCTTCGACCCGCTCCTCTGGCACATCGACGCCCTCTTAGAAGATGTCGTCGGGAATCGAACTCGATGAGTGAGCCATGGTCCTTCGAGCTCATCGATCCTGGATGGTCTTCTTCGAGTGGAAAGAGGCACAAGCTAAGCAGTCTCTGGCCTCGTGCTCCGGAGAGAGGCAGAGGGTACACACCTCATGCAGATCGGTGTGGGGAAACTTTGACCCACATCGAGGACACTTTTTGAAAGGCGTCCTTTCCATGAGCCAGATGCCAAGGCTCAGGTCGGCCCGAATGCCTTCGACGACCGGAATCGAAGACTTGTAGAGATGCGCGCTGATTAGGGTTCGCGATTGAGACAATACCGTCGAAAGGGTGAAGGATTGCGCGTCGAAACAGGAATCAGTAACGGTTTCCGAACTGGAGCGCGAGAAACACATCCAAGCCCGATGGCGGAAAAAACCAATCTGAGGATGGAGCCGATTTCCATGCGCACTATGATCCTAAGGAGGAGTCACCTACCTTGTGAGTTCCAAAGACTTTCCAGGACAAAAACAAATGCAAACATCCGGACCCAACACCAGATGACGATCTATGCATAGTGTGTAATCTGCAGCTCATATGCCTAGAACATAAAGTTTTGAGTACAGCCTGGCCCACACTAGCTTGCTGTTTTGTTTGCACATCTACACAGAAGTGCTTTGTGAATGTGTGCGGTGTAGACCATGTAGCTGCTTTGCAAATGTCATGTAAGGGAATGTTCCCAAAAATGCCATTGAAGCCCCTATTTTTCGGGTAGAGTGGGCTTTAGGGGAAACTGACAATTTTCGTTTTGCTTTGTGATAGCAAATCTGTATGCATTTGACAATCCACCTTGCTATCCCAGGGTTGCCTTTATGTGGTGGTGAGAAGGACACGAAAAGTTGTTTTGTCTTGCGAAAAGCTTTTTGTTCTCTCAATGTAATAAAGCAGTGCTCTTTTGACATCTAGAGTGTGAAGAGCTCTTTCTGTAACTGTTTGTGGTTGCGAGAAGAACACTGGCAACTCTACAGACTGATTGAGGTGGAAGGGAGAAATAACCTTAGGGAAGAATTTAGGATTAGTTTGGAGAACAACCTTATTATGATGTATTTGTAAGAAAGGTTGATGAATTGTTAGTGCTTGGAGCTCACTAACTCTTCTAAGAGAAGTGATGGCCACTAAAAAAGCAACCTTCCATGTTAAAAACTGTAGCTCACATTTATGTAGAGGTTCAAAGGGAGGACCCATTAGTCTTGTGAGAACTATGTTTAAATTCCACACAGGTGAGGGTGGTACTCTGGGAGGAATTATTCTTTTGAGGCTTTCCATAAATGGTTTGATGGCAGGTACTCTGAAAAGTGATAAGTGTTGCCTATTTTGTAAATAGGCCGCTATGGCAGCGAGGTGCAACCTAATAGATGTATATGCTAAGTTACATCTTTGGAGATGTAGTAGGTAACCTAAGATGTGTTGGATAGACACATCTAGGGGATTGATGGTGTTATGACAATATACAACGAATCTTTTCCACTTGGCTGCATAGCAGGCTCTAGTGGTGGGACGTCTAGCCTCCTTAATAACGTTCATACAGTCAGGGGGAAGGTTAAGATAACCGAATTCTAAGACCTCAGGAGCCAGATCGCAAGGTTGAGCTGAGCTGGGTCCGGGTGTCTGATCTTGCCACGGTTCTGAGTTAAGAGGCGTGGGGAGAGGTGCAGTTTTTGGTGCGGAACTATAGAGAGTTCCAGTAATGTGGTGTACCACGGTTGTCTGGCCCAGGTTGGAGCAACTAGAATGAGTGTCATTGAGTGTTGCTGTAACTTTCGCACTACCAGTGGAATGAGTGGGAGAGGCGGAAAAGCGTACGCAAATCTACCTGACCAATTCATCCATATCGCATTGCCTTTGGACTATGGGTGTGAGAATCTGGTGGCGAAGCTTGGGCATTTGGCGTTTTCGTGTGTGGCGAAGAGGTCTATGTGTGGTTGGCCCCACATTTGAAAAATCGTTTGAAGAACTTGTGGATGAAGTTCCCACTCATGAATCTGTTGCGCTTGAAGGTTTAACAGATCGGCTATGTTGTTTTGGACTCCCGGGAAATATTGGGCTAGAAGAAAAATGTTCAGCGGTATAGCCCATCTCCAAATGCTTTGTGCTAGTTGAGAGAGCTGTAGAGAATGTGTCCCGCCTTGTTTCTGTATATAGTACATGGCTGTCGTGTTGTCCGTGCGGACTAGGACAGCCTTGCCTGATATTTGCTGTTGGAATGCCTTTAGGGCTAGGAATTTGGCTGGTAACTCCAGGTGGTTGATGTGGAGTCCACCTGCCCTGCATGGTGTGATGTAAAAGATAAGCTCCCCAGCCGGAGAGCAATGCGTCCGCTGTCAGGACGATCTGTGGAACTGGCTCTAGGAACAGTCGCCCTTTGGAAAGGTTTTTGGTGTTCCACCACTGCAGAGAGCGATGAGTGCGACCGTCTACCAACACAAGATCTGTTAACTGCCCTTGAGCCTGTTTCCATTGGCGTGCTAGGCACTCTTGGAGAGGACGCATCTGGAGTCTTGCGTAATGCACTATGAATATGCAAGAGGCCATCATCCCTTTGAGTTGCATTCGAGCTGGAAGAGAGTGTTGAGGTTGAAATCTGGTTATGAGGGTTTGCATGCTTGCTATCCTGGCTGGACTGGGATAAGCGAGCGCTTTTGAGGTGTCTATTGTGGCACCTAGGTACTGTTGTATGTGGGACGGTTGAAGATGAGACTTTGCGTGGTTTCCTGTAAATCCCAAGTCGTGGAGCAGTTGAATAGTGGCGTGAGTGTGACTGTATGAGCTGGCTTTTATGAGCCAGTCGTCCAAATATGGGAAGACGTGAATGTGTTGTCTTCTTAGATGAGCTGCCACTACCGCCAGGCACTTGGTGAATACCCGGGGTGCTGTGGAGACTCCGAAAGGGAGTACTTTGAATTGGTAGTATTGACCGTCCACTACGAACCTGAGCTATTTCCTGTGAGAAAGGTGTGAATGGGAATATGGAAGTAGGCGTCCTTGAGATCTAGAGTGGCAATGAAGTCGCCTTGTGAAAGAAGAGGAAGGACCTGATGAAGTGTGACTGTGTGAAAATGATCTGAGTGTATGTAGAGGTTTAGGGATCTGAGGTCCAGAATAGGTCTCAGAGAGTCGTCCTTTTTTGGTATGAGAAAATAGCGGAAAAAAACAATCTGAAGATGGAGCCGATGCCCATGCGCACTATCATCCAAAGGAGGAGTCACCTATCTCATGACTTCCAAAGACTTTTCCAGGACAAAAACAAGTGGAAACATCTGGGCCCAACACCAGATGGCGATGAATGCATAGTGTGTGATCTGCAGCTCATATGCCTCGAACAATATTTTTTGGGAAGAAGGCTTGACTACGAATCAGAAGTAGATTGTAATGATTTATATATGGCTGAACTATAATCACTTCCCTAGGCAAAGGCAGAGTGCAACAGTTTCTCCATTCTACCCTTTTTTAACGAATCTATCCTGGCAGTTTATTTTTTGTTTGCGTCTCAGTTTTTCCCTGTATGCTAAGCAAAAAAAAATCATACACTCCGTCCAATTCCCCTTGGAGGAATAAACAGTCCCATATGAACATGGGAGTCTAAAAATCTATCAGGACTGTTAGGTAGCAGGGGAAGCATGCCCCAATTCAAGGACTATGGCCACTAAAACAATTCTTAAAGAACTTCTTATGTATTATGTGGAAGCATCGGGTCATGAAAATCCTCAGTGCCACTCTGTCTACAGGATTAGCTTATTTATTTTATTTATTTTAGAGGTTTTATATAGCGCTGGCTAGACCCAGCTGCTCAATGCCCACAGTCTTCGATGATTTACAGCTGGCTTTAAGAAGAAAAGAGTTGGGTAACCAAGCACCCTGTAACAGGCCGAAGGTTCGTTCAAGTGGGCACCAAGGAAAAGCCAGGCATATCCTCTCTTTGCTAAACCTTTGGGCATGGGACCTGTTAATCAGGATCTAGATAAAGACAAAGATTTGGGGGTAGATCAAACTTCTCCCATCAACATCATGGCTTCACTGACAGGTACCGCCCACTGCAGGCAACTAGTTATTCTCACTGAAGACAGAACACCAGCTTAATCAGAATGTTTTGAGTAGTTCAATGACCTTAACGACCAATGGGGCAATGAGGTATTTCACTTTTCTTCAGATTTATCCAGTCACAATGGAGCCTCTCAAAGACTCCTCCTCAGCTACCTACACTTTTACCCAACTTTTTAAGACAATTATGTAGGAGATCAATGAATTTACGATCTCACAAGAGCAGAAATGGTCAAACTTGCAAAGTCAGTTAACGTGTATTGAGAATAAACTTTTACTCATTAACGTCCATCTTGAGGAAGCTAAGCAGAGAGTATCTGATCTTAAAGATCAACAGGCACACCTGCAGCATAATTCAAAACATTTCGAAAAAGAGATAAAGCTGTAAAGGAAAAGCAAGCTAAGAAGGAGAATCACCACGGTGCTCCAATCTGAAGTTTCTTAAAATTCCTGGAAATGCTGAAAAATCGGAGGGGATGATTCCATAAATTGAGAAACTCCTTCAAATACACTCTGCCGGACGACGACAGACCTAACAACTATGATAGCTCACCGAGTTCCTGCCCAAAACTGGAATACCAAATCAAAATACTCGTGGAGCAGTTTTGGTGAACTTTTCAGATTTTCGCATGAAGATCGGATTCTACTAAAAGCAAGATGTTAGAAATAGGGGTCTCTAGTTGGCAGAGGTGGGTACCTTTGTCCAAGTAGGGACCCTTATTCATAGTCAGGGTAAGGGGGGATACACTTCTAAAATATCCCCTGCTCACCCCATTGGTACCTTGGCACGAGCAGACAGGCTTAACTCAGAGGCAGTGTGTAAAGCATTTGAGAACACATTCAGTAATACAGTGAAAACACTACAAATGGACACCACAACAGTTTAGAAAAATAAGTAATCTTTATCTAAACCAAAACAAGACCAAAAACTCCACAATACAGTAATAAAATATGAATTTCAAATGGTAGAAATAGTTCAGTTCAAAGCAAATTGCAGCTGCGACACTTTTTACACGCAGTACCTCGGATGCATAGCGCAACCAAACAAAAAGGGTCGCACGGAAGGTGATGCGTCGGTTTCTTACTGCATTCCCCAACGATGTGACAGATCTGGTGCCGCGAAGCGCAGATCCAGGATGATGCATGGGTTCTTCAGCTGAACAACAGGGCTTGAGTTGGAATCGGTGCAGTGATCTCGGACTTCGGTGCACCCCATGCGGCGTGCAGCAATTTCTCGAGCCGCAGGCAGCCGCCGTGTCGGTTTCTTCCGAGGAATGATGACAATGCGTCAGAAACAGGATATGGATGCATCACGCTTCTCATCGTTGCATTGGTTTTCCAGCTCCCACAGTCAGAACAACCTCCAGAGGCCCAGAACAGCTACAGGCACCTCTTGGCAGGTCAGACCTCCCAGCAAGGCAGTTCAGGGGAGCTGGGGGTGAAGTCTTTGTGTCCCTGAGACTTCAGAACAGGAGGCAAGCTCTTCTTCAATCCCTTGAAGATCTTCTTCAAGCAAGGGGCACAGCAAAGTCCTTTTCCCTTTCCTCGGCAGAAGGTAGCCACTACAGGTCAACCCCAGACAGCAAACAGCACAAGGGCAGGATTCCTCCTCAGTTTCTCCAGCTCTTCTCCTTGGCAAAGGTTCTTCTTGATTTCCCAGAAGTGATCTAAATGTCTGGGGTCCGGCTCCACTTTTTATATTACAAAATCATTTGTTTCTGTGGCAGAGAAACTCTTTGCCCAGCCAAAACCAGTTCTGTCCTCTCTGGTGCAGCTTTCAGGCAGGCGGTGGAGACAGCATTGACTAAGGTAGACCAGGCCCATTCAGGTATGAAAGAAATCTCACCCCCTACTCTGAATGCAGCCCAGGTCTATTCAGCCAAGCCCTGACTCACCCTGAAAAGGCAGGACACACCTCAACCCCCCAAGTGGCTGTCTGAACAGAATGCACATCCCCAGCCCCTGTCACTCCAAAGCCAGAAAGTTAACACACAACCTAGCAGAGGTACACTGGATGGTAAGGCAAGAAAATACATCCTTTTTAGAAGTGGTATTTTCAAACCCAGAAAGTAAAAATCCCTCTCACTAAAAGATGCATCTTAACATTATGAGTTCAGACATATAAACTTTATTTTCCTATCTTGTTCCCATGGGCAGTCATGCTCATAAGATGTAATGGGCAAACTCCCCACTCTATCCTATTGGACAGATAGCCTTACAATAGTGAAAAATGAAATTGGCAGTATTTCACTATCAGGACATGCCAAACACATCGGGGCACGTCCTATCTTTCACATACACTGCACACTGCCTACAGGGGTACCTTAGGCCTATCTTAGCGGTGACTAACATGCAAGAAAAGGGGAATTTAGGGCCCTGGCAAGTGGGTGCTCTTGCCAGGTCGACATAGCAGTACCAAACTGTGCGCAGACTTTGCAGTGGCAGGTCTGAGTTATATTACAGGCTGCTTATACGAGTGCGACAATCACTGCTGCAGGCCCACTAGCAGCATTTGATTTACAGGCCCTGGGCACACACAGTGCACTCTAGTAGGGAATCACTGGTAAATCAAATATGCCAATCATGGAATCACCAATCCATAACAACAAATGACAAAGGGAGCACTTGCACTTTGGCATTGAACAGCAGTGGCAAAGTGCCCAAAGCATCTAGACCAGCAAAACAAAGTTCAACAAACAGCAAAAACACAGGAGGTGAAGGCAAAAATACAGGGGAAACTCACGGCAATGATCCAAGGTCTAACACGTGTCCCCCCAGCTGAAATGTGGGGAGAACTCCCCACCCTCTGGGGAGTTCTCTTCACTAAGGCGGAAAAATCTGAACAGACCATAAGCATTGGCGTGTTCTGTACCAGAGCGGTGTTCCACCATGAAGTCCATCGCCTGTAGGGAAATGGACCACCTCAACAACTTTGGATTCTCATCCTTCATCTGCATCAACCATCTCATGGACTTGTGGTCGTTCTGAACCCGGTAGCGAGTCCCAAACAAGTAAGGCCTCAGTTTCTACGGAGCCCGGACCATCGCAAAAACTTCACACTCAATCGCACTCCACCTCTGTTCCCGTGGAACTAACCTCCTACAAATGAAGGCTACAGGTTGGTCTAGGCCCTCCTAATTAAGCTTTGAGAGCAAAGCTCCCACACCATGCTCTGAAGCATCTGTCTGCACCACGAATTCCTGTGAGACGTTGGGTGCCTTAAGCACAGGCGCTGTGCACAGGGCAGATTTCAGGGCATCAAAAGTTTTTAGGCTGGCGTCAGTCCAGTTCACCTTTCTGGGCTGGTAAGGACTTCTGTGGTACCTCCCTGTAAGCAGACAACAGGCATGGTAAGAGAACGTCCCACTTAGGTCTCATAGGTTCACAGAGACCCATAATCGTGCCCTTCTGGGTCCTGTTGAATCTCTCAACAAGCCCATTACCGTGGGGGTGGTAAGAAGTGATGAACTCATAGGTAACACCGCACTCCTGCCACAGAGACATCATATACCTGGATATGAAGTTGGTACCCCGATCAGACACCACCTCATTGGGGAACCCCACACCGGAGAAGATCCCCAGCAATGCTCGAACCACCACGGGCCATCACAGTCCGGAGAGGGGTGGCCTCGGGGTACCGGGTGGCATGGTCCACCAAGACCAGGATGAACCTGTTGCCCATAGCGGTCTTGAGATCCAGAGGCCCACAATGTCAATACCCACCCTCTCAAAGGGGGTGCGGGGTGCTGACTACAGGGAAGGGTTGGAGAGGAGCCTTACACTTCCTCCCACTCTTAGCACTTGCCTGGCAAGTTTGGCAAGACCTACAATGTGCGTCAGAGTTCTTACGCATTTGGGGCGGGTAAAAGTGGGTGACAAGCCTTCCAATTGATTTGTCTTTCCCCAAATGCCCTGCCAAAGGCACATCATGAGCTAGACCCCAGTAGGAAGGCTCTGAAGCTCTACGGTACCACCAGCACCCGGGCTGACCCAGGCTCAGCAACCTTAGGCTCACTATAAAGGAGACCATTCTACCAGTAAATCGAGAGTGATCCAGACTGATCACCTGCTGCCTGGTTTTCAGCCTTGTCGCAAACCAAAAAGAGAAGGGCATTTCTGACGTTGGGTGCCTTAAGCACAGGCGCTGTGCACAGGGCAGATTTCAGGGCATCAAATGTTTTTAGGCTGGCGTCAGTCCAGTTCACCTTTCTGGGCTGCTTCCTAAAAGTCAGCTTTGTCAAGGGGGCAACAATGGTGCCATACTCCTTGACAAATCTCCTGTAATATCCGGTGAGGCCTAAAAAGCCTCTCACGTCTGTCTGGCTTTTAGGGGTTCCCAAGCCCGAATGGTGTCAATCTTTGGCTGTAGGGGCGGCACCTGGTGTCTTAAGTACACTGAACCCTGCCCGATTTGGCACTTGCTTGTCTTGATAGTGAGGCCTACCCTCTGCAGAGCTTTCATTACTTCCCAGATGTTCCTCCCAAATTGCACTGAACACTGCGATGTCATCCAGGTAGGCGGCAGTGAATTCCTCCAGTCCATCCAACCTGGTTTCGCAACCTCTGAAAGGTGGCAGGGGCATTCTTCAACCCAAAGGGCATCACCCGGAATTGAAAATGAAGACCTCTTCTTGGCCCCATGGGTTAAGGCAATCTGCCAGTACCCAGACGTTCAGTCAAAAGTACGGAGGTACTTGGCATCTCCCAACCGATCTCTGAGCTCATCAGCTCTGGAGATGGGGTGTGCATCAGTCCTGGTGACTAAATTGAGCCCTCGTTAGTCCACACAGAACCAGAGTTCTGGCGTGGCACGGAGTGCGGCAGCCTTTGGGACCAAGACCACTGGTCTGGCCCAAGGGCTGTTTGAGGGCTCAATCACCCCTAGCGCTAACATCTTGGAGACCTCCTCCTTGATGCAAACCACGACCCTGTCAGTCACTGTAAATGCTGTGCTTCACAGGAGGACTGTCCTCAGTATCCACATCGTGGAAACACCACTGAGTGACACCAGGGGTCAGGCACAACAGGGCAGCAAACTGACCCAACAGTTAGAGGCAGTCACCTTGCTGTTCACGAGTCAGGGGAGAGGGTTACACCGTTCACTGACCCATCATGTTCCTTAGCAGACAGAAGGTCAGGAAGAGGCTCCGTCTCCTCCTCCATTTCAGCATCTGTCGGTAGGAGCATGCCCACTTCAGACCTCTCCAAGTTGGGCTTAAGGCGGTTCACATGCAGCACCCACAAAGGGTTCCTTGGGAACTGCAAGTTCACCAGGCCCTCCTAATTTAGCAGGTTCATAGGTCACTCCACCACCTCAAAGGCCCAGTCCACTTATACTGGAGAGGACAAGGCTCTACTGGGAACATGACCCACACATTCTGGCCAGGCTGAAACTCGATCAGAGTTGCATTCTGATCATACCACAGTGTCATCTCTTCCTGGCTGGCTTCCAGATTCACCTTAGCAAGTTGCCTGAAGCGTTTAGTCTGGTTCCTGAAGGTCAGCATGTAGCTATTTACATACTGAGGAGGTTTACTGGGAGCTTTCTCCCAGCCTTCTTTGACGAGACTTAGAGGTCCTCTTACAGGATGGCCATATAGGAGCTCAAAGGGACTGAACCCTAAGGACTTCTGTGGTACCTCCCTGTAAGCAAACAACAGGCATGGTAAGAGCACGTCCCACTTAGGTCTCATAGGTTCACCGAGACCCATAATCGTGCCCTTTGGGTCCTGTTGAATCTCTCAACAAGCCCATTACCGTGGGGGTGGTAAGAAGTGATGAACTCATAGGTAACACCGCACTCCTGCCACAGAGACATCATATACCTGGATATGAAGTTGGTACCCCGATCAGACACCACCTCATTGGGGAACCCCACACCGGAGAAGATCCCCAGCAATGCTCGACCCACCACGGGGGCCATCACAGTCCGGAGAGGGGTGGCCTCGGGGTACCGGGTGGCATGGTCCACCAAGACCAGGATGAACCTGTTGCCCATAGCGGTCTTGAGATCCAGAGGCCCACAATGTCAATACCCACCCTCTCAAAGGGGGTGCGGGGTGCTGACTACAGGGAAGGGTTGGAGAGGAGCCTTACACTTCCTCCCACTCTTAGCACTTGCCTGGCAAGATTGGCAAGACCTACAATGTGCGTCAGAGTTCTTACGCATTTGGGGCGGGTAAAAGTGGGTGACAAGCCTTCCAATTGATTTGTCTTTCCCCAAATGCCCTGCCAAAGGCACATCATGAGCTAGACCCCAGTAGGAAGGCTCTGAAGCTCTACGGTACCACCAGCACCCGGGCTGACCCAGGCTCAGCAACCTTAGGCTCACTATAAAGGAGACCATTCTACCAGTAAATCGAAAGTGATCCAGACTGATCACCTGCTGCCTGGTTTTCAGCCTTGTCGCAAACCAAAAAGAGAAGGGCATTTCTGCTGCTCCTGGCAGAATTACTTCCTTGAGGGGCCCCCTTCCTACTGCCAATGGGTCAGCTCAGGCAGGTTCCCCAGTTCGGTTACTTGCACCCCTGTAGGTTTTCCTCTTCCGAAACCGTGGGAACTTTGGGCCCGGTTTCCCGCGTACCCTGCTTCTTCTCTTTCTGCCTGGCACCTGGGCCACTGTTTCAAGCTCCAGGTCCTCTTGAATGCCCTTACTGGCTGCCATGGACCTAGTGGTCACACACGCCCACTCAGTCAGACCCAAAATCTCCAAATGAGACTTAGGCTCCACCTTCTCCCAAGGGGAACTCTCCAAATTGTTGCCTAGCAAGGTACCGGAGGCCACCCCCCCCACCACTCAAAGGGAACCTTTGCCACTTTGCAGAGGCACTCCGAGTTGTCAGCTGCAACTACTGGGTAGAATGTGTTGGGGACGACCTGCTCCTCAGACACTAGCCGACAACTGACAGCTGCCACCCTGGTTCCAGTGTCTCTCAGAGTTTCCACACTATGGCCATTGATGGTCACCCACTGCCTGTACTTCTTAGTGCTATCAGGCAGGTGAGCTCTTAGGACCATCTCACTGTCTCCTAAAGAGACCAGGGTCATTCCTGTGAACCACCACCCCTCTTGGGCACCCATCTCCTCCCCCAAGGCTACACTAGCCATCTCCCAGGGCTGTGCACCAGTGGGTGCAGTGGTAATCTTTTTGGGACACCTGACCCCCTTGACCATAACCACAACATGCCCTGGGGACCTTCTGAAAAGGCTTACCTATAGGGACCCATGGCTTCTTTTCAGTGGGAGGCTGGGAACCTTTCCCTTGGTAATTCGTTTGGGGCCCTTTTTGGAACTCCTGTTTACCCTTGTTCCCCTCCACTCTTCTGCTAAGGAACCTACCCACCTCTGGCAGAGTTTCCCCACATGACCTTTTTGGACACGGTACTGACCCAGCGGTCCGCCTCCACAGCAAGCTTCCTGGGGTCAGTCAGCCTACTGTCAATCAAGTGCTGGCGTAGCTCTGGAAACAATTATCTTACAAGTGCTCCCATGCAACTAAATCATAGAGCCCCTGAAAATCGTTTACCAGGCAAGATTTCACCCATCCATCTAGTGCTCTGCAAAAACAGGAGACATACTCCACCCAAGTGCTTGACTCTAGCTTCTTACAAGCTCTCAACTTCTGCCTGTATAGCTCTGGGGTCAACTCATACCTCCTTATTAAGGCTTTCTTCATGGGGGGATAAGACATGTGATCCTCAGTGGGTAATGCCAACGTGTTCCTCCCTTCAGAGACAAGCGGCTCCACAACCTAGCTCCCCAGTCTCTTTCAGGGACTCTGTAGGACCTCATCGCTACCTCATAGGCCTTAAACCACTGACCAAATCTTCCAGATTGACAAAGTACTTAATATCCTCCTTGGGGATGTATACATTCCCTTCTCCAGGCACTGAGGGTGCAATGCCACTATTGGGATTGGACTCTATACCTTTTGCTCTTAGATCCAACTCCCTTAAACCTCTTTCATGATCCAAGAGCATCTTTTCTCTGCCAGGGCTAATTTCTCCCTCTTTCCCCAGCTTGAGCTTCGAGAGCTTCAATTCATGTATCCTGGTTTTCACCCTGTCCTCCAGGTATTCTTCGAGATAAACTGGGGCCTATACCGTGAGTGCAGTGCATGAGGTCTCAGCCTCTTACAGTCAACTAAAACGGATATTGACTCCCACAAGCTGCTTAAGCTAGAGGAAACCTTAAATACTAGACCCCAGGCCAAGCCAAACTGAATAGACTTTACAAGGCAACCACAATGACGGGCAGTCTGTTCTTAGAAACTGCCCCATTGCAATGCTCCACTCTTTAGATATCGATACTACCCCTTACAGTATAAAACATACACTGTAAGCTTGGGGATCAATTACATTTTTCCCCTCTAGCGTCTTCCTTTTTAGGTCTCGCCTGACCCAGCGCATGCGCTGGTCTGGCAAGACTTATTGAGAGGGCTCCAAAAAGTGCTACCAGGCCAGCCTAGCGTGCATGTGCGTGGGCGCGCGCGCTGCGCTTTAACGCGATTACTTTCACTTTCGCGGCTGCTTGGCATAGCCGATGGGTCTCGCTTTTGCGACCTTATAAGTATTAAGTTATGCAACTGTTGCATGGCTAAACACTTATAAGGTCCCAAAGGCGAGACCTATTGGCTATGCCAATGCTTGTTACTCTAGGCTGTCAGTCCAATTAACAATTCTCCTACCGGACACTACATAAAGCAGCAGACAGCGGACTACTTTTGATGCTCATGTACTTGTGTTCATATTTTCATACTTGGAACCCTCCACTTGACTTTTTCATTTGCTTTACATTTCATGCAGCCCCCGTGATATTACCCGGGAGGTTTTACTTGTATGGATAGTAGGAAATCACAATACAATGCATGCTATTTTAGAGTACTTCGCTGGGTGCCAGGAATGATTATATGTGAGTATAACCTTGGAAATTCTATAAATATTAGGTTTGTGTATACCGTTTTACAATGCACTAATTTACCTTCTGAAATACGTTTAAAAAAAAGAAAATGAGCCAGCAGTACTACCTGGAAATGTTTGTGTAAGAATCAAAAGAATTGGCTGAGTTCCATGTCCTATATACCTGTATCTCAGTGGCGTAGCGTCAACCCCAGCGGTGCAGGTTGGCACGAGCTCTAGGGAGCCACCCCCGGCACTGTGCACAGGCGGCGGGCCCCTGGTCTGAGAGTTCCTGACTGGCTACGGAACATGGGACGGCCCTCCATGTACTTTGCAGGGGGCCCTCTCAAGTTTTGTTATGCCAGTGCTGTGGCGGCCAAGAGAAGGTCATGGGAGACCGTATCGAAGGCTGAGGATAAATCAAAGAGAATGTGGGCAGCTGAACCTCCCGTGTCTAGAGACATCCTGATGCTGCTGCTGGCGATCAATACAGTTTCAGCACTCACAGTGCTTAATATGTAAAAAAAGTAAGTGCCAGTGCCCAAGGCTCTGCTTAGAAGACCACAGCGGGTCCTATTAAATGTTGGTGTGCCGAATGCTAAAATCCATCTCATGCCTCTTCAATCCACTATAAGACACTCGCTGCCCCTTTATCTCTTTCCTGCATTCTCCCTTCGTGGCGGTTTTTCCGTCTTTATACTTTCCCTAAGTATATTTTTTAGTCTTTCTCTCGGTCCATGTCTGGTGGGGGGAAAGTAAGTGCTGATCCCTAAAAATGAGTGCTGGTGGGCCCCACCAGCAACCACCAACTCAAATGAACAAACCTCTTAATCAAACTGGGTCTAAGACCCGCCCAGAAAGCCTTAGATAGAGTGTTCTTCAATAGATTTGGACAGTTGTTGACGGACGCAGTTTTCAACGATGTTGGTAGTAAAGGACAGTAAGTGAGATCTGAAGTGGTGGCTTCGGCAGGGGGTGGGTTATAAAGGCCCTTTTTCATAGATCCATCACCGTACCAGAGAAAAGATAACAGAGGAACGTAACCCAGGCTGGGAAGGCAAAGTGGGACCCGATGGGGGCCCGGGTCAAACGCAGTCCGGAGGCAGGAAGCCCCTCACCTAACCCATTAAGATGCCCGCTAGAAAGGGGGTGACCAAGATTGGTTCCCCCAGGACGAGCACGGGCCCCCCCAATCAGAGGGCGAGCCTGTTAGGCGAGGGGGGATAAAGATGACCAGCAGGCCCAAGAGAGGCACAACCACCCCCCCCCCCTTTGCAAGGGCTTCAAATTAGAGGGGCATTACTACTGTGACAAATGCTTACCAATGGGTTGCTCAATATCATGCACGCACTTCGAGGCGTTCAGCAGTTTTCTGGAGTGGGAACTGGGGCATGTGCGCCAGGGGGAGGCCAGGTCGACTACCTGGACGACTTCCTTATTATTGGGAGGGCAGACTCCGGGGATTGAGCCAACCTCCTCCACAATTTCATGAAGCTGGCCCGAGAGTGAGGTATCCCGCTAGCGCAAGACAAAACGGAGGGCCCGACCACAAAGCTGTCCTTCCTGGGGATAGAGCTGGACTCAGTGGCCGGGACATGCAGATTGCCACCAGAGAAGGTAGCCGAACTAAGGCAGACCATAGGGAGGCTGAGGCAGCAAAAATAGGCAAAGCTGGGCGAAGTGCAGCAGCTGCTGGGGAAGATGAATTTTGCGACACTGGTGATCCCCGCTGGGCGCACCTTCGCAAGGCGCCTGGCGTGGTTGACCAGGGGCATGACACAGAAGCACCACAGGGTCCACATCACGCAAGGGGTTAGGGAGGACCTGGACCAATGGGAGAATTTCCTGATAGAATTTAATGGCACCCTGATGTGGCGGCAATCGTGGGTGCCGGCAAACGAGCTGGAACTCCACACAGACTCAGCCAGGGTGTTCGGTTTTGGGGCAATCCTAGGGACAGCATAGTCGGCAGGGGCATGGCCAGTAGCCTGGCAGAGTGCGGGGCTCACCACAAACATATCCTTGCTGGAGCTTTTCCCAATAGTGGTAGCTTTCCACATTTTGGCCGAGCGCGACTACGCAGATAACACTGTGGTCTGACAACCACGCAGTGGTGCAGGCAATAAACACAGGGTCAGCATAATGCCCAGCAGTGGTCAACATGCTGCAAAGACTGGTTGGCTGACAACTGAAGGCTAACATCGCACTTAGGGCAAGACACATCCCTGGGGTAGACAACTCAGTTGCCGATGCCATTTCTCGTTTTCAGTGGGCGAAATTCCAAGAGCTTGCCCCGGATGCAGACAAAGAGATGACCCAAGTGCCAGAAGAGGCATGGTCATGGGTAGACCTGGGTTGTAGAAACTGCTGGACAATGCACTGGCCCCTAAGACAGACACCTGTTACCATAAGTGTTGGAAGACTTTCATGAACAGGACAGGTCTAGAAGGAGGCCAGTGGGCGGGCCAGGAGGAAATCCTAGAGTTTACAGAGTGGGCCTTCGCGTCAGGCAAAACCAAAACCTGGGCCCAGGCACACCTGAACGCGGTGGCATATTACACAAAAATGGCGGCAGAGGGGGACTCAACCAGGGCTTTCCGATGCAGGATGGCGATGAGAGGCTGGGGCAGGTTACAGCACACAAAGAAGGATGCAAGGTGGCCCATCCATTTTAGCGTACTGCAAATGATGTTGGGGGCCCTGGCAGGAGTGTGCTCATCAGGGCAAGAAACCAGGCTCTTTGGAGCAGCGTTCGCACAGGCATTCTTTGGGGATTACAGGATCAGCGAGTTGGTAGCCCCATCAGTCCGTGACCCAGGGTCAGCATGCATCAACAAAGGGGACGTGAAAATGGATGAGGGGTATGTGGACATACTGCTGCGAAGGTCCAAGACGGACCAGGCAGGCAGGGGTAAATGGACAAAAATAAAGAAACATCAGGGACACAGCCTGCTGCCCGGTATGCATACTGCAGGAATACTTGGGACCTGGGGAAGGCAGCAACGGGCCACTCTTCAAACACGGGACGGGTCGTTCCTCAGCCGCTTTCAGTTCATAGCAGTAATGAGGAAGACCCTGGAGGCAGTGGGGCTCCCGCCAAGAGAGTTTGGTTTCCCACTCCTTCAGAATAGGGGCAGCCCCAACAGCCGCAGGGTTGGGGTTGGACAGCAAACAAATCAAGGGGATAGGGCGATGGGCATCCAGCGCATTTAAGCGTTACAAACGCCCAACAATGTACTGAGTTTGGTTTCGCCTCTCCCTGCGCCGTCTAGGTCCGAGCTATCCACGGAAGAAGGTGTGGATCGTGGGTCACTCCTATGTGATGTGGGCCCAGAAATGGGCAGCGGCCAGACGCGCGTTCGGCAGGATATGGCTGCGGGACACCGACGTAGCCTGGTTAGGGCGTTTGGGAATTAAATGGGATCAACTGTTACCCGCAGCGCGGGAAGAAAGGAAGCAAGGTGGCAGACCGATGCGGTGGTGGTCCACCTGGGAGGAACTGCCTGGCAGCATTGGGTAGGCGGTTCCTCCTAGAAAATATGCAGAGAAGCCTCACGGCCTTGGCCCGCCTGATACGCCCAGCAGAAATAATCTTTTCAGAAATAATAGTGCGGAAGGCCTGGTGGGGGGGCCTTAGACTTGGGGGCAGTGGAAAAATCCAGACAGAAACTCAATATCACCATGGTGAAGGTTTGTAGGGCCAACGGATGGGGTTTCGTTAGACACTGTTTCACAAACTTGAGGTCTCCGGGTTATCACCTGGAGGACGGGGTACACCATACCGGGATAGGGATAGACATGTTCCTGCTGAACATTGTAGGGGTGCTGGAACAGATGGGGATCAACTAAGAGCAAAGGGTTAGGGGAACTCTCTCCGATCGGGAAACCGTAGGTAGCGTGGTGGAAGGAACACAAGGAAGATAGTAAAAAAAGAGTGACCTTACTAAAAGGTAGATGGAAGCCTCACAGCTGGGGCACTGGGGGAGCCAAGGGCGGCGTGCCGCCATAGAAGGAGTATAGAAGGAGTAGATGTGATGCTCCCGCAGGACCCCTGGGATGCCTCACGGCAGGGGTACTGAGGGAGCGAAATACAAGGACTCAGCCTCAAGAAAGATGGAGTAGATGCTCAAGTAAGGTCCTTGAGATGCCACATGGCAAAGACCCCTGGGAGCAGGGAGGGCCCACGAAAGGGTCCAGGGCGAGCGGGACGGCACTTGCAGCCCAGGCAGGTCCAGGCGGACACCCTCCAAGTCGGTAGCAAGTTGAAGCCAAGACCCGTGAATCGCAAGCCTAGACAGCAAGCCCACTGCTCCCGGGAAATTGAGGAGGATGGGTCTATACTGCGAGTAAAACGAGTGCAAAGACCAGGAAATGTAAATGTGTAGCATGGACATTAAGGAACAGTTGATATGACCATGAATTTTGAAAAAATTGTATAAACATGTGATGTTAAATAACCTGCAACCTTTTATGGCGCCAAAGCAAGTTGTCAGTGGTGATTTAAGGGTTAATAGGAATGCAGTTTGGTTGGAAGCAGCTGAGAAAGGGGCGGGAGGGGGGCAACTCGCAACTTGGAGGGGGTTAAATGAAAGGGCAGCTTCTCATGCCAACCCGATATGGCAAGGGCCCGGGTAAGCCTGATAAAATGTCATTAAGCAGTTCAACCCAAGCAGCAGCACAACAACAACATAAGTTGATTTCACAAAGCAACATCAGCTGAGTATAAAATACGAAAACTTCAATATCGAAAACCAGGACAAACACCCAGTATGCAGAGTATTTTAGAAATGGTGGGCGGCAGTGATGAAACAGCAGTGCAGACAGTCTTTCTTGTCTAACAAGGACAACCCTGTCGCCTTAATTATGAATCACAATTGGTTTGGTTAAATACAAAGCAAACAGGAGAAGGAATACTAAATGGAGCTGCGCGCTTAATGGGAGCAGGATCTTCGCGAAGAAACCTTTTAATCTACAGATCAGACGGACCGAGATGAATTTCCCATTTTTCAATTAAACCAAAGTAGCAGATTACAGACGCACAGTGACGCAAGGACAGCTGTATGGGCACAGAATTCAAAAAGACAAGCACGATAAAAACTGCAGCAGGAGAGATATGCACTCATGCTTCAGCAAGTAAAACTAACAAAGACATTAGATCAGACGACAACGTTTATTCGTAGACGGTTGCAAAGTGTATTTATACCTTATTCCCCGAAGCTTAGCCCTGTTGTCATGGCGATCAATTAGGTTATGCAATATTTCCAGAACCAGCTGTCTTAGTTCAGAGTCCTCCATGAGGGATGGCGACAGCAAGGGATCAACGATGGGGGCAGGTAGTGCTGCCGAAATGCTCTTGGCTTTGTATCCGGATGTCACCTGCATGAACAGAACACACACAGAGCGGCCAGACCATGTTACATCCATGTGGCAGTTTTTATTCTTCATGCAATGCATCTAAAGGGCACTCCAGTCGCTATGATCTTATCTTAATTAAAGGGACTACACCTACAAGTTATAACTGGAGAATTTCAGTTTTGGTTTTAAAATGGTAGTTTTACCTTTGATTTTTTTCTAGTGAATTTCTATTGTTTAATGTAAAGTAAGATATTACTACCATACTTCTGCAGCCAACGCCCCTCTGGGACCACCCTTTATAGTGCTTTTGATATCTTTAATTAGGACTCAGTAACAAAGTCCTAAAATGGCAGCTGCAAAAATCTTAATGATGTAGCCAGCCAATCAGAGCTCTCAGTCCCACTGGACCGGTCACGGTCCAGCCAATTAGAATGCTTTATTTAGACTTCTGGTAACACAAAGGTCCTGTGAAAGACCTGCGACGCAGGAGATCTCTATTTCTTTAACCTTAATTTCTCCAAAAAGGCTAAACAGATTAACACCAAATTACTAAAAACATGCTTTCTGATTAAAGATCTAGCTGTCTGCCAACTTTGGTATAATTTTGTTCAGCCGTATTTTCTGCATCATTGTCTGAAATTCCCAATAGAAATGGCATGGGGGGGTGTAAGCTATTTGGGACTCCCCATTTTTTCAGCCCCTCACTTGGCAGAGCACACTGACACATTCCAGGAAGGAGCAGATGTGTTTTTAATCTTTTGTTTTTTTACGTTTTACGATCGAATAGCTCTGAAGTTATTAGCAAAACAAAAAACGTTCTTCCAATGTCAAGAGACTTACTTACAACTTCACAGAGAAGACAACCCCAGTGTAATAAATAAATATATATATATATATATATATATATATATATATATATAGTCAATGAAAAAAACAAAGGTTAAAGAGACATTATAGTTAGTTGACAATGTCAGAAAAAAATACTATTTTAAAAGAACAAAACCACTGAAATTCATCAGTTATATCTATCTCAAGTAACTGTAACTTGTGTTCTAAAGTAACTATAACTCTCATCCACACCATGCACACTGTTGTCATCAATAACGTCATTTCAGATGTTGAAGTGATGTTATATCTGAGGTATTTAGCAGTACATGGCAAATGCACCCAACCTCCCCGCCGCACACAGCCCTAGGTCGTGCGCGGCGGCGGTTTGGGCTTAGCTTTTGGCCAGACCTTGAGCCCAACCCCCACTGCTGCATATGGCTGGCTATGTCATGTTACAATATAAAAAGTGTAATTTTAAGTTAGGCAGATCAACTGGCTTTGTCAAAGGCTCAAAATATCACAATAAAAGTGGCTAAGCCTACTGACTATATCAAAGGGCAGCACATCAACATATATAAAGCAGACCCATTAGCTTTGTCAAAAAGTCACCAATAACCATATCCAAATGTTTATTTCATAAATTCACAGATTGCAATGTTTAATACAAGTGACTGTCAATAAATATTTTCAATAAAGCCTTTTTTTTTTAAACTAACATGTAAGAGTCCTTTTTCAAACATTTTTCAGGACATAAAGACCAAGTGCAGCCATGGAACCAACCACTTTAGATCACGGCACTCCAGCTGAGGAGCATACAGCTCCAGCTCGGAGCGATTTTAAAAAACATATGGTAAGCTCTGCTGGGGTCATGGATTTAATGATCCAGGACACTTACTGTTTTCTTTTTTTTTTTGTAATGTTATATGCTCCATGCAGCCTGCCCCCCCCCCCCCCATATTTTTGGTGGTGTCGCTTCTCCTTTTAGGAGCACCACCAGCAATAAAATATATTCATTAATAAAACTGAGTGGCTCCTGCTGGTCATTTATTATTCATTTTTATGTTTTTTGGGTGTCCTGGTGTCTAACCGGGGCACATAAAACATGTGTAGTCATTTGTAGCCCCAACAGTACCGTGTCTGGAACCAGCATTTAAAAAAAAATGTAAGTGGGTGCCCAACTGAGTCACCCAGGTCGAGGGGGGCAGGGTATCCCTACCTGCCAATTTTTATATATTTTTACATTTATTTTCAGGCTAAGGGACTGAGTCCCAAGGTCCTAAATGGCTGCCTTCCCATCTTTGTAGATGTGGTGGCAGTCAATCAGATGAACCATGCCTTGTCTTGGTAACCCGTATTTTCTGTATTCTTGGATGCATACCATAACTACACTTGTTTCTAAAAGTGACTTTTCATTAATCCTAGAGACAGAAAAGGATCTTTCATTTTGTGGAGTACATCCGCATGAAATGCCAAGGGTGGCAGGCAGGAAGAAGATGTTTCAATGACAGTCCTAACCTGATAAAATCATAGAAAATCTCTTTAAAACAACCACAAGAGGTACAGTTACATCGAAGTGTAGTATCTACAGTAAGCACTCTTTGAACAAACACATATACACGTTTCTCACCATGAGCAATGATCTCAGCAACATAATCTGTATCCTTCTGGTTCCCAAATCCCTACAATTAGAAATAAAAGCAAATTTGTGAATTAAATACTTCATATTTCTAAATCAAATCACACCTATCTATAAAATATGCATGTCCGATAGTCAGCAAGGCAATGGAAAGAACTAAAATGTAGGGTCGCAATATGTGACACGAGTATGCAAAGTTAAAACTGTAATCTATTTAGGGCACACATTGCAATGCCGATATGCTTTGAAATGCTTTTCTTTGGGCACCAAAATGCCTAATTGAGGTCAGTCCTGCTGATATTCATGTTTCTCAGAATGAGTGAGCTGAGCACAAAAAGTAATTTCCTGCTTCAACAGTAATCCAAACTAAATGCACAATAAACTGGCTGCAATGACTTATCAAGGGAGGAGGGATGTGTGAGCAGAACAGAGAGGTGGGAGGGGAAGGTATCTCAAAGTCTATACTGTTTGATTTGGCATCCTATATTCTTGGGGCTACAAGTATATTTGGAATCTCCAGAATCACCCAAAGTTATGTACCCCATAACCCCTAGCCTACATTCCATCCTCCTCAAATATTATCCAGACCAGCTCTGAAAAGCAGGTCTTGTCCAGTGATTTTTCGAGCAGGGGTCCCCAAGCACCTCATTGGATGCCCATGTCCAGAAAACTAGATCTGGGATGATCACCCAACAGCTAAACATTGTTAGTGGCCACTCTCAGGACAGGTTATGAGGGATAACATGAGCAACTACAGTCTCTTGCTAGATTAGGCCTAAAAAAATCTACTCACCCATTCACTATGGCGAGTCAGATTTTATCCGGTTGAGCTATATTTAGGACCTACTCGCCTGTTCTGGTGAATTGACAAAGAACAGGTGTTCTGTTCAGTCAGAAAGTGAAGGAGCAATAAAGAGGCCTTTAAATCATGTTTTTATTACCTTGCCACATTTGCTCTGTGCTCAGAGATGGAGGTCAGAAGTCCGTTTACAATACATTTTCGTTCTCTGACTACATAGTTCCAGGATTCTGTAAAAGGAACTGTCTGACCTGCTGTATGAAGTGTGAAATGAAAGGCTGCAGGGTATCCGTTTTTTCCTAACACACATTTAAATAGCTAATAAGTCAACTGTACAAAAATTTCAAAATATATTTCAGTAGTTGTGAAAGCTCATTTTGTGTACTTGTGTGTGATTACAAAAAGATTTTATTAGGATGAAAAACAAATCAGAATACTTTGCGTGGTGATGTGCAAATGATAAATACGTTATGTTGTTTTATTAGTGAAGCTGCAAGGTAGTGGGAAGGTGTTTGCCCATTTCTTAGAAATGTACTGTCTGTAAATGGCAGTGTGCTACCTAATCATGCTTTAGTGATATATTTTAAAAGTGAGTGTTTAAACATGAACTGAGAAACACTCCTGCCCCTGCCCTGATGGCAATACTATTAGTAAACTGAGAGGCAAGGCAGAGATCATGTGTATATAGGTATATGTGTGCTAGATTCTTATTACACATGGAGTAAACGTTTAGTCTATTTAATTAAACAAAAGAGTTCTGTTTTGTACAACAGAAATGCGGAACTCATATTTACAGGTGCACTCATATGTGAGAATGAAGACGAAGGTGACTCTGTAAAATAAAACATTTGCCTATGATCACACAATTTGAGACCAGTTTACTGGTCAAATACATTACAGTTAGGTCGAGTAGATTATTCAAGTTACTCGAACTACAGGTATAGAAACAATTTTTTGAATTTTCAAGGCCTATAGATGAGTGACTTGAAAGAAAGTCGGTCCTTGTGTTCTGCTCGGTTGGACAAGTTTTTACTCCACAATATCCATGATGTGCGCACATTCTATTTGGGATAACTCTTTCATTCATAATAAACCCTAACAGCACAAGGCACCAGGTGGTGTACCATGGCTCAACATTTCACACACTAGATCTTTGTTTTGTCAGCTATTCAAAAGCCAACATCAAACCCAAATATTCTGTCCCCATTATAAAGATGGGTTAATGTAAAAAATTCTGTTCGACCAGACATCCTTCATGCTCCCCCCGCCCCCCCCCCCCAAAAGCGTTTTGCTATTTCCCAGCCTGTATTCTGAATTCATTTTTGTTGACATTAGGACTGCTAATCAGTGCTAAAGTCCTCACACTTTCTCTCTAAAAGTTGTAAAATTGGCCTAAACCCAACTGGCACATTTAATTTACTGACATGTCTCTAATATATGTGACTGCATGGTACCCAGGGCCTATACATTAAATGCTGCTAATGGGCGTGGAGCACTCATTGTGCCACCCACTGAAGTAACACCTTAAAACGTTGTCTCAGGCCTGCCACTGCAGACTTTAAGTGCAGTTTTAAACTGCTGTTTCGACCTGGCACAGTAAACCTTTTGCCAAGCCTAAACCTGCCTTTTTAATACATATAAATAATCAATAAGGTAGGCCTTAAAGGCCCATAGGGCAGGGTGAATTGAATTTACAAGTAGGTCATGTATGTTTAAGTGGTATCCTGGTAGTAAAAAACTCCTAAATGTGTTTACTAATACATGCCAGGCCTACCTCTCCCATAACATTGGGTTACCCTAATATCTTTAAGTAGTGCTACCTTTTGATTGGGGGGCAGGTAGAAATGCCACGTTTACACTCAAATGAATTGTAATTTAAAATCCTCTTTAATGCTAAAGTCAGATTTTAAGTCAAAATTATTAAAATTATACTTTTAGAAAGTTGACATCTTCCTTTCTTAACCATTTGTGCCTTCTGCCAGTGTCCTTGGTCACATGACAGTGAACGGCTCTGCTGTTGGTCTTTGTGTATTCCTCCCAGACAAGGAGGCAAAAGGGGACTAGGTATTTGCTGGATGGGCCATAATGCCAGGATGCCTGGGGCAGAACTGTTCCCTGTCCCACTTGCACCTCAGCGGGCTTGACACAAGCCCACACAAAGGAAGCTGACTCTAGCCTTACGTCACTCCAGACTTCTTGGAGTCTTGGCAGGGGGAAGAAAGGAACTTCCAGAACCAGATGTGGGGTAGCATAGGGAAATCTCCCTTCAAATGCTAGCACAAGGTATTAATACTGGACCCTAGGAACAACTCCTCAGTAGACTCCTGGACCTGTGGAAAAATCAGAAGGACTGCATGGGCCGTCAAAGGACTGCCCTGCTGACTGAAGGCCTGCGTTACTGCTTGAAGGAGAAATGGACCATTTCACGGAACCCAGGAACAATAGAAGTTACTCCAAGGGATAGTTGACTGGCCTTCTGTCTGAACTACAGAGACATAACAAGTTCCTGAGGCCTTGAATCCTGCCCTTTGCCTCCGCTGGAGTGAGTCCTAACTCTTCAAGTAGCAGCTCTGTCACGGTCCTTGACCCTTGGAAGTGGTGATAGAAGAGCTGCGCCTGCCTAACCCTAAAACTTGGGACTTAAAATCATTTTAACCAGAAATTGCTCTAAGAATCTGCACAAGACAGGTGTCTAACAGCCAGCTGATCTGCCAAGGTGTATCGCCAGTCGTCATGACTTCCCTGTAGCTCTAGCACCCACTGCATTCTGATACGCAGCAGCCAATCCTGTTCAGCTGGAGCTCAGAACGATGGTATCCAGCCTCGTTGAGCCAACTTTGGCTACAACCTACAGCTTCTTCCTGCTGCAGGTTTTCGACTTCCAAAAGAGTTGTCCAAATCTAAAGGTAAAAATCTTCACCGGTCTTTATGGTGGCTGGTTCTCCATCGATGATCTCCTCAGCCTGGATATCCAGCTTTTCCTACTTGAAGCTTTTCCAGCCATCAACGAAGGCTTCACTGAGACTTTGTCCAGTGGCTCCCTGACGACAACTTCTCCTCGGACACCACCTGCTGCCTTGCCCAGCGGAACTCTACCTTCTCAGGAAGTTTTCTTCAAAATTTCTTCTAAGTCCAAAGGTAGGCCGTGAATGGCCCAATCCACCTTGTGTATGCGACTCGAACTTCATTGTGGTCAGCCTCAACTTTTGACTTTGTGCTGGACTCACTTTACAAGATATCCATGGTTGGTGCTTTTATCTTTTAGGTGGTATTTTGCACACACAAAAACATTTAAAATTCAGAACTCCAGTTTTACTGATTGGATTTAAATCATTTTGGTGTCATGTATTTCATTAACATTTACTCAATGCTACTAAATTGTTTTTGGATTTTAATGTGTTATGTTTTCACTTTATAATTGTTCGTGTGCTGCATAAATACTTTACACATTGCCTCTAAGTTAAGCCTGACTGCTGTTCTGTCAAGGTACCAGAGGATTAAGCACAGGTCAATCTAGTGACTTTTGTAGTTTACCCTGACAAGGATTGTGGTTGTTGCAGGAGTGGGAATCCATCCCCCTCAAACAATAACCCAATTTCATACAAATACAATTCCATTCACTGTTGGGGCTGCCTGACCTACAATGAAACAGGGATGGGATAAAAAGACATATGTTCATTTGAGTGACCAAAAGATGGGGGTACCTGGGGAAGCAGCAGCAAGATGCTGACATCAGTTAGTCCCAGAAGATATAAGGATTTTGTAATGTGTGTCTTATTTGAATGTTTTCACTCAAAGGTCAGTGGGGTTGGTAAATTATGTTACATTTAAAGCCTTTAAAAGGCAGTTGAGTCTGCAGCAGAGCCAGTCATACATTAGCCATGTGACTTTGAAAGACTGGTTGCGCAGGTATCACATTGACCCCTTTGAGGAAAGTAGGCTTGCTTGTACTGCTCACTGCTATTTGGCTTTGGACAGTCCATTTTAGCAGAGGGTGGCGCCATTGGGTGATGTGGCCCTGCCACTGAGGCAAATGGACCTTTTCCCCATTTTTTTAACAAATTAAGCACATTGTCACCTGTAAACTAGTGGATATTCTGGCATCCTTCTTGGCTAACACAACACCTAGGGCTTCCATGTACTGATTGTAGATCACTAACAAGAGAATGGATCCTTGGGGGATGGAACATGAGGCATGGATGGGATCAAGAGGAGCTCATAAAGACCAAATGGGTCCGCTTTTACCCAGATGGACTCACTATTTTGCATGATGATGTTGTCAGTTTGTTTGGGATAGAAGTGTTAATATGGCTAAATGTTTCACAAGAGTCAAAATCTGCACTGAGGTCAAACAGGACCAGAAGGCAAGGGTTTCCCAGCTATAGTGCTGTAAGATGTCACAGACCACTTCGATTTTGACAGTATTACAGTGGCGTTTAAGCATTGACTGGGTGACTTGATAGAGGTAGTCTTAAACCTCCGACTACTCCATGCTTTCCACCTGCACAACCGTAGGCGGTCACAAGGTTCAGTTGGTAGTCCTTCTCCCTTTACACATCCTCTTTTGGCAGAATCATCTCTTTAATGGTTTCTCTTGTCAATCGAGTATAGATGGTCATCAAATCTTCCTCTTATTTTCTACTTTTACCTGTCATCCACCTGAAGAAATCTAAAACCCCCTAACGGACAGCCATTCGTTCATTCATGTTTAATTTATCCAAACCCGATGTTACCAATTTGTCTGCAAATTTCCACCTGCTCTCTCGCCACTTTCCTCTCCACCAAATCCACTGCCCACAATATTCCGAGTTAGTGTACTCAGTGTGATAATAAAGATGGAAACATTCATGACTAGCAGAGCCTTACCTGCAAGTAGATGGTAATTTGTAAGGCCATTAAGAGAAAGGTTGGGCTTCCACACACAGATCAGTCTACCGTTTCTCTACTACCAGCATCAGCCACGTAATATTTCTCCTCAAAATGTGCATTTCCACTGACAACACCAATTTCATTATCCAAAGTTTGATTTTTTTTAAATGTATTTTTTTAATTAATCGTTACCATTTTAAGATACATCTTTACTCGTAAAATATGTAACACTAAAATACATTTTAACCCCACAGTTTTCCGAAATCTATGGTGATCTAGTTCCTATTTTGCTAGGTGCTACCGTGCAAGAATTGTGACTTTGTGCTTAACCCTCACATACAGCAACATTATTAAGCATGGATTATTAGAATAAACTCTAACAAAAGTATTGCGAAAGGCAAACCCGGTCTTCCTATCTCTACCCTATAGATTGAATAGTGTTCTGCTGACCTAGTTGTGGGTATCAAGAACACGTTTACAATGAGGGGCTTTAAAGGTGCTTTTACTCTTGTGAGCAATAAAGGTATTTTCGTGGGCATAAATACTTTGTTTATGCACAGTGATTACTTTTAGGACAGGGACCATGTTAGTCAAGTATTGTATTTTCCTTAATAGAAACTGCCTTATTAGGGGTCTTGGCTTCAACAGCATTTGGCCAGGCTCTTCCTGCTAATGTTTATATTCTAGTAGGTTTTGGTTCATGTTTTGGCCAATCAATCTGCTCCTGTACATCGGGTCTAAAGAGGAATTCAATGCGAATGTGACCACAGCATAATTTATTTTCATCTTCTGCTAGGGAAACGTTTTAAAAGCACACAAACAAACCTCGAAATTTAAGAACAGGAGATATTTTTTTTTATCAGGCTCGATCTACCATAGCTTCAAGAGTTCTGAGGTTTTAGTGTGGGACTGGGATTTCTAATCACAATAAACATGAAAATAGTGCTCTTAACGTGCTGTTTCTTTTTTCTTACAGCAATGTAATTTGTGAAGAAAGGCACCTGGTTTGCAGATATTTCTTTCAGAGCAATAATGTGCCTGCCTGGGAGAAGTTATTTGCCAATTATCAAGCTCCTTAATACTTCTTGTACACAGTTTTTATACACAAGTTTGATTTAACATTTTCCAGTCTATTGCCCTTAGTTACTAGATAGCTTATACATCCTTATTCAAAACTGAGTCTGTTGTGCTTGGGGAAAATAATAAAACAATGTGTCGAAACTAGATAGACTAATGCAAGATGATATCGCAGTTTAATGATTCTCCAGAATGGTAGTTTTTTTTTTTTACTACCAGACAGAGATGTAAGTGAGCAGGTACTGTGAAATAAAGAATACTCGCACTTCTTTCAATTTGAAAGGGAGAGCACTAGCACTTCTAAGCAGGGTTGCAATATTGTTCATGAGAGAGTAGCAACACGTCACACTTGCAAAGACGTAGTCTGGGAGACCTTGTACCTTATCTTATACATTAGCATGTAAAGCACAGCCACAATATGAGTGGGAGTGAGATACGGTATTTGATGATTGGGCACCTGAACTTAATACCCCACCTTATGTTCTACCAATTTTATCACATTAGGTGGAGAATACTTTTTTACGGTAAACACTCAAGGAATGATTGTAACCACAGTACAGCATTAGTGACATATATCTTATCCCATGGGGTCATCAAGCCCTGCAAGAAGAATTGGAACTTCAAATTATTTGGTTCTGCTCTAAAATTACAAACTCTTAACAGGATGAATTCACTTAGAATGTACACATAATTTACTGTATGCACCCCATGTAGTATCTTCTTTATAAGCCTTTGAGAGATATAGGTTCAATAAATGTTTGTGCAATCTGCCAGATGTAGGCTGAAGTCCATGTTTAAGCTCAATAAAATTATTGCCTTTAAAATTGGATAGTGAAACACGTGTTCGTTACATCCTCAGTTATTCTTTGTAAAGGTATTACTATAAGCATAATGATAGAAACACAATATTTTTAATATTAATAACATTGCAATGTTCTACAACAGTAAAATCTAGCCAGACTAGTCATAAATCATGAAGTAACAGTATGTTACAGTACGATGGACTAAGGACTGCTCAGAAAATGTGGCTTCTACTAGGTAATCCTCTCTTTTATATTAGCATGTTCCAGGAGATACGAGTCGAGGCATGAGTAGGTAGAAAAATATGTTTAAAAGAAAAGAAAAGTGATCCCACGGCTAATCACAGCTGGCGCTTCTGATGGATTTAGATTATAGAAGACTCCACAACCGCATTAAAAATCTTAAATTTAGGAATGTACAAGGATGGATTTTGAAACTCAGATTGGTTCAAGTGCCAACCCTTTTTAAATGGCTAAAAACCGGCAGGAATAATGGAAATGTTGATGCAATGGGAAACATCTCTCCTTTCTGTTCTTTAGGTGACTTGACCTTGGTTCAACCTTCTGGTTTTCTGTTTCACATTTGAGAACGAGGGAAAGAGACAGTTAAATACCAAGATTATGAGAAATTAGCATCTGGCATTAATCCGATTTGTTAGTTTACATTATGAACTGTAATTATGGCCAAATATGCCATGCTATAGGTTGGTTCTTAGACATTGTAAGGAGCAAATAGTTTATGGGAGATCCTCGTGGTAAGATTCTGAGTTTTGGGATGACATTTTGCTATTTAAATGCATTACACTTTTAATATTTTGAACATGACCAGACATTAATATTAAACTAGAAATATTGATTACAGCTTGTTGTTATATTTTATATTTGTGACATTTTGTACTTTTATATAATGCAGATTGTCAAGAAAATTGGGTCAAATTATAATGGATTTTGTAGAATAGATTTTAAGGATTTTTAGTACGTTTGATTGATTCAGGTGTTTTTAAAATTGTATTTATTCCCCAAATTGGGTTCCTCTAACTGATCGGTAGTATGATTTTAGCAAGAGTGTTTTTACTACTGAATGTTTGATCTATTAGTTTTGGTCATAGTAGACTGCAATGTTAATTATGTGTGAAGCTAAGGGGATCCATTAATGAGAAATACATGATCAGGATAAAACTGGTTAAAAGGGACTGCAATGTTGATTATGTGATGGCTTTGTATGTTTGTGTTGCCTTATTGGCACAGTATCTAACAAATATTGAATTGAATTGACTCGAGACACGAGTATGGTGGTTGCAGTACAATGAAATGTGGAAGCATTTTAGATATTGTAGAAATAAGACCAGCAGGAAACCAATTATTTCTCCTACTTTGCCGTTGCAAATCTTCAACAATCCTATGCATTTATACAGTAGGTCTTATTTAGGACTTAATAATTGTATTTGTTCTCTTTCATAGACACTTAAATTCAGATTGCTGTCTGCCTCAATTCTACTGTGATTGGAGCACCACGGTCATGTCATTAATAGGGCCAAACCGTAAGCTTCACAAACTATCTACTTGACCATTGTTGCACTGCTGGGGTTAAGCATCATTTTACTCTTTATTCGGTTTATATTGTATTTTAGCACATTTCGGATTTATTATGCCTGTATGTAATTTTTATTTCTCTTATAGCAGTTTCATTTATGCATAGTCCTTAAAATTGTTCCAGATCTACCTTAATTGTTCTGCAGGACGACCATACTTTGTTTAAATTGATTAATTTTCTGCCACCTATTCTCCAATTTTTTCCACCTTTTAAATAATTTGTATTCTACTTTATGTTACTGGCTATTTTTTTTTAATCATGCAGTAGCTCATTTTAGGTATACCTTTCACCTGCCAGGATTTATTTGGGTGTGCAGTATGTACATTCTTACATACCTACGGTGAAACAAACAGCATTTAAAAGAGCAAGTTTGGAGGCATCTATTTATTGAAGATAGTCTACCACCACTGTGCATTAGCACTGCCTGCAAAAAAGTTAGAAAATGTATATCTGAAGAGTGTAAAGAAACCGGATATGCTATATGTTTTCAAAACCTTAATTTTCATGTCACTACATATTTCTAGATGTGATCTTCAATCAACAAATAAACGAATGCACTTGCTGAATAAGAGAATAAAGATACAAACCCAAGCTGGCTGGTGTCTAACGAGTGAGACGAGAATCCAAAAACGGGTACTTTTCCCATGATAAACATCATAATCTCTGAACGTTGATAATCTGGGAGATTGCTACCAAAGAAACCTGCAGCACAATTGAAGAATACATTAATTAACACAAAAGACCTCACAGAAACAAATCATTGATCAAAGAAGCACGGAAGCTTAAGGTAACCAAACATCTCAATTTCTGAGAAAGAAAGGAGGCTGCAGTTGATAACTGAACCCTTTTTCGATATGAAAATTATTTAGTGTTGCAGCTGCAGCATATATCTGAGTCACCATCATCTGCTCATCTCCACTCATTGCTGTGCAACAAGCTTGTCATGATGGCCTCATTTTTGTCCAAGTAAACACTTTCTATTTTCATCGCAACTGAGTAATTATACTGCTTAAACCACCACATTTGACGCTAATTACAAGCGAACAGGGGTATTGAAGAGCTGGATGTGGTCCCAGTTTAGAGAAAATTCAAGACTCTGTTTCTCTTGTGGTCCATTCTGACGATTCTGCAAAACTCACAAATTCAAATGTTGTTCACAGGCCGGAAATAGATGTACAGTAGAGATCCACTGAAAAAGCACCGTAATAGCAAGCGATGCAGAGCCAATACGTTCATCTGATAACAAAGGCCTTTACTTCATCCATTCACTCACTCATCAGCCCTGCCCTCATCCTTTTACTCATGCCTCTATTCATCAACCCTTCGAATCACTCTTGCAGTCCCCCCCCCCCTCCAAGCCACAACACCATATACACCAACTCCCCAAATCAACGAAGAGGCTCTTTCGATTATGAACCGCGCCTGTAGGATTTGTTGGTACCTTTTGAGTGTGCTTACTGTGCGAATGCTTATCTGGGCATAGTGTGAAATTGCTAGTGTGTGAGGGGCATGAGGATGTGGCCAGTGCCACACTCTGAGTTGTATAAGTGTCATCTGTTGTGTGTGACTATTAGTCCGTGCGAGCAGTTCTGATAGTCTGCAGCAGCCACTGTGGTGGTGTGGGACAACTGTCCGAAGGACAAGACTGCTACTAGGTGAGGAGTGGAAGAAGGCTTCCAGTGGAGAGTAACTGATATCCTGCAAGATGAGAGAGAGACCCCAGACCTGCTTCAATCTCGGGATTGTCAGTACCGTTGATAGTGTGACTCTGCTACTGTGAGGGGCTAGTGTGCTTAAAGCAGTGGCAGGCTCCCTGAGTCCTGAGTCGGGCCAGCTACAGGGCCTCCTGTTGCTCTTGGAACCCACCCCACACCAGTACCAAGGCATATGTCCCAGCATGACCCTTTTGCTGGTCGACGCCAAAGTCCCCAAAAATGATGTGTTGCGCTTTAAATCCCAGAGAGGAATTCTCTTCATTAGAAGTAATTACACTGTGGAGGAAGTGGGTTTCTAACAGTAGTCCAGGAGATCATGTCTTCTGCAAGCGGTGGGAATTATATTTGCATACTCTTAAGTACCCGACTGCTTGCAGTTTAAGTGCCCTGATGCGCTGGTTCTACCCTAATCACATTAGAAACGCCATGTTTGTTCACAGTTTCATTTTGAGGCAGGCATTTTTGCAGTAGAAAAAACTATACAGCCATTGCTATGTGGGTTGGCAACACAACCTCCCTCCTTTGTTTACATACATGATGTATTAATAATCAAAACAAGTTTCCTCCTAAGTTATATTTAATTATGGGAACAGCTTTAGGTTAACGGGGATACTAGGTGAGTGGGGGAAAAACAAAGTTATTTATCCAACAACAAACTTCTTTAGACACACAATGTACATAGTTATGCAAAGACTGCAGATTTGGTTGAGTGACACGAATTTTAGCAGCAGAAAGAGCAAGTCACTACCTTTGGTAACGCTGCCTGGTGTATACTCTAGCAAACTGCAGATTCCTCTCCTTATCTCATCCCAAAGCTGCAGGCTGGTGGATGTGGAATTTTGCAGAATTGCACCCTTGCGCCACAAGGTGGAGTCATGTGACTCGCACGGACTACATTCGGCCCTGGTGAGAAGGCTGCCCCGGTCAGCACAAATGTGTCCAGGAAAAGCCTGGAGGAGGGCAATTGCACTGAGAGTGCCTGCAGTTCACTCACGCAACGAGCTTTCGTAATTGCAAGAACAAAAACAATTTTCAAGGTGAGGAGACGCAGTGAGCAGCTACGCATAAACTCGGATGGAATACACACGAGGAATGTTAAGACCAAATTAAGGTCCTGCCATGGCATCACAAATGGTTTGGGAGGGGACATGTGTGTCAAACCTTTAATAAATCTCAACAGGTGATTTAGACGAGGCTGGTTGGTCCGCAAATGTAAACAGGCCGAAAGGGGTAACAAACTTTTAAGTGCTCATTGCAAGACAGAGGCATGGGGTTAGGGTCAGGGTGCCTGACAACAGGTGGTACTTTTAAAATCTCATAGTGCAACACTGGTCAAACTTGAGTTGATATATGTTCAGGATTTGAAATGCGCGTCGTCCGCTGGTGGCATCAGCAGCACCACTAAAACCAGCATGGATTTTGGTACTGGGGTGGAAGTCTGTACCTGGGTTGGTAGTGGCCCTGCAATGGATCCAGAGGGCACAGACAGTGCAGAGGAGGGCACCCACCTGGGGATAACCCGCCTCTTAGCATCTGCAGCTCCATGGGGTCTGAAATCACACCGGAGCGAGCCAGGTGAGCACTGAAAATATGCAGCCTGGCCTTAATCTACTGTGAGGTCGACAATAGCTGCGGAAACTCGAGCATGTCAGCATCGGATCAGTGGTACTTTCACAGACATCTCAATGCCCTTGCAACTTTTCTAGGAGTCAGAGTAGCTTCGCTTTAATCTGCTGCGCCCTGCATTCACACAGGCACACAACTTACCATACACATACGCACACATTTCACCTAGAACGTATACAGGGACACACCTTTTACTTCGCACCGACACAGAAAAAACAACTTACCCTGCGAACTCAAAGGCACACATCAACTTCACTTTTAGGCTTGCGTTTGGACTTCCCGGAGGACTGAGTGAGAAGTGAAAGTCTCAGGAACAGGCCGTGGCCTGCACCAACACAGGGCCCACAACTTGGAGTGTGATCTATGCAAAGGCTGTGACTTCTTCTTGTGTTTGTCAACATACAACTTCGCTTCCTGGTTTTAAATGGCCCTTGGTGCATGAGGGCCAGTAGCAGTTGCTACCGATCGCGAGTGTTATGGCGGGGGCAGGGTCTGGTGGGGAGGGGGTGGGTGGGGGTCACGGGACGAAACAAAATTTAAAAAAATGATATATGCCTACCTTAGCTGGCTGGCCGCCGCCTCTTCTCCATCCTCTTCTTCAAGCAGACAGGAGCAGGAAGCACTCGGGCTTACAGGCTCCCCATAGCCAATCACAACGCATTGGTCTGAGCCCGATCCCGGATGCTCAGACGGGGGCTGGGAGGCTTTGCATGTTCCTCACCAGGCTGTAATGCAACCTGGTGGGGACGAAGCAAAGTGTGCAGGGCTGTTTGTCCGGCCATGCGCACGTAAGTTCAAACCACTCCTCTCCCTGTTCTGGCTAGCCGCACCCCACCCCAGAGCCACTCGCTTCAATAGGTAAAATGAAATGATAATAACGCTACGTTATTATCAATTTATTTTTCCTATTGAAGTCAGTGGAGATCTGATGCTTCTCCGCCTTAGTGGAGGAGCCACCCCTGATGAAGGCACACTTATCACACAACTGAGTCATGTCCTGAGCACAGGCAGCAACGGTACCGCTCATGGAGCACTATGAACAACATCCGTTTCCTCCAGTCATAATACGGCATGAATCCGGCTATTTTCAGCGGGGTATCATTCTCTACCACCCTGTGAAAAATGAAGGAATCTTTGCAAAGTCAACAAAGTCAGGAACAGAGGTCTGGATCCGTGTCAGAAGGCGCAGAAAGACAGGAGTGGACGTCAGTGTGTAGGAGTGGCTCTTGCACTCTGCCATTTCAAGGATGGGTTGGAGTTCAGGTGGAGCAGCACGTCCCCTAGCGGTGTGCAGGAGCACGGCTAGGACAAATGGCCAGATCCAGTCTGGGGGATATATTGTAAGAGAAATCTGGGACTGCAGCCATATGCTTTTGCACCCAAGCTCTGCTTTGTTGATGGTCTGCATTATGTTCTTATAAGCAAAACAGTTTCTGCGTAGGTCATATGTCATTTATGAGTTCAGATCAGCATTCACAGCCGACCTAATTATGGGCTTGACAATACCAAGTAATACTTGTGATACTGGTATTGCACATTAAAGCGGATGAGTTAAAGTGCTAATGTTTCTGGTAAAACTGCTTTCACATTTCTATAGACACCTGTGGCCCACTGTTTAAGGTTATACACTCTGAACCTGAAGGTGAAGATTCGAGCCAGACATGGACACAAGCCTGTTTTCATGCCCGTTCCAGTAAAATGAAATGTGAATTTCTATCGTAAGAAAAGACAAGTTTCCTCAATTACCCATGGCTATGTTGTTCATACAAAGAACATGACCGTTTTTATAACAATGTGGTGCTTGCTTGCTAGAAAAAGATAACGCTGGCCTGTTGCTCATGGTAATATTAGGTATGCCTTGTGCCAAACAATGCGTGATTCTTTTGCTAGGTCTATGCGTCCAAAGGATGATTGAGGGAGGTATGCTGACGTTTATTTTACAGGGCTTCTGATGAGGTTTAAAGATTAGCTTGGAGATTATAATGTACTCCATGGCTTGGGATTGGGAATGCACAATTCTAGTAAAATGAAAGCGTGGCCTTGCTGGGTTACGTTTGTACAAAGATGGTTGGGGTATGCCCCTCATGTCTGCTTTTGAGTTGAAAATTGCCAATCCTGCCATCAGAAAGATGAGGGGTCTCCCACCCTTATACATCCATGCCTTGAGAGTAACTAGATATCGGCAGGAGTCTGTAGATCTTCCTATGACCCCATTCTCGTATTGGAGTTTCTGTTTTGTCCTCCATCTGTGGTATAGTCTGGGCTTTAAAGCGCATGATCAAGGTAAACTGCTAACCAGTACTAAAGGGCTTGTGCTCACTCCTTTAAACATAGTCAAATTGGCTTATACCGAATTGGCACATTTAACTAACTTACAAGGTCCTAGTAAAGTGGTCCTACATGTACCCAGGGCCAGTTAAATAAATACTACTAGTAGGCCTGCAGCACTTATTGTGCCAAAAACTTAAGTAGCCCTTCAAAACATGTCTCAGGCCTGTCATTGCAGCCTATGTGCAGTTTTAAACTGTTAATTCGACCTGGCAAAATAATCCTTTTTGAAGGCCTAAACCTCCCATTTAAATACATAAAAGACACCCCTAAGGTAAGACCTAAACAGCCCATAGGACAGGATATCCTCTTCTTAAAATTTTGGACATGTACTTTTAACTTTTACATGTCCTGGTAGTGAAAAACTCCCAAATTTGTTTTTCACTACTGTGAGGCCTACCTCTCACGTAGGATTACATTTGGTTACCTTATTACAATTAATAAGTGCTAACTTTTTCTTGGGAACAGGCAGAAATGTCATGTTTGCCCTCAAAAGAATTCCAATTTAAAATCCTCTTTAATTGTAAAGTGAGTTTTTATGTCACAGTTCTGAAAATGCCTCTTTTAGAAGGTTATTTTCTTCTCCTAACCGTTTGGTGCCTGCAGTCTGTCTCCAGGGTCACATGACAGTGAATATTTGGCAGTTGGCCTTTGTGTATTCCTTCTAGACAGTGAGACAAGGGGGGGGGGGGGGGGGGGGGAGTAGGTGTTCCTGCCAGGATGGGAGGGGCAGAGCTTTTCTCTGCTGCTCCACTTACATGTCAAAGGGGCTGCCTCAAGCACACTAGCAAAGTTGCTGTGCCTATTTGCCGTTTTCAGACTTGATAGCTTGTCATCTCGTTATCTTGTGTTTACTTATGATTTTCTGTTTCCAGACCCCTTTTACTTTTGTATCCTGTGCCTTATTATTTGCAGCGTAAGCCCTGTTATTTGGTGTAAATTGTGATTTTCTATGTGCAGACGGCCAGCCTTGATGCCTGCTTTTCCGCAGCTTGCTGCTCCCGCGCCCAGCACCCCTAGCTACTCCTAGGAACTACTTAATGGAAAATGCAGCACAACCCCACAGAGCAGGTCCATGTGCCAGATACCCCCTCGCTGTCCTAAGCACAGTGCTTATTCTCCTAGTTGCCCTAGCGCTTCCTTTCCTTATATTACTGTTGTTGGTGCTGTGCCTTATTATTGACTGTTCCTTGTTATTTGCAGTTTTGAGCCTGGTTATTTTATCATCTTGTTTTCCTGGTTGCCCCCTTGTTTCCCTTTCCTTAGATTACTGTTGCAGATGCTGTGCCTAATATTTGCACTTTTGAACCTTGTCAGATTGTCATCTTGTGTTTACCTGTGGTTGTTTGTTCCAGCCTCCTTTTACTGTTGTATTCTGTGCCTTATTATTTGCAGTTTAAGCCCTGTTATTAGGTGCAAATTGTGATTTTACTTGGGCAGCTGGCCCGCCTCGATGCCCGCTTTCCCGTCATTTGCCGCTCCCGCCTCCTAGCTCCACTCCCAGGACCTAGTTAATGGAGGAGGCAGCAAGCGCACTACTGGCAAGCCAGTCTATGCCCGTCTGCTCTTGGACCGCGCCCCGTGCCAGGAACTCTAGATCTCCAGTCACCCGCAGCTACATCGGCACCGAATTCAAAGCCTTGGACTCCTGACTCCTCAACAACAACTGCTGACGTGGCTCTCCATGCTCAATAGTGGTACCTTTCGCATGCCGCAATTGTCTCTTTTCTTGCAACACCAGAGTGACCGCACACACAGCGGCCACCACCACCACGCCGACCCCGAAATAATGTGTATTTTTGTAAAGCACACCTTCATCCCAGGGTATCTTAGCACTGAATAACAGATGTTTACTGTTACCCAACTCAAAGGTACTCATTTTATCGGCCTGAGAAGGATGAAAGGCTGAGTGAATCTCCCAGGATTTGAACCTGTGACAATGAGGTTGAACACAATCCTCTACAGTGGATGCATTAGTCCACTAAGCCACCAGCTTACTGTGCACGACTGGATAACTCCACTGCCTCCTGCTCAATGCCCAATCGCTCTGCTGACACGCCCCGATATCTGGGACACCATCACCTCCCTCACCCCTGAAATAGTCTTCCTCACTGAGACCTAGCTCAACCCTGTATCCGCGCACCCGACATCGCTACGCTCAATAACTACAAGATTGTTCACCGGGACTGCATCAACAAACACTAAAGTGGGAACACCATCATTCACAAAAAATCCATCCACTGCACCACCACCACGAACACCACCACCCCAATCATGGTACACCTCAACTTCCAACTTAATACAGACTACAAAACCACTATCAGAGGCATCCTCGCCTACAAACCATGCCCCGGTTTCTGCGACGCTATCCCAGAATTCATTGCTCCTCAAGCCATCGACAGCGAACACTACATTTTCCTCAGAGACCTCAATATTTCACCTTGATGACCCCAATGACGTCAACACACCCAAACTCCTCAAAAGCATGAACAGCATCGGCCTCACCCAGCTAGTCACCGACCCCACACATCGCAGGGCACATTTAAAAAAAAAATGTAACAGAGTTTTATATAGCGCTAACTTGACCCGGTATCAGGTATCAGAGCGCTTTACATAGCACCAGTTGCGTTACATGAGGACACATTCATATTTTTGTTAGGCACGGGGAGATTAAGTGATTTGCCCAGAATCACACGATGTTCAGCGTCATTGCCAAGACTTAAACCCGGTTCCCCAGATTCGAAGTCGACCGCCCAAGCCATGCTGGACCCATCTTCACAGGCAGCAACAGAGTCAAGTACAGCCATCTCATGGAGCTCACTTGGACGAACCACTCAATCGTTCACTTCACCTTCATAGCAGAGCCCAGCGCAGCCACCAGACCGCCCAGCACCTTACACCGTAGGTGGAACAAAGAATTCAAAAGCCAATGGACCGATGTCCTCAACACCTCCCACCCTGACACCACTACCAACCTGGAACAAGCGGTCAAGAAATTCACCACCTGAATCTGACTACGCTGATAGGAACCCCCTATCAAACCCACCACACTCAAGAGATCCACTAAACATGCCATCTGGTACATCTTGGAACTGAGAACCCATAAACGCAACCACAAGCAACTGGAAAGAAAATGGTGCACTAGCAAGGAGCCCTCCCACCGTACCACCTTCAAGATATCGCTCAACCACTAATACGACTTCTGAAAGAGAAGAGAAGGAACACTCTAGCCGCTTGCATTAAAGCCAGCTCCAACCACAGCGGAGAACCCTTCAGCATCGTCAAGGCGTTCTCCAACCCTTCAGCAACAGAAAACGTAATCACCCCCTCCGAAGAACTATGTGACACCCTAGTGGACTTCTTCCATGACAAGATCTCCACCATTTACAACCACTTCAAACCCCAACACGCCGCCACAAACATCCTCAGCCTCCCCGCTCCCATAGACACAACCTCTGACCACGGTTCACAGCTTGGGACCAGCACACCACGCAGAGCACCCCAAACAGCATGCTGTCTGTCCACTCTGGAGCAACCATGGACCCTTATCCCCACCACATGTTGAACCTTGGCAACAGTACCATCAGCAACAAGGTCACAGCCATCTACAACACATTCATCACCTCAACCACCTTCCCAGATGAATGGAAACACTCTGAATTCAAACCCATCCTCAAGAAATTGACCACCGACCACAACGAGCTCAAGAACTACTGGCCCATCTCCCTGCTCCCCTTTCCCACCACAGAACACCTCGAGAACAACAATCTTCTGGACGCAACCAAATCCCTATTCCGCACGAACCATAGCACCGTAACCGCCCTGATTGCAGTCACCGATGACATCAGAACCCTCTTAGACTTGGGAGAAGTGGCTGCCCTGATCCTCCTCGACCTCTTAGCTAGCTGCATTCTACACTGTGTCCCACCACATCCTGATGAAGAGACTTCATCAGATCGGAAACCAAGAGGACTCCCTCAAATGGATTGCATTCGTCCTTACCGGAAGGAACAGAGAATCTGCTTCCAACTTTCACCTCACAACCCAAGAACATCATCTGAGGCGTCCCTCAGGGTTCATCTCTCACCCCTACTCTGTTCAATGCTTACATGAGCCCCCTGGCCAACATCGTCAGAAAACATGGACTGGACATCATCTCCTACGTAGACGACACCCAACTCATCCTCTATCTGAAGACCCATTCAATACTAAGGCCAACTTCCACCTGTGCATGACTAGCGTCACGGATTGGAAGCAACACAACTGCCTCAAGCTCAACACAGACAAGAGAGAAGGACTGATTTTCGAGAACAGCACCTCCTAGTAGAATAACTCCTGTTGGCCCTGCTGAACTGGGACTCTCTCCCTCTCTAACAACAAGGGGGGGACTCATGGGCTTGGTAACGGGGTCCAGCATACGTGCCCAGACAAAGCTCAAAAAGGAAAGGATATGCTGTTCCCCCAATCGGACAACGTGATTAAGGGATAGAAGGAGGAAAGTCCTCTTTGTCGGAACTAGAGTCCTCACACACCCAGCAAGCTAGGTGTCATGCGGACTTGCTCCTCGTCGGGTCGGCGCTGCAATACCAAAGGGGCACTTTAGTGGAGATTTTTTATTCCTGCTGTTTGGTGCATGGGTGTGAGGGCCCTAAAGAACAGTGTCGATGTGGTGCAGGTGAGTGAAGTTAAAAAAGGTTGGGTAGTCCACATAAACTCTTTATTCGGCTGAAAACCCGAATAAAACAAACTGAGTGGCTGCTCTCTGGCGCTATGGTCCAGTGGAGCGTAGCTCATCTCATATTGTGTGGTCGACATGTTTCATGCATCGTGGTCAATACTGATCCATTGCATTTCATCAGGACCTTGTGTTATGATACTATCTACACATGCTGGTGGTGAGCAATAAGGATCCTACCTACCACACTTCTTTGAAGCGAGCGCGAAGTCCTGCCAATCCTAGTGGTAACCTTCACAGGGAGGATGACAAAAGGAGGCAATATGCAGTCACTAGATACTACAATCTAGCAGATAGGTACATTTGCCCCCCCCACACCCTCATCTCAGGTGTCCAATGTGCGATCAGACTAGCGATTCAATCTGACCCTTGATCACAAAAGCATATATAAGGTTAAAATAGCCATTAAAAATGAGACTGGACAACAGACACGGTTAAAAAAGGGGAGAATGGTGGTAGATCTCATACCCATGCACAGCTAAAGCATAACCTAAAGGAAGAGTCGAAGCGTGCAGGCAGTGACTCACCTAGTTATTGGAAGAAACTCACTCCATTTGGTTTTGGGGCTTTAGACACCAAATTCGCGGTGTCCTGCAGAGAAGGAAGCAAGTTTGAGAAATTCAAATACAGCCTGAAACTGTCATTATTGACGCACAGCTAGGTAGCTATGGTTGCATGCTCCAGTTATGCATAGGAGCACAGCTGTGAGAGGCACCCCTGCAAGGGGGAGGTGGGAACACATACCACCTATCCCCATGTCGTTAGAGGCCTAGTGCTGCGCCTGCCTCCTGTGAAGATTCCACAAGCTCGTGGTAGCGAGGACCCACCAGCCGTAACCCAGGTGGGGTGTGTGTACCGTCAAGTAGAAAGCCTCTGCCGCCACCAGCCGCAAAAGCGACCTGGGAGCCTAGCAGACCATCGGTCACCCATGTACTGGGCTAACATGCAACTGTAAGAGGTGGGTGGTGCGTCCCTCTCCCTCACCCCGTGCCTGGCCCCAATTGGCCCGTAACACTCTCCTGGCAATTGTTACCCCGCCAGCCAAGGTCGACGACCTCACTCACCTGTACTCATTGAGACGTGTGCAGAAAAATCTCCCGCGCGTGCAGCCGCCAGAAAACCGGATATCCTTGTTGCCATCCAGGCGATGTTATAAAGGCAATCTGAAGTTCCCGCAGCCCGTCCAGTGGGTGAACAATGTCATGCAACAATGCATCATGTGATATAGGGGGTGTGGCCAGTTCGTGTGCAGTGCAACCGCCGTGATTGTGCCACAGCCATCTTATTGTGTAGTCAGAGCGGAAATCAATGCTAGTTACACCAGTAATACCTGGTTTCACAGAGTGTATCTTCAGCCCAGGAATATGCAAGCATGCAAAAGCTCAAGAAGATACTCGTCGGGTCCATCACGGTGTAGCGACAGTACCCTGCCCGAAAATTCTATCCCTTTATCATGTTGTCCGATTGGGGGAACATCATATCCTTTCTTTGTTGAACTCTCTCCCTCTCCCACCCCACAGACCATGCCCAGAACCTTATCATCTTGAACAGTAAAGCCACCATGAATAAGCTGTATCCTCCACCTGCTTCCTGGCTCTGTGCAAGCTCCGAAAGATCTTCAAATGGCTCCCAGTCTCCACCAGATGCACCATCACTCTAGCATACCCTGCCAACTTATGGCGAACAAAGCAAAAACCAAAGGAAATGATGGACGGAGTGTTGAACATTGCAAGCACTCACCCCCAGTCAACTGATCTGGGTTTAATCCATCACCATTCTTTAGCCCACTCTGCCAGAAACCGGTCCTAGGAAGCTTGTTTCCGGTCCAGGGAAGACATGGCTTGGCAGTTCGGGCTGGACTGTTCCCATGAGGCACAGGGTCAGACTTATTTGCATATGGCCATGTCTGAACTGGGGTGGCAGAGTGGGCTAAAGAATGGTGATGGATTAAACCCAGATCAGTTGACTGGGGGTGAGTGCTTGCAATGTTCAACACTCCGTCCATCATTTCCTTTGGTCAGGGCTGAGAATGGGCATATACTCTTCAGGTGTCAAGAATCTCAGGTCCCCCCTCGCCAAATTTGGCAGGGGCTCTTGCTATGGTTTTTTTGTTTTGATACCTTTATTTTCAAGGAAGAAAACATTACACAAAAACATCACAAGCAGGCTGGCAAATACACAGATAAATGCAATCCTCATAGTACGAGCTGGTAAAACAAGACATCAAGCCCGGAGGCTTAGTTGGAGAAGCCCGGGGCACCGGAGCAAAATAAGGACCCATAGGCATTGCTATGTTGATTTATACTACATATTTTAGCAAGGGTCTCTATTCTACATAAGGACTAAACTGGTAGCATTGCACTCATGATCCAAGATCGCATCCGGCTCTCTACATGCAATACAATAGCCCTAATTCCCCCTGCTAGGCCACAATTTTGAATCTGCGCAAGGCCAAGTTAGACTTAACCTTTTCACGCCAAAATATAGGAGGACCATTGCCAACATTTGCTATTTATAGCACTTAGAAACAGCAAAACTGTAATCTAAATCCTTATTATAATTGTTTTTTTTATCGTCATTAGTATTTTGAAGTTCAAATAAAGATAATCTTGTCTATACAGTTTAGACAAATCACAGTAATAAGCAACATGAAAGGAAAGTTCACTCACCAATAGTTTGAATAATAGCATTCTGGACAATCCTCTCATCACTTTCTTTGGTGCTAGAGCTGAGCTGAGCACTGTCCGCAGAATTACGCCTGTCGCTTAGCTCAAAGTCTACACTGAGGCTCAAGTGTTTCAGTAGAGTATTGAACACCTCCAGAACTGTAGGACCTGAGATCATATACATAAAACAAAGAACTATGAAGACATTTGTCCAAATCTGTCACGTGTTCGATTCTATGCACAACATGTGTGATTAGGTATCTCCACATGCACCAACCACAAAACAGCTAATGGTATTAAAATACTGAAAAGTAAAAAAAAAAAAAAAAAAAGGGAAAGAGACGACCAAAACGTCAACTAAGAAATTGTTAGCTACAAGTTATCAGCATTCTTCAAACAATCACATTTTAATTTCTGTAAGGCAGGTTTATTTATTATTGTTTGAACAGTGCCTTACAAGGTCTGAGAGTTATCAGAGTGCTGAACAAAAAACATAACCACAAGTATAATAAAGCACAGAATAAAAGGAATTGCAAAAAGATGCATCATTTTGTAAGGTTCCTCCAGATTTAGTTTTGACTGTATTTATTTGCATGTATCGACTTCAAGCACTGTGAAGGTGACTGTTAGAATTGGCCCTCTCTGCAGGATCACCTTCAAATCTTTTGCCTTCACCCCTCTCTTTTCTGAATTTATTTTTGTTGGCATAAGGACACTGTGCACTTTACCACTGCTAACCATTGCTAGGGTGCTTATGCTCTCTCACTAAAACTTGGCTTTGACCTGGCAAAATAAACCTTTTGCCTGGCCTAAACCTTCCTTTTTAATACATACAAGTCACCCCTAAGATGCACCCTAAAGGCCCATGGGGCAAGGCACATTGTATTTTAAAATTAGGACATGTGCTCCTAGGTTTTACATGTTTTGGTAGGGAAAAACTCCAAAATGCGTTTTTCACTTCTGTACGACCCATCTCTCTCATTGTATAACATTTGATTGGGAGCAAGAAGAAATGTCATGCTTGGACTGAAATGTACTGTAATTTAAAATTCTCTTTAATGGTAAAGTCGTATTTTAGATTACAATTTTGCAAATGATACTTTTATAAAGTTGATATTTTTCCTCCCAAAAAGCTTCCAAGGACTTGGAGTTTCCAGGTGTTTGGGTCTGTCATTACTCACCTATGAAGAATTAATTTAGGGTCCACACAGTGAACAATAGGGGACCAGGTGTAGGCAGGATGGGCCATCTTGCCAGGATGATTGGGGGCAAAGTTGTTCCCAGCTCACTTACATTTTAAAGGGATTACCTCCAGCACAAAGAAACGTAACACTAGTCATTTGCGACGTAGACTTCTTTGAGTCTTGGCAGGGAAAGGGAAGAACTTTCTAGCGCTGAATGTGGGGGTAGCCTAAAAAATTCCCACAGTTCAAAGGATGGCACCAGTTTTAAATATCAGACCTCTTCCGCCACTCTTCAGTATATTCCTAAACCTGTGGACATTACAGAAGAAAAACTACCTGGCCACCCAGAGGAGACTGTCCTGCTGCTTGAGACCTGCCTTTTTCTCCAGAGGACTACCATGCTGTTTGAGGTCTGCCATGTTACTCAGAAGAAAAGTGGAGGCGGCACCAGGAATGAAGTCACAAATCCGTAAATGCGATCTTATTTCAAAATAGTCCTTTATTCATCTTCATATTAAAATAGGAACACACAAGACAACAGCCAACGCGTTTCGTTCCTTTTAATGGAACTTCATCAGGGCATAATGATGTAAAGATTTCAACAGAGTTTTACTATTAATATCCCAAATAGAACTCATCCACAAATATATGGGTATGATAACGATTACTTCAAGTAGCGTTACGATTGACGCTTTAGTCGTAGGAAACCATGCCCGCAATCCGGGAAGAAAGCCATTACATCATTATGCCCTGATGAAGTTCCATTAAAAGGAACGAAACGTGTTGGCTGTTGTCCTGTGTGTTCCTATTTTAATATGAAGATGAATAAAGGACTATTTTGAAATAAGATGGCATTTACGGATTTGTGACTTCATTCCTGGTGCCGCCTCCACTTTTCTTCAAAAAAGTTTTCTCTCGGGTTTCCCAGTAAGATCTATCTGCAGCAGGTTTTGGAGACGTTTGGCACAGGAGCTGTTGACTTATGGGACTTTGAAATTGATGTGCTCAACATTAGTCGGCTGTGGGATCTTTTGTTTGTCATGTTACTCAGAAGACTTCACAGCTGCTATAAGAGTACTGCCCTGCTGCTTCAGCCTTGCTTTGTTCGCCAGATGACTATCCTGATGCTTGAGGCCTGCCTTGTTCTTCAGAGGACTGGCCTCCTTCTTGAGGCCTAAACTGCTCTCTGTTAAGGAAGTCAGGCCCTGCTCTCATCGTCCCACGCTATCTGAGTGACTCGAAGGGCCAGTTGGTTGACCGCCTGTTCTCAGCTACAGGCACCCAACAAGCTCCATAGCCCTCCCTGCAACATCGCATCTGACCTGCTGCAATTGGTCCTGCACCAGCGCGAGCCATGCTGGCCTCTGCTAGAGTGAGTCCCTGATCCCGAAGAGGTGCTTCCCCATATCATGGACCATTGGCTGGCAATAGAGTGCAATGCTCTTCAAGAAAAGGAGAACTCCTGAAGTTTTGGGCTCTTCGCAACTGCGAGCAGACCAGTTTGCACCAAAACTCTTACTACTTGTGATGGCTGCAATGCGAAGCTCGGGTTAACCTGATTCTTCGCACTACAGTGACCACCAGCAACGTGAGATCTGCACTTCGTGCTACAGCAACAGCAGCATGCGGGGACTGCCAACGCAAGCTCCAGCAATGGCCATCCGTAATACCTGACTGGATCTTCTTTCTACAGTGACGACCATCCGTGACACCTGGCCTGCTTTTCGCGTTACAGTGACGACCATCCACAATGCTCTCCCTGCTCCTCGTGGTGTCCTCAATTACTAATTGGACTCTTTGCACCAGACTTTAAGGACACTTTTTCAGCAGGACTAACCGGATTCCTGTATCCAGTCTGCACTCCATTGCAGTCAGCCTGAACTTGTGATTATTCCCCAGTCTAGCACAACCAGATGCCCGCGAGTTGCCTTTAGGAGTTATACTTACTTAAAACTTGAACATTGAATATCTCTGGTTCTACCGATTGGGATTTAGTTGTTCTGCTACCATTTTATTTATTGACATTTTCTCCAGTTTTCTAACTTGGTTTGGGATTTTGCTTGTGTTGTGTTTTCACTTAATTACTGTTTGTGTGCAGCATAAATACTTTACATTTTATCTCTAAATTAAGCTTTACTGTTTTTGTGCCAAGCTACCACACGGTTAAGCACAGGTTAATTTAGTGACTTTTCACCATGACAAGGAGTGTGGTTGTTGCTTGAGAAGTGTTTCACTCCCCTCAACCAATAACCCGATTTCTTACAGTAATAAAAAGTGCTTTGACTCCAAAAAAATTGGCAAATAATAGATCATATCTCTTATGTAAATCCAAGAAGAGTGACAGACAAAAAACACTTGCAGGATCACATTTTGCATCGGCCAGCACTAGCTACCCTGACTGGCTGCACGCAAAGCTGCTGGAGCAGCCCTTTGTCAGAATAAACATTTTTTTTATATGTATGCAAGGCTAGTTATATGCGTTGTTTGAGCCGGTGGTTGCAAGTTTGGCCCACGGGCACTCATTTTTGGGCACAGGCACAAAATTTTCTATAAAAATGTTTGATACAGAATAAAGGAGAGAAAAACACTAAAGGGGTAAGAAGGAAATAAAGAAAGTCATTAAAACAGTGACAAGCCCAAAAAAAAAAAGCAGGGATGAAAAAGAACCAGCAAGATTGAGATAAAGGGGCAGGGAGTGCCTGGTGGTGGTTTAGAGGCATTAGGTGGAATCAAGTCCACACAGCCTTAGTATTTTGCACCCGACCGTCTATATCGCTGGCCCCGTGGCTCTGAACAAATCCTTGAGCCGCATGTATTTATTTAAAAAACATAATGCACTGGCATTTTATCTATGTAACGTGCCACAGAGCACACAATGCCTCAATGCATTGTTTGAGATATACCAAACACGAGGCTGAAATGTTTCTGCAGTAACAGGATGTAAACTTGTTATTTACTGTTTAGCTGAAGCAGTAGTTCTATATTTGTATAAGCCTGTTTGTAAGTATAGATACCATACTTCACAAACGTGACCCGGGGAAGAACTAGAAAGTCAATTCTGCAGCACAAGACTAATTCATTGGTGAAACTGTATGTTTAACAAATGTTTTGTTTTTAACAAAAATATGCATCTAATCCTGTGCCAGGCTCCATTCCACAACAGTGTATCTAGATTCTCCCATAAGAGAAGATATGTAAATGACGCCCACCGGTAACCTCCTAAGGTACAAAGGGGCAGCTGCCCAGATGAAAGATTTCTGGAAGAAAGACGGAAAGTTTAAGTATAGGAACATCCAACTACACTTATTTCAGAAATGTTAGGGGAGGAGAAAAAAAATCTGAAACCATATGACCGCACAAATGAGAGAGAGGAACTCTAATAGAAACATGTTCATACCAATACAGGACAATATTGTGGGCCTGCCTTTGCTTTTGGACTTTACAAAACCAGGAAGACCCATGTCCTCCCAGAACCAGTCGGTTTAGATTTTCCACCAGTAAACAGACTCATTTTAAGGGACAAGTCCGTGGTTGTCTGGCACAGGTAAAGCTATATCAGCAGAAGCAGCATTTTGCCATCTACCGAGCCCCCAAAATAGTATATTCTGGGACAGTCTGGTCCAATGCAGAGGAAACTGCTAAAACGTTTGAGAGAGCCCAGCATTGCTATGTTGTTCAGTCATGGTCTGTGTCCTTTATTCACTAGTGCTGAGGTGCTACTATTTTTTGGGGCTTTCACTGCCATGGAATCAGAAACAATGGGACTTGGAGAAGACAAGAAGACTGCAAGGACACGTTAGAGGGCAACCACCTGCATGGGTCATTGCGTGGCCCATCAATCCACATAAGGGTAAACACGTACCAAGGAAACCTATAATAGACAAGGGCCACCACAGATAGGGTCTAAATTGAGAGGTGGGTGGAGATCAGTCCCCATTGAATTATCAGACGTTTGAATGTTGGCAGCTGCCTTTCTGATCAAGAAAAGATTTGAACTGCCAATGTGGCTATCAAAATTCACCATAAACATGTTAAGTGAGAAAACCATACAACTCTGCACTGTAACGCCAGATAGACCTTCACCGCTTCACATGCATAATGGTCTGAAAACCTGTATGTACTACTGACACGCATTAAAGACAGACGTAAACTTAAAAAATATAAGATGTTTGTTGTAAGGCTGGAGTCTGTTTGTTGTAGACATTATGCAAGTCTGGCCCCTACTGGTCGCCAAACACTATTCTGCACCATAAAAATCCCAGTTTGGCATCTATATGCAACATAATATCTTTGAGACCAGACAACTGCATATTTATTTTCACTTCTTTTTGATTGCATATGCTGGAAAATAGATGCAACTTTATTTATTCACCATAACATTTCAGCAGTGCACTCTTTTGATGTAGTGTAATTTCGCATTACGTTGGGTATAAACTAGCTCTTGAGTTTATTTAGAAAGCCTTGTTGTGCATTCAACAAACGCCCTTGTAGTATGAAAGTAGTGTGGTTTAGTTCTTGCTGGGAGAAAGAGTGATTATGTTTTATTTAATTGTTCTTACTTCATACTATTAGACTAATGCTCCTCGTATTCATGGAGATTTAAAAATAAATGATAACTTGAATTTATACACAACTGAAGTATATTGGTCTATGGTAGCTGCCTGTGTAAAATCAGGGTCCTTATAGAGTGGTGACCTGGGTGATTTATTATATAAATCTATTGACTTATTCCCATCAAGTGCTGATAATATTTGAGAGCAATAGATGGGTTTAGGTTACAGAACTGGAGGGTATAATTACACTCCTGCCGAAAACTGCAGCAACAAAATGGACACCGTCGCCTTTGAACAGAAATCTTGATTTGTTATTGTAGGGAATGAGTTTCAGTTCCACTGCTATTTTCCTCCCTTTCTGCTAAATATAATTGTGTTTGCACTGTCATAAATGCAGAATTAAACAACAAGGGGTCCTACCTGCATGTGGGCTGGTGCTGTTTGATTGATTCTTTGTAGAAAGTAATACAGGCAGGAAGGACCCTTTGTTGTTTAACTTATTGCTGACATCTCAACACCCCTGTCCTGTGCCTTTCATTTATATTTGAGCCTCCTTCCCTGCAATCGCAGCAAATCGCTGGTGTCGCAAATTGTAACATACCTAATTATTATTGATTAGGCAGTGCAACCCTCTAAAGAGGGACAATTGGTGATGCAACCTATTTCTACATACGTTGCATCAGAAATTGCACATTCATTCGCAAACCAGTTGTGTGCCAATCACATACTCTGGTTTGACAGAGGGTATTAATACTTCGGCCCCTTATTTGCATTTAAACGTCATAATTTAAGTATGCCGTCCTAAAAGATAGAAGCTAATCTAAATTGGCTACACACTGTTATTTCATTACAAGACCGGAGGCTAACATTATTCTTCACCTCATCAACTTCCACGGAATCCAAATCCCTTGCAATGCACCAACACAGCCTGACATTCCAAGCACTTTTGTATCTCTTATGTGTTCCTAGTGCTGAAGACTCATTGAGCAATTCTGAAGCTGTTCCCTAAAGATCATTGAATCTTTCAGAATTCCTGAAATCCTCCAAACTAGAAGGTTGAGCCAATTCTCTTTTACCAAAGGATGTTCTACTCCTTTCACCCCTACCAGTAGTCCCTTGCAACACAGTATCAAATATGGCTTTTCTATCACCAATTCCAGAATAGACGGGAACCAAGCTTGCGATGTCCAAAAAGGTGCAACTAACTCCAACTAACACTTCTGCCTCCTCACCTGGACTAAAACTCTCTGTATCATTGCAAACGGTGGAAAGGCATAACCTTTCCTCCTCGACCAGTCCTGAGTGAATGCATCCACCGCTAACGCACCCTTATCCGGTCTCCAGCTGTAATAAGCTTCTAGTGATGTGTCAGCCTGGAAGCAAATAGATCTATGTCCAAAGAACCCAAACGTTCCTGTATCAAGAGAAACACATCCTTATTCAACATCCGATCGCTGAAATCTATCAAGTTTCTTGAATTCCAGTCCGCTATCCAATTCTCTTTCCCTGGTAAATATTGAGCAACCAAGAGGGGGATGGTGAAAGATGGTTCGTAGCGGAGTTGTGAGGCTCCTGTTATAATTGCCACATCTTGAAATAAACCTTCGACTCCTGATCACGCAACAATCTGTTTGGTTTGTTGTGCACATTTACTGCCCCACTACACTGGCGACGAGTGGGAGTGTACAGGAGCCTCAGAAACGGCTGAGTACCTATTGTTGATGTTGGACTGCAATCCTCAGGACATTGGCAATAGGAATTTTCTATATTTCTGGTGGTTTTAATATATTACTTTCCGTAATAAGAATGGCAGAGCGCTCATATCAATTAAATGGACTGTGGCCATCTCTAGAGCATGGGCGTGCTCATGCTATTTCTTGCGCCTGCTTCTTGAGCGAGGGAACTCGCTTGACATTAAGCAATGTACCCAGCCCTGCGTGTGGCAGCCTTACCTCCACATGGTTCGCCTGTCTCTTTGAGAGCACGTCGTGGGAAAACTAGCTTCAAAATACTGTGCAGTCCTGCCTACTCGACGCTGCACGTTTGGGAGCCATTTTGAAGTGGGTTATTTGCCTGCTTTTGGCCTGTTTTGAGACATTTGCATATTACCGCTAGTTTGTGTTCTGCTGAGAATTGTTTTGTTTATGCAATAGTATTTCTGTAATCCATTGTTGGCCATATTGAATAAAATATTATATGCTGAGCAGTGTTCAAAGTGGGTGGAAAAGACAACAGTGACTTCTTCAATTATTTTCTTTGCATCCAAAGACAACGTTGACTACTTCATTTATTTTCCTTGTATCCATAGAAAACTGTGACAACCTTATTTATTTTTGCATTCATTGACACAACGGTGACGTTTGTTTTTTGTTAGTTTTTTTTTTTTTAAATCCTTCCTTAGGAGAATGTCAAGTATTGTACCACCACCAGCGTTTTTGCCAGCTACAGGAGAACCACCAATGGTTTGGGAAACATGGAAAGGGGTATTTTTAGTACATGTAGAAGTTCTAGAGAAACATGCATGTGAACCAGAAAGGAAACTGGCACTGTTGAAACATTGCCTGGGTAGTTTTGGTTAAAAGAATATAAGAATTTACCACGTCTGAATAGACCGGGTGATATAGATGTATATCAGAATGCATTTAAACAAATGAATAAACGTTATGGAAGGAAAAGCAATCTAGTCATGGAGAGGTATAAGTTTGATACGATAAGACAAGGCGAAGCCGAGTCAATTGAATTTGTGTCAGCATTGAGGGCATTAGCGACCACATGTGATTTTGAGCACAGACTATGAACAAGTTCTGCAAGACCATATGTTGATGAAAACAAACAGTAAAAAAAGAACAGGAGCGTTTGTGGGCATCAGCAGACATATCATTAAATGTTTCTATAAAAAAATTGCTAAGGGAGTGAAATACTCAGAGAAATCTGTTCAAGAAACATGGACTGATTTAAAAACCCAGGTAAATGGTGTAAACAGTAAATATAAAGATGAGAAGGGTCCAAAGAACACTGGTATGGAGGAAAAGCAGAAATAAATCTTTATACTGTTATAGGTGTGGAAGTCAAATGAATTTAGGAAACTCTAGAAATTATCCAGCAGCTGAGATTTGCTGCAAATGCAAAATAAAAAGGCCATTTTAGCAGGGTGTGCAGAAGTTCTTCTGATTTAAAAAAAAAGTCAATTTAGTTGCAGATGTCAGGAGTGGGAGCATGGTCCAAATGTGATTGAGTTTTGAGGATGAATGAATGGGCCACAAGAACAGGAGTCTTCCTTCGTGTACTATTTGTATCGATGGGAACCCCACTATTGTGTATGTTGACTTGTGTGCATGGTATACTATACTCAGCAAGGATGTTATACAGAAAACTTATGGGAATCAGGCTCTGCAACCTCCTGATGTGTCACCAGGGGGTATACTGGACATAAGAGCCTATTTTGGGCAGACCTAGAATTTTCTGGTAGATGCACTCATGAAAATGTGGCAGATCATGGAGAATCACTGTTGGGGTGGCCACGTCAAGAAAAAATGGGAATCAGCTTGGATCCCAGGGCCAACCCTCTTGATTATGTGGTCAATTCTACCATAACTGGGGATACAGTGGATGAAAGTAAAGATAACAATTCTTCTAAGAATTATTCTGAGGATGTTGAGGAAGAATTAAAATTAACTTTTAGTAATATGTTTAGTGATAAACTTGGTGAGTATAAAGGATTTAAACACCAGATAATTTTGAAAGAAAATGCCGTTTCAGTTAGGCATCGTGTTAGGAATATTCCACTCACATATAGAAACAAACTTAAAGAACTATTGAGTGATTTGTGCAAGAAGAAGATCATAGAACCAGTAGAGTCTTCTTCTTGGGTGTCACCTGCAGTTATTTTGATCAAACCTTCAGGAGATTTAGGATTATGCATTGAGCTGCAAAGTTTGAATGAGGAGATTTGGGTGGATTCCCATCCATTACCCAATCTTCATGAAAAAGTATTAACGTTGGCAGGTGCAATGGTCTTCTCTACTTTAGATTTAACAAATTCATATCATCAGGTGGTGTTAGTTGATGATTCCAATACCTGACACCTTTCATTTTGCCACAGGGAATGTTTCGCTACCACAGAATGCCTATTGGTTTGGCCAGTGCGGCATCAGTATTTCAAAGACTGTTGAGAGATACGTTAGAAGGCATTCCAGGAGCTGTTGCGTTTCAAGACTATTTATTAGTCTTTGGAAAAAATGTGGTAGAACATGATGATAATTTGAAGAAAGTGTTACAAGCCCTTTAAGAGAAAGGTTTGACTCTGAAATTGTCAAAATGTTAATTCCAGAAGCAAGAAGTTGAATACCTAGGTCAAACGATCTTGGATTTTGGTACAAGACCAAAGAAGTAACTGTGCCATTATGAATGCTTCTAAGACTCTCCCTAAAGAGCATTTGTTGGCCTTCTTAGGACTGACTGAATTTTATGCCAAATGTATACAGAATTATGCAACTAAGGTCGGAATCTCAGAGCACTACTCAAGAAAAATGAAAAATCTGTTTGAGGAAATTATGAGGATCAAGCATTTGAATTACTGAAGGAGGACATTTTTAGTGCTTCATGTTTGAAACCTTTTCAAGTTGGGAAAAGAATACATAATAGGAGTGGGTGACAGCAATTATGGATTAGGAGCGGTATTGATGCAATGTGGTGGGAAGAGAGAATGGATTGTGTCATATGGTTTTATTCTGTCATCGAGAAAGAGCTATTGGCTTGTGTGTGGGAAGCTAAGCATTACTGAATGTTTCTATAGGGAACCAAGTTTGCGATAAGGATGGATCATAAATCGTTAATTAATATGTTGTCAACAGGTGGGGGCAGATCGATGGCAGCAAGATCAGCTAGACTTGCGTCCAAACTGCAATGCTTCCAATATAAAATGGCATATGTTTCAGGATGTTACAATGCACATGCTGATTGCATGTATAGATTATCAGTAGTGGAGAAGTTTGAGGATTTTGAGGAAAAGATAGAGTGCAAAGTGGCATACACTTTTGGTGATGTCAGTGATTTGGGGAAAAATGATGTGTGCTATATCAGAGGAGGAATGGACTAATGAAACTGAAAATGATGACGTACTATTGAAAGTTCAACGATATCTACTTGATGGTTTTCATAAAATATTAAAAGAATGGGTGTGGAGAATGGCCTAATTTTGAGAGGGGATAACATTACACCTCACTTTAGCTTAAGAATGAAATTAAGACAGTTTGCTCATGAAGGACATTGTGGAATGTCCAATACCAGATGGAGGTTGCAAGAACAGTATTTGTGGCCAGGGATTGATCATATAGTGGACAAAGGGGCGAAATCTTGTGCTCCCTGTTCCACTGGTGATAAGTCAGCCAAAGCTATAGTAACAGAGTCCATGCCTGTGGAATTGCCGGAGGGGCCAAGGCAAACGTTGGGAGCGGATATTATTGGCCCTATTTCTATAATTTCTAGACAAGAGTGCTATGGTATAGTTGTAGCAGATTATTTTTTAAAATGGCCGGAAGTTAGAATGGTTGGTAAAGTAACTTCTGAGGCAATTGTGGAATTTTTGGAGGAGCTATTTGTAGAGAAGGTATTACTAAAGTCACTGTGTCAGATAATAGGCCCCAATTCATCAGCAGACCGATGGAACAGTTTTTCTCCACGTTAGGCATAAGGCACAAAAGAATATCAGTGTTCCACCCAGAGGCTAATGGGCAAGTAGAAAGGTTTAATAGAGTAATCAAAGAGTCTATCCAGTTGGCTATAAAAGGGGACATAATTTAACCCCTTCGACGCTCATGACGGAGCGGTTCCGTCATGAGCGTCGGTTGCGCTGTGCGCATGACGGAACCGCTCCGTCATGGCCCCGCCCGCGCTCAGAACCTTCAGCACCGCGCGGAAATCCGCGCCGCGCTGAAGGGGTTAAGGAAACTTTGCAAGCCATGCTGTAAACATATAGAACAGGCTTCTCCAACAAGTAGCTCATGAGCTACTGGCAGCTCTCTTGTGTGCAGCCTAGGCTACTAAATTTGAAGCTTTTGTTTGCTGAATTAAAACAGGTATACTAAAATTGTAAAGTGTTCCTTCAAGACGAAAATGTATGTATTTTCAGAATTCCTAAGCTGATATTTGGATTAAAATGGTTGAGTTTCGAAAATATAAAGTTGATATTTGAGCGATAAATGATGTGGCGTTGGTGCCACAGACATTGCCGTTGTGGCCATTGTGAATTACTCATATAGATGCATTCCACAATGACAAAGATGTTTTTACATTAATTGCATGGGGTGGGCCACTTTGTAATGCAGTCTGATGTGGTCACTATGACAACATTAATATTGGTGGTTCAGGAATATTTTCATTAAAAATAAGTAGCTCTTGCAACAGAAAAGGTTGGAGACCCCTGATACAGAACCACACCCAACTGTGTGTCATCAGTGTCTCCTTTTGAATAACTAAGAGGCAGGAAGGTTGGTTGCAAGTTAGTGCCATGGTGGTTGAAGAATAAGTGTAACAGTAAAAATGAGGTGGATTACAAGAGGATTAGGAGAGCTGTGGAAGAATACAAGGGGTGTATCCAAAAAAGGATGGATGAGAAAAGATGCACATTCAATAAACGGTTGGTAGAAATTGGTAACTGGGTGAGAGTGAAATGTGGTGTCAATGTCAGGAAAGGAACATCTAAGTAGTCTGATCCTGTGAAGGTAATCACGTGTTTCCGGAATGCTGTGAAAGTGCAGGATGGAACTGTATGGAATTTATCTAGAGTACCTTAGTATAACAATTGCAACTAGCATGAAGAGGTGTTGGAGTATAAGTTTCAACGTTCCGTCCATCATCTCCATGTATTTGCTTTGTTTGCCTAAGTTGGTAGGGTATGCCCACACATGGGTCCCTTGTTCACTTTGCCACTGGATTTAAGCTAGCTTGGCTGATGAGAGCTGTTAGCCCGAAACCGGTCCCAGGATGCTCATTTCCGGTCCAGGGAAGACAGGGCTTGGCAGTTCGGGCTGGACTGTTCCCATGAGGCACAGGGTCAAGACTGATTTGCATTTAACTGTCTCTGAACTGGGGTGGCGAAGTGAGCTAAAGAAAGATGATGGATTCAACCCAGATCTGTGGCTGGGGGTGTCTGAAAAGTTTCAGCGCTCCGTCCATCATCTCCTTGTGTTTGCTTTGGAGAATACATTTTGAAAGGGGAATGGTTTTGGATGTTAGTAATGTGTTCTTGGTTGTTCCTGTTGATTAGGATGTGAGAGTGGTCAGTGAAGATGATTGTTCTATGGAACACCGAGCAGTGAGGATAAGGGTTCACACTTGATGTATGCCTGCACAGTTCAAGGATTATTCGTTAACATACGTCCAAAGATTATTTGTTATTATAATTTATGATGATTCTAGTAAATATGTGTTGTTATCTCAATGAGGCTTATGGAAAAAAGAAAAAATTGGATACGAGGTTATATTTTAATTTGCTATGTTTTCATTTCATATTTCTATGTAGTTTATTTGGATTATGGTTTGTTTGTTATGTAGTTTAATAACAGCTTGATATGTCATCTAAAAGATATATAAGGGAGGTGTGTGGTATTCTCTGCAAGAGCTTGTTTGATTCTGGAATGTGAGCTTGTGCGGAGAATGCGAAAGAGAATACGGTTAGTGGTGGACGGTGAAGGAGCGGTGTTATGAGGCTCCTGTTATAACTGCTACTTCTTGAAATAAACCTTCATGACTCCTGATCATGATGTTAACTATTTGGTTGGATGTTCACTTTTACAGCCCCACTACAGGCATCTAAATTAAATATGTGATACATCTTGCTCAGTTTTCACCACTCTCACTTAACTCTGTTTACCACACCAATATCTCATATGACCATCATTCAGTCTGACTCCTTACAATGCAAGCAGGAGAAGTCATGTAATAGCTCACAGCTGAAGGCTATACCTGTTAAAGGCCCTGAACCGGCAAGGGCCTAAAACGAGAGAGAGGGCCCTAAACAACTGTTTGACCTGAGGCAGGAGGGCTAAAAGACTATCAGAACATTCCATTCCACCCACTAAGAGTAGAATGTTATGAATTAAAATAGAAAAAACATCAGGACAAGCATCAGAATGTTGGAGCAGAAGGCTTACACCAGCCATTTTAAGCTACTCCTTTGTCTTCCATGGAGCTCTTAGCATTCCAATGTTCAAATTTTTACTCCGTTCGGTCATCAATAAGCTAACAAGTCCTACCATTTTAGTTACTTGCAGAACACTTCAGGAACACTTCTGAGATGTAATAAGTTGCTTACATATGTCGTGATTTATTATCAAATTAGCTCAAGTCATCTCTCACAAATATTATTTGGCTCGCAACTGAGGGAAAACAGTCTGCTTTGAGATGGGAGTACGGTCGGGAAAATTTTGTGCCTGATTTAGAGTTTGGCGGACAGGTTACTCCATTACAATCGTGATGGAAATCCCGTCCGCCGTATTAGACGTGGATTATATTCAATAGCACTTGCAATATGGAGGACGGGATATCTGTCACATTTGTGACAGAGTAACCCGTCCTGCTAAACTGCAAAGGTCCCTTAGACTTTACGAATAGGGCTAACCGTGTATGTTTACCTTAACGATATCCGTGTACCGTGCTAACAAGGCAACAACTAGTAATTAACCAAATCAATACCTCAGTTTGGCTCACAAGATCTTTTATTTGCCACCTTCCATGATGCAAGGTTTATTTTAAATATTAGGCAATTCTAATGATGAACAGAACACAGTAGCTCACCACTAACAGTAACACATGCAAAGTACTGAAGAATATTTTACTTAAATATAATTCTATACTCTGCGCAACTGAATCTTTTACACAGCAAGATTAAGGAATGTTTTAGAAGTTCCAGGTGAAGAGACAAACTACTCTGCACAATGTTACATACTGAACGTACCTATGGATCCCTTTGCAGCAATTGCGACAGTCTCCAAAAGCACCTGAACAATTCCAGCTCTGATACGTGGAGAGTCCTTTTTGTGTAAGTCCAGGTGTCCCAGAATCTGCTGAATCACATGATGAGAGTACTGAGCCTGAAAGAAAGTCAGCACAATCAAAAAGTGCAATAGCTGCTAGGGCTCATTTGTTTTAGAACCCAATATTGTCATACATATACTCATTTTCCAGTTGAACAGTTTCACTTAAATAATAGCCAGATTTCTACTTTGTGTTAACATGGGTTTGTAAATTGGGTATGAAAGAAAGCCCTACAAGTCAACATTTCATAGGAGGGTATGCGGTATGGTGCCTCCACCTGTATGAAATAGTGTACATTTCTTTTTTTATCATCCCCAAAATACTCATTAATGCCTGGGCAAACCGCTTCGGCTTAGACATTAGTCACTCAATTTTTATATACTTTGAAGAACTCTCCAAAGTTCTTGTATTAAGATTTGATAAGGGTTATTAAATAACGAGAAGGCTAGATTTCGTTGCCAGTGTGGTTGTGGGAAAAGCATAATACAAGGACGGTGGTGAACCATCCCTGCTGGTAGGGCTGCTGAAGCGGGTGAGAAAACAGGTAAATGTTTAGTTTCATAAATGCTCAAAATATTTTACATCCTCTTCAAAAACTAGTCAAAGAAGAGAGTTAGTAACATGGGGCATGAGGGATGCAGACAGGTGACGGGCCCATGGAGGCATAGGCCTGGAGGTTAAAAACGATTTTTTTTTACAATACTTTACTGCACTTAAACTTGAGTAGGAAACTCAGGTAAACTTGAATGCGAACCGAGGAGAAACATTTCATTATTTAAAAATTACACTTCATAGGATAATGTACTGATGAGATACCATCTCTCACCCCATCCAGCACCTCCACGAGACCAAAATCCAGGGATCTGCACTCCGATAGATCAAAACCTTCCTCTCAGGCTGTACCCAAATGGTCGTACTCATCCACTGCCTCCAACCTGATCTGTGGCTCCCTCAAGGCTCCTCGCTTAGCCCAGCACGCTTTAATATCTACATGAACCCTGTCGCCAACATCATCCACACTCAAGGGCTCAGCATAATCTCCTACGTGGATGACCCTCAGCTTATGCTCTTTCTCTCACAATAACCTTCGAACATCTAAGCAAACCATATCAGCTTTGTGTCTGAGGTCCCGAACTAGAAGAAAACAAACTGTCTAAAACCCAACACGGACAAAATAGAAGTGGTCATATTTGGAACTGACACCTCTTTCTGGTCCTCAGCCTAGTGGCCTTCAGGGCTAGGACCGGCAGCCAGCACATCCAGCTCAGCCACGAACCTGGGGATCATGGATCTACAATCAAATGTTGATGTCCAACCAAGTCAACTTGTCAGAGCCCCCTGTTTTCACACCCTCAAGCTACAGGTTTTCAGATGGCACCTGAAGATCCCTCACGCAAACCCTAATCAACTGCATGCTCAATTAAAGCAACAACCTCTACGTATGCATCACTGCTCAACTCGCCAAGAGGTTCAAAGCCATACAAAATGCAGCAGCCAGATTTACACTCGTATTACTAATCTGCACATATATCTGAACACCTCAAAGACCTCCAGTGGATCCTTGTCCCCAAAGGCGATCTCTTCAAGTGCCTCGTGCTCATCTTCAATGAACTACACAATCAAGGCCCACCTTATCTCGACAGCAGCATCCTTTTCTACACACCTACCAAGCCTCTCGCTAGACCAGCCTTTTCTTCGCCCACATCCCCCACATCTGCCAAGCCAGAGCTTGGGGCTGCACTTTTTCATACCTAGCCAACAACCTGCCCTACCACTTCAGAGCCAGCAGCTCCAGCATACAAATCTGCAGCGGTCTGCAAACATGGCTCTTCAAATAGGTGAAAGGCAGGGCAGCCTCCCCTCCCCCAATGACAAGAACCAGGATACCCTTCCCAGGTGATATGCCCACCATACAAAAAAGCAAAACATGTTAAACAGTGCATAAGGTACACTGATTCCTCCAGCAGATGCACTGATTACCAGACTTAGCTTACTTTTATTATAAACTGGAAACTGCCAGATACACAAAGATTTCTGTAGCGGGTGCCTTAAACGGGTACAATATTTTAAAATCCAGCTTGTATGTGACCAATTAGGTAAGGCAGAACTGATTTGTCACATTTGTTCTTGTGGCTAATATCTTTGGACAGAGTTATTTAAATATATCTGTATAAATTGCCTGTTAGACTCTGCTCCTCATTTATTCTACCCCCCATGTGCTGCCGCACCTTGACCCCCAATGTATGAGATCTAGGCGTATTATTTCCCCATGTTCAGCACTGGTACTAACACTAAATGCTTTACTACATCAGAACCACGCCTACTGCCTTTGCCAAAGCTTGGAGTTCTTGTTGTTGTCCAACTGTGTTCACGTGCATGATGCCCGTTTATATCACTGACTTGTTCGACTACAGAAATGATCATCTTGACAATTTTTAGCTCTCTCCCAAAGTTATAAAATACATCATATAAAGTTATATCTTTGGTTACATTGCCTGTTGCAGGGATTCTGCTTATGCGCAGAACTATGCGCAGGAACCCAGGCCCTCAGTGAATTGCGGTGTACCAAAAACTCACCTCAGAACCCAGAACCCCTTATCCGGCCAGCATCAGTGTCCCATTCGTTATCCGAGGTTTAGCTCGGCGGTCCCAATGTATAGACAACCCAGAACAAGCGACTTAGTATATTTCTCAGGAATGGTGGGAATCAGAAATAACTTTTCGTAATTATTCTCGTACCAGTCCACAACAGAATAAATAGAGACACGGTAAAATGTTTAAAGAGTTTATTTTATAAACCTCGTGTCCTAAGATGCAGCAGTTTGGCTAACATTAGCAGACAAACGATTAAAATCAAAACCATCACCATCTACCCTAAACTCCTGAGGCGGAAGCCGGGAGCAACGCATAGCACAAAATCGTATTTCTTTTTAAAACTGTCTGAATTTGTGTTTGTTTTAAACCCACTGTGCACTTCTCCCCCCTGCACTCACCTGTGTTACTGGCAAACAGCTGATTGATCGCTGTGGTACACAGGACCCACTTGAAGCCGCCATTACCGGCCGTGAGGAGACCAGGACACGCCCCCTCAGGGTGGCCACGCCCACCGCCCACGAAAACAGATAAAAGCGCGCTCTGATTAAGAGAGCTGCACTCTACCCTAAACTCCTGAGGCGGAAGCCGGGAGCAACGCATAGCACAAAATCGTATTTCTTTTTAAAACTGTCTGAATTTGTGTTTGTTTTAAACCCACTGTGCACTTCTCCCCCCTGCACTCACCTGTGTTACTGGCAAACAGCTGATTGATCGCTGTGGTACACAGGACCCACTTGAAGCCGCCATTACCGGCCGCGAGGAGACCAGGACACGCCCCCTCAGGGTGGCCACGCCCACCGCCCACGAAAACAGATAAAAGCGCGCTCTGATTAAGAGAGCTGCACTCTACCCTAAACTCCTGAGGCGGAAGCCGGGAGCAACGCATAGCACAAAATCGTATTTCTTTTTAAAACTGTCTGAATTTGTGTTTGTTTTAAACCCACTGTGCACTTCTCCCCCCTGCACTCACCTGTGTTACTGGCAAACAGCTGATTGATCGCTGTGGTACACAGGACCCACTTGAAGCCGCCATTACCGGCCGCGAGGAGACCAGGACACGCCCCCTCAGGGTGGCCACGCCCACCGCCCACTCACACCCCCTCCGCCCATAAATAATGTGTCAGTTCAGGGAGCGCAGCGGACGGGCGCAGCGGGCGCGCCGTCAGCGCGCCAAAGGCGCGCCAAAGGCAAGCCCGTCTGGGCCCGTCCGGGCCCAGCCGGACCCAGGCCCAGTTACTCTACCAGGCAGCCCTCGTGACCGTGTGATATATACTGGAGAGGCACTTCGCGCACTACAACCTAAGAAAATTCTTGCCTGTCACCACACACATACCGAAGGTAATACCTTCTCCAATTGTATGCGCTGCAAACCGACTCCCGCGAACTTGACAAAACCCGCACTAAAGATGGGACTCCTTAACTGTCGTTCCCTCCCCAAACATGCGATCGAAACCAATCTGCTTATTCAAGATCAGGATCTCGACCTCCTGTTTTTAACGGAAACATGGCTCTCAGATAGCACCGACTCGGACATTGTCACGGCCCTTCCCCCAGGGTATCTCTGCCAAGCCCTACACAGACCCAAAGGGAGGGGAGGGGGGGTAGCTATAGTCTTCAGGGAACTATTCACCTGTAGAACTTCCAACGCTCACATTGAGGACTGTGAGAGCTGTCAATTCTCCATTCAAACGTCCCCAGCTCACTCCCTGTCAGGGCTACTGATCTACCGCCCCCCAGGTGCTCCTGGTAATTTTATTAATGCTGTCATCGAATCAGTGACACAGCTAGCTTCGTCCACCTCTAACTTCCTTATGCTAGGTGACCTAAATTTCCACTTCATGGACCCTACGGATCGGTTAGCTTCTGACCTTCGGCACGACCTAACATCTCTAAACATCCGATTGGTCAACAACGCGCCTACCCATGAGAAGGGACACTTGTTGGATCCCATTCTCACTAATATAGCTACCATTACCACCAGACCTCCCGTAACCCTTCCATGTACAGACCATTTTATGGTCCCCATATTTTGGGAAATTTCCACCACGAACTCCCTAACGTCTAAAATCCAGGTTACCGACCGACGATGGCGCAAACTCGCACCTGATGAATGGGCCGCCGCCCTCACAGACTCCATCCCCGAACCTTTAACCAACCCTGCCATAGCTGACAGACAGTTCAATGAATGGATCACCTCCTCATTAGACACACTTCTCCCAAAATCTGCAATGCTTAAACATCCTAAAAGACTATCCTCCGCTCCCTGGTACACCCCAGAGCTCAAAGCTCAAAGCTCTGCGTCAAGAGTGCAAAAGAACGGAACGCTCCTGGAGAAGACTTAAATCAGAGATCAATAAAGACATCTATTCCATCTCTCTATCTACCTATAAAACCGCTATCCGAAAAACCAAAAGCATGTTCTTCCAGGGGAGAATAGAGAAAGCTGGATGCTCCAGTAAAGAATCCTATGCCATCCTTAAAGAGCTGTTGAAAACCCCAGAACCGGGACCGAGACACCACACTGACCCCAAAGCTGATCAGGAGAAATGCCAACAATTGGCTAATTTCTTTCACGACAAAATTCAAACAATTCTTGCCTCAATTCCCTCTGTGAATTCGTGTGAAGAAATTGCCCCCCCGTACCCTCCATCATCTATCTGTCTCTCCTCCTGGGGCCAAGTTACCACCGAAGAAGTAGGAAACACGCTCAAATCCATGAAGAGCGGATCCCCCAGGGACCCTGCCCCACTCTGGATCCTTAAGGAGGTAGCCCACACGATCACTCCCCCTTTGACCCATTTGATCAATGCCTCACTCCAACAGGGAGTTGTCCCCCCGAGCTGGAAGACGGCGGTCGTAAAAGCCTTATTAAAAAAACCATCCCTCGACCCCGAGAATCTGGCGAATTACAGGCCCATCTCCCTTCTCCCAGGAGTCAGTAAGATCGCGGAAAAACTAGTCAACAGGAAACTCTCGCAGTTTCTCGAGGTCAATAATAAACTAAAAAGTTCCCAGACGGGCTTCCGACCAGGACAGGGCACTGACATCGCCCTCCTGGCAGCGGTAGAAGAGGCCAGAACACTATTGGACGGAGGAGGATCAGTGGCAGTGATCCTCCTCGACCTAAGTGCGGCATTCGACACCGTCAACCACCACCTCCTTATTAAAAGACTTAAAAGAGTTGGCGTGGAAGGCTCGGCCTTATCCTGGCTTTCATCCTTCCTAGCTCAACGGACCTACCAGATCTGGGAGAAGAACGCCCGCTCCTCCGAAATGCCCCTCCAATGTGGTGTGCCTCAGGGCTCCTCCCTGAGCCCCACATTATTTAATATCTATATGTCCACATTGGAGGAGGTCATCACCCCATTCGGAGTGAGCGTCGTCAGCTATGCTGACGACACACAATTAGTAGTATCTCTGTCTCACCCCAGACAACAATCAGCAGACCTATTCAACTGCCTTACGCAGGTCCATTGCTGGATGAATAAGTCAGCTCTAAAATTAAATGGGACAAAAACCGAAGTCCTGCTCCTCGGCCAGAAAGGCCTCTCACTCTCCCCTAACATCTGGCCCGCTTGCCTGGGCCCTCCCCCCGACCCAAAAGAAGAGGTCAAGAGTCTGGGGGTCTGGATCGACACTAACCTCTCATTCACAGTTCAGGCTAAGAAAGTAGCTGGGACCTGTTTCGGCCTTTTAAAATCCCTGAGAAAAGTTCTGCCCCTCTTACCCTTCGACTCACAAAAATTGCTAATTCAAGGCCTTATACTATCAAGGCTTGACTATAGCAACGTGATTTATCTGGGCGCTCCTGAAGCGACTCTCAACAAGCTTCAGAGAATCCAGAATACCGCAGCCCGGATTATCACAAATACCCCTGCCAGAACTTCCGCTAAACCTGCTCTAAAAAACCTCCATTGGCTTCCCATAAGGGAGCGAGTCAAATTCAAGGCTCTATGCCTAGCCCACAAACTTCTGCAAAAACAAGGCCCCCCAGTCCTTAGTAAACTCATCACTCCCTATAAAGCCACAAGATCCCTCCGGTCTGACACAGAAAATTTCATCACTTCCCCCAGATTCAAGAAAGCCCGAGCCGGAGGAAGACGCTTCTCAGTTCAAACCGCACGTCTTTGGAACTCGCTCCCCCGCGACTTGCGACTCGAACCACAATACCTTCGCTTCAGGAAGCAACTAAAAACTCATCTTTTTCCCAAATAACTCACGCCTTTCCCTACACTGAGTCTTTGTCCCCTCCCCCCCCCCTCCTCCTCACCTCTGTTTTGCCCCTGGCCCACCGAACTGGAGAGTTAGGGTTCTCGTTAGCGCTGGGATACCTCAGGGTGACTATGCGCTCTACAAAAATAAATAATAATAATAATAATAATAATAATAATAATAATAGTTACAATACCATAGAAAATGAAAGGAGTAATCATACTAAAATGACAGTGGATCTAAGCCACCTTCCTTTCTCTAACACACTAATAGTATTATTTAGACTAATAGAAGGTCTCTAGGCTTGAATGGGGAACCCCATACCGTAAAGATCAGCTCAGAGAGTTCACATCACCGGATCAGCCATGCTCTGCTCCTAGGAACGCTCTTCTTCCGAATGTAATGTAAACATGTATCACTGCAATATTAAAAGCACTCGACTTTCAGGTATTTGCAGCTGCGTGCGTGTTATGGCTAAACTAGTGGGCCGATCAACCTGAACTCAACAACATGCACCGTCTAGCAACCCAGACTGTTTCTTTTACACTGTGTACAGACCAAGGTCGCTGCTCACTGTTTGGGATGTTAACAACAGACAGTTCTCATGTGAAGCAAAGTCGAGTAAGCATTTCTCAATTTAATAACATGTGACTACAGTGTTGTGTGCAAAAGCAGCAAGATGGCTTTCTAACATCTAACACAGTTATGCTAACTTAGCATTGTACATATGTAGATAACGATCTTCACTACATGCCTAAACAAAACAACCATGGCTGTAAAGGCCAATCAGCAGTGATACACTTTCATTTGAGGCTAGACATAGAAATGGTCATAGGTTGCATTGATCATTTACTACATTCTGGCTATGATGTGTTTGAAAACAACAAAAATATTGATTCCAATCTAAAAGGTAACCAGAAGTATAAGGAAGACATAGCCCATTTAATTCAGTAGATAATGCCTCGACTACAGACAATGAATTGACTAATGTGAAACAAGTCTTTGGGAAGTAAGCGAACTGTGATAACGAAAATTGATCAGAAAAGACTAGGGACTGTAATGATAGTTTCATGCCAAAATCGATAACTGGAATTGGATTGATATTGCATTAAACTTAGAAAGCCATATTCCTACAAGCCTGCCCTGGAAAAGACGATGATGAACTGATATGTTGCGTGTCCTGAAATATTGCACAGCTATCAAAGAACTGACAGCCTTTTGTTCAGAAATTAAAGGACAGGGACATTACTCGTTATGTTACAGGAGACTTTGGAGTCAAATAGTTAGTAGATGAGTATATTGTTAAAAGAAGTGAAGCAATGTATGTAGCATATATAGATTTATTTACTGCTTTTGTTATGATCAATGGAGCTAAACTCTAGAAAAACTTATGAACTGGACTATACCTCCATGTTTACTGAAGTTGATTGTCAATTACACAGAGGTTCTTTGACAGAGTAGAATTGGGAAGCAACGGAGCCTTAACAAGGAAAATTCACACTCCGAATGGGTTGTGCCAAGGTATTGGCACTGTTGCTTTTTTCCCTATACATATCAGAAATCTTGGTGAATTTATGTTCCAGTAGTACCGTTCCACAGGGCTCCTCGCTAAGTCCGACGCTTTTTAATATCTATGTATCGGACTTGGCGAGGGTGATAAAATCCTATGGCATTGCCCTGACAACATACGCCGATGACACGCAACTAGTGCTATCGGTGTACAATAACGGAGCTAGCGTGGCAGCCAACTTCCAGGAGGGCATGAAGGCAATAGGCTCCTGGATGTCATCAAACTGCCTCAAGCTTAACTCCGATAAAACGGAGGTGATGACATTCGGGAGCTTGAAACCAGCATGGTCCCCACAATGGTGGCCACCGGAGCTGGGATTCCCCCCCCAACCGGTGACTAAGGTTCGCAACCTGGGAGTCATACTCGACAACAAACTGACCTTCCACCATCACGCCAATGCCGTCGTATCATCTGCATTCTACACACTCAAAAAAATCAAGAAAATTCTTCCATACCTACCACAGTCAGCCGGTAAAACACTTATCAGTACTTTAGTGTTTTCAAAAACGGACTACTGTAACTCTTTGCTTCTTAACGCGCAAGAAGGAGTCCTCAACAAATTCCAAACCGTTCAAAACGCGGCTGCAAGAATCTTACTTTCTATCCCCAAATTCACATCAGTATCCCATCACATCAAAGAGCTCCACTGGCTCCCAATCAGGAGCCGAATAAAATTCAAGGCTCTTTGCATAGCCTACAAGACCCTGAACTACCCAGGGCCTAAGTTCCTAAAAATAGCTCTTCATCCTCTGGAGCATCGCAGAACACTTCGATCCTCTACAACCTTTCTGCTGTCTGTCCCACGGACAAAAAAAGCCACTTGGGGAGATAGGTGCTTCACTACAGCCACTGCTAAATTATGGAACATCCTCCCATTGCATATAAAAACTGCCCCCACCCTCATTAAGTTCCGAAAGAGCCTCAAGACATGGCTTTTCTCCTCTGTTTAAATCCCCTTAAAGAGTAAGGAGTTCTCTGATCGCCAGCGCCGAGACACCTGCATAGGTATTTGCGTGCTTTAAAAATAGCAAAAAATAAATAAAATAAATAAAATAGGGGAGCCAATCCCAGCAATACTATATGCAGACAGCACTATTCTATTGGATTATACACCATTAGGCCTTCAGAAGCACTGTGATGCTTTTTTAACCAATCGCCTCGTTAATGATTTAAAAAGCAATATCGAAAAAGACTGAAGTAATATTTTCAAAAGTAAGAAAAAAGTGAGATCAGTCAAAATGGTGGATCAGATTGAATAAATTAATATAACTATTTGGGTATGCTTTTCAAAGAAAATCTTAATCTGAAAGCACATATGGCCTCCCAGGTGCAGAGGGCAAAGGCTCTTCCTTGGTCTTAAGAGACTGGACTCTGCTCTGGGGCATACGTCTGTTGAGGTATTCAAACAAATATATACCCTACATATATTGAGTTTATTGCTTTAAAAGTCCTGAAATCATAGTGGATGTGCAGAAGTGGCCCATTGTATCCACCTTGGATGCAAAGCTTTAGAATTCGGTACACTTGCTTTTGTCACCGCCTCAAGGGCAGGATAGGGTGTTACCACTAACATACGTTTTCCTTGCGACAGCGCTCGTTCTTTCAGAATCACCATCTGTACCGCCGTCAGAACTTTATCGACAGCGGAAAAACGCAGCTCAGCCAAAGTGTACAAGTGAGATTTGTAAGCAATGGGGACTGTATCGCCATCATTGAACGTTAAGTATGTGAAACCAACTGCGCCGGGCACTATTCTTATGACCAGGTTAGTGTGGTTATCACGTGTCAGTAAGTATTTAGAAGCAAGAAGATCAGCTTGCAATAACTGCAATATAGCTGAATGCTCTGGCAGCCAACAAGATTTGGAAAAAGTAGGTTGTACCAAGGCATAAAGCGGCTGGATACGCTGGGCATAATCCGGGATGTAAGCTCGACCGAAATTCAGAAAACCTAGCAGAGATTGTAATTTCTTCAGTGAAGTAGGAGCACGGAGGCATGCGCACTTCTCCAGAAAGTGCGGAGCCAATCCCCGACCTTCATTGTTGAGTTCGTACCCCAAGAACAACACTGTATATTCCGCAATATGTGACTTCGCAAAGTTGAATTTGTAACCGAAGTCTGCAAACAAAACAATAATGCGATCAACGCGTCGGAGATGCGGGTCCAACTCGTCATCTGTGAGATAAATGTCATCCACATACGAGTACGCATCCGGGTCTATACCCTCTAAGAGGGAGACCACGCGAGCGGCAAAGACTCCCGGGCTGTTCTTATAGCCCATTGGTAATCTTTTGAATTGTTTTTGTTTGCCACCAGAGGTGAACGCCGTCCACTCACTACTAAGAGAGGACAGGTTATAACTGTAAAAGCCATTGGAAATGTCAAGTGTGGTTTTAAACCTTTTTCTCACAAGACTATCGACGAGAGCCGAACTGTGGGTGTTCTGTACTGCACAGGTCCGGCAATGAGAGTTTAGGTGCCGGTAATCCAAAACTAGGCGGTACGACCCATCAGGCTTCGTCACAGTGAACAAGGGATTATTCATAGGTGACACACATGTTTCGATTACTCCCTGATATTCCAATTGTTCAAGGATCGACGCGACGTGAGGTCTAGCTTCACGACGCATGGGGTATTGGGGTTGAGGTTGGGGCGTAGTCCGCAACGGAATCTCATGGCCGGGAGACAATTTATCCCAGCCAACCTGATTTCGATATAACGCAGGCGCTTGCACCTGAGCCCATTCCCCGGCGTACTTTTTAGCTAGGACCTTAGGCACTGTGTGCGCAAAGGATGGGAGGATCACCTCCTCTCCTCTAGGAGCATCTAAAACGAAAGCCGGGGGCCAATCTGCCTCCGCTAATAGAATATCATAGGTAGTGGTCAGATTATCCCAAAAAAAACCTTGAATTGTACGTTGTATGTCACCTTCAATTTGAATGACTATATTATATAGTTTATCAGGGGAAGACACCCGAGTGTCAGCCGTTTCAATATTCACGAATAGATCAGTTGCTGCCGCCACCAGATATGGACGCAGTGCTTGTCGCACTACTGCAACTTCCGCCGCGATGTCTAGCAGCGTTAGCGCCCATGTCAGGTTCTGAAGCTGCGTCTGTACCATCTGAGGCATACCTCGCGCAGATCATAAGTGCGATCACTACCTGACTGTACTGGAGAGGCAGGACGAGACCCCTGTTTCTGTTGCTGTTTCTCCTGTTTTTTCGCCCTCCAACTTTGTTTTGGAAAATTAGGGTGTTCGTCCTTACCAGACGAGTTTGCCTTTGTCTGCTGTATTAAATCAGGGCTCTTCACAGTTGGTTTAACACCTAAAGCGCTACGACCAACTTGTTTATAGTCGTTCGCGATAATTTTTGCGAATTCCCTCGGCTTGTCGTCTTCGTCCACTGCGTCTAATTTATTAAGCACTTGGAACTGCATAGCATCTCCTTTGAGGTTGCCCAGTATCATGGTAGCAACCACATCGAACACACCGACAATTCAACATCAGCCTCCGCACCATGATTCTCCTGAACACGTTTTATAACGGAGGGCAGTACCGACAGAGACGGAGTGCCAAAGCACTTCGAGTATGTCGCTGCAAAGACCTTACCCCAGTTCTCGCAATCGGCCATATCTGGGACTAAGTCTTTCGGCAAAGTGATGGTAAGGATCCTGTGTTTTTCCACAGGAGTCGTATGCGGATAAACCGCTTCTAACTGGTCAAATTTCTCAGCAAGCCAATAAGGGAAATCATCCCTATTTTGGGGTCGCTTGCCGACAACCGAATTAACCATAACAGGACTAATAACCACCGCATGGTGGTCCGTCTGATGTCCCGCAACAGCAGTAGCGACCACCTGCACGTTGCGTGACACGTACTGCACTAAAGCCCTGTGTACTGTAATAAGGGCTATGTGAAGCACACGCAACTCAGCCACCGTTACCTGTAGATAGCGGGGATGAGGCGTATATCCGGCTAGTACCAGCCATGTGGCCCCTGCAATCGACAAAGGGCCCATTCTCACCGGTATAACCGCATGGGGAAGGGCGCCATTAAACCAAATGCTATGCTGCCAGGCAGAAATAGGAATTTCCTGAGTCCTATATGGCGTATAGTTGGCTGGTAGCTGCGTGGCAGTATAGGTGTGGAACGTATCATCGTCTTCACTCACCGCCGGCAAAGTAACCCAAGAGTAGAACAACTCAAACGGAAACAACGCATCGGCACTTACCACAAAAATCACAGCCCTACCATCGTCCGGCACCCCATATTGTGCCAGATGACGTTTCAGGGGAATATCGACCGCCATTAGGACACAAACAGTAAATCTACAGTATATTAGTAGCACTAGGGTTCAGATTAAATAACCTTTTTAATGATCAAACTTGAAGCAACCTATTTAGTCAAAACACAGGTAGGTTAAGCCGTCACTCCCGTTATCCGGAAACCGGAGTGAGGGTGTTGTGGACTAATACAAGCACTACTAAGGCGTCTCAAATCAATTGACCAAACGTTAGATGCGCCATGTTGCAGGGATTCTGCTTATGCGCAGAACTATGTGCAGGAACCCAGGCCCTCAGTGAATTGCGGTGTACCAAAAACTCACCTCAGAACCCACAACCCCTTATCCGGCCAGCATCAGTGTCCCATTCGTTATCCGAGGTTTAGCTCAGCGGTCCCAATGTATAGACAACCCAGAACAAGCGACTTAGTATATTTCTCAGGAATGGTGGGAATCAGAAATACCTTTTCGTAATTATTCTCGTACCAGTCCACAACAGAATAAATAGAAACACAGTAAAATGTTTAAAGAGTTTATTTTATAAACCTCGTGTCCTAAGATGCAGCAGTTTGGCTAACATTAGCAGACAAACGATTAAAATCAAAACCATCAGCATAGTTACAATACCATAGAAAATGAAAGGAGTAATCATACTAAAATGACAGTGGATCTAAGCCACCTTCCTTTCTCTAACACACTAATAGTATTATTTAGACTAATAGAAGGTCTCTAGGCTTGAATGGGGAACCCCATACCGTAAAGATCAGCTCAGAGAGTTCACATCACCGGATCAGCCATGCTCTGCTCCTAGGAACGCTCTTCTTCCGAATGTAATGTAAACATGTATCACTGCAATATTAAAAGCACTCGACTTTCAGGTATTTGCAGCTGCGTGCGTGTTATGGCTAAACTAGTGGGCCGATCAACCTGAACTCAACAACATGCACCGTCTAGCAACCCAGACTGTTTCTTTTACACTGTGTACAGACCAAGGTCGCTGCTCACTGTTTGGGATGTTAACAACAGACAGTTCTCATGTGAAGCAAAGTCGAGTAAGCATTTCTCAATTTAATAACATGTGACTACAGTGTTGTGTGCAAAAGCAGCAAGATGGCTTTCTAACATCTAACGCAGTTATGCTAACTTAGCATTGTACATATGTAGATAACGATCTTCACTACATGCCTAAACAAAACAACCATGGCTGTAAAGGCCAATCTGCAGTGATACACTTTCATTTGAGGCTAGACATAGAAATGGTCATAGGTTGCATTGATCATTTACTACATTCTGGCTATGATGTGTTTGAAAACAACAAAAATATTGATTCCAATCTAAAAGGTAACCAGAAGTATAAGGAAGACATAGCCCATTTAATTCAGTAGATAATGCCTCGACTACAGACAATGAATTGACTAATGTGAAACAAGTCTTTGGGAAGTAAGCGAACTGTGATAACGAAAATTGATCAGAAAAGACTAGGGACTGTAATGATAGTTTCATGCCAAAATCGATAACTGGAATTGGATTGATATTGCATTAAACTTAGAAAGCCATATTCCTACAAGCCTACCCTGGAAAAGACGATCTTGAACTGATATGTTGCGTGTCCTGAAATATTGCACAGCTATCAAAGAACTGACAGCCTTTTGTTCAGAAATTAAAGGACAGGGACATTACTCTTGTTATGTTACAGGAAACTTTGGAGTCAAATAGTTAGTAGATGAGTATATTGTTAAAAGAAGTGAAGCAATGTATGTAGCATATATAGATTTATTTACTGCTTTTGTTATGATCAATGGAGCTAAACTCTAGAAAAACTTATGAACTGGACTATACCTCCATGTTTACTGAAGTTGATTGTCAATTACACAGAGGTTCTTTGACAGAGTAGAATTGGGAAGCAACGGAGCCTTAACAAGGAAAATTCACACTCCGAATGGGTTGTGCCAAGGTATTGGCACTGTTGCTTTTTTCCCTATACATATCAGAAATCTTGGTGAATTGGGGGGCGTGGCTAGCCGAGCAGCGAGATGGCCGCTCTTTGAGTGAGCTCCGCCGGCTACTCCGATTGATCCTTGCATAATCCTGTTCCTGGCGACTGCGGAACCCCACACCTCCCGGGTTCTGCTACCTACACCCTGGTGATCCTCCGACCCGAGTTGGGAGCGCGGGGACGGTTCCCCTTCGAAGCGGAGACGGACGACTTTTTTGCCGGCTGGCGGGCTGGTCCTGACCCGCGCCGGAAGTGCCTCTCGCTGGAAGCCGCGAGACACGGTGGGCCGCGGCTGTGGAGGCCCCAGCTGATTGAGCGGTACTTGCTGTGGGCACCTCGCTGTTAAACCCCCACTGCTGCCGACGGAGAGTTACCCTGGCGGAAGGCTGCGGGGAGATAGAGGAGACCGGCGCGGCTTGGCAGAACAGCCGCGCCGTGGTGCGGTGATCCTGCAGCCGCCGAAGGCGGCGCTGGCAGGTGTCGAGCCCGGTGGAGATCGGAGAAGTTGGCCTGCGCCAGCTACATCAAGGCGACGACCGGAGAGGAGGTGAGAGGGTGCCATGGAGGGACGAGGAGCCCTGTCGATCCTGCCGCTTCGCAGCAGCGCCGGGACCTCCCGCTGATCTTCAGCTCGGCGGGACACACAATTGCACGCACGGAGAAGCACCTTGCAGCCCTGAATCCCCTGAGCCCCGGTGCTGCGCTTTTCTAGTGGTGTGAGCGGACCCCTCATTGCACTGCGGGAGCCCGCCACTTTGAATCCGGAGAAGGCCCTAGTTAAACGCTGAAGCTTGCTGAGCTCACTGGGCACCTACAGAGGTCACTAACGCGGCTGGCCCTACTTGCCGCGTGTTAATAGTCACGCCTGGCGCGCACTGGCACCGCCTGGACAGTCACGTTCATACGGGGCACTTGCTAGCGGTGGCACAGAGGGGTGCTGCCCCATTGCTTGGCCGGTGGATATCTCTTGACTGCTGAGATGGGGAAAAATGACGCCAAACAACCTAAGCTGACTTTTGACAGTAGAAAGCCTCAGAAGAACGCGACAATGGAGCCGGATGTTGGCGCATCGGCATCGCAGGGTGCTGCCCCGGACATAGACTTTGGGGCCCTCATCATGGAGGTGAGGACCAGCCTGAAGAGCATAGATGCAAAACTTGATACCATGACGGCGCAACTCGAAACCGTGAAGGCTAAGGTGGACACCCACGAGAAGAGACTGGACTGTCTCGAAAATAGGCAAACTGAATGTTGCGAATTCCAGCAACAGGCTAAGCGGCACATCACGACGCTGGAGCGTGAACTCGACAATTTGCGCGCCAAGTCGGACGATTTGGAAGCGCGCTCCAGAAGATCCAACATCCGCATTACGGGCATTCCAGAGACTACAAACACGGGAAAGATGGAATCGTTTGTGTCGAGCCTCCTGCATGAACTGTTCGACCCGGACTTGTCCCCGGTGTTCACGGTGGAGAGGGCACACAGGTCCCTGGGGAAGAAACCCCCGGTGGGAGCCCCACCGCGTCCGATCCTGGCTAAACTACTTAACTACCAAGATAGGGACGTCATTCTACGTTTGGCGAGAGAGAAGGGTAAGATCACGCATCAGGGTAATCACATCTCCTTCTACCCAGATTTCACCCCTCTGGTGCAAGCGGCCCAGAAGGAATTCTTACCAGCGAAGAAAGTTCTACTACAAGCCGGCGTGCCCTACTCTCTCCTATACCCGGCAAAGCTGAAGGTCCACCACGAAAACACCTCTCACTTCTTCACTGACGCCAAATCAGCCCTCAAATTCGCTAAACACATTTGTGCTGGGGCCAGGAGAAAATCGCCAAGACTCGAGGAAGCTTCGGAGCACCTGAGTGACAACGACTGAGGTCTCTGACATGCTCACCCTGCAAGGCTGCAAATTTACTCTTTGTGTCACAGTTGAAAGCCGGATTGAACTCTCGCACAGGTTTGCTCCTCCCGAACTGACTAATTGGGGGTAAGTTACTGAGACGCCATTGTGCACCGGCTTGTGCTGCCGTCTCCGCGCTCCCACTGGGACACTGGTTGGCTGCGGACCTTGTGGACTACGGGGTGGGGGCACTGCCAGAACCCAGGACCACTAAAGTTTGATAGTAGCCACCCCGCGTATACGGGGGTGTTAGCCGAGCGCACCACGCCTCATGGGGTGCCTCCCTTTGTTGTTGATGTTGGGGTATATCTACGCATTGCGTACATGTTACTGGGATATGTCACGACCTGATTGGGGGGTTGCTGAGGGAAGGGGGTGGAGGGGGGGTTTTAATATGTTGCGAGTTTTGGTTCGTATTGGGTGCAATGTACTACTACACATGCCTATATTTCTGTGCGCTGGGTCTGCGGCTATGGTGTCTAGGTGCCAGGATGGCTTCCGGGGGCGGGGTTATGAGATGGGGGTTCGGGGCTGTCAAATGCTTTAATGGGAGGTATCAAAATCTGGACTTGGAACATTAGAGGCCTTGGGGACTTCAAAAAAGCCCGTTTGCTGCATGGCGTGTTGTCAAGACACAATGTAGATATTTGCTTCCTACAAGAAACACATCTGAATGTCACCCCCTCAGCTAGATTGAAGAATTCAAGATGGGCACACGTTTATTCTTCCATTTACTCAAATTATGCGAGGGGCATAGCTATACTCATTCGCAGAGGGTTGGATTGGCGGGAGTACTCCCATGTGAGGGATGCGGAGGGAAGATATGTCCTGCTCCATGGGGCTTTACAGGGGCGACCCATTGTCCTAGCTGCAATCTATGGCCCGAATGTGGATGATCCTGACTTTTTTAGAAATGTTTGGGCGAAAAGTGTGTTGCTGGATTGCCAGGCGGTTGTGTTGGGGGGGGGATTTCAACGTTGTGTTAAATGATGACACGGATCGCAGAGGTGTGAGCAGACCGCAGCACACTAGAGCGCGCCAAGCGATCTCTGATATCATGAGTGAGGGTCTACTTTCAGATGTGTGGCGAGTTAGAAATCCGGGTGCAAAAGTAGGGACCTGCTACACCTATCATAAGGCTGCTTGGTCGCGACTAGATTTCTGGTTGGTGTCTCCTGAGGTTGCGACATGGGTGTCAAATGTTGATATTATGGCTAGATCACTATCAGACCATGCTCCGTGTATGTTGGTATTGCATCCCCCCGACGCTGCACATAGGGCGTTCCAATGGCGCCTTCCCCCACACGCGCTCACAGACCCTGTGTTTGTAGAGGAGATAAGAGAGGATATCACTAATTACTTTGCTGAGAATGCTGGGTCTGCCACTTCTGAAGCCATTGTGTGGGATGCATTTAAAGCTGTTATAAGGGGTCAATGTATTGCACGAAAAGCAGGGGTCCTACGCACCATAAGAGACGCGTTAGCTAAACTTGAGGGGGAACTGAAGGACCTAGATGTTGCTTTTAGCTCCGGCCCATCGTTGGCGACTGCTGGCGCTCTGAAAGCTAAACTGTTGGCATTTAATGAGGAGGCGGAGCGAGAGGTGCGGTTTCTAGGGAGGCAGGCAGAGGCGCGCAGGTATGGGGAGGGAGATAGGCCAAGCAGGACTCTTGCCAGACTGATTGCTCCTCGCACACAGTCGAACTACATACACACTATCTATGATAACACCGGACGTCTAGTAGTAGGCCAAGAGGCGGTGTTAGGCGCCTTCGCAGACTTCTATGCTGCCCTGTACACCTCAAGACAGCCCACGACACCGGCGTCACTGCGGGACTTCCTTGACTCCATAGCACTCGTGTGGTTCAACAACAACCACAGACAATACATGGACCTCACCGTTACAGTGCAAGATATCGCCCAGGTGATTAAAAGCATGCCGGCCAATAAAGCTCCTGGCCCAGATGGCCTGACCACCTCCTTTTATAAAACCTACGTGGCTGAACTAGCGCCGAGACTACACTCTGTGTTTGTCGAGGCTCTCGAGTCAAATTCCCTCCCAGACTCCATGCGGGAGGCTCTCATTGTCACGCTCCTCAAGCCAGACAAAGATGACCAACAGCTGGACTCTTACAGGCCCCTGTCCCTTATAAACGTAGATGCCAAGATATACGCAAAAGTAATTGCCGATAGATTACAACCGATGTTGCCGATGATAGCGCTCCCAGATCAATCGGGATTCATCCCTGGCCGAGCAACATCACATAATCTCAGAACGATCTTTTCGGTCCTTCACTATTTACACCCGTCAGTACAGGCAGCGGTGGTGTTTTTGGACGCCACCAAAGCCTTCGACTCCTTAGAATGGCCCTACCTCTTCAGTGTACTGAGGCGGATGGGATTCAGCCAAAACTTCCTGACCCTTATCAAGCTCATCTACACGAAACCCAGAGCCCGAGTGAGCGTTAATGGTCTCGTCTCCAAGCCATTCGATGTCTCGAGGGGTACTAGGCAGGGCTGCCCTCTGTCCCCGCTCCTCTTTGCGATTGCGATGGAGCCACTTGCGGCTCGAGTTCGGCAGCACCACACTGCCAGGGGCATCGGATTTAGTGCTAGAAGCTTACTGATCTCGCTGTACGCGGACGATGTCACCTTGTACGTCCTGAACCCTAAAGACAACCTGAGCCCACTACTTCGAGAATTTGTGAGATTTGAGGGTTTGGCAGGGATATCCATTAATTGGTCGAAGTCAGTGGCCTTCCCCCTGACGGAGAGCACTGTTAGACCTGCCCCTGACTACCCCCTCAGGTGGGAGACGGAAGCTGTCAAGTATTTGGGCATCTGGATCAGCCGAGATGTGCAGGAGTTGTGGTCGCTGAATTTTGGTAGGGCGGTGGACTGGTTGGAAGGAAAGGTCGAAGTCTGGAATAGCCTACCGCTGTCCCTGGTCGCTAGAATTGCACTGGCCAAAATGGTGGTCCTTCCCAAATTCTTGTACTTGTTCGTCAACGTACCACTACCTATGACAACGCACTTCCACACCCGGGTCCGCTCACTACTGCTGAAACTGGTGTGGGCCGGCGGCCAAGCCAGAGTCTCCTGGGACCTACTCACGCTTCCGCTCCGACAGGGAGGCCTGGGGGCCCCGGACTTGAAGCTCTATTCACTCTGTGCACAAGCTCAGTTCCTGCATTTCTGGGCCTACCCCACCCCCTACCAGCCGCATGTGGCGGTGGAACTGGCAGTGGTCGCCCCCTTGCCATTACGAGTGGCACTATATGGAGAGGTTACGTGCCCGTCGCGTGGTGTAGACACAGTGGAAATGGTCCGCTGGTCCTGGCGTGAACTTCGGAAACGAGCTGGTCTCTCCCTGCTTTATGCGCCGGCGGTTCCTCTGAGGGGCAACCCGATGCTGCCTTGTTTGACGGCAAGAGGTGACGTCCTCACTATCCGTGGGAATCGACTTCTCACCTTCGCTGACCTATATCCAGATGGCTCATTTTTCGAGATGCCTGCGGATGGGGATGACCAGCCCTGCACGTTTGCTGACAAATTACTATATCATTCCCTTAGGGAATCTTGCAAGAAGATAGGACCGTGCTTCCCGGAAGAGCCTTGCGCACTAGCCGCCCTCCAAAACTTGCTCTCACGACCTTCCCCTAAGAAGCTGGTGTCCAGATTATATAACTGCATGCAGGAACAAGCCCCGGTGACAGTAGCCACGGCCGAGACCGCTTGGGCTGAGGACCTCGGGGACCAGCTGCCGGATGACGCATGGGAGTATTGCTGCGCGCAACTCACAGCTCTATCCCCTAGTTACCGACTGCGGCTTATCCACTTCAAATTCCTACACAGATACTACCGCACTCCGACACTACTACGCCGTATGGGTATCCGTGAGGATGCCTCTTGCTGGAAATGTGGGGGTGACGATGCCACCTTTATTCATGTGGCTTGGAGCTGCCCCAAGCTGAGGGCATACTGGTCAGGGATCTTCAATGCCATCAATCAAATCACACAAAGGAGTGACTCACCGTCTCCACTGCTGGGATTGCTGGGGTATGTTAAGCACACTGAGCCCTGCGACAGGAAACTACATGCATTACTCCTGTTATATGCCAAACGACAGATCGCTATACACTGGGGCAGGCCGGCCCTCCCCACGCTTGAGAGCTGGATCAGGGATGTGACTTACGGCCACACACAACTGACGCACTATTGGGAGACCATGCCCACCGCTTCCAGACCCACTGACATATGGGGCCCGTTTGTACAGTGGACTACAGAACGCACGGCCCCTGACTCCACAGGTACCTCACGTGCTACGAGTATTTCAGACGACATGGGCTAAAGGTACGCGCTGCGTAGGTTAATGATAGGGGTCCCGCTGTCCCGCGCTTACACTGACAGGAACTGCCCAGACGCAAGTTTTGCGTTTATTGCCTCCACTGACCCGGATGGAGTCCCCTGCCCCCCCCCCCGTCCTACTGGTCCTCCTGTGGACAATTCACTGCCCCTCCCCCCCTCCCCCCCACCCCATACGTCCTTCGCTAAGTCGTACACAGCCAAGATGCCTTTCCGTGCCCGCCCTGAACATGGCTGGCCCTCTATCTGGACAACCTGTGGCGGGCCCGCGCGACCCCTTTGTGAACTGGAGTGTTGTATGGATGCTGTTTCCAAGTACTTGCACCTATGTTTGAAGTTTCTGGTTTAGCTTGTTGGGGGGTCCTGTTGGGAGAAAAATGGTGCTGACAGACACATCCTTTTTATAGGCTGCTGCAGCGGGTGGTTGACTGCTGCTTACTCGGGGGCGGCTTCATTGATTTTCGCTATCTTTCAATTGTCAGCAGCACTGTAAGAAAAGTAAGACCGTTTACTCGCTAGAGATGCACTGTAAACACTGAAGATTTTATTGTATCTTAAGTTTACCTCTGAATGATCAACCCGGCCGGATGATGGCCTCTGAGATATTTTTATGTAATCTTTGTATAACCTACCTGATAGCGGCCGGCCTCCGGGTTGTTGGCGTGACGCAGTGTGCATCATCTATTTCATTTGTTCATAATAAATGTCTTACAACAAAAAAAAAAAAAAAAAAAAAAAAAAAAAATCTTGGTGAATTTATGTTCCAGTAGTACCGTTCCACAGGGCTCCTCGCTAAGTCCGACGCTTTTTAATATCTATGTATCGGACTTGGCGAGGGTGATAAAATCCTATGGCATTGCCCTGACAACATACGCCGATGACACGCAACTAGTGCTATCGGTGTACAATAACGGAGCTAGCGTGGCAGCCAACTTCCAGGAGGGCATGAAGGCAATAGGCTCCTGGATGTCATCAAACTGCCTCAAGCTTAACTCCGATAAAACGGAGGTGATGACATTCGGGAGCTTGAAACCAGCATGGTCCCCACAATGGTGGCCACCGGAGCTGGGATTCCCCCCCCCAACCGGTGACTAAGGTTCGCAACCTGGGAGTCATACTCGACAACAAACTGACCTTCCACCATCACGCCAATGCCGTCGTATCATCTGCATTCTACACACTCAAAAAAATCAAGAAAATTCTTCCATACCTACCAAAGTCAGCCGGTAAAACACTTATCAGTACTTTAGTGTTTTCAAAAACGGACTACTGTAACTCTTTGCTTCTTAACGCGCAAGAAGGAGTCCTCAACAAATTCCAAACCGTTCAAAACGCGGCTGCAAGAATCTTACTTTCTATCCCCAAATTCACATCAGTATCCCATCACATCAAAGAGCTCCACTGGCTCCCAATCAGGAGCCGAATAAAATTCAAGGCTCTTTGCATAGCCTACAAGACCCTGAACTACCCAGGTCCTAAGTTCCTAAAAATAGCTCTTCATCCTCTGGAGCACCGCAGAACACTTCGATCCTCTACAACCTTTCTGCTGTCTGTCCCACGGACAAAAAAAGCCACTTGGGGAGATAGGTGTTTAACTACAGCCACTGCTAAATTATGGAACACCCTCCCATTGCATATAAAAACTGCCCCCACCCTCATTAAGTTCCGAAAGAGCCTCAAGACATGGCTTTTCTCCTCTGTTTAAATCCCCTTAAAGAGTAAGGAGTTCTCTGATCGCCAGCGCCGAGACACCTGCATAGGTATTTGCGTGCTTTAAAAATAGCAAAAAATAAATAAAATAAATAAAATAGGGGAGCCAATCCCAGCAATACTATATGCAGACAACACTATTCTATTGGATTATACACCATTAGGCCTTCAGAAGCACTGTGATGCTTTTTTAACCAATCGCCTCGTTAATGATTTAAAAAGCAATATCGAAAAAGACTGAAGTAATATTTTCAAAAGTAAGAAAAAAGTGAGATCAGTCAAAATGGTGGATCAGATTGAATAAATTAATATAACTATTTGGGTATGCTTTTCAAAGAAAATCTTAATCTGAAAGCACATATGGCCTCCCAGGTGCAGAGGGCAAAGGCTCTTCCTTGGTCTTAAGAGACTGGACTCTGCTCTGGGGCATACGTCTGTTGAGGTATTCAAACAAATATATACCCTACAAATATTGAGTTTATTGCTTTAAAAGTCCTGAAATCATAGTGGATGTGCAGAAGTGGCCCATTGTATCCACTTTGGATGCAAAGCTTTAGAATTCGGTACACTTGCTTTTGTCACCGCCTCAAGGGCAGGATAGGGTGTTACCACTAACATACGTTTTCCTTGCGACAGCGCTCGTTCTTTCAGAATCACCATCTGTACCGCCGTCAGAACTTTATCGACAGCGGAAAAACGCAGCTCAGCCAAAGTGTACAAGTGAGATTTGTAAGCAATGGGGACTGTATCGCCATCATTGAACGTTAAGTATGTGAAACCAACTGTGCCGGGCACTATTCTTATGACCAGGTTAGTGTGGTTATCACGTGTCAGTAAGTATTTAGAAGCAAGAAGATCAGCTTGCAATAACTGCAATATAGCTGAATGCTCTGGCAGCCAACAAGATTTGGAAAAAGTAGGTTGTACCAAGGCATAAAGCGGCTGGATACGCTGGGCATAATCCGGGATGTAAGCTCGACCGAAATTCAGAAAACCTAGCAGAGATTGTAATTTCTTCAGTGAAGTAGGAGCACGGAGGCATGCGCACTTCTCCAGAAAGTGCGGAGCCAATCCCCGACCTTCATTGTGGAGTTCGTACCCCAAGAACAACACTGTATATTCCGCAATATGTGACTTCGCAAAGTTGAATTTGTAACCGAAGTCTGCAAACAAAACAATAATGCGATCAACGCGTCGGAGATGCGGGTCCAACTCGTCATCTGTGAGATAAATGTCATCCACATACGAGTACGCATCCGGGTCTATACCCTCTAAGAGGGAGACCACGCGAGCGGCAAAGACTCCCGGGCTGTTCTTATAGCCCATTGGTAATCTTTTGAATTGTTTTTGTTTGCCACCAGAGGTGAACGCCGTCCACTCACTACTAAGAGAGGACAGTTTATAACTGTAAAAGCCATTGGAAATGTCAAGTGTTGTTTTAAACCTTTTTCTCACAAGACTATCGACGAGAGCCGAACTGTGGGTGTTCTGTACTGCACAGGTCCGGCAATGAGAGTTTAGGTGCCGGTAATCCAAAACTAGGCGGTACGACCCATCAGGCTTCGTCACAGTGAACAAGGGATTATTCATAGGTGACACACATGTTTCGATTACTCCCTGATATTCCAATTGTTCAAGGATCGACGCGACGTGAGGTCTAGCTTCACGACGCATGGGGTATTGGGGTTGAGGTTGGGGCGTAGTCCGCAATGGAATCTCATGGCCGGGAGACAATTTATCCCAGCCAACCTGATTTCGATATAACGCAGGCGCTTGCACCTGAGCCCATTCCCCGGCGTACTTTTTAGCTAGGACCTTAGGCACTGTGTGCGCAAAGGATGGGAGGATCACCTCCTCTCCTCTAGGAGCATCTAAAACGAAAGCCGGGGGCCAATCTGCCTCCGCTAATAGAATATCATAGGTAGTGGTCAGATCATCCCAAAAAAAACCTTGAATTGTACGTTGTATGTCACCTTCAATTTGAATGACTATATTATATAGTTTATCAGGGGAAGACACCCGAGTGTCAGCAGTTTCAATATTCACGAATAGATCAGTTGCTGCCGCCACCAGATATGGACGCAGTGCTTGTCGCACTACTGCAACTTCCGCCGCGCTGTCTAGCAGCGTTAGCGCCCATGTCAGGTTCTGAAGCTGCGTCTGTACCATCTGAGGCATACCTCGCGCAGATCATAAGTGCGATCACTACCTGACTGTACTGGAGAGGCAGGACGAGACCCCTGTTTCTGTTGCTGTTTCTCCTGTTTTTTCGCCCTCCAACTTTGTTTTGGAAAATTAGGGTGTTCGTCCTTACCAGACGAGTTTGCCTTTGTCTGCTGTATTAAATCAGGGCTCTTCACAGTTGGTTTAACATCTAAAGCGCTACGACCAACTTGTTTATAGTCGTTCGCGATAATTTTCGCGAATTCCCTCGGCTTGTCGTCTTCGTCCACTGCGTCTAATTTATTAAGCACTTGGAACTGCATAGCATCTCCTTTGAGGTTGCCCAGTATCATGGTAGCAACCACATCGAACACACCGACAATTCAACATCAGCCTCCGCACCATGATTCTCCTGAACACGTTTTATAACGGAGGGCAGTACCGACAGAGACGGAGTGCCAAAGCACTTCGAGTATGTCGCTGCAAAGACCTTACCCCAGTTCTCGCAATCGGCCATATCTGGGACTAAGTCTTTCGGCAAAGTGATGGTAAGGATCCTGTGTTTTTCCACAGGAGTCGTATGCGGATAAACCGCTTCTAACTGGTCAAATTTCTCAGCAAGCCAATAAGGGAAATCATCCCTATTTTGGGGTCGCTTGCCGACAACCGAATTAACCATAACAGGACTAATAACCACCGCGTGGTGGTCCGTCTGATGTCCCGCAACAGCAGTAGCGACCACCTGCACGTTGCGTGACACGTACTGCACTAAAGCCCTGTGTACTGTAATAAGGGCTATGTGAAGCACACGCAACTCAGCCACCGTTACCTGTAGATAGCGGGGATGAGGCGTATATCCGGCTAGTACCAGCCATGTGGCCCCTGCAATCGACAAAGGGCCCATTCTCACCGGTATAACCGCATGGGGAAGGGCGCCATTAAACCAAATGCTATGCTGCCAGGCAGAAATAGGAATTTCCTGAGTCCTATATGGCGTATAGTTGGCTGGTAGCTGCGTGGCAGTATAGGTGTGGAACGTATCATCGTCTTCACTCACCGCCGGCAAAGTAACCCAAGAGTAGAACAACTCAAACGGAAACAACGCATCGGCACTTACCACAAAAATCACAGCCCTACCATCGTCCGGCACCCCATATTGTGCCAGATGACGTTTCAGGGGAATATCGACCGCCATTAGGACACAAACAGTAAATCTACAGTATATTAGTAGCACTAGGGTTCAGATTAAATAACCTTTTTAATGATCAAACTTGAAGCAACCTATTTAGTCAAAACACAGGTAGGTTAAGCCGTCACTCCCGTTATCCGGAAACCGGAGTGAGGGTGTTGTGGACTAATACAAGCACTACTAAGGCGTCTCAAATCAATTGACCAAACGTTAGATGCGCCATGTTGCAGGGATTCTGCTTATGCGCAGAACTATGCGCAGGAACCCAGGCCCTCAGTGAATTGCGGTGTACCAAAAACTCACCTCAGAACCCAGAACCCCTTATCCGGCCAGCATCAGTGTCCCATTCGTTATCCGAGGTTTAGCTCAGCGGTCCCAATGTATAGACAACCCAGAACAAGCGACTTAGTATATTTCTCAGGAATGGTGGGAATCAGAAATACCTTTTCGTAATTATTCTCGTACCAGTCCACAACAGAATAAATAGAAACACAGTAAAATGTTTAAAGAGTTTATTTTATAAACCTCGTGTCCTAAGATGCAGCAGTTTGGCTAACATTAGCAGACAAACGATTAAAATCAAAACCATCAGCATAGTTACAATACCATAGAAAATGAAAGGAGTAATCATTCTAAAATGACAGCGGATCTAAGCCACCTTCCTTTCTCTAACACACTAATAGTATTATTTAGACTAATAGAAGGTCTCTAGGCTTGAATGGGGAACCCCATACCGTAAAGATCAGCTCAGAGAGTTCACATCACCGGATCAGCCATGCTCTGCTCCTAGGAACGCTCTTCTTCCGAATGTAATGTAAACATGTATCACTGCAATATTAAAAGCACTCGACTTTCAGGTATTTGCAGCTGCGTGCGTGTTATGGCTAAACTAGTGGGCCGATCAACCTGAACTCAACAACATGCACCGTCTAGCAACCCAGACTGTTTCTTTTACACTGTGTACAGACCAAGGTCGCTGCTCACTGTTTGGGATGTTAACAACAGACAGTTCTCATGTGAAGCAAAGTCGAGTAAGCATTTCTCAATTTAATAACATGTGACTACAGTGTTGTGTGCAAAAGCAGCAAGATGGCTTTCTAACATCTAACGCAGTTATGCTAACTTAGCATTGTACATATGTAGATAACGATCTTCACTACATGCCTAAACAAAACAACCATGGCTGTAAAGGCCAATCTGCAGTGATACACTTTCATTTGAGGCTAGACATAGAAATGGTCATAGGTTGCATTGATCATTTACTACATTCTGGCTATGATGTGTTTGAAAACAACAAAAATATTGATTCCAATCTAAAAGGTAACCAGAAGTATAAGGAAGACATAGCCCATTTAATTCAGTAGATAATGCCTCGACTACAGACAATGAATTGACTAATGTGAAACAAGTCTTTGGGAAGTAAGCGAACTGTGATAACGAAAATTGATCAGAAAAGACTAGGGACTGTAATGATAGTTTCATGCCAAAATCGATAACTGGAATTGGATTGATATTGCAATAAACTTAGAAAGACATATTCCTACAAGCCTACCCTGGAAAAGACGATGATGAACTGATATGTTGCGTGTCCTGAAATATTGCACAGCTATCAAAGAACTGACAGCCTTTTGTTCAGAAATTAAAGGACAGGGACATTACTCTTGTTATGTTACAGGAAACTTTGGAGTCAAATAGTTAGTAGATGAGTATATTGTTAAAAGAAGTGAAGCAATGTATGTAGCATATATAGATTTATTTACTGCTTTTGTTATGATCAATGGAGCTAAACTCTAGAAAAACTTATGAACTGGACTATACCTCCATGTTTACTGAAGTTGATTGTCAATTACACAGAGGTTCTTTGACAGAGTAGAATTGGGAAGCAACGGAGCCTTAACAAGGAAAATTCACACTCCGAATGGGTTGTGCCAAGGTATTGGCACTGTTGCTTTTTTCCTTATACATATCAGAAATCTTGGTGAATTTATGTTCCAGTAGTACCTTTCCACCAAAAATAGGGGAGCCAATCCCAGCAATACTATATGCAGACAACACTATTCTATTGGATTATACACCATTAGGCCTTCAGAAGCACTTTGATGCTTTTTTAACCAATCGCCTTGTTAATGATTTAAAAAGAAATATCGAAAAAGACTGAAGTAATATTTTCAAAAGTAAGAAAAAAGTGAGATCAGTCAAAATGGTGGATCAGATTGAATAAATTAATATAACTATTTGGGTATGCTTTTCAAAGAAAATCTTAATCTTAAAGCACATATGGCCTCCCAGGTGCAGAGGGCAAAGGCTCTTCCTTGGTCTTAAAAGAGACTGGACTCTGCTCTGGGGCATACGTCTGTTGAGGTATTCAAACAAATATATACCCTACAAATATTGAGTTTATTGTTTTAAAAGTCCTGAAATCATAGTGGATGTGCAGATATATTAGATCTGCAATCAGTAGAAATGTGTATTTGGATAAACTAGAAATGTCTACTTGGAAAAACTGGTTTATTAATAGTGCGCTCAAACTGGAAGTGGGTGTTGTCAAAATTAATCAAAGATATTGGCAGAGAATCTTAAACTGTGGACGTAAATTATGGTTATCATCTATGGGCTAATTTAGGTATTTGCTAAAATGCCAGCTACAATTGAGGTACGCAACCCGTTGGGACGACAAACCTATGTAATACATTGCAGGCCTTGAATATGCTCTTAACCTTTACCCATGTTGAACAGTAACTGACCGTTAGTAAAAATAAGATAACAAATATGCTAAAAAACACTACTCGCAATTGGATACAAACATTTGCAGGAAGAGACCACAGGCAGTACACTTACAGCGCACAAATTATAAAGGTAAGCTAAAACAGTATTTGAAAGCTATAAAAGCAAAAATATTTGACGTTGGATGTTGAAGTTGAGCATTGGTCAAGTACCGTCAATCTTAAAGTGGAAATACAGCACTGTGATCTCAAACAAGGAGCATCAAATAAAGGCTCTCTGTCCGTACTGTGCACAGTGCACTTTAACTTTATGTCATATTTTAAATTTCTGTAGTGCTTTTAAATGTACAAAAAGGAAAATGTTATTACCGGTTTTTAGAGATCTTCATATACGGCCAACCCAAGACTCATTATTTCTAATACTGGAATGTAGTAACATCAAAATATGTTATAGGATGGGCCAAGAGGATGAGTTTAATTATATTAATGTTTAGTTTCAGTGGCGATAAAATAGGATATGTGATACAAATCCTGTGGTATCTTAAACCTTTAATGCTATATTGGTGTGATCATGCTTTTCGATGTTGTCACGATTTCTACAGTGTTAAATTGCATTTTGATTACTTTATTTAATTTATAATATATGCACACAGTCACTTTATACTAAAGGAAGCAATTGGCGTTTTATCCGAGTTTAGAGATGTGAAAGTCTGATTGACTATGTGAGTGTGCTTTGGTTTTATCTTATGTAAAAATAATTGTAATGTTTGTGTACCTTGTTGGCTCAAATCAAACAAATGAAATACATACAAAAAATAAAACAATAATTAAATAAGACACCAGATAAACTTTCCTCGTCAGCAATTAAACGGCATATACTGACAGTTTAAACGAGAGATGTCTAGTCCATTTTTGCTGAGAATATTGAGGTGGAAAAACAAACTTATCACAGACAACCTGATCCACTATTACTAACACATTTTGGATAGTCTCATTTCATCACGCAATTTAAAATTGTTTGAAAATTCAACATTGCCATATGTTATTCCCTTTTCTGGGGATTTCAAAAATGTTCTGAACAGAATTAGCTCGTGTGCATTCAATTCGATTGCAGTTTTCAATTAGGTTAACCTCATGCTGTTTATCCATTCAGAACTGCCGTGAGAACTGACACTTCATTCACAAATCCCTTTCAATGACTCACTAAAGGAACTTTCCGAGCCATTCACTTTTCTAGACGCCCACAATGCCTCTCTGCCACTTACCCATGTCGCTGTCGCGGGGCTGCTTGACATTACATGGAGTGGTGTCTGAGTAAATGAATGTTATCTTTTTTTCTTTTTGGTATAAAGAACACTATTTTCCAGAGCCACACTACAGAAGAGCACCGTAAGATGTGACATAAGCCTATCATGCGTCGCCCACAAACAACAGAGTGTAGTATTTCACCGAAGATTTGAAAGAATACTTTAGTCTGCAGAGCATGGTGATATGTGCTGGAGTTACATGGATAGGTATGTTGAAGGCGGGGTGGCAGGGGGCAGTTCGATGTTGGCTCTGCAAGGGTGCTTCACCTCGGGAATACAGTGCTGAAGAGCCAGAGCATAAAAATGGCCATAGGGATATATGTTAGCTGAAGGAATGCAGGATTATTCATAATAGAATATAAAGGACAGAAAATACTATGTCCCACATTGGACTGAGCTTAGTAACAACTGTGAAAAGAGTACAATGAACGATTTGCCAATCCAGAAAAATTAACAATAAAGTGATTTGGTTGGAACTGGTAATCAAAGAAAGAATGGCAAAGATGATTTCTGCACATATGCTGCTAGGCTACTATTGAGTGGAGTTTTCGGTGGTGTGTGTGTAGTTGTGGTAATTTTTAGAGGCCAAACAAATTTAATAAGGGGTAATAGACCCTCCTAAAACCCAGGATTGCGTTTGTCTGTGTGGTGGAGAGTGGAATGGCTTCTCATTCAAATTAGCAATCTGATTTTGTTTTTTTGTTCCAACCTACTCGAATTGGTTCCAGATGAGTCCTAAACAAAAGAAAGTAAACTTTAATAGATCAACAAAAATAGGGATCATAAGAAATTGCAAGCTAAACAAGGTAATCACTTGAAAGAGTGATGCGAAGTCCGATTCGATTGGTAAACTGGGGTTGACATAGAATTTTTGGGGTCTCTATGGAAACAGTTTTAGCTGTGTGCCTGTGATCAAAAAAGAGCTTCAAGAACAGTATCGAGACAGACTTTAGCTCCATTTGTATACCGCATTTCTTCTCTCCAGGAATTTGGAGAGTAGACAGTTGTGTTATTCCACCTATGAATTAGTTTCATTATTCATAACTGCTTGAGGTATTGTTAACACGGCCCATATCAAATGAAGCAGCAAGGGGCTTCACATGCTATAATTCTATGACAAATATACTAGTAAGTGGTTTTACATTGGGGACTCAGACACAATAAGAAGGGCTTTCACAAATACAATAGAAATGGGTTCCACACTGTGTTCACAATACATTTGCTGCAGTGTGCACAAAGACAAATAAAACAGAAAATGATTTATGCTGTTCACCACTGAGGTACCCGATTTTTAGTTCATTCCCTCATTGACCACATTTTTAAATTTATTTGAATATTTAGTCATAGATCTTTTTTAGGTGATATTGAGCTTTGCAGAATTTTGAGTTTCTGACATACCCAACTTCCCTGAGAAAGCCTTAGACCATGATGTTGAAGTGTCAAAGGGATGTACTTAGGTGCTATGTTTGGGTCCAACATTAATTTTACCATGGGGCTCCGGCTCCGCCACTTTCTAGATCATATTCTTTATGGCCATTTCATTGGGTAGCAGTTGAGCTAACCCACCTATGAAGTAGTTCCACTGTTTATAACTAACATTTTTTAATGCCTACACCATTAAATACAGTGGAAGGACTTTTGTGTGCTGTAATTTAGTGGCAAATACAGCATTGAGGAATTTTTACAGTGCAATCTCACTGAGAAATAGGAAGGGGTTTTACGCTGAACCCAGAGCAATACAATAGGAAGGTGAATTACTTTTATTCAGGCGCCTTTTAGGATACATTTTGGAAACGTATTGCTTTACATATTAGGCACTACACAAGAAAAGCAGAGCGTTTAGACAAGCACCATCACCATATTGATGGGTGTCAGATGTCTTTTCCTCCCTTCACTCTCAAGCCTCTCGGTTTCACATAAGGTGATAGCAGACATGTTGAAAACTTGTGAATAATTCTATGGTATTTGCAGATAAAACTGCTGCTATGTATGTGATGCAACACTAACAGTATTTGATCCTGTATGGCTTATGGGGCGGGATCATGAGAGTGAGCTCTCTTAAGTAACTCCACCACAGGTGATGGTTTTTGAAGACTTAGATGTCAATGAGATCCTTACACACCCACCCTACATTTTTTCCCTTTGTCCCAGTGTTGCAGGTCTGAAAAACAAAGTCAATCTCAAAACGGCAATACATTCTAAATAGACTAGTGGGTATACACGATCACTAATTTAAACTACCTTTAAGAACTCCCTTTTAAATTATTCCCTAAATTGAATTAATTTCAAAAATAATTTTTCTTTCACTATTTAGTATCTAGTCACAGCTGGATAAAAAGCCCTGATGATGACCTCATACAAACCGCATCCCACTGCAATAGAGGTCGAAGCGGATTGGGGATAATTTATGGCATGTGGAGGAGTGTCTCCCATACAAACATAAACAAGCATTTGCAATGCAATAGGTCTCGCATTTGCAAAATTTTGAGCTATTGGCATTGTAAATTACAAACCTTTTATCTTTGTGTTGGTTTTGAAAATATACGCTACTTTGAGCATTGACATTGCAAATAACAATGCCTTTTATTTTTATTTTCGAATTTAAAACATAAATAAAAGGCTTTGTCATTTACAATGGCAATAGCTTAAACTCGCGAGACCTATTGCATTGTAAATGCTTGTTGATATCCTATCAGTACCAACTCTGCTACATTTAAAAAAAAAAAAAAAAGCTGAAGACACACATCTTCAAAGAGCACCTCTGCTGACCTGACAGTGCACACATTTGACCTTCTCCCAATTATTGCAATCCCGGGGGGCACACTGTTCTGTTGCTCTTGAGCTAAGTTTGCGCTATACAACTACCAGCACATAAACACATACATCCAAGGAAGCAAAAAGAACAGTTCTATTTGTCCTGTTTTGCATCACAAGCAATCTGTAGCAAAAATCATTGTAAAATGTTCCTTTGTTTGATGATGTCTGCTTGGAATTTTAGCCCCATTATGAGATCACTGGACGGATGGCCATTGTAATTTGGAATCATGCCCCTTAGTTGTGAAACTGTATTAATTATTTGCCAGTATACTCAGGTCTACTTGTGATGAATCTGTGGCCTGTGCATATGAGTGCTGTGCTTTTTATATGTGAGGGGTGTAGTGGAATGTAGTAAAGTGTGTTGGTGTGTGTAAAAGTTGTGAGGGTTTTCCCGTAGGATGTGTGTAATATGTGGAAAAGATGTCTGTGTGAAATGTGTTCACTCTTATGTGACATGGGTTTGTATGTGTGTTAGAGGCATGCGGGTCTAGGTGGAATGTGGAGGGGTGTGTGTGTGTGTGTATATAGTGTTGGACTATGTGTGCGAATGTTTTTGAGGTATGGACAAGCTGTGAATGTTTAGTTATCTGCCTGTGATTTTGGCAGACAAAAAGAGGGGACTAACCTCCGAGAAACAAAAACAGAGAGGAGAATGCAGGAATTCAAGGAATTTAGCGGGGGAGTGAAATAAGATGAAATAATTGGAAGTTGACAAGGTGTAGCATATGAAGACTGCTTTATTGATCAGATAAGTATCAAGGGGGGCCCCACCAGGAGCAGCGCACTTGCTGCTCAGCCCGTCCTCAACTGATTCTCCCACTCAGGCATTCCAACACTGCATTCTAACCATGCACGAACATTCCACTCTGGCTGAGCAGCAAGACCTACAATACTAGTCTACTACATCACCTTCCCCCTTTTAACAGAAACAAAAGAATTTTGTAAGTACAGTGCAATATGAATCAACATAGGGGTAAAATTGCAAACAATGCATCTAAATTAAAAAGACATGCAATAATTCATAAAAGAAAATACATTGCATTAATTAAGAGCAAAAGACATAGCATGCCTCATCCCCATTAACGGAGCAAATGAAGGATAGAAATAGCAAATGGTAGAAAAAAGGTAGGAAAGATCAAGCAATTCATAAGAATATAAGGAAAGACTGTGAAGAAAAATATATTAAGAAGGGTGAAAACAGCACCCTGTTGAACTAAAAATAAGTCCAACGTGACAGAAAAAGGTGTGGAATCATGTACCAGAACCAAGAGAAGAAGTGAAAACCACACACTGCCACAAAATTAAAGAAGACATAGATTCTACACACAGTGGATGATTAAATCCAGTAAAGTAAAGAAATAAGAAGTAGAAACACAGCAGGTGATATCTACACGTACAAGTGAGTATAACAAAGCCAGTAGGCTTACAAAATGTATACCTGAAAGTGACCTATCCACGCAAAAGTGGATATCACCGTATACATGACTAAATGGCAACCCCTTAACTAAACATGCGAAGAAAGCACTGTGAGCGATACACAATAATGCCAAAAAAAAAAATAGGTGAGAAATCCACGTAGCGGTGGAAAACCACATAGCCGAAGGCTATTACAGTGTGTACCTTAATAAATGAAAATTATAATCAAGCAGTTAAATTAAATAACGTACAGTAATAATTTATGTGACATTTCCACATACAAGTGAAATGACACAGGCAATGCATGCGTACCATGAAAATTCTGTTACTGGCTGAATTTAAAAGGCTATCTATACATAAACTTAAACTAATGAAAATTCCCATTAGGAACTTGTAACAGATTAATTAGCTATGGGAAAAATTCCACGTTATGAACCAGTGCATACTTCAATAATGAAAATATTTCTGTGCAAATGAGTAAAATGCATACCATAGAAACTCTGTTACTGGCTGTAGTAGGCTATATATAAACCTAAACTAATGAACATTCCCATCTGGAACTTGTAACAGATAAATTACCGAAGAGAAAAAATTACACGTTGTGAACCAACAAACTTTGTTGGCAATGCATACCTCAAATAATGAAACATTTTGTTACAGACTGCAGGTTATTCACTCGTATACCTAAACTAATAAAAAGTTCCCTTCAGGAAACATGTAACAGATCAATATCTATACGAAACCCTTGTCCATAAAGACTGCTAGATCAACTAAATGGAACATATTGCAGCAATTTTAAAATAAATAACTTCTATTCTTTTTTTTTTTTATAAATAAAATAAATATGTCACACAAATGAATGAATGGTTGGATGAACTATTTAGATGGGCCTGAAAGCTAATGATAATAACGACACCAATACTAGAAAGAATAAAATTTTTCCTTAGAGGATTAGCCGATGACCAGTACATCAAAGTAATGATGAATATTAATTCATTACAGAAGTACGAATTAGGCGTTCTGATGAAGGGACGAAACGTTGCTCAAGATGGATATATTTGCTTGCAGAAAATAAGCGAGACTGGCCATATCCTGAAATTGGCATTGGGTATCCTAGGTGATTTATGAAATCACTTCACCTCCATGCTGTGACACAACTAGATCTTGGCATCAAAAAGGCGTAACTCACCAGAGCATTTGACCAGGCAGGTCTTTTAAAGACTAGAGTACAATGTCCTAGTGCTGCACTGAAAAAAAACTTTATTGTCCCCCAAAACGGAAAACAATCGTGGTTGGCAGAAGCAGCGCTACTTGGTGAACAGTGGAAGAAAGCGTGGCTAAAATGTAGAGCTCCGGTGGAAACACAATATGGCGGCACGCTTCTTGACGTTGCCCCAGGTGGCTGACGGTGTGTCAGTGCACACAGGCGTCCAGGAGCAGCTCTGATCATAATGGAAGAAGAAACGCCTCGCGAGGAGACGCAGGTGAGCTCGAGCACACGGAGTATAGCTCGTGCTAAATATAAACTGAGACGGCGGTTTAACAGCCTTAGGGTGCTCCACAGCGATGCGTAAAAATAAAAGAGCTAACTAAAGTACCCACGGTCAACGCTGGGAAAACCCAAAAGCAACTTCAAAAGTGCCCAAACAGCATACACAGACGAACTGTTCACCCGGGTGCTAAACCACAGCAAACTAAATTAGGCAGTCTCACTCCTCGAATCGATCAAACAGTACTTGTACAAGGAGTACGGGGATACATTTTCAGGAATATCAAAGTTCTTTTTACTTCCAGTAGGTGGCAGCGTCCATCTATTCACTCCTGCAAGTGACAAATAAATTACAAAGCACTCTGACCTGTCAAAACGTAGAGATCGTTTTCATGCCTGCCAGTTCTCTATACCAGTTGAACTTTCCTAGAGCTCCGGTTTTCAATATCTGTTGAATTCTCCTCAGATAGCTCTCATACTGATCCTGGCTTCACGGGAGAGTGACTGATAACCCAGGAACTGGCAAACTGGCAAACTGCAGGTGAGGAAGGTAGCAGGAAGAGTCACGAGTCCTGACACATTTCAGCGGGCGACCGATGTTGGTCACTGGTGGGGCCCCTGGTGTCAGGTTTTTAAGAATGTAGATTACCGTTTCAAGATAGGTGCTTTACCTTAGGTAATTTCAGTTTTCTGTTTCCGTCTGTTAAGGCAGCACAGGCAGGTTCTTCCGGATCGTCGCCAGATGAAATAAGATAAGTATCAAGGGGGGCCCCACCAGGAGCAGCCCACTTGCTGCTCAGCCCGTCCTCAACTGATTCTCCCACTCAGGCATTCCAACACTGCATTCTAACCATGCACCAACATTCCACTCTGGCTGAGCAGCAAGACCTACAATACTAGTCTACTACAGGGTGGGTGGATGTTTTGGAGAGGAAGGGACGCTGAAGCCCGTGTTGGTGAAATTGTTACGGCGCAAATAGGGTCATCGCCTTTCCACACACTGGTCGTGGTGTCCCGGGTATCTAAAGGTGTAGAACCAGTGGTCGAAGTGGGGAAAAAAAAGTAGGAGAACTGTGGGCGGAGAATCAGAGGGCGGGAATAACCTGAGGATTGGATCAGTGGGCGGAGTTAGAGGTGTAGCCAGGATTGGCAAAACATCCCAATCTTTAGTATTTGTTTGGCATTTCACTGACCAGTTACAACTTATTATGTTATGTAATACAACCAATGGCTAAACATGATTATTTAACGATTAATATGAGTTATTGATATTAAAATAAATTCACACAGTGGGGTATGTTTCTAATCACAGAATGTCCCATATATGCTTAAAAGTGGAAGCACAAGCTATTTGTTTCAGAGTCATGGAGTTTCTGTTGTCAGCAATATACACAGAGACAATCAATTTTTTGTGTGTAAATCACTGTATAGTAAATGATACATAAGACAAAGGACTACAAGGTGTAGGAGTCACATGACAACCATATTAGTAGGCAATATAGTTTAATATTGATTGATCTGGAGAAACACAAACTCAGAATTTATAACTTAATACCATGATTGGGGGTTCTCTTTAATAATCATTATTGATTTCTATCCAAATGAACACTTTTTGCAACATTAGGATAATCAAAGGCTTAGGGAAAAAACCATAAAGCTCTAGTTTATACCTTGCAGTTTGTATGCAGCTCTTAGATGAAAGTTAATAGCTCACTGTTCTTTGTTAGAATTTTAACTTATAAACTGCAAGTAGCAAAAGGATCTTACTGACAAAAGCAGTAACCCACTGACCTATTTTAAATATGTGCACTTTGTGATGGGCATGGTACATTTTCTTTGCAGCAGGCACATTAACCCTCTGCGCTATCTTTCCATGAGTCAAAACTTCCACTAGACAAAACTCCGATCTCGCTCTAGAAAGTAGTTTATTCACTGGAGTTATCATGACATTTTTATTATTGCCGAAAATTGCTGTAGGCCAGGAAGGAGGCAGCAAGTGCTTTTAAAACCATAATTTACAATGCCCCCACTCAGTCAGCATCCGTTGGAGTCACACCAGTCGCACCGCCCTAGAGACAGCTCTTCTCAGGGGTCCTGTGACCTCAGTGACAGAGTCACTGTTGCTCTAGGGTCTGCTACTTCGTAGGCCTGCCCACAAGACTTGAGATGAACTTCAGTATGGATTGTGGTGGGCAAGCCTTCAAGGTGAAGCCACACTTGCCACTGCTAGGGTCCACCTGCTGGTGCTAAGACACCAGGGCTCTTCCGGTTTTGCGGGGCTTTCTAAGGTCTAGCATGGGAATGTGCTCCCTCAGGAGAGTGGTCTGGGGGACTGTTCATGAAGGCTGAACCTGGTTCCCTAGTTCTAAATTCGGCAGCTCTGCCCCCAGTGCTACATCCGCTGCCTCACTGAACACCATACCGCCCCACTGAGAGAAATTCACACTGCCTTCAACTACAATCCAATTTGACCTGCTATAAACAACTGGATGCGACTCAATTCCAATTACGCACTAGGCAAGAGCAATATGCTGCCTAAAGGAAAAAGGAACAACATCCTGGAAAAAGCAAACACTCATAGGGAATGAAAGATTAAATAAAGCATGTGAAATGTAAGCAGAAACAACATGGTGAACTTAACGCTTTTACATTTATGCAGAAATCAACACGTATTTTTGCCTGAAAACTACAGGGCCCAGAAAGGACCCATTTCAATGCCCACTGCTTATATGCTTACAAAATGTAAGCAGTATGATTTAAAAAGACCACATTCGTGAACACAAAGCCGCCCTACACATTTTGTTTTCCAATCCACCCATCAACCAGGTATTGCAGTACCTCCAGGTTTGGCGCACTTCCCCGCAGGGAACAGTGCTTCACTGGCAAACTCGGTAAAGTGACGCTAATGTTTTTGGGGTTTGAATAAAACCAATCTGGCCACTTTAAGAACACTCCGTCTTGCTTTATTTAATTATTGATTTTTCATATTATTAATTTTTTATTTCCGAGGCTGCACTTTGGAATAGAAAATTGTCAAAAACGGCATTTCCAGCAAAAGTTGTTTTTGTTTTTGCATCTATTTCACTGGGGAACAAATGAACGACAGGAAGAAAGAGAGGGTGAGAACCATTTCTTGAGTCACGGTTTTCTGTAAGTGAGGAGGAGTTAGACGGACGGAGGGAATAAGAGTAAGAAAGAGGGGGGTGGAAGGGGCAGCTGCCAGCGGCAGAGCAGAAGCGGACACCCTCTTAGTCTCGTCTGGGCAGGAAACAAGAGACGGAGACCTTTTCCTTCCCTGCTCCAGTAGAACACATCGTAGCAGTTATTTGGCTAGAAGGTCCTTAATCTCGTTAAGCGCTCGCTGCTGACATCGGATGTGATCTGGAAATCACACAGTCCATCCCCGCACCCGCTGTAGCTAAACTACCATTACATCGAGGGACACTTTTTAGAGCTTAGAAACCCCAAACGTGCGTATACAAAGTTATCATAGCATTATCCATAACAAAATGCTACGTAACACCCCCCAAAAGAATGTCTGAACACATACGTGTTTGAATAGGATTCTAGCGCCTCATTTGTAACCTCTGACACAACGTGTGGTTCTGATGAAAAGCATCACCAGAGAAAGCGCTGCACCTCTCATGTCACAGTGCATGCTCATATACAGCATCTTCTCGAGCCTACCCCTGCCTCCTTTCAGAGAACAACAAGGAACGAGGGGCCATGGGGAAAAAAAGTAGTGCCTACATTAAAAGCTATCGCCCAGCAGCGCAAGTTAACAGTAGTTGATCGATGCTGCTTCTGCCAGAAACGGAAGAAAACGGAAATGATGTGACGGACCACCAGCCAACAAAGAGCACGTTAAGAAGAGCAATGACAGATTTCACCAATGGTAAGTGACGAAGCAAAGAGAAATGCAATGGGTGGAGTTTAACTAGTAATGCTGATTACTTGATGCCTCGTAGGGGCAACGCATGTGCTGCTCTATGCGAGACCAAAAAACTCTTCTATAGGGAACTGACAATTAACTTTTTTATTCTTCAATGTGATAATAGCTTCTTAAACATCTTCCCCCCCCCCCTTCTCAGGGATATCTTTGATTGTTACAAAACAAGTAGAGAAATATATTTTTTAAGCTTGTGACATAAATCTTTCCTGGAAATCTCTGGACACAAGCAGAATAGGAAGAGAATTGCCAGTCCTTTTTTGTCAGAATCAATATTGTTTTGTTATTTGTAATGACTTTGGGTTTTCTTTTAGTATTCTTAGTGTATAACTGCTATATGTCAAATGTTGTGTTTATGTTGAAAATTTTCATGGAATGCCTAAAAACATTTAAATGCACTGCATTTTGATATGAAGAACTAAACAAGCACACAATTTAATTTCATGATTTGTTAATTGAATTTATTTTTGAATTCATGACGAATGTAGATTTTCTTGGGTTGATTGTTATCTATGCGAAGGGCACAGCGTTTAATCAGACTATATATGTCTCCTTTAACCGGGAATAGGGTTGTTGGAGAAATAAAGACTGTACGAATCTGCTTCTTTTTCTGTTTACAAGCATGTTTTAATTCATGCCAAGGGCGTGCTACTTGTTGGTCTATAGCACCACAGCAGTAGGAGAGCGTGGTAATCAATTACTTATGGCTACCGAATTCCTTGAGGTGAATATAGAAATTGCCCTCGTTAAAATAGTACGGCTGCCCATCACTCGCTCATTTTAAGCGGCACAAAAAAGGAACGAAGTGACCATATGGGTAAAAACTAATAGAAAACTGTTTTGTTCAAATCTTTAGGAAGGATTTACATAACGTCTAATCTTATAAATGAACTTCTATACTAATGCCAAGTTATTAATGGATACAATTTGTTTTCTGTTTCGACTGATAATGACGTAGAGAGAAATACAAACTCAAAAAGAATAAAACAAATGCATATTAGCTTCTCAGCTGCTCCTTGGAACTGTTACTTGGCAACCAACTTATTCCTATCTCCTGTTTGCATGGCAGCAAGGCTTCTTTAAATAGCCATGGTTACAAAAAAAAAAAAAACACTTGCTGATATGTAAACATTCCAGAACAAACTGAGGCGCAAGTCTTATGACTAATAATAAGTAAAGTTGACCTATCCACACAGTATTCTAAGACACTTAAAAGATAATGTGGGGATATGGCCACGGAGTCAGGGCTGGAATCATGATAAATGCTACTGTACATAACTCTACAAAGTTATCTTTACCCATTGGTTGAAAACTTACACGCAGCACTGTCAAATGCATTAAGCATCTTTGATCCCCATTACAAGTCATGCGGAGTGATATCCTTTTTTTATTTTTTATTTTAGAGGTTTTATATAGCGCTGGCTAGACCCAGAGGTATCAGAGTGCTTTACATGAGTAAGAGGCTGGTAATTGTTTAAAACAATAATACAATAATATGGAGTCCGAACAAATAAACAAAAAAATAAAGAAACAACTTGGATTTATACATATCAAATAAAACAGATAGATAGAGCAAGAGCTATATACATGTATGACATGGAAATGGGAGATCAGATTTTGTATAAAAGCATGTGATGGTGAAAGCCATAAAGGGCAGCAGGTAGAAGGAATTTAGACGTGAAAAAGGGGGAGAGTAGCAGATGAGAAGAATTTGGTAGGAGAGGGCGGAGTGTGAGGGGATGGGTAGGACTAGGAGAGGGAGCGGATGAGAGCAGTGGGGGGGCAGAGCGGAGCACGTGTGATGTAGAGGGAGGGGGGAGGGGAGAGTCAGGCAGTAAGATGGTAGGGGGGGACCAGAAAAGTGGAAGGGGGGAGGACGAATTCAGGGTGCTGGTTAAGACCCCCAATATTTGTTGAGGAGGTGCATTTTTAAAGCTGATGTAGGAAGAGTTGCATCACAGGTCTTTAGGGTGGGCATTCCAGATATTTGGGGCATTACCGGAGAAGGAGCAGGATTGTGTGGATTTCTTTTTTAGCGAGGGTAGGACTAGGAGGAGAGCGTTGGACCTTCTCATGGGTCGCGTGCGGCCCGCTTTGCAGAATTTATTGTCGAGGTATGGTGGTGTATTTTGGTGGAGGACTTTGTGTGTAATGCAAGCAGTTTTGAAGGCGAATCTTCCTTCGATGGGGAGCCATTTAAGGGTTTGGAGGGCTGGGGAGATGTGGTCGAAGCATTTGCAGTCGGTGATGAGCCTGGCTGCGAGGTTGAGCACCGATTTGAGTGGCGTTCGGGGGACCTTGGGGATTCCGGTGAGGATGGCGTTGCCGTAGTCAATTCGTGAAAGGACCAGTGATTGGACTACTAATTTAAAGTCATCAGTAGGGATAAAGGGCTTAATGTTCTTGAGATGACGGAGGGTGAAGAGGGCTCCTTTAGCAGAGTTTTTAATGTGCACATTGAGAGTTAGGCTATTATCGATGGCGATACCAAGGGATTTTACTGAGTTGGACAAGGAGAGAGAGAAGTTGAGGGCATTAAGATTGGATAACCAGATTTGAAGGGGGAGAGGGTTGTTTTTAGGGGAGAAGAGAATGATTTCAGTTTTTTTGGGTTTGAGTTTGAGATGATCTAGTTGGATCCAGGATTGAATCTTAGTGAGGGTGTTGTTAAGGTGTAGGATGTCTGCATGGGTTTTGATCTTATAGTAGAGTATCATCCGAATAGAGGAGGTAGTTGATTCCTGCTCGTTTTAGAATGAGGGTGAGGGGTTCCATAAAGAGGTTAAAGAGAGAGGGGGAAAGAATAGAACCCTGTGGTACTTCTAGGGAGACTGAAGGGGGGTTTGATAAGCAGTCTTGAATTTTGATTTGCTGTGTTCGGTGTTGGAGATAGGAGGTACCATTGAGGCCGAAGCGATCTCTAGAACATTAAGTAGGACAGAGTGGTTAACTGTATCAAACGCTGTGGAGAGAGCAAGGAGGATAAGTAGGCAGGTCTCGCCATTGTCAAGGGGGTGGTGGATTTCATCAACAATGTTAAGCATGTCAGTTTCTCTGCTGCATCCTTTCCTGAAGCCTGATTGTAGGGGGCCGAGTAAGTTAAAATTTTCGATGTGTTTATCCAATTGGAGCAGCACACATTTTTGAGGGCTTTGGAAAGAAGGGGGAGGTTAGAGATGGGGCGGAGATTGTTTAGGTCTTTGGGGTCGGCCTTAGGGTTTTTAATAATGGGAGTGATTTGTCCAACTTGAAGGGAGATAGGGACACATCCAGTGGCAAGGGAGCTGTTGATGATTGTCGTCCAAGATGGGGCTATGATGTGTTTTAAGTCTTGGACAAGGTTAGAAGGGAGAGGGTCTTTCGTATGGGAGGACGGTTTTAGTTTAGCAATGATGTTAAAAACTTTGCGCTCAGTTACAGGGTGGAACTTATGCCAGGAGGCATTGGTATTTAGTTGTAAGGGTGGATGGTTTCAAGAGGTGTGGTTGTGGGTAAGCGTGAGGAGTTGTTTAGGGGAGGTATCGTAGTGTGTGTGAGGAGTAGTAAGGGTGTGGTGATGTAGTGGGTAAGTGTGAGATGGGACAGGGTGTGTGGGGAATGTGGTATGAGTTTTTGAAATGATGTAAGGAGTGTGTTGGGAGTTGGTTGGGATCTGGGTTGAGAAGAAGGATTGCTCTATTTTGGCGATTTTTTTTCCAAGAAGAAGTGAGCAATTTCTTCACATCTAGCAGTCGAGGCCAACGGATTTGGAGGTGCAGAGGATGTTTGGCTACGAATGATGTTGAACAGTTCTCTGGGTCTGTGGTTTGCCCGCTCGAGTTGTATACGGAAGAAGGATGCCTTTTCGTTAAAAATGTGTTTCTTGTATGTTGCTCTAGCTAATCTGAGTAGTGCAAGATGTGAGGGAGAGGGATGCTGCCTCCATGTTCTTTCCACCAGTCCAAGTGAGGGTCTTTCATTGTTAAGCTCTGAGTTGAACCATGATTTCGAAGGAATATTTCTTTCATTTTTCAATTTGGGCGGTCCATTTGGTCTAAAGCATCTGTGACTGCTTTATTAAAGTGTTCAGTAAGCTCATTTGTGTTATGTGAGGGATGAGGAGAAGTTGATCTTGAAGTTTAGACTCAAGTTCACCAGGGAAGATTAGATTTAGGTTTCTGGTCAATTTCTCCAGCTCAGTGATTATTGCGGGGGGGAGTGGTGCCGTGGAAGCAATGGTGAATAGTAGGAGATGGCGGTGAGACCAGTCAATGGGGACGATATTGGTCAGGAAGGCCAAATCCTTATTGGTAATAATAGCGTCCAGGATGGCTCCTTTGGTGTGGGTTGGGGACACGCATAGTTGTGTTAGGTCGTTAATCTCAAGAAGATTGGTGAGGAGGGTGGTTGTGGGATGATCAGCATCGTACCAATGGAGGTTGAGATCACCAAGAAAGAGATTTTTAGAGTTGGAAATTGAGGATTGTGTCAGAAGGTCGGATAATTCATCAACGAAGGAATGAGGATCTCCGGGAGGGTGTTAGATATTATGTAGACGAATTGGGAGGGAACCTTGTACTTTTAGTTCAGCTTCAAGGTATTCGAAAGTGGAGTGTACGGCGTTGTTAACAAGGGAGAGCTGAAGTTCGTTTTTGAAGATTATGGCTAGACCACCTCCTATCCTGTCGGGTCTATCCTTGTTCTTTGAGACTCTTTCCTAATTAAATGATATACTGTGTGCAGGAATCTAATGGGTCTCCATGTACAACTTCCTACTGTTGGAAGAACACCTGCGCGGGAACAGGCCTGGAGTCAGTGATAACAAATGGTCCATGTAAATCTGGGCCCTGCATGTCTTCCCCGATCCGGAGCCCAGAAATCCACAATGGGCAGCTCTTGGCGTCTCTCGCCCTGAAATCACCACCTTCAATGACTGACCAACTTGTAATACAACCCTAAATGCTCTTATTGCCATTAGAACCAGTAACCAACAAGTTAATTACAGTTCTTTGCAGTAAATATATTAACCTATTTTCCTAGGCATTAGCGACCTGCAAGCGACAGCATATAAAGTAACCCAGTGAGGTAAGACAGAAGTTTTTAGGTCTCTCCTACACAGCGCATGTGCTGAGCTGAGAGACGTATTGTTTAGCCTTCACTGGGCTTACATACGCCCACAGCATACAATTACTTGTTTTCGTTGTCACTCTCATTGCAATCTTCCGATTTCTTAGGTCCCATAGGCTTCACTAATTTTCTTGTGTTAGCTCCTCCCTGGAACAAGGACCAAGTACACGTGTTCTTCCTCGTCTTTTTGAAACATACTTTTTTTGGGGGGAAGGAGGGAATATGTGTTTTGGTACTATTCCTGAATGCGCAATGTGTTTCTTACTTTTAACACAGGCATACAGCTTCTTATTTATGTTGCTTTTATCCTATCTGCTGCCGCTATTGATGCTTTAATTACTTACACCCAACCCCAACACTGTACTACTCTACGCCACTGTACTCAAAGTTCAAATGTACTTCCAATGTGCAAAGTTACTTAAAACCATTACTCTTTCACACAATAAAACACCAAGAAATAAAAATGGAGAAGTAAAACTTGCAGTGAAGAGTATAAAATAAACCATAATTTCATATCCTTTCGCTTCAGTGAATTCATAAAATATGTGAATTAACAAGAGGGTCTATGCTTTTGAATTAATAACGCTGTAACCGTGGCAGTGCAAAGTTTGAATAGGAGACACTGTCATGTCGAACTTTGCAGAAGGCAGTGCTGAACTGGGTTGCCAACTCATAGCGCAAATATATCCCATTTTCAGCTGCAAGTGTCGAATGAATGAGGCCAAATCTGTGGCTGTGCAAAATGTGCTAAAGTGGCAGTGCTCCGACATGTGCCCCTTTGATGAGTCCCTGTATTCAACTGCAGGCTTTTGCACCGTGGTGCTGCTATGCGCTGTTTTTAACTACGAGTGTACAGTCAGTAAGGCCATGTTATTGACAGTGGCAGAGTAGCTGGTCTTTGCTACCACGTTGGCCAGTTTACTCAAGCTTTTAATATTGTCAGGAACTTTACCATTCGTGTTTAGGCGTGTATGCTCCAGGGTTCAATGCGGCAATAAGGGCAATGTCTCTCCACATCACTCTACTCCTTTCGACTCAACACTACTCTGCTCTATTCAACTCTAAGCCACTCCGCTCCATTCTATATTACTCTACATCACTCTATAGCAACCTACTCCAGTCTAAGTCACAACACTATATGCCACTCCACTATACAGCACTCTACTCTATGCCACTCTGCACCACTCCACACAACTCCACTCTACATCAGTCCACTCTATACCAATCTACTCTATGCCACTCCACTCTATACCGCTCTACCCTACGCCACTCGACTGCACACCAATCAATTCCATGCTCCTCTATGCCACTTCCCTCTACACCACTCTACCGTACGCCACGCTACTCTATGCCACTCAACTCCACAACAATCTCCCTCCCTCTATGCCACTCTGCGCCGTGCCACACCCCTAACCTTCAGCCATGCTGAACCCCAGCCACACTGCTGTACAACATGGTTAAAACACATTGGCAAAGCCAATAACTCACACATAGGTGAGACCTATTGGTTTTGCAAATGCTTCTTTTAACTTATAACATGCACAGTCTGCCGCAAACATCGGTTTTACATCAATTAGAAATAGTAAAACCACCGTATTGAGTTCTACATTAAAAGTAATCATATTTCCACAAAAAATCGTGACGTTTCCTGAAATGCACTCTGTCCGTTTGTCCTCTACTTCACACATTTCCCTGCACATGGTGTGTGTGGGTGGGTGTGTGTGTGTGTGTGTGTATGTGTATGTCCATGCACGTGAGGAGGAAAGGTTTTCTTCCACCACAAGAGAAAACTGCTTTTATCATATTTTCTTTAGTTTACACTTATTGAAAAGTACTCAAACATTATACAATCTTCTAAAAGAAATCCGCTTAGCAATCAGAGGATGAGCAAAAACGCCACTTGGCAAAAGAAATGCTTTGCTATTAACCTTATTATCTGGGTTACCAACCATGGGAGTTAGGTCTCTGCGCAAAGCTTTTTCTGTGTTCCGCAAAAGGATCCCAGCTATGTGGTTCTATTGAAGTACGTGGCAGGGCTTTCATGATAATAAATACAATGCAAGTGACCAATGAACACGTCATACACACTCTCTTTAGAGTGTGTATGTGCAAAGCTCACGGCCTAGGGAGCTAATATTATTGAACAGAAATCAAGATTGAGTAGAGTGTGAGGGATCGCCATTTTATTTGATCAAATGGGGGGCAATTAGTTGCACTAACAATAACAGAAATGCAGAAGAAATGAATCTACCATACTGCTGTTTACAGGGACATTTTAAGGATTTTGGGCCCCAGTGCCAAACGTATTTCGGGGTTCCTGTTGGGATTTCAGCTGTCTCATACCCTTTTTGGCCAGGTCACTGACACTGCACAGGCACACTGGTTCACATTCTAAATGCGTTTCCATTTAATATTCAGGGATAGTTATGTGTATTTTCAATATTGTAATATAACAGCAACTCACTAATATTATTACAAATAATCTCAACCAGGTTAGCCATTTCTCATATGGGAGGTCCTGAGTTAATCTAAAAATCATTTTTTTATGGATGTTGCATGGTGTTGAAAAACAAAACATTTTTTTCAAAATGTCCGCCAGCCTCAACACATCACTCATATTAAAAATAAATGAAAGGAAAATGGTATTTAAAACAATCTATGATTAAGAATCATTCAAGGTCATCAGGGCAGGAATGTGTAGATAACAGAGCCGGATCTATATGGGGCCCCCTCAAAAGCAGTGGCCCTGGGCCAGAGCCCGTGACTTAAAGCGCCTCTGGCTGTTTAACGAGCTATGTGCACGTGATTAACATTGCATGGCCACCCAGCCACACATGGAACAGATTAGGAAAGAAGGAGGACACAAAGATGGCTACACCTGCTAGCCTTTCAGGCGGGTATCTGACTGAGACATTGTTCTTTCCTTGCAGTGCAGCCTGTACGACTGCACAGAAACTCCCCTTCCCCACTCATAAGGAACCAGGAGAGAAGGGCAGAGAGACCTGAGCAGCAGACACGGAGACTGATTGCATATGGAGAGACGCAGATTCACTATTACCTGACGGCATAATGACTGCTAATATTACTAGAATAATTGTATGTATTCTGATACATAAGGTTTACATTCAGATTATACACAATAAGTTACCTTCAATTGTAAAATGAATGTTGAGCCAAGTCATCCGCAGACCTCTCCCTCAATTCCCTGCACAAATGGTTTCTCACCACTTGCAGAAAAACTTAATAGCCCAAGACCCGCACAGCAGGTTTGTGGGCTTCAGTTCATTCCATCCTCTGCCGTGGGAGAGATTGCTCACACTTTTCAACATATTAAAGAGCTTAGGGTAGAAGTGGGAGACTTAAAAAACAGATAGTATGATTAACTGCATCAATAAAAAGTATATCAGAAAGATTGAGACAGCCAATTGATAGGCCCATATCCACTCCACTACGGTTGAATAATATTTTTCTTCCAGGAAGGTCAAATACTTACGAAAACGAGCTCCATTCTATTTGACCTAAGTCAAAATATTTAGCTATCGAGAATGTCCTACAATCAAAACTCCGGGCATGATTTCAATGACTAATGTCCCCAGGCTCACCCAGTCCAGATGTAGTGAGGGCGAGGACACATTGATTAACAAGGTAACCTATTGGATATGGAAAGGTAGAGGATGTCCTTCTCTCAAACGCGAGGACATCAGCGCAGCAACACAGCACTCACTAAAAGAGTTGACATTTTATATTATTGAGCTAACACTAAGGAATAAGAACCTTGTTGACAGCCTAGTAGCTTATGATGCTCGCACACTGGACTTATGAGTTACTAAAATATGTTTTAAATATAGGCACCCAGAGCATCATGCACCAATAGACTCAAACAGCCCTACATCCTCTGGTTGTGAAACATCGCCCACAAAGAATAATGATTGACTACTTCCCACTGTTATTTTTGGCCCGGCTTTATGCCACAGTGGTCATGTGGCCCTGATAACTTACCCCAAACAAAACCCCAAAGCCTGATATAGTCTGAACAGATGAGGGCGAGACGTATGTTTCAGTGGGTACCACAGATCTAAGTACCAAAGTGCTCCTCTATAATTTCGTCTGACACCCATCAAAAACCCCGGACATAAATTATTTGTGGAACCAGTATATAAGGCAGGTAATTACATTTTTTACATTCTAGCAACACACGGATGAGTTGGTCAACCTGCAAGGGGGTTAATCATTTGGACCAAGGCTGATCTTTCCTGTAAGATACAGACTATAAACCTTGATATAGAGGATGCCTTGGCTACACGCCTGGTAACTGATAAATACAGCAGTATAGATATCTGTAATGTGTAAGCTAGAGGTGTTAAATGGGGTGGTAAATCAACTATTATCTTGTCCCTTGAAGACCATTTGGCGCCCACTAACCGTTGTGCATATCTTATGATAGAAGGGGATTTCAATACAACTTTTGAACCCCTGGACAGTGATGATATTAACTTTACAAGGGACGAGAATGACATATGGGCATTCCAAGTCTAGAGTTGCCACAAATCAAAAAAAGGACAGAGGCCTCCCTGCAACTTAGGGCTTTCTCTATAGAATTGGGTTTAAGAACAGTCAATGGAAGAACAGAGTCCGACAGGAACAAGCCAATACATTCGAGAACACGTTACGCTCAAGCCACATAGATTATATTTTGTTGGACGTGCGAATGTGTCCATCTCATGGAGACATGGGTGTTAAAATGCGGCTGGAGAGTGTCCACAATCCCCTATGCCTTTTGATGAAATCTTTTTGTGGTAGGCTTGAAACTAATATGTATGACTCAGCCCTCACTAGTAGCATCCAACTTTCCAATGATAAATGAAGTGTCAAGTGGGCTCGGATTGCTAGTTCTCCAGAAACAATATCTAGCATTCGTGAAGATATATCATCTTGTTTGAGAAAATAAATCGCTCCTAAAGTAAGATTGTATCCACTCATATTGGAGGAGGTTGTAGTCCACTCCCGAACTAGAACACCACGCAACGGCTTTGAGAGAAGTCATGGAGATAGATCAGTTTCACAAGATAATGTGGCTCCGACGGATTAAAGCACTGCTAATTGCCATAGACTTGAGGGGGCCCTGGGACAATCCATCCTCTAAACCCATTCCATCCCCTAATGTAGTCAAATCAAACTATTGGTCATGGATTTTTCAAAGTGAGGCTCGTATAATCTGGAGTATGTCATTGAAGGAGATGTTTATTGACTTCGAAGGTTACAGCTTTGTGGAACCAGATTGGGATACTATTACGGCACCATTAGACAGGAAGCTGTATAACCAATTTATGGTCTGTACATTGCTCCTGAGAGCTTTCACAAGTTCTTGGGCTGCTGGTGGGGGCGCCTTGTGTCCTGCTTGTAAAGCTTGCACAGAAACTGTTGCCCATGTCCTTTTTGTCTGCCCCAGCTATGAGTCTCCTCGGCTGAAAGGGCTCAAACTACTCTGTAAAACTTTGAGGACCAGAAGTAGTGATACTTCACTCATAATTTTGAGATCTGATCCCCGTGTATTAATTGTTGTTTCAGTTGCTAAGGCTTTTGGCTAGATGTGGAACTGAAACTCCGAACTCCGGAATCAGGACCTTTGAATATCTCAAAGAGACTCGTAGTCATACATAGTCAACTGTATGTATTCTTGACAACTTTCATCTTGTTAGAACTAGCCTCTTTCCAGCAGATAATGCTTTTTGACCAATACATTTAATTGAAAAACAATCTTTGATCTGCTTTTTGTATATTGATACCTTCAATTGTCTGAATTTGCATTCATAGAACCATTAGTCTGGATGCGTGATAAGCAGATGTAGACAATTGCCTTTATCTGCTTTGACTTCCAATGCTTACCATAATTTAGTATCTTGAGATTATGCATGTTTCATGCTTTTGCTACATTGCAAAATGCTCCATACTCTAACTAATCATAATGATGTCTGTTAGTATATTTTACCTGAAGATGTTGAGATTATCATAACCAGTTCCTAATCATAATCCATTCTATCATTCTGAATAACCGATAATTATCCTGCAGTAGAATTATGCATAATGTTCATGAACTCAGTTAGCCTTTTTTGTCAATAATGATGTTACTGATAGAAGAATAAACAACATATTCTCTCCCTGGTTTTATAGAAATATAGATTTTGACTACTGTCTCTAGAGTAGAAAAAACTAGAGTGAAGATACTCAAAACCTCAGTTTTAAAAAGACAAACAAACCACAATGTAAATTCTTTGCCATGTCCATATACTTAAAAGGTGTGTTAGTAGGGAAACGGTCTTAATGTCCCCTTTGGGGGGAAGACTGATTACCTGAGGTGTACAGAGCATGGCAGGAAATGTGAGCCACAGTTAGTACTATCGCAAATTCCAGCAGATGAGCTCTTACATTTAAACTTTAATCATCTAGTCATTTAGCAACTGTAACACAGGTTCAGTCTTTTCTAAGGTTTTAAGTCAAAAAGGAAATCTTTTTAAAACTCAAACTTTAAGGAGGGATTTTCATATAACTACTTTTGGTAAAAAAATATTTTTTCTGAATAATTTACTGTGGAATAGAAATTGGTGATTTCAAACTGGTCTAGTGATGAAACAACTGTGATTTACCAGAACATTGGTCAACTTGTAATCTCAGTAAGCAGAGCAATGCTCTAATATATTCATAAAAAGCCTTTTACTTTTCAACGAAACACAAACTAGAAATACATAATTACTAAACAGTCTCAGTGTTCATATGATATTGATGTATGTTAACTTACCTGTATAGAATACATTATAATTTTAAAACAAATCACAGGAAAATCATTTGATTCCCAAAGTTTGTGATGGTCCAGATGTCTGCAAAAGAAATGAGCACACTTTAAGAAACTAATACAAAGAAATCAATTTAAGCAAAAAAAAATCATCTTAATTTGAAAGAATTTTGGAGTGCACAAAAAGAGAATATGTAAACAAGCAAGAACCAAACATAAGAGCTGCACTTATTAAGCTTTTGGGATACACAGGTCTGTATTGCAAGGAGAACATCAAATACAGAAAACATTATTAAATCTGAATGACTATAGCAATACATATGTCATTATACAAAATAAATTAGGATTGTTCTGTATATTATTGCTTGAAATCCCTGCATAAAAACCGGTTTCTAATTTCCTCATTAGTGACTTGTAACATCCTTAATCATCTGTAATAAAGTAATAACGTAGCCGCTCAACTGTAATAACTTATTACAGCTGAGTTTTGACGTCACAATGCCTGCTGCGTGAGTCAGCATCAGAGGGGAAAGGTGCGGCACAGAGCATAACTAAAGCTGCACTTTAAAAAACAAAAACAAAGAATGGGTTTCCTGAACAGGGTAAACTGAAAGGAGATATTTATGGCAACTTGTTTATTTTTTCCACGCTTTAGATATTTATAAGAACGATATCATCTCTGTGCACGTTTCTATACGTCCTAAAATATAGTGGGTTTTTTCTTGAATCTCTTTTGTATCAAACAGATTCTAATATGCTTTTGCAGCAAATAGCCAACTGTTTTTTGGTGTGTTTAAGTTTGTACTAAAGACTCTAATGATATTCTTCATGTTTACAAGCATCCTACCTCTTTCATACAAAAAAGCACCACACCAAATATTTAAATAGTTCGTGGAAAGGCTTATGGTGAAGTACAGTACACCAGCCATACATTAGAAGGAAACTGCACGTCACTTCTAAGTACCACAACCCTATAAAGGAACTCCGTATAATCTGTATAATCACGGAACTCCTCAAGAACTTGCAATATGCTTATAATGTATGGCAGGGCATACTTTTTCCCACATATACAACTCAAGCCACTAATTGTTGGATGCTTTAAAGAGGAGGTGAACACATTTGTGATTGGGTGAACTGAATGTCTTCCAGAGGCAACTGAAAATACTAGTTAGAAAAAGAAAGAATAATCTAAAAACACGAAGGGAAAGTGAGGGGAATATAAATATATAGTTTGTAAAAGTCAACAGAATCAGACTCCACAGGTGAAGTCTGCAGAAAATCAATTTCTTAAGATTGTTGTATGCTCTCCAATTTAATGGGAGACGATTACACATTTGAACCACAGTGACAAACAAATGTCATGCTTTCGTTAAGGCCACTAAGCGTTTGTAGTTTAAGCTCTAAAAGATTAGAAGACTTCCAGTATAGTGTATTTGATACATAGATGACATGGCAAAAAATATACCAGAAAAAAACAGGGTGATCTAATATCCCACTGCTACCCAGGTTTAAATAAATAGCAAAAACAGCATTCCACATGGATTTTATTTTTTGTAGTGGTTCAATCTGACAGATGAGAATATGTAAGACAATAAATAAAGGATATCAGAGTTGTGTATTAGTTCCTAGATTCGATTCATTAAATTATTGTAAAGACAGTACATCACAATTTGAATCAATGCATCTGAAAATATAAGACAATTGTCAACAGAAACTGTGGCAAATAGTAAGCAAAACACCGTGCATGTGGCATATGGACAGGATATTCAGGTACAAAAGTAGTAATAAATACAATTAAAAAGCACACAATCAAGATGGACAAGTTACTTAGCTTTGGTAACACCATATCTGGTAAAGACATGATCTAGCTGCATGTTCCTTACCTTTGAATTTCCCAGGCGTCAGACTGGATCCAGAAGATTTATCTTTGAGCAATACCCCTGCGTGCCAGAAGGTGGCGTCAGTCGGCTCCGTATGCCATTCGTCGGTGCCGTAATGACGTCCGCATCACCTACAGAGGCACCATCAGTTGCTTTTCAAGACTTTCAACGCCAGAAGCAGGGAGCCATAAAGGGTACCGACATTGGTGTGTTTCAACAACTAGAGCCCTGAAAGGGATCAGCCCTGACCTTAGTAACCCGTATGCAGTGCAGGGAGGATGGGTGGGTCGGTACGGAATCTGCTGCTAGATCAAGTCTCTACCACAAAAGATGTTAACAAAGATAAGTAACCTGTCCATCCCAATTGTTTGCCTTTTAACTGTATTTAGTATCACTTTCTTAACTGAATCACCAGTCCATTTGATGTCATTATTACTTACAGAGAGCAGGGCACTGAACAATAGACCTTTAGTCAGTCTTTGTTCTGATTTCACTCAGGTAAAGAGAGTCACGGAGGAGTGGGCCACAGGTGAAGCCCTGCAGTGAATCCTCCATGGCCCATGCCACGGGCAATGCGCTGTGAGAGTTGGACACATGCACAGGGCTGGGCTTAGGGAAGCCCACCACCCAACCTCTACTATATGTTGTATGCAGGATCTGGTGTGACACCAAGCCTTGAAGGCAATCTCCACTGTATATGAACAAAATCTGTGCATGGTTGGGTTTGGCTGCTTATCGAGGGATGGGTGCAGACCCTGGCCATAGGCTAAGCCCTGTGTCAAACTTGTCCTACATATGGCTGAAGATCATGTGCAGTGGACTTTGGATGCTTGCGGAGAGTTGGGTGCTGGGCCTTGCCGTACCTAAGCAATGAACCCAACACCCGGCACGGACTGGATGCAGGGTCTGGCCAGACTGAAATGTCATAAGCGAAGTCATCAATGATGTTATTTAACATGTCATGAGTGATGTAATATGTGCCGTCATAAGCAGTGCATAATGGGGGTTATAGTTAGTTCACTAAAGTATAAGTGGCAAATGTCAGTGTTTTTATGGTTTTAACATAAGCTCCTGTCTAATTCCAACACCTAATTCTAAAATCAATCTAACCGTTTTTTCCAGTGAGCTTCTGCTTTTCTTTAATAGAAGTAAAGGTCTTGGCACCTAATGTAACTATAACCTCACTTTAACATTTCTTTTTTTTTTACCAAATGTATATATTTATTGGTCTACCAAAATGTTACTATATTAAACTTATGAAGCAGTTAAGTGACTCAGATGTGGGTAGGCAAATTAAGCAGTACCTCACTTTGGCAAGATTAAAAAAATTAAGTGTTCTAGTTGTTCATTTGAACTCTGTGGTGAGCTGCAGTTGATTAGTAGGAAGTTGTGAAAACTTGGGTTGTTGGTTGACTGGGGTGTGAGCCCTGGTCAAGCAGCAACCACAATCCTTGCCAGGGTGAGGCACAAGCTAACCCTAAATTAACCTGTGCTCAACCTTCTGGTAGCTTGTCACAGAGCATTCAGGCTTAACATAGAGGCAATGTGTAAACTATTTGTTCAACACTTCAAACAGAAATAAAGTGAAAACACATAGAAGGGATCCTAGACCAAGTTAGAAAAATAGAACTTTCTTTAATAATTAAAACAAGACCAAAACGACAAAATTCCAATCAGTAGAACAAGAGATATGCAATTTGAAATATTTTAAGTAAAAATAGTACCAAAAAGCACAAAGTGCCAACTGTGGATCTCTAGTCGTGCCGGACCGCGACAACATCACAAGTTCAGGCCTACCGCAATTGACCATGGGCCAGCTACAGGGACCCAGTTAGGCCTGCTTAACAAATCCTGGTTTGCAGAGGATCTGCGTTGAAGATGCGTCGCACAGCCGAAGCGATGCATCAGATACGAGATGCAGTGAGAATGCAAAGCAAGGGTCTGCGCTTTCATCGAGGATCCAGTCAATGAGGCTTGTGCTGCGAAGTCCAGCGTGGATGATGCATCGCACAGTCAAGGAGATGCGTGGGTTCTGAGGTGCTGCAAGGCTGCGATGGGGAGTCAAGAGTTGTTGTCGAGGCTGCTGTCGACAAAGGATTCGAGGGCCTTGCCGGGGATGCGTCTCACACTGGCAGTTCTGAAGGCGTTGTGGGCTGCGGCAGCAATGTGTGCGTTTGCGATGGGTCCAATCCATGGCATTAGCGAAGCAGCATCAGTTGTGGCTCAGGGTTGTGCCATGAAGCAGAAGAGATGCATAGTTCCGCTGGATCCACAGAGACTGGATTTTAAATAGTGATTCTAGAGACACCTAAAACGAACTGGTTACCTATTCCCATTTGGAAGTTACACTTTTACAATGTAAGAAGAATAGATAGATAGATAGATAGATAGATAGATAGATAGATAGATAGATAGATAGATAGATAGATAGATAGATAGATAGATAGATAGATAGATAGATAGATAGATAGATAGATAGATAGATAGATAGATAGATAGATAGATAGATAGATAGATAGATAGATAGATAGATAGATAGATAGATAGATAATCTCCTACTGGTGCTCGCCAGTAGGTAAATATAGTTAGGACCTACTTTCCATAGGAAAAGTGTTCATTGACTTGCATATATCTTTGGCGCCAGTTGGCGAACCTTGAAGAAATTTTCTAAACAAAAGTGCGCCGATGATTCTAGTAGTGCATAGAAAGGTTTGAGGTAATTCGTCATCCTAGGCCTGAGAAAAAGGGGGTGGGCTAAAAAAAAAAAAAGTGTTTCCCCCATGTTAATTCCCATAGGGATTTTCGACACGACTACAAACCGAATGGCTGGATGGAATTACACTAAATTTGGCAGAAAGCTAGCTCTTGGTCCAGAAGGAGCGCCTTTTATTACTTGGTGTAAATCCATTCAGTAGCTTTAAAGTTATTAAAAGAAGAACAAATTAGCATATATAGGGACGCGACCCCTCCGCGAATCCTCTCGATCTCGTGCAGAAATCCGATTGGCTGGACTACACCAGGAAGTGTTATGAGCCATTTTGAGACTCGCCTTCGGCCGAGTCCCCGTAATAATAAAAAATAAAATAAAGAAAAGTGGACAGGGTAGGAATACACTGACCCTCTACCTCTGGTGCTGGGGTCTCCCGGGGACCCTTACAGGGCAAATAAGCATTTTGTTTTAAAAAGAAAATTTGCAGCGAAAATCATGATGGATTTACAAATTCATCGCAAAAATAAAAAAGTTTGCACGGTCTCCTGCGCTTGTTTACAGTATAGACCCTAGGTGGGCCAGGTCCTGGAGGCATGTTGGCATAGGAAGAAGGAACGAGAAACAAAAGGAAGGAGGGGGGTGAATAGGGGTGCCTTTTTGAGGCTCTTTTTAGGCCCCGGGACCACCATGTCCCAGCGGGGCTTTATTAAAAGAAGGGAGGGGGGTGTGGACCCCCCTCCATTGGGATCATTGAGGGCGTAAGGTGCATAGCAAAGTTAGACATTTTTGCTATTAATAAAGCACATCCAGAACATATTTATTACATTTATATGGTATACACCAAAAACAAAATTGCCACTTTACCTATATGAATTTAATATGAGAAAAAACATAAGGCGTGACTTTTAAATGACAAACACGCTGGCTGTTCAAGATAGAATCTCATTTTTTTTTTTTTTTTTAAGAAGTGTTTTACAGCTGTTCCACTTGTACACTTGCTAAAGGAATTGGTGGTTGGTTATTCATGTTCTTTAGCTAGTTCAATGTGCTATTTACCTCCTATAACTTTGTTTATGCCCAATTGCTACAAATAGGGGTTGATAGTGTTGACAGAAGTGAAACCTGTTACAGGTTTCCTACTGTCAAAATGGGGGAAGGAGGCTAGCTCCTCTACAAACTAAGGGTAGGCAAATTTATGTTTTCTCTCTTTTTCTCAATTTTTTTTTAGCCTGTCTAAACTGTCTGTGAAATAGCCATGAGACATTTAATTGGTTATTCAGTAATACTGTTTTAAACATTGTTAGCATTAATAAAATGAATAAATAAATATGTTATGTTACTGCCCATCCGGTTTGATGAAATTATGAAAGGATGAGTAGTCTAGATTGCTGTTCCCTGATTTGATCTTTAAGGGGAACTAGCTGTGGGTAGTTTTTGTTCTAAACTTCTCAGGTGATAATACCATTATTGTTTATGTTATTCTCATGCTATATACAGTTTTGCAAGGGCATTGCTAGTAATTTATTAGCTAGTCTGTGTAAATAAACTGACAGTCCTTACTAGAGCTGATGTTGCATAGTTTGGATCGTGAAAAGTAGAATGCAGGGAAGATGCCCATGTGATCCTTAGCAAACAAATATTGTTTTATAGGAGTCTGTTTGTCACAAGATGTTCTGCTGGAGAAAATGTACCCATTATGTTGAAGGTTTTAGTTATTTATGTAATAGGAATCCCTGTTAAATTAGCAGTTTTAGATTTTCCTGTTGCTCCTATAACATGAGAGCATGGTCTTAAGCATACAATGTAGGCACTTTTATTAAGAGAAATCATTTTAGAAGTGTCTGCAGTCCTGTACAAGTAATGCAAAGTCTATGAGTAAAAGTGTAGAACATTTCATTTTTTCTTGAGGGTCTTCAGATGAATAATATAGGAATACACAGATGTAAGGATTTGGAGTATGTCTGTATTGTTTTTTCTCTTTTCCTCAGAATTTAGTAAATGAACACAGACTTCCTTGGCTGCTTGGGATTGGGTGACGCATTACTCTTGTCAGTTCACCAAAGAGTTCCTTTTATACTTGCCAATAGCTTCAGGCTGTTTTTTTTTACTCTCATATAGATCAATGAGGTGGTTCTTGGGTGCCTTGCTAATATATGGAGCGTCCCAAGACTAGGAAGTATTCTGAGACTTATCCTCTCTGTTAATAGATTATTTAAGTGCCTTGTCTAAAGACCTTTTGTTCTGTCCACCAATCGATATTTGCTGCCTTACAACCATTGCCAGACGGGCGCGGACATCAGATCTAGCTTAGGGAGTCAGCACCAGTCCAGCTTGAAGTCAAGGTGAAGGTAACCAGCACAGGCATTGCTGGCAACTAGGACCTCAGTGAAGGTAGAAGGTCGGAAGCACTGGGGTGTGAAGTGTGTACCCCTGCCACTGTCTTGTGCAAAAGACGGGGTCACAAATCAGAAAGGAGAAATCGTGGATCAAGTTTTTGATGCCCAGCTGAGAGTCACAGACCGACCAGAATGGCAAGGTTGTTTTTGCTTAAGGTAACCCCTCTTTGAAAGAAGGGTTGCTTCAGAGATCCTAGCATCAGGCCTCTGAATCCTGGTCCCAAAGTGACTGCAAGTCTTCACCTCTGTTGGTCAAGAGATACCTGGGCACACTGGATGCAATGTGTGGCCCCAACAAAGAGCAGTGTGCCAGCAGAGCAATACAGGAGTTGGGGAAGGACTTGAGTTCAGGGTACAGGTTCTGTGTCTCTGGTGCCTGTTAGATTGAAGTGAAGAAAACTGGTGCACTGCCTGAGACACTGGACAGGATCACTGAGAGCATTTGCCCTGGTGGGTGATTGATCTATCTTGAAAGAAGAAACTTTTCCCTTGAAACTGGGCCGTGATTCCTGAGTTGCGAGTTGTGCAGCTCCACTGTGGGAACAACAACAGCCTGCCTGTGAGGCTCAAACGGACACAGGGAGAAGACTCCCCTCTGGTTGGTTGTACAGCGGCTTTAATTTCCCAAGGACTTCTTCTTTTTTGTTAAAAATGTACCCCATTGGTCGTCCCATTTTTGAGGTGGAGCAGCCCTTTGCAGCTCTTCGTCCTAATTCTCATGGCCCTGTGTGGTCCTCCTGGTCCCAGGATCATTTTTGTAATAATATGTCTGACTGCTTTAATATTTGCATTAGGAATAATGTTTATTCTACGAGAGAAAAGTTCATCTGAGCAGTTGACAAATGTTACTTTACCCTTACCTTGATTATAATGATTGATACTCTAGCCCTCATAAAGAAAACACTGGAAAAGTCTAGTGAAAATGTTTTTATTAGATATGTGCTGTTGGCTATTCTGAAGCTGAAATGGATGGTCGCTGAACTGCATAGAAGCCTTGAAAATGTTTTTACTGGATGGTTCTAGGATTTGCTTAGGACTAGAAAGCTAACAATTCTGTTTGTGATAATAGTCATTACTCTCTCCTGCTATCTGTATGACCCAATGCTCTGTTCCCTTTGTACTCCTGCTTATACCTTATATATACACCCGCTTAACAATATTTAGAATGAGAAATGCCCACCTAGCAATGAATTAGGATATTGATAAATTTATGAAAATTAATGTGCAAATATTTTCGCTGTTCCTACTGGATCATAGGAATGTCTTTAGCTCATGCTAAAAGGACCATCTGTTAAAGATTACAGGGATCTGTTAGCATGAGCTGAAAGCCATTTTGTACTTGGCAGCCATTTTAGTAAGCTATGTGCTAGCCATTTGCTTTCTCCCTCTTCCAGAGCCTTGCACATGCTCAGAAGGGCCTAGCTAGTAGAATGCACCTGCTCCTAGTATAGAACTGTCAGGCTGTTCTAACTGATGTCAGCAACTCATTACTCCTCCTACTTGTTGACTGTGCATTTTCTGTATGACCATATATGTGTGTAACTCTTCTCATGTGTATTTGTACCGCCTTCTTTTGAGCCCCTGTGTGGGTATATAAGGCCCCTGTTCTCTGTACTCCTTAGAATGCCTCCTACAGTGACTTGAGATTACTGTTGTGACGCAATCTCCCTCATCTGAGGTTAATAAAAAAGATGTCTTTTATATTACAGCTTCTGTGCCAATCTCTTCTTTGTTGGTTTAAAAGGACCAGGTGTATCAGTGAAGCCCCTGAGAAGGTTTTTGATTTCTTCATCTTGATACCTTCTTCCCTAATAATTTTCTATGGAGAGAGAATGGGGGGACTGTGGGTGCAGCTTCTTGCATCTATATTGCTGGGTGAATTCCTCAGTTAGAGACACTGCCGAAAGGCAGGCAAATGTATCAAAATGTGCTTCCTTTCAATTTAGCTTTTGTGCTCGACTGGACAACCTTGCAATGTTGGTTAGCACACATAGCTTCCTAAACAGCCAAATGGAAGATTTTCTCTTTTCTGCATTATCATTTTTGTTAGCGTGACTAATGTCCACCTGTTTATCAAATATTGACTATCTTGCACACACTGTTGGCTATTACCACAGTTCCAAATATTAGTTTCCTAGGCCTTAAACCTTTCAGATACACACTCCAAAGTATTAGTACGGCCATGTTTACTAAACAAGTAAACCTCAAATGTATGTAATATGCATAGGTTGTCGGGGAAAACCCCAGCCGCTTACTTCAGCACTACTGCGCTGACATGAGCCTCAAAACGTATTTAAATAAATGCAGTGGTAAGGTCAAACAATTCTGGACACTGAGGGAGTAAATCAAGTGTATGACAAAATCCCAGAAGCAGGACTTCCATCTGTATACAATTTAATTTGAGGCAGCGGATTGCCATTCATTCCTTTGCCTCTTCCAGTCATTGTGTGGGAGCAGAGGATGAGTTGAATTTGTCTGTGGGCTGAGAGGCATTGGGATCAGGCATGATCCGCTCTTGCTTGAGAGAGAAGATGGAGAAGTCAGAGGTACTGCTGTGTGCATAGCTTGGGTGGCCATGATGGTTCTTTGATGTGTGTGTGGTGAAGAATGAGATGTTGAAGTGTTTAGAATCAGATTGTCAGTGAGCATGGACGTGATGAAAATGTTGAGACTGGTGCTTAGATTGACTGTAGTTTTAATGATGCATTAAGAGTTGTTGAGAATGTATCAAAGATCTAGAGAATGAGGTTTTATTTTTTGTGGCGGTATAATCGTGAGAAATGTTGAAGTCTCCAATACAGATAAGGTTGGCATGTTTATATGCTAGAGCAGGCCAGTTAACTCAACAATCAAGACACTGCTGTTTTCAGAAGATCTGCAAGTGAGAATAAAATTGATGGTTTGTAAAACATAGATAGAGAAGTAGGTGTTTGGGGCTCTTGGATCATGCAAGGCAACAAGAACGTCTTGTTTACTGGGAGATCTCCATCCACCCGTGAAAGGAGCCTATCGGCTATATCCTGTAGGGACAAGAAGTCACAAGCTAACTTGAAGTGGGAAGAAGACATGCCTGGGTAAAGAAGTGTATTTAAGGATGTGTGTAGTGATGATGTCAAGAATGTTGGTGCTGAGTAGCATAAGTTTAAATATTTTAGTTGCTTGGGTTTGTGTTTGGCGAAAACCAAAAAAGGTTTTGAAGTTAGGGTAACATGGCTCTGTGATTGAAGAGTTCGGGGTGTGTCACTGAGGACTGTGTGATTAGAGTCTGGTGCATGATGGGGGAGATCTGTAACGAGAAACAAGGAGTTCTGGCTCTAGCTGTTTTCGGTAACTACCAGGAGGAAAGAAGGTGCTGATGATGTCAAGAAGGGGAGACCCTTTTGAAAGCTGCCATTTTTTTCTGTGATAATGCGCAGAAAAACAAGTTACAGTGATCTCGGTGATTGTGGGGCAACTGGAGAGTGGAATGACAAAGTTGTTGAGTCCTAAATGGTCTTCAACGCCGTTGGAATAGGGTGTATTTGTTGTGTAATAAAGGGCAAGGCAGCCATGTTGTTCCCTTAATGATTGATGTTGTTATTTCTTATTTGTACAGCAGTTGCTTTAAGTATAGAGAAAAAAAAGAGTCATGATTCTGAGACTAGGTATAGAATACAAAAGTATTTTAGTGTTTCCAAAGTGAACATTTATTGCTAAAAACACAAAGCAGGACGAGGCACGCAGCTATCATTACTGATTCAGGTGTGGGGGAACCAGAGTACCACTGCAACACACTTATTATCTTCTACTATCTAAAAGAAATACAGGGAAGGGGGTATGATCTCTACTTGCTAGGCGCCCATTTTTAGGCCATGTGCGGGATTTACAGAACTATGAGCAACTCTCCATTACAAAAAAAAAATCTGTGGACAGCAGTAACTTTTTATTTTAATAAGGAAAGAAAAGGTTAATAGTATTTTATTCAGATGGAAACGAGCACCCAACGAGATATAGTCTGAATCTGGCATCAATGAAAGGGAGGCCTATCTCATGGCGCCAAAAAAAGCTTTTCGTTGATCTGAATGGCGCATTTTATTTCCTCTTAAAATACATGTATGTAATTGGTTTTATTAGTAGTTTTATGCTTACTCCCTTAGTTGCTATGTTAAAAATAAAGTTTGTGTTGAAGACATGAGACGTTTTTACAGAGCAGATTGCTTTGATATGGGTGGAAAGTCCAATGATCGCAGACACCCGAGGGAGTGATGCACACCTGGTGGTTTGGACCAAACTAACACCAGGGGCAAACGGTAGGTGCCACAGACGGAACTAAGTTTCGGGGCTGTTCCAGCACCCCCATTCGTACCGTAGGGGAGGCCTGAGATTATGTTATTCTCGCATTACCACTCCGGCGATGGTTCCAGCATTACCAGGCAGGCTCGCGCCCAGCCACTTTGGAGCTAAGCAGTAGATACTCACACTACCGCACCAATGATGGAGGCATCAGCCTCTATTGATGCCTTTTATGTCTCTGCAAAACACTCACACTCATTTATTTTTGATGAATGTGGCCCGACATACTGGTAACAACCTCTCGTATGCGAATGAGGCAACAGTCCGCTGCAATGTGCTGCTCATTAGCATAACCCTACCGCAGCTTTGCAGATTGTGAAAAGAAAGGGTTCCTGCTCCGGAAACAGTGCGCCATGTTGAGCGATAAACTCGGGATGCGGGGTTTCCAAGCTTTATTATCTTGCTGGCTCCCGGGAAATGTGCCTTCCAGCACCCTGCATCTTGGCTGTCGATCCCTTCCAAGGTATGGCGGCGGCCGCGAACAATCCCTCTGCAGATTCTGAGAAGAATGGAGGCTGACGAGAAAAATCCGAGAAGCCGAGACTTATTTAAATGAATCAGCCCAAAGCCCCCCCCCCTCCCCAGAAACCGAGATTTATGTAAAGGAATCAGCCCAGCCCAACCCCCCCCCCCCCTCTCCCCGCACAAGGGGCTCTGCTGAAGAGGCTGACTGACGGCGTTAGAAAGATGAAGCCGTCAATTACAGGCACAGAGGCCGCAGAAACCGATGGGGCCAGCGTTAAATGTCAGTCTTTTTCTGCTGCCAATATACATAAGAGTGAAAAGGTCAAGTGGCGTGGGTTTTGTTAATACCTGAAGTAAAGGGTGTTCTGCAAAGATTTAACACAGCCTGCCGCCCTTGTGGGCATCATTTAGAGACTCTGCATGCCAACGCCGTGGCGGGTCCTTCACGTTTTCTGCCTTCAATGCGCTTGAGCGTTCTTTGCAAGGTGGCGGCTCGACCATGGCTGGAGCGGGGTTGTAGAGGGGGCTACACAGATGGCTGCACAGGCGGCCCACAGCAGCGCAGCCACTGCGCTGGGTCTGGTGAGTTGATTAGAGGCGGTATCCAGGATTATTGGGGATTAAGGGAATACGTGGCAGAACATGCCTTGGTTGGGCCAGGAGGTTTAGTACCCCCAGGGGCACCCCGCTTTCCCCCCTCCCCCAAATTAGGTTACCCAATGAAAACACAAGAAACAGTTGTAAGTGGGTAACAAATGCTGCAGGTTTATTACATAATTCCAGTATATGTAATAGGTGGGTTATCTTACGGGCGATCCAAGGGCAGGTGGCCATCTACTTCACCTGCCCGCCTGATGAGCCGGGCAGCACGGGAACGACCCGCAAGTGCTGCCCCCCAAGTGATTCTTTTTTACGATCACGTGCCGTTGAAATTCTACTCACACCCCCCCTCTCGGGGCGGAGCGTCGCATAGCAAGCCCCCGGTTGTTCAGGCCCAAAACCGCCCGCAGGCCTAGCGGGGCGCCGACCGGCTTCCGGGACCTCTCTGGAGGCTCCTCGTTTTGGCTCAGGCACCACGTGGTGCCGCGCAGAGGTACCCTTTGTACCGGCCTGCTTCCAGATCGCCCTGTAACTCCGCCTGCAACGAAAAGGAAAACATTAAAATGTTCAGCAAAAAACCCCACCCCACCACACCTACGCCGGGTAAGCGGTAGGGAGGGTAAAAAGGCGAGGTGGGCGACAAAGAGGTCGCCAGTGAGGGTGGGGGAAGGCTAAATAGCCTCCCCCTCACCCCTGGGCCCGGAAGTGACGCGCATTGCGCGTCACTTCCGGCCCCTGACACGGAGGGGGGCAACAGTCAGGGTCCCTGCCCCCCCCCGAAGGAGGGAGTGGGGAGGGGTGACCGGGGCCCCGGGGCCACTAAGGCGGTCAGCGGCATTTTTTTTGGGGGGGGGGGGGGGGCAGGGAGTGGGGCTGGTCCTACTGCCCCCCCTAAAAAGGCATGTGCCACATTACCAACAGGTGGAAGTAAGGGAGGGGGATATTAGGCTGTTTTTTGAAGTCAATTTGGTAACCCTGAAGTTTTTTTAACATCAAATATTGTAGCTCAAAACCCTCTTGATGGGCCTCTGTAAACCACTGATGACGCTCCCGTACTTGACATACACGATTGCCTAGATCAATGTCCTTAGATCACCACCACAAAATGGCACGGACTTTGAGTCAAGGACTTTCAGTATTTTTTACAAAAAATAATGTCTGCTAACTCTCAATAGAGATCCTTCAGCATGAGCTATACATATCTATCGTTCCCTGTTGTATGTCCATCTCCCCAGCCATGTGTCTCAACAACCACAGCACCCTGTCGTGACTCGCTCTATGCTCACTGGGGTGGGGGGAGGAAATCACCAAGCATGGGGACTGGTTCACTGCTGTTATCTGCTGCAGCACAGGAATGCAGCACGGTTGATAGGCATGCAATGTTTTCCACTGGAGGCCTACATCTCTTCAACAGTAAGTTTTGCCATGCATCCAGATCTCAATTACACACGCTAGAAATGCCTACTTCTATAAAACTGTTGAGACTAGAGGACACAAATGTAATTCCAAACTAGTTTTTTATATCACACTCACAAGTTTAACTGACTTCTCTATCACCAGAAGTGCTAAGCATCTGGCAATGAAAAACAACCATTAAAAAAACCAACAGGCCTGGCTAAAATCCCCCCAAAAATTCAACCTCAAACAAGCATTTGCAATGCAATAGGTCTCGCATTTACGCGAGTTTAAGCTATTGGCATTGTAAATGACAATGCCTTTTATTTGTTTTAGAAACGAAAACAAAAACAAAAATAAAAGGCATTGTTATTTGCAATGTCAATAGCGGATACTCGCGTAATGCGAGACCTATTGCATTGCAAATGCTTGTTTTATTTTAATGCAGATTTATAGAGCATGAACTCGGACCGAAGGTATTGAAGCGCTTTCCACGAGCACCGGTTACATTACACATTCAGGCAGAGGGAGATTAAAGTGATTTGCCCAGAATGAATCACATCGCGACTCCGAGGCTCAAGCCGTGGTTTCCCAGCTCCTAAAATCGTCAGTCTAGCCGACGGACTACAACCTCTCTCCAGAGTTAACTAGTTCACAAACATACATTGAATCTGTGAAAAGGCTGCGCGCGGCCCGGGGAGCTGCTCGGGCGGCACTCGCACAATGAGTGGGAGAGGAAAGCTGTTTACAGCAATCACTGCTAATAATCCGATGTAATCTCACCCGCGATAAAACAAAAACGAGACGAAAAGAGGCAATTACGGCCGCACATCACTGAAAACGGCGAGAGAGGCACGCATTAGGAAGCAAGTCTGGACAAACAAATAAACATTTTCATAATGCAACCTGGGCACGCTGTTTCCTTGGAAACCCGCTCTGAGCTAATGCATACGTGTTGGAGGAGTTTTGGAAAGTTTTATCTTTGGAGCCAAACTTTGTAAGTGGGTGCTATCAACAACAAACGTGAAATGAGAACAGTTAAACGTTTCTATTCAGTTGCCGGTGTGTTCTATGTAAAACAGAGCGTGCCTTGTTATTTTGGACAGCAAGTGCTGTTCGTGATTTAATTTAACCACTTTTTAAGAAATGTATTCGTTTATGTACATGTACATCCATTTTATCGGTATTTCTGTATGTGTACAAATATGCATAGTTTACGCTCGTGGGCTGTGTGTACACACGTATACAGGTATGTTCCACACTCATCATATGGGTGCTTTGTACATATAAATGTATGTACTGCGTGCATGTGCTGTGTACACAGATACATATCATACACCAACGGAATGCGTGTGTCTCGTTTACACACAAAGGTATAGTCTACGCTCATGGGCCGTGTATGTGTTGTGTGCATACTTACATAAGTACTTTACATACGTAAAGTCTGCGTGCCCATGTGTTCCGTATACACTTCCTACCATGTGTATAAACAGTCATGCACTCATGAACTCCGTCCACCAGTATAACGTATCTCTCAGTCATGGATGCTGTGCGTTGTGTACATATCCATACCTATGTTCTATACTCGCCCCATGCGTGTGGCCCTGTTGACACATGTATGCATCTCTTAAGGTCATGCAGATGTGTACACATGCTAGTATGCTCTAGTCTACACTCTAGCTGAGTGTGTTTTGTAAGGGTACATCTTATGGATATTATAGACTGAAGTAGCATTACTTTATACATTATAGTGCAGTAACGGAGTATCTAGAACTATTGAAGAAAGTCACGAAGAATGTACAGTTTATTCATTTATTTATTTTAGTCACCATCACACAGTGCAAGGGATCCGACAGGTTATAGCGTCAAGAGGCTGAGCGCAGGAAGAGATTATAAAAATTGAGAGTTTGTAAACTTTAAAACAAGCAGGAAGGGGGTGGCAAATGGTGTTCACAGGCGCTTTGATGTCCTCAGTGGCCGCGCGGCTCACTGAAAACATCAAAGCGCCCGCGAAATGTAAGTGATCGCAATCGCGATCACACTTCAAAGCGCGGCTGTGTGACAGGCGAAAGTGAAAGAAAACGAGTGCTTTCAGGCCTCCAAATGGTGCGCGCGCCCGGCACACATGCACTGTATTTGGAGGCCTGAAAGCACTCGTTTGCACTTCCAAAACTCGCTTACTATAAGTCTCGCCAGAGCAGCGCTAAAGCGCTGTCTCAGGCGAGACCTAAAAAGCACTCAGCATAGCAGTCATTGACACTGGAGGGAATGATTGGCGTCACGCGCACCTAGGGGCGTGGCGTCCTTAGTGGCATCTCGGGCGAGAGCCAGCATGGTTTCTGCAAGGCAGGTAGGGGGCCGGAAGGAAGCGAGGTAAAGGTGTTATGAGTGGCCACTGTGAGCGCAACGTCATCAAAGGGCGCAGGGTCGCCCTTCCCTCCATGGCGGGGATAAAAGCGGCGGGGACGTAGGTGAATCCTCATTGTCCTCTCCAAGCAGCTCCGAAGGCAGCAGCCCAGCAACGAGTTACTCATCTGCGTTTTTTCAGAGGTTTCGCTCTGGAGGTGGTCGCAAGGCTTTGGGAGGAAGGATCTTTTTAACGCTACCGGTGGGAAAAAGAAGCAGACTAGTAGGCTGGGTCGCTGCGCACAGGGAAAAAAAGGAGAGGGCCCACACAGCGTAGTCAGGTTTTTGTGAATTGATGGGAGTATGTCGGAGTGTTTTCCGCAGACATGCCCAAAGTTTTTTTTTTCCGTGGATGTGGTTTTAAAATAATGTTGCACAAATGTTCAATTGCACGTTGGGGTGAAGGGTTTTGCGAGTCCTGGTGGGGAAGCATATTATTCGGGATGCAGGGTTAAACAACAGGTGGCTACCCGATATCCGGGTTTGCACGTTATGTATCATCGCATGTCCATTTAGGGACATTGGGCTAGCACGTATCCCCAGCGTCCTGGGTATCGGGCGGCGTGCCCGCGTGGAGCATGTGTTCTATCCTTTTCGCATGGGGGCGTTCATATATGCATGATCGAGGGAAACAATCGAGTTTTGATGGCATGTTGTTCGGGGGCACTCGGTTTGTGGGTAGTCTGAGTGCCCCAGCTTATGTGAGAGTGCAGCAATTCCAGTGCCCCGGGTAATTTTTCATCGAACCGGGTTGTGGTGCCACAAGGGATCGCGTGGTTAGGAAATAAGATATGCACGACTTGCGGTCAGTGGGTGGCCCATAGCAACAAGCAGGTAATGTTGGATTACAGGCTGAGGCATCTAAAAAACGAATTCTCTTCTCATGTAACTAGCGTGCGTAAGCCGGAAGATGCCACCAAAACACGCATGAAGCAGCAAGGATGCTCCAGCTACCCCAGAGGAATTTTGGTCGCTCGGCGAGCTCTGGAAGGTCGCGAAAACGCACGGCCTAGAGTGGGCCCTTCAGACGCTGACACAGGGGTCGGGAGAGAGGTCACAGCAGGTTGCCCCATTGCCCTAGCGACCAAGAAAAGTCCCCGCTCGGTATAATGATGCCCTCCAGGAAGCGGCTAAGCGAGGGACCAAAGCGCAGGCGGTTGTGGCAGGTGAGGCAGCGGTTGGGGATAGACCCCAGAGGCCGTAGTCATGAATCAGGCCCCCAGTGGGGAGGGGCAAGGAGTTTGCAGCATTGTGGGGGGCCAGGTGAACAGAGGTACACCCCAGGGAGGGGAACCCATTAAAAGCAGCACAGTAGGAAAGCCCGTTAAAAGCAGCATAGCTCCCTCACGCAGGCAGCCGCGGGTGTTCTAGGAGTTACGCCAGCACAGGGTGACGTGCCTGTGGGAGCACCCTCCATGGCACAGGCTCCAGCGCCAATAGTGGCACAACAAGGCAGTGGGGTGGAGCAGGTGTGGGTACAATTGGGTGGGTTGGCTCAGTCTCCACTAGTAGTCGCCTCCACATCACAGGCACATCAGGGTAATCTCCGGCGGCCCCAACATCAATAGTGACAGCACAGACGCCCCCCGTCCTCACCTGTTAGCCCTATGCTCTATGGTTCAGCATCACCGGCGTTATCTCCATCAGCAGGTATTACATGGCACATGCCTACAGAAACCAGGGAAAAGATTTTCAAAGGAGAATATGTGGATGTTTTTGATCTCATTAACGCGGGAGTGGTGCCAGGAAAGAGCAGGGAAGGCAAGGAGGGAGAGTTCAAACAAAAGGAGGTATGGGTGGAATGGTCCATTAAGAACTGGGTTCTCTATTTTCGCGGCCATTATGGTGGAACGGAACCCAGCGGTGGCGGCTCAACTGTTTAGTTACATGTCTATGATCCACGGGACGGCCTCAGAATTTCAAGGCCTGGCTTGGCTGCAATATGACAACAAATTTAGACAGATGAAAGCAGTGAGACCAGAGATGGCATGGGATCAGAGGGAAATTAACATATGGCATGCCGAATTCTACTTGGCACCGCCAGTTACCAGGGCCCGCATCCCTTTCGGGCTGACAAAGGGACAGGAGACAAGAAGCAGGCTTTCTGGCAATATTACAAAAATGAATGCGGTAGAGGGACCGCATGCAAGTTTAAACACCTTAGTTTAGCATAGCAATCATTAACAATGGAGGGAACTACATTGTGTGCGGATGTTTCTTGTAAAATGGTTAAATGCTTTCACTCACATGGATGTTAGCGAATAGGCATGATGACTATAGCTCAATAACGTATGATGTGCTGAGTGGAAGAAACCTGAATAACAAAAAAGCAATGGATAAAGTAAGCTGGCTAAAAACTCTATAAGTAAGTAAATTATGTAAATAATATTAGTAAATTCAAAGGATTTTGGCTTACACCAAACCTAATGATGTCCAAAAGAGCTAAAGGTGCTATGAAAACATAGGCTTATTAAGTTCAATCAGAAAGGTTCTGCCTAAAAAAAAAACTATATTTAGCCTGTTATGGAATATATACACATTTAAAAAAAAAAAACATCTGTATACTTTCTAATAAGGCAACACACATCTAAAGACCAAATCATATGAGTAGCATGCGTTCAATGTTCTGCCTCATCAAACATGTTCCACTGCTCCTGAAAATAACAACTGAATGGCTTAAATATTTAACACTCCCCACCGCTATAGGCAGTGAGTGATCTGCCGGTCACAGATGTAGATCTTCTCATGGGTGACTCAGCGTTCCATCATTCTAACTGAAAACAAACTAATTGGATAATAGACCAATAGTAACACCTGCTATTTACTGAGCTCGCAGAAAATCTTCCGTACATTGTGATGCTCTTTGTAAGGAACAAGTTACTAAGATTCTGTATTAGCGAAAGGCCATTAAAACTCACTTACAGTAACCATCTTACTTATATCCGCTAAATATAGGAAAATGTTATTTAAAATACATTTTATAGGATGCCTGATCAGAAGGTACTATAGATAAATGAATTGTATGCATGCCTAAGAGAAGCTTTAAAAAAAGAATTGCATGTTCAACTTCCACTGAAATCCTTAAACGTAGCCTAGGAAATTAAATGTGCCTCATAAAATGAGCATCAGTGATTAATATGGTGCCTTGCATTAAGAAATTTAATATGAAGCAAGCAGATCTTATCAAATTCTATTGACCTTATTGAGGGTCAAGAAGTATGGGCTAAGAAAATCTGCCCCAAAAGCTCTACTCCCAATGGAATGTATGTAAGATGCATTTGCTGTCTGTAGCAACATGAAGGCTGCTACAATAACTTCTTTAAGGTATAAAAGCCATCATCCAATTATATACTAGCTAGTAATAAGAATATATTTATATACACAGATGGATGCTTATTGCCTGCTAAATGAAATAATTCCCTTTTCCCTGGGCATGCACAGAATTGGGAAAGTATGCTAATATTGAAAAAGTCGATGTCTATGTTGATAATGATACATTCATATGCAACAACGAAATTGCTTCTCTATTCTCAAATTCACCCGTCATGAACTTTCCGTCAACCTCGACTCAGAAATATGTATTAGGCTCTGAGACCTAGGCCTGAGGGTACTGATTGACAGGTCACAGGTGGGGTGGCACGTAGTCGGCAGACAAACACGCTAACAAGAAACTCAGAACAATCCCACCGATGGGTGCAGCGACACCACAGTGGTCCTGGGAGATTGGCCCCAATCAAGCACACTTGGCCGGAAGGGTGCGTGCATTCCCAAAACACCATAAAGTCAGATGCCACATGAAATTAGGCACACACAGTGATCACATTTCCCTCATGGCAGACATCTGGAAACGCTACACACTGGCCATTATTGTGTCCACCCATAATCGAGGCCCACCTGCATTTGTTATCAGGTGCCTTATTTATGACTCCAAAGACAAGGCTTTCATTTGTTACCAAAAAAGGATTAACAAACATTTTATGATACCCAGAGAAATTTATAAAACCTTGTTCAGATCGTTTGTACTTTGAGACAGTCCTCAGACTCGCTTCTGTGACTGTACTCCCAGCAGAAGCATTTAATTAAACAAACTGTTCTGTTTTGCCAAACGCCTCTTGTCTTTTGTTTTTTCAAGGTGAACTCATAGCCGAGCAACAAGGAGAAAGAATGCCATAATGGTGGACACAGTTGTGGAATAGTCAAACTTAACCAATGGAAATAAGTAGCTGGTGAAAGTCGTGGTAAAGTGGAATGTAAACTGAGAAATCTAAGATAAAGCGCGGCCCGCAGGTTTATGAGTATATCAAGGAACAGAACAGGGGCGTCCGGACTTGCAAATTCATAGGCGGAGATGGTAGACAGGAAAGGTCAGAACCTCTGAGTTTGGAGGATCTGAATTTGAGGGCATGGTATTTAGGCTGGAAATTTCAAGTCTTCCCTAATGGTAGAGTTTCACCTTAACCCGTCTGAATGTTCTTAAGAATGGTTTACCTTCTTTTGAAAGGATTTTATTTACAAAATGGCAGCCTTTCTACGTCACAAATTTCAGTTCTAAAAACGGTCAGGTGTAGTCACAAAGCGACTAAGCCCCCTTGCACCATTGGTCAGCACCTGCAGACAGTAACATTATCAGCCTCCGAGTAATACCACTAGTCTCAATCTAGCAGGGATCCAGAATATACAATTTTGCCCTATGCCTCTGTAGGCTTGGAGACTATGTTGCCCAGCCCTGGTACAGTCTTATTCAGTGGTAGGGATGGGTTTGTTGTGGAGACAAGGTAGCTTCATGGTAGTACACATTCGAGCTTGAACATCTTGGAGCAATACAGACTACCTGATTAAAGTAATATCTACAACCTAAAAAGTCAAATCCGAGCTTATTAGGCCAACCACTACTACATTGAGGCATCACCTCACATTTACGAAAACCATAGAAGTTGCATAGATTTCTAATAGGTGCCTATTTTAGCAATTTCTGGACATGCATCTAGCCAATGAGAAGGATCAAATCAAGATGAGAGGTTACTGTTACATGGGAAATATGGTGCTTTCCTTTGGGGCGCTACAGTTGGCCATGTCAACAATCCATTATTTTACTAATGCTCTTTAAACTAAACAGCCTTCACGCAAGACAGAAGTTATTTTAATTAAAGCTGGAATCATCTAGGAGTTTCTCAGTGCAAACGGTCTCTTCTTGTAAGATATTCCAAGAGTGCAGACACCAACATACGTGGGAAGGCTGTTTACACTTGGGAGGAACATGGCGGCAGCAGGCTAGCTGCCGCGGTACTCTGCTCCGAGAATCCAGCAGGGCGTCGGTTTAAATGCATCCTCGCCGCTATTCTCGGACTTTCTGACCGTTTTTTAGCATTCTGAATAATCGGGGATCCCCCTATCTGAGATTAATGAGCCAGCTTTGGTCTTTTTAAACAAATTACTTACTTCGGTGCTTTTTTGGGAGCTGAGTTTGCTGAGCAGCTGTGCAGGGCGGTCCTCTCTCTACCTCCATGACTCCGAGGTTAGGCGTGGTGCAAACATTTCTCGAGGACTCGGCCTCAGTAGCTCCACCGTCAGTTAATGATCAGCATAGTTTGTGGCCCTGGTTCCGGGCTGCTCTGGAACTCTGTCGTGGGAGGAGACAGTGGAGCTCTCGCCGTGACTTTCAACCTGGAACCTGCGTTCACCGTTGCAGTGCTATTTTTAAACAGCAAGAGGGAAGTAATATTGAGTGTACAGCTGCTTGCTTTAACTCGGTCACACAGGTTTCGGGTAAGATCCCTGACAGGGAGTTATTTATTTGTGAGGAGTTGTTCCACGCAGCCGGGAGTTCAGAGAGGCCCCTTTACAAGTGCCAGGTAATCTCTGCTTTAGAGCCGGGGTGGCGGGGATTAGTAACTCCACGACGGTCACTACGAGAGCCACTGCTAGAGCCAATGCACGTGCGGTTTACTCCCAAAAGATAGAAACATCTTTGTCTCCTACTAATAAGGGGTTATTTATAACTAAATCTTTGGGAGAGAAATTTAAAAATAAGGCAGAAAGAAGACGCACATGCTTAAGTAAGCTGCCCAGGAGGCCCTCTGTTGGGCCGGCTGTTGAGGCTGGCTATAACTCAGTTACAAAGCTGGATTGCACTAGCGATCTCCAGGGTGGAATAAAAGGGGGTAGTGAATTTACCGCACCTTCCCATAAAACAAAACCTCCTGAATTCCAGATCCCCTCCAAAACTTCTTCATATTTGCACATTGAAGTTAAAGCCAAGCACACGAAGAGGTCAGGAAAAGCAGCTAAGGTGAATAAATCAGCCAAACCGCTTTTAGATTCCTCCTCAAGAATTACACCTTCACTACGTTCATATTTCAAGGTTGTTCCTCAACTATTGGATTTGGCTCAACCTCAACCTCAACTTTTGTCTCAGACTTCCCTTGTCTCCGCCTCCTTGTTATACCGGCTGATATGTCGGCTGATATGTCGGCCACTTCAATTGCAGGGTTTTTTCTGGTTCCTCTGAGCTGTCTCCTCAATCGGTAGCTCTGGTGTCTGGTGCACCCCTGGTTCAATCTGTAAGGGCTTGCACTCTTGCGGCTGACTTATCTTTTGCATTGGCTCTAGCCCCGGCTGTGAATGATCTCTCTAAGGCGTCTATTGATCCTGGGGAGCTCCGCAAGCAAACCAATGTAGGCCCCACCCCCCCTGCTGATTTACCCCCGCTAGAGCTGGATCTTCCATCGTCTCCACCGGTTGCTTCTGGCCTTAAACTTAAAGTTATCCAGTTTCGGGCATCTTCTTTTGGTGAAATTAGTAGGGTACTACAACATGATCCTTCAGTCTCTAGCAACGAGGTTCCAGGCGTTTCTGACTTGGATGGGGGTGTAGGTATGCCTACTGGAAAGGACGAAGGGCAGGTTCTTGATCCCGCTGTCCAACAGGAGCTCTCGCCTGCCATTGAAATGTTACACTTGAATCCTAACTCAGTTAGCACTATCAACCTTAAGAGTGGTTTGATTGCAGGCCTTTCTCCTCCAGACTTTCCAGATTCCCCCCTTCAGCACATGTTCACTACTCTCTCAGCGGACATCAAGAGGGGCTTTGAAGAGTCCGCATCTAACCAGCGGGAGATAAGAAACTACTGCGAATCTCTTGATACAAAGATAGATGGACTCTGCATGAGAACAGGAGTTCTAGAAGAGACAGTGGCTAGCATGTCGGCACAGCTTGACAAAGCTAAGGAGGAAATTGAGAGTCTTAAGAGAGTTGATACTGCTATTGCCGATAGAATGGAGACCCTTGAAAATAACGCTAGACGGAGTAACATTCGAATTTTGCATGTGCCTGAGGGTAGCGAAGGATCTGATATTAAGCGCTACATTGTTACCCTCTTGAAACACTCCCTTAAATTGGACCAATCGGAGGAGGAATTATCATCTGAGATACAGCGAGTACACAGAGAGCCATTTAGGCGGAACCCACAACGGATAAAACCAAGGAAGATTCAACTAAACTTTCATACCTACTCACTGAAAGAACATGTCCTCAACCTTGCACTTAAGCAAAAATCCCTGGCAGGGGTGGGTTTCACTTTTCAAATTCGATCCGACCTGTCAAGGGTCACCCTCGAGAGACAGTGGGAGTTAGGTAGTAGAATGGAGGCTTTTAGAAAGCTTGGTGCATCTGTTCAGATGGGGTTTCCTGCTGCCCTTAAAATTATGATCAATAACAACATGCACAATATTCGAACAGTACAGGCTGCAGACGATCTTCTGAGGTCATTGGAGGGGGTTTAAGGACGGTCCTGTCCTTTTTGTGCCCTTTTTGTGCCCTTCTTGAGACCTTGTTCTCATTATCCTATTATCTTACTATCTCTGTCTTTGATCTCTTTGGAAGCATTAATGCAATTTCCCTTTACCTCTTTCCTCTATTTTCCTTTATTTTTTTTCCTTGTCCATAAAACAGATTTCATCTACTTTCTTTTGTTCTGTTAGCAAGGGTTCACGTGCTTATGGGCAAGTTCAGTCTAACTTAGATAGACTTGGTGGAAAATAATCTATAAGTGGGAAAAAAAAAAAAAGGGAAGGGCTTTAAAAAAAAAAAAAAAATGAAAGGAGGAAAGGGAAGCAAATTAGTAAAGAGAAGAAAAGGGGCAATATAAGAAAAAGGGAAGGCAAAGGGGGAAATGGAAAGGGAAGAAAAGGGGAAGAAGAGGAAAATAAAAATAGGGGGTTTCTCTTCTTTATAAAGGAATTTGTGAGGACTACTGCTCTATAACTATAGTATAGCATTTAGTTAGCGACGCCCTGTGTGGGCTCGGTAGAGGGCTGGGAGTACCACAAACCGGGCTTGATCCGGTTAGGTAGAATCAGGGTTCCTCATGGGTGGGGGGGGGGAGGGTGCTTGGGTCAGGGTTTGGGTGTGGGTGGGAATGGGCAGGGGAGGGCACAAAAACGAAACAGATCCTCGTCTTTGTATTGGTTGCAGACATGTTCTTTTTTCATTATGTTGGATAACTTGGCTAAGAATTGTAAGCTTTTTCTTTTTAGATTTCATGGCTACGAGTGACCTTAGGATCCTCTCCTGGAATGTTAATGGCCTGCGCACCAAGCCTAGGGCAAATAGAATCTTACAATATCTGCGCGATTCTGATGCGCAGGTCATTATTCTACAGGAGACCCATTTGGTGGAGAGCGAGATACTTGCTTTGGTTAAAAATAACAGGTGGATAGACATACCCGTTTGCACCTCCCAGTCGCTTAATGTGAGAGGTGTATCCATTTTCTTTAAGAAAACTATTACCACCAGATTGGTTAGTCAGCTGGTAGATCCAGCTGGTAGATGGGCAATTGCTATGGTAGAGATAGGGGGTCTTCGAATAACACTGGTAGGATATTATGGGCCCAATAGAGATGATCCTTCAGTATTGGAATCTCTATTTTCACAGCTTTTGCACTTCCCTGAACCTATTATCATCGCAGGGGATTTTAACATCGTGCTTGATTACGCCCTGGATAAAACGCCATTGAGTCGACAGCAAGTCCTCTCTAAATCTAGAGCGCTACTACTTAATCTTATGCAGCAATATGGGTACATTGATATTTGGCGGGTAAGGGCAGGTCAGCAAACTGGTTTTTCTTTTCGGAACCTTAAATATCACCACCAGTCTAGGATCGATTTCTTTTTGACGAGCCGCAACTTGCAAGGCTCCATAAAGAATGTTAGTTATCTCCCTTCCCATCTGTCGGACCATTCTGCAGTAAAGTTAGATCTTGCAGGCATTGTGCAGCTCCCTAACAGGTCATGGTCTTTCGATCGCATTTTTCTTTCATCATTGGATGATGTTGCTTATCTAAAATTGGAGACACGTGAATTTATGCAACTTAACATCGCTACAGCATCCACGGACACTGTATGGGATGCGTTCAAATGCTTCCTGCGTGGTGCGATTAAAAACAAGGTCATATTTCGTAGAAAGCAGTATACCCTGGAAGCAGCTTCTATCGAAGCCAATCTTTTATTAGCGCAGGCAGAATTCGATCTCAGTAGTAGTAATAACAATTCTAGCCTTATCTTGGCCAGTAAAGAGAAATTGCTGGTGCTTAAAACACAATTGGCTTCGGTTTTAAGGCAACGCCTGCTTCGCAGATGGGAAGCTAGTAAACTGGCCCAATTTGAATTTGGTGAAGGGGCTGGCAAATTGCTCGCTTGGAAGTCCAGAACTGACCAGGTTCGCAATACAATTTATTCTATCAACTCTGGTTCTGGGTCCTTAACGTCGGTTCCAGAAATTAGAACGGCATTTAAAGATTTCTTTCAGGAGATCTATCAAGAGGATAAGGTCATCTCCCCAGAGTATATTAGAGAGTGGCTAAATAATATATCCTTGCCCTCGCTCTCGTCAGATCAAAGAGCTTTTTTAGATATGCCAGTTACGAAGGAAGAGGTGGTAGCCGTAATCTGCGGAAGTAAGAGTGGCAAGGCGGCAGGGCCAGATGGCCTACCAGTTGAAATATATAAGCAGCTGGTAGAAGAGATTTCTCCTTTTCTGGTTTTGCTGTTCAACCAAATACTACAGGAAGGGGCACTTCCTCCCAGCTCCTGGAATAACGCCTCTATCACTTTAATACTTAAGTCTGGCAAGCCCCCCTCAGAGTGCGGATCATATCGTCCAATTTCCATTCTCAATGCCGATTATAAAATCTTTGCCGCTCTCTTGGCTATGAGACTGGGTAAGGTTGCCCCTGACATTCTTCATCCTAACCAGAAGGGTTTTGTAAAGGGTCACCAGCTCTTTGAATTAACCTATGATCTGGTGGGAGCTATAGATATGGCTACTGCTAACTCTTTACCATTTGCTATCCTCACGTTGGACGCTACCAAGGCATTCGACAGAGTCAACTGGATGTACCTGTCGGGTGCCTTGGCTAAGTTCAACGTGGGTGAAGGTTTTTGCAGAGCCATACGACTCTTATATCAGTGTCCATCGGCATCTGTTTTGGTTAATGGGGGCCTATCCGAGTCCTTTAACATCACAAGAGGAACGCGGCAGGGCTGCCCTCTTTCTCCCTTGCTTTTCGATCTGTATATTGAGCCCTTCGCTCAGTTATTACGGGATAATGATACCATCAAGCCCTTTAAGTTCAAAACATGGGAGAAGAAGGTGGCCCTGTATGCGGACGACGTTATGATCTTAACATCAGATTTCAGTACTGCCTTTCCCACTGCCATTAAGCTAGCCCTTGAATTTGGGAATGTTTCGGGGTACGAGGTGAATGCCTCAAAAACCGAAATTATGGCTTGGAATACTGATATGACTGGAGTCACCGTACCATTTAGCACAAGCTTGAGATATTTGGGGCTAAGAATCGTTAAAGACATCAATTTAATTGCGTCTACTAATCTATCTGTGGTTGCTAAAGAATGTCGGAAACTAATGGATGCTTGGGGACACCTCTCCCTGTCAGTTCTGGGACGTGCAAATCTGGTCAAAATGTCCATATTGCCAAAATTCACTTTTTTATTTAATACTATTCCACTATATTTCGATAAACTTTCTTTGTCCAAGTTACAGGCCAACATTAGTTCTTTCATTTGGAAAAAAAAGAATGTTAGGATTGCATGGAAAAAAATCAGGCGGCGTCGTGAGAAGGGGGGACTAGCAGGACCTGATCTACAGATTTACGCATGGGCTTTCCAGTTATCCCATGCCCGTATGCTCTTAAAAATGCCATCTGATCAGGGGATAGGGACAATGTTTTCCACTATGTTGGAGGTGGAAGGAATTGGGCAGTCTGGTTTTTTTTTTATTTAAGTTTGGTGATCCCAAGTACTTTAAGAAGGTTAAACTCAAGGTGTTACAGACTTTTGCCAAAACTTGGTTTAACATCAGATCATTGATTAAATTGGGATACTATTCAGACAGAGCACCCATTTGGGATTTACCGGTGCCCCCGGCCTGGTCGAAGGATGTACTATCAGCCCCTTTGAAAGAGGCAGGCATATCAGTTTGGGGGGGGCACCTGTTTACTGATGGGGTGTTGCTTCCTTGGGAATTCTTGAGTAATAAAATAGGTCCCAATTTTTCTAGATTTAAATTTCTTCAAATATCAAGCTGGGCACAGGCTCTTCATAGTCAAAATCCTCGCTGTAAGAATTTTCCTGTTGGGGGCAGTAGTCAACTGGTATCTCTTCTAATGGACAAACCACCTGTCTTAAAGGAGATCTCCCTGTGGTATAACTCAATACTTGAGGAACTTGACGAGGAATTTAATCTACCTGAACAACTCTGGGGCTCTGTGATATCTAGCTGCAATCTGCATGATCTTTGGATAAAATCCTGCACAGTTATGTGGGACGTAGTTAGGCCAGCTTGGCTTCGAAGAAATCACTTATTTACTATACATAGGGCATACTACTCCCCACAGAGGCTGTCTAAGTTTTCTGGAGCCGCTCAGGTGTCTTGTCCCCGATGTGGTCTTATATCCGCTTCTGACCCCCACATGTTTTTTGAATGCCCCCAATTGTCATCCTATTGGGACGCTATTGGCAAGAATCTTACATCTTCTCTGGGTTTTTCAGTTATTATAGATCTCAAGCTAGTAGTCTTTGGTATTCTGGACTCGGTTCAGAGTCCAGTCAATAATCTTATCTTTTACTGTATGTTGGCAGCACGTAGGGAAATTTGCAAGCGTTGGAAAGAAGCTGATCCCCCTACTTTATCTGACTGGTGTTCATCAATTTTCCAAATCTTGAAACTTGATTTGGCCAGGTCTGGAAATCCTAGGAAAAGAGCTTTCTGGCTGTTGCTAGATTGGATTGGGTAAGTAGCGGGGGTTTTTTTTTTTTTTTTCCCCCCAGTCCGACGATTATCTTGCCATGACACGTTTTGCTACTTTACGTAGCTTATACCTGCCCAAATGGTCAGTTCTGGCAGTATTGGCAGTTGCCGGCTTAACATCTTGGCTCCGGGCAGTATATGTTTGGCAATTGCACAAGGGTTGGGCCCTCCTTGGTCAGCCGCCATCCCTTACCAGCTTTATCACTGAGTCTGCTTGCCTCCTATCTCACAAGCCCGTGTTGCCTTGTTTGTTCAGCTAGGTCTTTGCAGTCATGACATAGAGGAGGTAAAAAAAAAACACACAAAAAAAAACAATAGAGTATTGTTCAGTCACTGCCAGTCAAAATTAAATCTTATATAAAGCATAATGGTATAAACAAATATTTTACGTATAGTATTTGGAGTTTCAAAACGTCTGCATCTATACATCATATCAAATTCGGTCCCAGTTCCCTCTCTTTGTTCTCTGTCCAAGTACCATCAATACATGTACCACATGATGTCCTTGTACATCTCAGAAAGACAACGCCCAACCATATATAAGAAATTGCCGCAATATAGAGCTCAGGTGGAGCGACCTAGTATGTTCGACACAGAGTAGTGTTTGCCCCACGCCCTCCGGAACCAGTCCCTTCTTCAGTTGGGATAGTGAGTTCTGTCGCATTGCCTCCACATACGCCCAATATCGGCCCCATATGTTTTTCGGACGAGACGAGCTTGTCATCATGCTGGCATATATTTCACTATTTACGTTGCAATATGCCAGGCTGCGTAGCCAGCCCTTCAGGGTGGGAGCAGTTATGCGGCCCCAGTGTATAGCCACCTCTCTTTTTGAAAGTAGTAGACCCAGAGATGCAATTGTCTGACCTTTTTCGGAAAGTTAACAGTGTACCCCAGCAGCGCTACTTCCGGTGTGGGAATAAGTGTCAGTTTAGTCATGTCTCCCATTTCTGACAATTGTGTGGTCTTGACGGATCTAGTCTGTGAGCATGGGCAGGGGTAAAATAAGTACGGCGTAAGAATTTATAGTGGAGAAGTTTGTGCTTGCTATTAAGAGAAACGTCCTTCGTGACCTCGCAGCACCTCTCCCATTGTTCACCAGTAATGACATGACCTAAGTCATTCTCCCAAGCAGTACGTATTTTGTCATCATTTACCGGTCTCGTTTGGCAACTACTTTATAAAGTTTATATATTAGGTGGGTGCCGGTCTCGCTCTCTATAAGCAATGTTAGAGGCTTGAAAGCATCAGGTTCTACAGGATAGGAGGGCAGCATAGCTCGCAATGCAGAGCGGACTCGTCCTAGTACGAAGTTATCAAAGAAGGATACGTCTTGGAAACAAGCATCCTCCGACACTAAAAAGATGTGTCCCTCCGGGTATAAGTCTCCCAGCGTGGAGATCTCAAATTTCGCCAAAGTGTGTTGCACTAAATTCTCACCAGCTATTTGTAGCCACAGAGGGTTGGGGAGGGGCAGGGCAGATGAATACAATATAGCGGCCCCGGTGAGCCGACGCAGCTTATCCCATGCCCAACAGGTGGTGGATACCGTCTGTATATCAGTCGGGTCCCTGGGGACACCTTTTGGCAACACAGTGGCCTGCTTCTCGGGAAGGACGAAGTCTGCCTCTGGGCGCTTATATGGGATTCTAGCATCTGGGTGGAACCAGGCGTAGGCGTAGCAGCATTGAGCTACCAAATAGTATATTTGGAGATCCAGGGACTCCATAACTGCCTCTATCATAAGGAAGAGTGAGCACCCGCCATCCAACGCGCGCGCGTTTCCCCCCCCCCACACCAATCGGATCAGGTGCTTGCGCAGTGTAAAAAAGAAACCATCTGTAAGGGGTATGGGAATTTTGTTAAAAAGGTATAACATTTTGGGGAGCATCACCATTTTAAGTATGGCGACTCTGCCTGCTATAGACAGTGGCAGCTTCAGCCAATGCTCCACCTGAGTTTCCAAGGCGCACACTTCTCGCCCATAGTTCAAGCTGATGATCTAAGAGGTATCCAGGTGAATGTGGATGCCTAAATACTTTACTGAGTCTTTGCACCACTCGGGGGAAACTCGCAATCCCACGAAATTGTACTGCCGGTCAAAGGAAATATCACTGATTTATGCCAGTTGATGCCTAATCCCGAAAAACGGCAGAATTTGAGTATTTCTCGAACTAGCGGATCTAAATTATTCTGGGGGTCTCTAACGTAAAGGATCCTGTCGTCTGCATACAGTGAAACAAGTAGGGGGCCATTGTGGAACTGTAAGCCTCTATATAGCCGCCGTTCCTGGAAATGACGGATCAAGGGATCCATGGCCAGGATAAAAAAAGGGGAGATAATGGGCATCCCTGTCGAGTGCCGAGGGATAATGAGAAGGGGTGGGATAGTGTCTCGCAGTGGGCTTGCGGTACAAAAGCACAGTGGTGGTTATAAAGCCCATTGGCATGCCCATACGTCGCATAATCGAATGCCATTCCAGAGAATCGAAGGCCATTCCAGAGAATCGAAGGCCTTCTCTGCATCAAGAAGGATTGCAGCTGCGGGAACGTTAGGATCGGTTCTATGAAGAACTGAGAATAGCGGTCTGAGGTTCAATGAAGTGGAGCGATTGGGGACAAAACAGGACTGGGCCGGTGATGTAATATATTCCATCAACTGGGAGAGGTGGTTGGCGATGATTTTAGCTAATATTTTATAGTCTAAATTTAGCAGCGACAGGGGTATGTAGAAGCTGCAAAGAGATAAGTCTTTGCCTGGTTTAGGAAGTAGGATAATGACAGCCTCCCGGAGTGTAGGGGGAAGAATCTGCTGCTCCAGCGCTTCGGCACATACTTCTATCAACTGTGGCGCCAGTATGTCCTTGTAAGCCTTATAGAAATCTCCAGTGAAGCCGTCTAACCCCGGGGCTGAGGAGCCACGAAGAGCATCAATGGCACCCAGGACATAGGCCTCTGGTATGGGCTCGACTAAGAAGTCCTGCATGTGCTCTTCCAGGTACACCAGTGCGATTTCAGATAGATAGGATTCCTGGGCAGTAAGATCGCTCCCTAATTTAGTCTTGTACAGTGCTGAAAAATAATCTAAAAATGCATTTCGTATCTCCATAGTGGAGGTGTGCGCCTGAGCATCTGAAGAGTGCAACTCAGTAATGTATGCTCTGCTGTAAGGGGGCCGAAGCATCTGTGCCAAAACCCTACCAGGCCGCTCACCCTCCCCATATCGACGGGCGGACTGATATCTTCTCAAAAATAGTACCTCGCGATCCGCAGTCTCTCAAAACCCAACCTGAAGGGCCAATCGTTGTCCTTCCGTATCTGGCTCTGCTGTGTGGAGTGTTGTGGAATCCAAGCAAGTCCGAGAGCTCTCGTTCTTTACGCGCTAGAGTGTTGCGAAGGTCTTTAAGTACTCCAGCATGCTTGGAAATACATACGCCCCGTGTATACGTCTTAAAACCCCCCCAGAGCACCGCCCAAGTGGAGAAATAATCCTCAATGGCTTCCCTTACCTCTGCGTTAGAGATCGTCCAGTAGGGCTTGACTGGGGAACCGCCATTGTCGCCCATACCCCTCAGGACGTGGAACCCAAAGGAGTAGCAGCACCGGAGAATGGTCAGAACCACCTGTCTACGTTTGCGGTGGTCATTGAGACCTCGAACATTCCAGGACATTAAGGACAAGTCAGAGGGACCCTCAACGTTTCCTACCTGGGCCATCTAGCTTGTGCATGTGATACAATGTAAACAAGGAACAGTGAGGAATAAGGAACTGTGACAGTGACCATATTCAATAAACCACTTGAAACATTTAACCAACGAGAAGTTTCCCTCGCCCACCCAGCCTCACTACACCCAAAGCGAGGCAAAACCATAAAGAAAAGTAGATCATGGAGATCATGGAGTACCAATGAACATTACAGTTAAATGCAAAACCCAGAGAAGGGTACATCCTAAAGAACATATACAAACCCCAGGTGTACACACTGAGGGGTGGCAACGCCTTGTCTATCGACCAGCTATATGAAACATAACAGCAGGATCAAGTACATTATCCCCATCAAAATGCAAAAAAATGAAAAATGACCATCGCTGCAAAGTTATCCAGTGCCAGAATTTTGAATAGAGTTCGACACTGGCATTCGAACCGCCGTGTGGCAGAGAAGGCCCCCCCCCACCCCTTATCGATTATTATTTTGTTTATATGCATGGCAGAATTCTTGCACCTCTGTAGGAGTGTCAAATATGCAGGGACGACCGCCCACATCAATTCTCAGCCTGGTGGGGTATAGCATGCCGTATTTTAAGCCCAGATTTCTTAGGGTAGCCTTCACCCCATTGTACTTGCGGCTGGCATCCTGCACCATGACAGTGAAGTCTGGATAGAGAGACAGTTTAGAGCCCTGCCAGATGGTGTCTCCACGCTCCCTAGCGAGTCGCAATGCGGTGTCACAGTCCCTGAAGTTCATCACACAGGCAATAATGGGAAGCCAGTATTGGGCCGAGGACCTAGGGAGCGGTGCGCCCATTCTATTACAAAACCCGGAGTGAAGACTTTCCTCCCAAACAAATCTGACAATAGAGTCTTGACAAAAACATCCTGGCGGCCAGTGGCTGTGGACTCAGGGACTCCCAGAATGCGATTATTATTGCGCCTGCTGCGCGCCTCCAGGTCCTCATTCTTTACAGCTACCTCCTTTAGTATGCACTCAACGCGCTCCAGACGTTTTGAGGACTTAGCGGTACTATCCTCGATGTCAGAGATGTGTGCCTCGGCCACACCGAGTCGCCGGTCGTGGACCTGGATCTTGGCCCCCATGTCTGCCAGACTCCTGTCCAGCGCAACTAACCGCCCATCCAAGGCCTTGAAGCCAGCCCTCATCTCCTGGAGCATGGCCTTGCGCGTTATCCGCCATGCCAGAGCCGTCTTCAGTGGCCCCGTCGGTGATCTTCTCAAAAGGCAAGGTCTTTTGCTTGGGGTCTTTTCGGCCCATGCCGCGGGACCGCAGCGCAGGCAAAACGCTGAAAGGGTTAGCACCAATAGGTACTATGCAAATTCCGGGCTGGGCTCCAGGGGGCAAGCAAGCAAGCCACAGCGATATGCAGCAGTCCGGGCCGTGCTCAGCGTTGCTGGTGGCGGCAATGCAAGCGGGCGAGGGCCAGACCCTAGGGAAAACCCAACCAAAGACTAGTACCAGAAGCAGGCCCTGCGTGCAGGTCTCGGCGTCCACCACAGTCTGCTGTGACTTCGCCTTGCGTCGGGTGGGGGGAGCCGGTAGTCAGGGGTCTCAATACTCAGCAGCAAACCCCGCCGTTGGAAATGGTAGGCCTCCACTCCTGAGGTCGGATAGGGCCCTAAGTCAGTGTCGTGTTGCGTAAAAGTGTGCCCTCACGGACGATGAGCAGGTGGCCAGCCGCTGCAAGCGAGGCAAGATCAGCCAGATAAAGTAGAGGCCCAGCGGGAATTCAGCACTTCTCAGACAACTGGATATGGCCGGCAACAGCTGCTGACATTCTCAGGCCCCATACCGCTTAGAGAGCCGGGGGGGGATAAGGGGGGGGGGGGTTTTGGAGCACGTTGCTTCCTCCAGACCATTTGGGAGCAGGGGCTGCGTAGCAGGGAGGCCATTCGCGGCGAACATAGGACCGCAAGCGGGCCTCCCCCTCCCCCCCACGGGGAGCAGCCGTTAATTGAACGGCCTACAGGCACATCGCGGGCCCTGACCCCGCGCGGCCCCTGAAATGGTGAGTGTAAGCTTATGGGCCCAGGCACGATCAGGCGCATCTGCGCACTGATCTCTATCGTGGCGGGGTGGGGGGGGACACAACACCGCTGCAGCCCCGCAGTCCGCTTCCCTGCCCCCACGATGTGCCCCGACTCACCGCCGGCTCCCGCTGTTAGTCTCCTCACACCATGGCTCCATCCAGCCCGAGGCGCCCCAGGCTCCGCATGCAGTTTCTCAGCCCCTCTGCAGGCTCCCGGCGGATCTCAGCTATGGAGGCACCCCTCAGCCCCGGGGTTAGCGCGTTGTAGTCCAGTTGGCATCAGCTCAACGTTGCTGTTGTGTGTGGGGCATTTGTAGCGTTTAAGGCTGGGGACAAAGTCGATTCGCTGGATTGATAGACGCAGCTTCAGCAACAAGCGGCCATCTCTGTCGGTTGCATGGCCACACCCACCCATCTTCAGGGTTCTTCATGTAAAATCAAGTGACTGGGGACTACTTTCTGTACATTTATTTTCAAATAAATATAAATTTTCAGGATTACTACTCAGGATCTTTGCTCGCATATTTCTTCCCGAACATTTGTGCATATGAGTTAGGATAACGGAGTTCACAATCATTTTCAGTGCAACTGCATTTAAATCACACACATTTATCATACCACCCAGAGGCGACAAATGGTCCACATACTGGAGGTACAGTTACACCACAAAGGGAGTAGTCTGTAAGAAGTCCACCCAGAAGCGTTTTCATAAACAGGAAAGAAAGAAATGTTCTCATGTTTGAAAACCTAGATGGACCTCAGATACTCTACGGGACCTAACTAATTCATAAAGGCAAACGCTTACCCATCCACCCTAAAGCTGGGAAGTACCCACATGCATGACAACATCTATTCTCATACTTTTCATGTGACCCTATGCTTTTGGGCAGCAACATAAAGGAGATCGAGTTAGTGTCGGACAAGTAAAGAAAGACAGTAAAAGACAGAGAGAAACTCAAAGGACAATCTACTGCACTTGTTAAGTCTTGGCTGCTTTAGCGGTCTGTTGGCAGACCAAATTGTTTCCAATACAGAATATCTCACGTTTTATCTTAAATCAATGGCTTTCCTCGTTAATCTTGTCTTCGTCCTGCCCTTGTCGAGCCTCACAATGATCTAATTTGATGAATTCTATCCTTAAACTACTGACTGAAGGGACTCTTTTCAATTGAGCACTCCATGAGGATGCATGCGTCGATTTGCTACAACCCTCTGCTGGCTCATCTGCTCACCCAGTAGTCTTTTCACTTTCCTTTTTATGGTTCCCCTACCCCACTCCCAGTATTACTATTTTTCTTATCATTATTCATTGTTTCCATTTCACCGAGCACAGCAGCTGCAATGTATGCTGTGATGCTCCGTTCCACTTTTTTCTTATTTTATTGTTTTCAGAATACAACCAAATTAGGTTCCCATGGAGTTCACCTTGCATATAAAGAAGTACATAGTCCTTAGGATGTCGGATGAACTGAAGAACAGTTCAAACCTTTAAACAAGTGTGAGTTACATACATGGTTGGATTACGTTACATATTCCAGATTTCATCAGTAATAAGGCATATAAAGAGAAAGAATGGGGCAAATGACCCATATTGCACTGGAAGTATTAATCAACTGGAGACAATTCCATATGCAGGTTAGTGTTGATGTTGAAAGTCAAGGGAGAGATACTCTCCCGGATCCAAGTGGCTCGTCTGACTTTGGGTCAATCTAGAGTAGAATAGTGTCCCAATCTGTCAATACCACCAGTTTTCTTTGGCAGAAGCGTAAAATGTGGATTGCAGAATCCTCGGCCTGTGCCCACTCAAAGTTCTGACCTCATTTATGCATCTGCAGTGCTTGATAGGAATTCCAATTTATGGTAAAATCCTGTTTGGATATTGCCAAAACAAAATCTAAAAATCTACATGTAATTTTAATGGGCTGCTCGGTATTTCTTGCATAAATTAAAGAATAAAGAAAATTTGAAAACGGACAACTATTGGATGGACATTTATCTATTTACGATTTGTTGACATTTGTATTAGGTGGTGCATTCCACAGTGGGCAGAAATTTAATTTTAATGCGTTTTGGCCACAGAATAACACCCAGAAGGAAGACCTTAGGATCTAATACCTGCCTCCCACCCATCCAGACTGAAAGGAGATCTTTTATTTTAACCAAATAATTTATGATGACTGGGCATGACCATACCCTGTGTGAATGTGGCACATCTGGGGCACTTATCAGGCACTGCAGGGAATATTTTATGTAGTTAAGCTGGGGACTAGTAAGTACAGTTAAGGTAATCATCTTATAGACATTTTAGACTGGCATTTCTTGAGATTCTACCCTCATATCTAAGTGTTTTTACCGAATCCGTACCTGTAGATTCTATTCTTTTTTTTAATATAAATCTTTTTATTAAACCAAAGAACAAGCTTCAGATACAAGCAAATTCCAATATACACACAGTTTAAGTCGAAGATGTAAATTCTATTCCTATGTCTGTTTCCAAGCTGGCTTTAGGGCCCAAAAGTCTCACTGAGTACGCAGCACAAAAAGACCTATAAAACTGAGTCATGTGTTGAGCACCACCCCAGATCAGAAGTGCTTGCAAAGTACGACGGACTACAGGTTCCTCGTTAGAGGGACCCAAGATGGACCTAATAGCAATGCAGGAATGCTGCATTTGCCAGGAATTGGCCAGACTCATACAGTGTCCTAACTGTATAACACACAGAGGTGTTAATAGCTTTTCAAACCAGTGATACCCATACATAGCCCTGATCGGGAGCTCCGGGCAGGGTATCTTAACTTTGTTAAGTGTCTGAAAGTCCACAGTAGACATATCTTGCTGGGATATAGGCGGTCACCAAATAAGACACTCTGTGTCTACCAGTATTACAGATTAAATTTTCTATTAGTGTGCTGATCTCGCTGAAGAAACAGACCTTAAACACTAACGGGCTGGTGGCGAACAAATATCAGTCAGCAAAAAGTATGCTTTTGGAGAGTGAAATACTATCCAAGATAGAAAGGGACAGCTTCCTCTAGAAGCCTGTGCAGACACTTGCATTACTTGGTTCTACGTTTTTGCACTGGCATCACCGAAGCTCTCCACTCGTTTTAATGTGTTTTGTTTTTATCATTTTTTTTTTCATAAAGTCCTTGGAGCTGCAAAGAGCTGCTGGCTACTCACTGTCACTTTTTTAATTGGCTTACATTTTGTTTTTTGCTTTTAATTTACCGTTCCAATATGGTTGTCCGCCATGTTTACCCAAATGCTGCAATACATTTGTACACATTGGTGGTCATCTTGAAATCGGTTTGGTTTAATAGAAAACACACTGTAGGACTGTCAGGTAAGAAAAAAGCATTGGAAATAGATTTAACTTTTATATTCTTCAACCAGCATATGCATTTATGAGATGAACCTGTCTGCCTGCGGCCTGAATTTGAATTATGTAGCCTGTGTAAAATATAAATGAGAATTTGACAGTGTGCACCATTAATCAAAGTTTAACAAGCACTGAAAAGTCAGCCCCAGGTAAGGAGATACAAGGTCAGATAGGCAAAAGTTCGTAGTTACTAGATACGTCAACCGGAACTTATCCCATACAGCTCCTTTATTCTAGAACAGGGGGCTCCAACCTCTTTAGTACTAAGAGGTACTTATGCTTAATGAAAATCATCCCTAACTACTATTATTAGTGGTGTACTAGTGACCACCCATCCAAGATTGTCAGCAGTGATCACATCAGCGCCTCAGGGAGGATGCCAGAAGTAAAATAAAAATCACCATCAATTTGGAATGCATCTGTATGGGTAATACATGCTACTGGCACCAAGATAATAATATGAGTAATACGTTTTTCAAACGCTACATTATTTATCACTCAAATAATACCTTTAGATGCATTTTGGGAGTACAGCCATTTTTCTTCAAACATCAGATTATGTGTTCTATTTTATTCATCTGGGCAGCACACAGGAGAGCTACCGGTAGCTCACAAGCTATTCGTTAGAGACGCCCGTTCTAGAACATACTTAACATTCTAAAACACTGGCTGTAGTTCATTTTTATTACCTTCATTCAGTGTACAGATTCCAAAATGCTAATTAGCGCACCCATCTGGAAGTAATGGTTTGCCTAAAAGAATCAATACCCATTGCAGGGCTAGAAAAATCACAAAAATGTTACTAGACCTGCAGGTATAGTAATCTGAATACACTACTCGACCTAACTGTAATATACTTGACCCGTGAACTGGTCTCATCACGATTGTCACACAGTTCACAAAATTCTCCTACTTCAGTCATAGAAAGAAAAGTAAATGTAGGAAGACAAACTGACTTGACTTTTGTCTCTGAAAGTCGAAAAATGAGACAAGATAACAAGATTTAAAGGCATCTTTATTGCTCATTTACTTTGTGAGCAAGCAGAACACCTGTTGTCAGCGTGCCCGAACAGGCGAGTAGGCCCTAAAAATCCTGATTAAATCTGGCTCTCTATTGCGAGTGGCTTTCTCGAGCCCTGCCCATCCTTTAAAAGATGTAATAATCCAACTGCCTATCCAGAAGATCTGTTATGACCTGAAAAGTAACCACTGATCAGATGTTCCACCAAAATCAGAGGGAAAAAAGTTTAAAAGCCTCACTGATATTAAAGTTAGATTTTTTTTGTGAAAATCTTTATTAGCATAAGAACAAGCTTCAGAAACAAAGCAGATCAAGACCTGCATGTACAATTTAAACAAAGGACACGGTGACTACAGAACACCTCTGCGCATGGCGCCCATGAACATTCAGGGTAATTTTTACCCCACAGTGCATGACTAAACTCTCCATTTAGCACTTATTAAAGTTAGAATTTTAAACAATACCAAACGATGCCAATGCAGATTATAGAAAACAAACATACTTTCCACAGCTTGGGAGCAAAAACCATATTCCAATATTTTAGGACACCTCATAATCTAAAAACCTAAAGTTTTGCTCATATGGTTCCCCCGCTGAAATAATTGCACAAACAGGCAGGCACCATCCCTGACATCAGTTAGTAGAGTATCAAAATAAGGGACTTGGACCACTCAAAAATGGACTTCTAAATCAGAAGAACAAGTTGGAAGCTTTTATTACAAACATCTCAAAATCAAGCGGAACAGAATAAATGCCATAAAGGCTCAAATTCCTAGCTATTTTGGAGAAGTCAAAATTCAGGAATCATTTTAAGTTTAAATGAGCAGCAAAAAAGGTTCGGACAGCATTCGCAAAAGAAAAGGAAAGTCTTCACAAAAATTTGACCCGTCCCCAGAATCGAGGGGTTCTTGGTCTCCTACTGCTGTTTTTTATGACCACGCCACGCTGCTTACTCTATTCAGTTCGCTCTCCTTATTCCTGCTATTTGCACACCGAGCTGCATATTTTTTTTGGCTCCGTTTTAAAATTGTTGTGTCGTGTTTTTATCATGTAAAATAATTTTAATATGTGATTCTGGCCTGGTTTTGCTTCTTTACACATCCTTACTGAGGCTTCCCCGGTCCGCCACGGCTTGTGCCGATTGTTGCGGAGGAAAGACCTTGCGTCGGACAGTATTTCCGGCCACTCACTTCTGCCCTGGTTAACGGTCCAGATTCCAGACCTGCCTATTTAGAGACACGCAAGCCCGTCTGCACCCGGACCGGGCCTAGGGCCAGAAACCCTTGTCCAGGTACTGAAGATATGCTAAGGTTATACTATGCGGGAGAGAGCTTAAGAGCCCGCCTAGACGACAGTCTTGCAATGTGTATACAGGAGAGCATCTAATAAAATCTGAATACTCACAATGCAGGGGATGCAACATAAAAATACAAAAGTCCTTAACCTTGACATCAAACTTACACAATTAAGCCACTTCTTCAGACCTAGTGTTTAGTGAGCTACAGCTAGCTCTTATAAATGCAAGATCACTTATTAAACATAGTTACGAAATCGCCGATCTTATCACTGACAACAAAATTGATATACTGTTCATAACAGAAACATGGGGCAATTCCACCTCTGAACCTGACTTTAACATTGCAGTCCCTTATGGCTATAAAGTATTCAGACATGACAGACAACTGATTAGAGGTGGTGGTCTTGCGGTAATAAATAGAATGGAACTAAGCTCCCACTGCTCATTTGTATGTTCACCTGACTGCGAGGCTTTCCTTTTTAAACTCTTACTACAGGGACAACATACAATCAACGGTCTACTGATCTACCGTCCTCCTGGTCCTAGATCAAACTTTCTGGCTAACTTAAATTCACTATTAGAGTTAGGTCTCCAATTTAATTTCTTTACGATTCTGGGAGACTAGAACTTTCATTTAGAAGCGCTGGAAGATAAAGACACAAAGGAGCTCCTAGAATCGACATCAGAACTAGTTCTCAGACAGCTTGTCCAAAATCCTACGCATCAAGCAGGAAATACTCTAGAACGTCTTTTCTCCAACAATCCTGCCATATCTGACATATCTACTCTTCCTCTAACTTGGTCTGACCCTCATGCCATTCTTTTTAGAACATAAGCTCCTTACATCCAACTCCACTAATATGGCCCATACCAGGACCACTACTAGCTCCTGGCACAAAATTGATCCTTTGTCGCTTGTGGACCATTTAGCCCAAAGCCAGCCAGACTTGGAGCTAGAGGCAGAATCCTCAGCCATAAACTACACCTCATGGTTAGAGTTAAATTGTTCTAAACTTTCTCCTAATGTGGTGATCAATAAAAATAGGAAAACATCTTCAGCTCCGTGGTTCTCGGAAGCTCTTAGACTAGACAAACAGGCTTGCAGAAGGCAAGAAAGATTATGGCGAAAACATTATGATGCACCAGAAAAGGATAAGTATAAAGCTATGCTCTCAGAATTTAAAAAAAGTTGATTTCCGAGGAAAGCTAATATTACACATCACATATAGAAAAAGCTGGTAATTCCAGCAAATAACTCTTCCAAACTGTAAAACATCTGACGTCAGGTGTGATACAGGATTCTGCCAATCATAGTCAAGTTTTGTGATGTACTCGCTCACACTTTTAAATCTAAGGTGGATCAAATTTTTAACCATTTTGCCCACTCTAATTCACACACTAATTTAGAGCAAGAGGACACTCCCAAACCGTTTTTTCTTAATTTTACTCCCACATTGGCAACTCAATTAGCTAAACCTATTTCCATGGCCAAATCAGGATCACCAGAAGATCCTTGTCCCCCTAGACTTTTACATAGCATTAGTCAAATCATGGGACCTCATTTGTCTACACTATTTAACCAGATGATCTCACAAGGATCTTTTCCCACTGTGTGGAAACAGGTTTGTATTTTGCCTCTTTTAAAAAAAGAGCTAATTTGAATTCGACCGACCCTGCCAATTATCGACCTATCACAAGAATTCCTCTGCCTGCAAAGATAATTGAGATAATCATAAATGCAGAACTCTCTACGTTTATCGCAGACAGTCAGGTTCTAGATCATAGCCAGTTCAGTTTTAGAACTAATCATAGTACGGAAACTGCGTTGATTAAAACTACGGAAGAAATCCGATCTTCTCTAGATGACGGTGGGTCAGCAGTTCTTATACTGCTTGACCTATCCGCAGCATTTGACAGTGTGGATCATGCTCTTCTGGTCCAACGATTAAAAGCAATATGGATAGGAGAAGCCCTCTCCCTACTGACATCCTTTTTATCAGAAAGATCCCAAACTGTCCACCTAGGCAAATTCAAGTCGACACCTTTTTCACTGCTGTACGGGGTCCCTCAGGGATCCTCGTTGAGCTCTACGCTGTTTAACATTCATGTGGCTGAATTGGCACCACTGATCAGAAGTTTTTATTTGATTCCTACCTCATACGCCGATGATACCCAGTTAGTCATCTCAACAGTAGGTAAGGATATCAATCATTCTCTAAAGCATGGGTACTCACAAACTTTCTCTTGAGGGCCAAATTTACAGTGTGGTTTGTGGCCGAGGGCCGCACCAGTGGGGGCGGGGCTAAAGCAAAAAAAAATTGTGACCATGAGGTTGAACACAGGTCCCTGCAGCAGACGCCTTCGTCCATGAGCCACCGGACCCGGTATCTATCTATCTGTCTATCTATCTATCTATCTATCTATCTGTCTGTCTGTCTATCTGTCTGTC